>NC_057411.1:20853339-21519758 GCF_019320065.1 Cervus canadensis | reverse complement strand
TTTCATTGGGTCCCATTTGTTTAGTTTTGCTTTTATTACCAATATTCTGGGAGGTGGGTCATAGAGGATCTTGCTGTGATTTATGTCAGAGAGTGTTTTGCTATGTTCTCCTCTAGGAGTTTTATAGTTTCTGGTCTTACATTTAGATCTTTAATCCATTTTGAGTTTATTTTTGTGTATGGTGTTAGAAAGTGTTCTAGTTTCATTCTTTTACAAGTGGTTGACCAGTTTTCCCAGCACCACTTGTTAAAGAGGTTGTCTTTTTTTCATTGTATATCCTTGCCTCCTTTGTCAAAGATAAGGTGTCCATAGGTCCGTGGATTTATCTCTGGGCTTTCTATTCTGTTCCATTGATCTATATTTCTGTCTTTGTGCCAGTACCATACTGTCTTGATGACTGTGGCTTTGTAGTAGAGTCTGAAGTCAGGCAGGTTGATTCCTCCAGTTCCATCCTTCTTTCTCAAGATACTTTGGCTATTCGAGGTTTTTTGTATTTCCATACAAATTGTGGAAATTCTTTGGTCTATTCTGGTGAAAAATACCGTTGGTAGCTTGAATAGGGATTGGGCATTGAATCTATAGATTGCTTTGGGTAGAATAGCCATTTTGACAATATTGATTCTTCCAATCCATGAGCATGGTATGTTTCTCCATCTGTTTGTGTCCTCTTTGATTTCTTTCATCAGTGTTTATAGTTTTCTATGTATAGGTCTTTTGTTTCTTTAGGTAGATATACTCCTAAGTATTTTATTCTTTTTGTTGCAATGGTGAATGGTATTGTTTCCTTAATTTCTCTTTCTGTTTTTTCCATTGTTAGTATATAGGAATGCAAGGGATTTCTGTGTGTTAATTTTATATCCTGCAACTTTACTATATTCATTGATTAGCTCTAGTAATTTTCTGGTAGAGTCTTTAGGGTTTTTCTATGTAGAGGATCATGTCATCTGCAAACAGTGAGAGTTTCACTTCTTCTTTTCCTATCTGGATTCCTTTTACTTCTTTTTCTGCTCTGATTGCTATGGCCAAAACTTCCAAAACTATGTTGAATAGTAGTGGTGAGAGTGGACACCCTTGTCTTGTTCCTGATTTTAGGGGAAATGCTTTCAATTTTTCACCATTGAGGATAATGTTTGCTGTGGGTTTGTCATATATAGCTTTTTATTATGTTGAGGTATGTTACTTCTATGCCTGCTCTCTGGAGAGTTTTAATCTAAAATGAGTGTTTGAATTTTGTCAAAGGCTTTCTCTGCATCTTATTGAAGATAATCATATGGTTTTATCTTTTCCAATTTGTTTAAATGTGGTGTAATTACATTGATGATTTGCGGATATTGAAGAAATCCTTACCTTGCATTCCTGGGATAAAGCCCACTTGGGTCGTGGTGTATGATGAAAATGCCCAACCAAGTCAAACAAAAGAGGAGGAAGATAAGGGAATCTACTGAATAAAGAATTTAGAATATGATAATATAAAAAGATCCAAAATCTTGAAACAAATGGAGTTTACAGATAAATAGCCCCTGGAGACAAAGATGTAAAAGATACAAGAATTGTTTAATAAAGACCTAGAAGAAATAAAAAGAGTCAATTAAAAATGAATAATGCAATGAATGAGATCAAAAACACTTTGGAGGGAACCAAGAGTAGAATAACGGAGGCAGAAGATAGGATAAGTGAGGTAGAAGATAAAATGGTGGAAATAAATGAAGCAGAGAGGAAAAAGAAAAAAGGATCAAAAGAAATGAGGACAACCTCAGGGACCTCTGGGACACTGTGAAACGCCCCAACATTCGAATCATAGGAGTTCCAGAAGAAGAAGACAAAAAGAAAGGCCATGAGAAAATACTCGAGGAGATAATAGCTGAAAACTTCCTAAAATGGGGAAAGGAAATATCCACTTCAAGTCCTAAGACCCCAGAGAGTCCCAAACAGGATAAACCCAAGGCGAAACACCCCAAGACACATATTAATCAAACTAACAAAGATCAAACACAAAGAACAAATATTAAAAGCAGCAAGGGAAAAACAACAAATAACACATAAAGGGATTCCCATAAGGATAACAGCTGACCTATCAGTAGAAACCCTCCAGGCCAGAAGGGAATGGCAGGACGTCCTGAAAGTAATGAAAGAGAATAACCTACAACCTAGATTACTGTATCCAGCAAGGATCTCATTCAGATATGAAGGAGAACTCAAAAGCTTTACAGATAAGCCAAAGTTGAGAGAATTCAGCACCATCAATCTGGATATTGACTTTAGTTTTATCTTCTTGTAATGTCCTTATCTATTTGGTATCATGATCATGATGATGACCTTGTAGGATGAGTTTGGAAATGTTCCTACCTTCCTCTTTAATTTTTAAAGATTTTTTTTTGAAGAACTGGTTTTAATTTTTCTATAATATTTCATAGAATATGTCAGTGAAGCCATCAGGTCCTGGGCTTTTATGTAGTGAAAGGTTATTGATTACCAATTCAATTTCTTTACTTATTAGGAGTGTTCAGATTTTCTACTTCTTCCTGATTCAATCTTGGTAGGTTTTGTTTTTAAGAAGTTCTCCACTCTTCTCATATATGTATTAATAATTTTTAGCTTATAATTATTCATGGTAGTCTCAGAATCCTATGTATTTTTTCAGTATCAGTTGTAATGTCCCAATTTCATTTCTAATCTTATTTATTTGAGTCACTTTTTTTCTTGATTAGTCCAACTAAAGGTTTTCAATTTTATCTTTTTGACAAGACACAGAAGAACAAATACTGTAAGATGTCACTTGTATATGAAATCTAAAAATGCTGAACTTGTAATAACAGAGAGTAATATGGTGGTTGCCAGGACTGAGAGGTGGGAGAACAAGAGAAATGTTGTTAAGGATACAAATTTGCATTTCTTAGTAAATAAGTACTAGAGATCTAAGGTAAAGAGTAGTGAATATTCATACATGCCCAGTCATGTCTGACTCTTTGTGACCCTGTGAACTATAGCCAGCCAGTCTCCTCTGTCGATGGGATTTTCCAGGCAGGAATATTGGGGTGGGATGCCATTTGAAATGTGGAATTATTCTAGTATAAAAAGTAACTTCTTTTTAATCAGAAAGGCTCAAGGAACACAAAGCAAAATAATTCAGAAACAATTCCAGGCAAATACGGATTCACCAGGAGCTTTATTTAGGTAGAAGTGAATTACCCAAAAGCTGACCAGACCTGTGCTGCAGAAAGCCCTGGACACCTCTTCCTCTTTGGAGCAGGTGCCCCCAGGGGGACTCATTGAAGTCATGCTGAAGGTCCTTCACTGCAGTTAGACATAACACATTCATGTGTGACATTCATTATACACGTTCAGGACAAAGGTATCATATGTAAAGAAACACAGAAGTATGGTTGCTCAAATAAGCAACTATAGAAGAGTAACTTCGAATTATAAACAGAACTCACAGAACTATTTCATAAAACATCCAAGCTATAATAATTGACTCCTCAAGTCAGTAGTTAGTAATTTAGACAGAGAGTTTGGAAATCATGACAAAGTTTAAGGTGAAGGATAGGATTACAGAGCTGAATGAATGACATAAAATGATTAGGATCATATTTTTTTTCATAGTGCTCATAGTCAGGAAATGAAATATTAAGAAATAACCTAAAATAATTCTCAAAAAGTCTGTCGGTAATAAATAAATGATTTAGTAGAATTATAACAACAAAGAACCAAAGGGAGTTGAATCCTGCAAGTAACTTCCTTCCAAGAATCTATGTTAGTAATTAACATCATGATTAATGAAGAGTCTGAGGATAATATAGCTTAATAGTATCTTCTTGTCACTACTGAGTACTGGCTCTATCTTATTTCCTGCTTATACAGAAACACATTTGAACGAATACATATAATGGAAGAATTTGACCTCATATCACGCATTCCTTTCCCAGGATCTCAAGGGTGAAAAATGCTTTTTTTAAAAAAAAGGGACATTATAAAAAATAATATGGAGTTCCTCAAAAAAAGTTTTAATGATTTCTTAGTGCTCAATATTTGTTAGCACAACTGACCAAAGTCCAAGAGGTGAAGTTAACATGTTCAAGAGAATTGGGGGAGTGGGGTGGGTGAGGGAGGGAAATCACTCTATTAGCTAACTGTATAATATGTCATAAGAATAATGTGCACTTTCTAACATAAAACCTGTCTATGCATAGAGCTTAGCAATTCCTTTTCTGTGTTTATATCCAAAATAACTGAAATTAGAATCCCAATGAGATATCTGTACAACATATGCATAAAAGCTCTATTCAAAGGAGCCAAGAGGTTGAAGCAACCCAAATGTCCATCAACAGAGGAAGCAATAAACAAAATGTCATATATACAAACAATGGAATATTACTCACCTTTAAAAGGAAATTCTGACACATGTCACAACATCAATGAACCTTACATTAAGGGAAAATAATTAGTCAGAAAAAAGACAAATACTGTACAATTCAACTTATAAGAAGTATCCAGACTAATCTCACTTGTAGAAACAGGGTAGAATGAAACTTGCCAAAGGCTGGAGAAAGAGGAAAGTAGAGTTTCTTAATGATCATAGACTTCCAGTCTTGTCTGATGAAACAGTTCTGGAGATTGGTTGCACAATGTGAGTATAATTAACACTAATATACTATATACTTAGGAACAATTAAGAAAGCAAATTTTATGCCATGTGTATCTTACCACAATATATTTGTAAGAAATCACTACTCTAATATCTCAAGGCAATTTCTGATTTTCTCTCTTTAGTTGCTTGTAGCAATTCCTCCAATAATGTATGCTATGCTGTTGCTGTTTTGTGATGGAGCAAATTCTTTTTTCACAGGAAATGGAAGAGTTTGTGCAGAGCTCTGGAGAAAATGGTATTGTGGTGTTTTCTTTGGGGTCAATGGTCAGTAACATGTCAGAAGACAGAGCCAAGGTGATTGCATCAGCCCTTGCTCAAATTCCACAAAAGGTAGATACAATAACTTAATCACGGACAACTATTTAATGAGTCTGTTAAACTCTGTAAAGATCTGATTTTAGACATTTACTATCAGAAAGGTAAATAATATGATAGCAGCAATTTATCTCATATCTATACATATATATATATATATATATGCATATATAAACCAAAATATACACGGCAGGTGCTACTGCAGTACAGGGAGTGCCTTTGATCCATGATAATTTTAATTATTCAACATAGTAATCAAAAAGAATGATATATAAGAGACACAGTGTGAATTTTGGTGTTATTAATACAATGGTAGCATGGGCAGGAAGATTAACCAGTAAATTCTGCTTTGTCACTTGTTCCTTTTCCTTGAAGGACTCCTGAGGACAAAACACACATACAGATGCTCTCGGGAGTTAAATTTTAACAATAAATGTAGTCATGCGATATTTATTCAAGTCAAACAATCCCACTGTGCATTGTTTTTGGAAGTAGTGTTTAATAATTTGTAATTTAAAAGAACATACTTCTTTGACAGCACTAATTAACTTATTATTAAAAATATTTACTGTTGTTCAGTCATTAAGTTATCTGAATCATTGTAATCCCATGGACTAGCCCATGCTAGGATCCCCTGTCCTTCATTATTGCCCATCCCCATAATGGTAGGCGCAGGGCATTGCAGGTTTGCTCAGACTCATGTTCATTGATTTAGTGATGCTATCTAACCATGTCATCCTCTGCCAGCCCTTTTCCTTTTGCCTTCAACCTTTCCCAGATCAGGGTCTTTTCCAATGAGTTATCAGGTGGCCAGAGTATTGGAGCTTCAGCATCAGTACTTCCAATGAATATTCAAGATTGGTTTCTTAAAGATTGACTGGTTTGATGTCCTTGTAGTCCAAGGGATTCTCAAGAATCTTCTCCAGCACCATAATTCAAAGGCATCAATTCTTCAGCACTTAAAGCTGTAAAGGGTATGCCTACAATGTGGGAGACCTGCGTTCTATCCCTGGATCAGCAAGATCCCCCGGAGAAGGAAATGGCAACCCACTCCAGTACTCTTGTCTGGAAACTCCCATGGATACAGGAGCCTAGTAAGCTACAGTCCCTGGAGTCCCAAAGAGTTGGACACGACTGAGTGACTTCACCTTATCTTACCTTACCTACCCTTCTTTACTGTCCGATTCTCATATCCATACATGATTACTGGAAAAAAAAAAATGGCTTTGATTATATGGACCTTTTTTGGCAGATTGATGTCTCTGCTTTTAATACTCTGTCGAGATTTGTCTTAGCTTTTCTTCCAAAAAGCAAGTGTCTTTTCATTTCATGGCTGCAGTCACTATCCACAATGATTTTGGAGCCCAAAAGATAAAATATGTCACAGCTTCCACATTTACCCCATATATTTGCCATGAAGTGATGGGACCAGATGCCATGAACTTATTGTTTTGAATGTTGAGTTTTAAGACAGCTTTTTCACATTCCTCTTTCACCCACATTAGGAGTCTCTTAGTTCCTCTTCACTTTCTCCTATTGGAGTGGTATCATCTGCATATCTGAGGTAGTTAACATTTCTTCCAGCAATCCTGATTCCAGATGTGAGTCACCCAGCCCAGTATTTTACATGATGAACTGTGCATATATAAGTTAAATAAGCAGAGTGACAATATACAGCTCTTTTGTACTCCTTTCCCTATTTTGAACTGCCGGGCCTGCCGGCAAAAGGAACAGGTCGAGGACGCAATCACCAGAGCACCTGAGAAATAAAAGACTAGGAAAGATGGGGTTGAGAGGGATGGAGTCATCTTGTGACAATCAGGTAAAGACTACCTAGACATAAACCATTCACAGGAGCCTGATAATCTTATCAGAGTCAGGAAAATGGGCAAATGGTGGCTGCAGCGATTTCCTTGAGGGAGGTGAGAAAGGCCAATTTGCACTTTAACAAATCAGGGGTGGCGGGACAGAGAGGGACCTCTTGATCTCTCTCAGGGCCGAGAAGGGGCCTGAGCAGTCAGGCCAGCTCCCCGCATTGAACCAGTCTGTTGTTTCATGTCTGGTTCTAGCTGTTGCTTCTCGACCTGCATACAGGTTTCTCAGGAGGCAGGTCAGGTGGTCTAGTATTCCCAACTCTTTAAGAATTTTCCACAATTTAGTGTGATCCACACAGTCAAAGGTTTAGTGTAGTCAATGAAGCAAAAATAGATGTTTTTCTGGAATTCTCTTGCTTTTTCTATGATCTAATGAATGATGGCAATTTGATTTCTGGTTCCTCTGCCTTTTCTAAAACCAGATTGCACATCTAGAAGTTCTTGGTTAATGTACTGCTCTGGCCTACCTAAATGATTTTTGGGTCTTACCTTGCTGGCATGTGAAAGGAACATAATTTTACATTAGTTTGAACATTCTTTGGCATTACCCTTCTTTGGTTTTGGAATGAAAACTTGCCTTATCCAGTCCTGTGGCCACTGCTGTGTTTTCCAACTTTGCTGCCATATTGAGTGCAGCACTTTAACAGTATCATCTTCTAGGATTTGAAATACCTCAGCTGAAATTCCACTAGCTTTCTTCATAGTAATACTTCCTAAGGTCCCATTTTCTTCACACTCCAAGACGTCTGGCTCTAGGTGAGTGTCCGCACCATCACGGTTATCCACATTATTAAGGCCTCTTTTGTATAGTTCTTTTGTGTATTCTTGCCACCTCTTCTTAATATCTTCTGCTTCTGTTAAGTTCATACAATTTCTGTCCTTTACTGTGCCCATCTTTGCATGAAATGATCCCTTGGTATTTCTAATTTACTTGAAGAGATCTCTAGTCTTTCATATCCCATTGATTTCTCTATTTCTTTGCATTGTTCATTTAAGAAGGCCTTCTTTTCTCTCCTATCTATCCTCTGGAATTATGCATTCAGTTGAGTATATCTTTCTTTCCCTTTCTCCCTTGGCTTTCACTTCCCTTCTTTTCTCAACTATTTATAAACCCTCCTCAGATAACCACTTTGCCTTCTGGCATGTCCTTTTCTTTGGGATTGTTTTGATCACTGCCTCCTGTACAATGTTACACGCCTTTATCCACAGTTATCAGATATAATCCCTTGAATCTATTCATCACCTCCACTGTGTAATTTTATGGGATTTGATTTCTGTCATACCTCAATGGCCTAGCGGTTTTCCCCACTTTCAATTTAAGTCTTTCTTCAATTCAAATCTGAATTATGCACTAAGGTGCTCATGATCTAAACCACAGTCAACTCCAGGTTTTCTTTTGCTGACTGCATAGAGCGTCTCCATTTTCAGCTGTAAAGAAAATAATCAATCTGATTTTGGTATTGACCATCTGGTGATGTCCATGTATAGAGTCATCAGTTCTTGGAAAAGGATATTTACTATGACCAGTGTGTTCTCTTGACTGAAGTCTGTTAGCCTTTGCCTGCTCCTTTTAGTACTACAAGGCCAAACTTGCCTGTTATCCTAGATATCTCTTGACTTCTTACTTTTACATTCCAATCCATATAATGAAGACTTTTTCTTCTTCTTCTTCTTCTTCTTTTTTTTTTTTTTTTTTTTTTTAGTGTTAATTCTAGAAGGTCTTGTAGGTCTTGCTGAATCAATCAACTTCAGCTTCTTCAGCCTTACTGGCTGTGGCATAGACCTGGATTGCTGTGATGTTGAATGGTTTGCCTTGGAAATGAAACAAGATCATTCTGTTGTTTTTGAGATTGCACCCAAGCACTCCATTTCTGATCTTTTTGTTGACTGTGAGGGCTACTCCATTTCTTCTACGGGATTCTTAACCACAGTGGTAGATATAATGGTCATCTGAAATAAATTCACTGAACTTGTCCATTTTAGTTCCTGGATTCCTGAGATGTTGTTCATTCTTGCCATCTCCTGCTTGACCATGTCCAATTACCTTGATTTCATTGGCCTAACCTTCCAGGATTCTATGTTCTTAACAGCATCAGACTTTCACCACCAGTCACATCCACAACTGAGCATCATTTCTTCACTGGCCCAGTCACTTCATTCTTTCTGGAACTCTTAGTAATTGCCCTCCACTCTTCCTCAGCAGCATATTGGACACCTTCTGACCTGGAGAACTCATCTTCCAGTGTCATATATTTTTGCCGTTTCATATTATTCATGCAGTTCTCATGGCAAAAATACTGGAGTGGTTGGCCATTCTCTCCTCCAGCGGACCACACTTGTCAGCACACTCCACTATGACCCGTCTGCCCTTGGGTAGCCCTACATAGCATAGCTCATAGCTTCATTGAGTTGCACAAACCCTTATACCATGACAAGGATGTGATCTATGAAGGGGATTAATACATTATAAATAAGCCAAAACATTTATCTTAAGAGATTGATTGCATACATTTTCCTCTTTGTAATCAAAACATGTAAAATTCTAATAAAATAACTTCGCATTTAACAACTTGATATAATTAAACTCTTTTATAACACTCAAAAATAAATAAATCAGTGACTGTTCAATCTGAAAATGAGCACTCCATATAAAGAAAGCAAATAAATGTGTAGGTTATGTGTAATCTGCCACCGACTTATTGTGTTAGAAACAAAACCAGCTATCCATGGAAGAAAAGTTATGACAAATCTAGACAGCATGTTAAAAAGAAAAGATATCACTTTGCCCAGAAAAGTTCATATAGTCAAAGCTATGGTTTTTCAGTAGTCATGTATGGATGTAAGAGTTGGACCATAAAGAAGGCTGAGTGCCAAAGAATTGATGCTTTTGAATTGTGGTGCTAGAGAAGACTCTTGAGAGTCCCATGGAGTGCAGGATCAAACCAGTCAAACCAATGGAAATTAACCTTGAATATTCATTGGAAGGACTAATGCTGAACCTGAAGCTCCAATACCTTGGCCACCTGATGTAGACTCATTGAAAAAGATCCTGATGCTGAGAAAGATTAAGGGCAGGAGGAGAAGGGAGTGACAGAGGATGAGTTGGTTAGATAGCAACACCAAATCAATGGATATGAATATGAGAAAATTCTGGGAGATAGTGAAAGACAGGGAAGCCTAGCATGCTGCAGTCCATGCAGTGCAAGGAGTTGGATACAACTTAGTGACTGAAAAGCAACAACAAAACAGTTTTTTAAATATTTGAGTTGTTCACTGAAAATCTTACTTGTCTGTGCTATCATGTGCACATAATTAACACATCAAACATAGGTATTCCTATTTATGTCTTGGTATTAATAGTTACCATTACTTAATATGTCTTCATATCCTTACATGTCATGTGGAGGACGTGTAATTCTATGTATTTGAGTCAATTTAGAAATTATTAGTACAACTTTGAAGTTCAACTCATAGAATAAGTTATTTCCTTTACTTTTAACAGGTTCTATGGAGATATGATGGCAAAAAACCAGATACCTTAGGACCCAACACCCGGTTGTATAAATGGCTTCCCCAGAATGACCTTCTTGGTGAGACTTGTTAGAACAAATAATGAAAACATGAGTAACAGCAGAGCAGAGTGAGAATACTTCAACAGGAAACACACTTACAAAGCAATTATTCAAACACCGAAAAAGAAAACTACTAATTTTTATAATTTTCTTTGCTATGGTAAAAAAGGAGAATATATAAAAGTTGTCATTTTATTCTACGTAGTCACATCCCTTACAGCCTGAATCTTTACTTGGCTGTAATTGCTTCTCACAGTGAACTTTTCAGTAACTTCCTGGATTGTTGTTCTGTCTCTGAATTCTTTCCTTATACTTATCTTTTCCAACTGTAGAGGTATGTTAAAAGCTACTAAAAATAAGAACTCTCCTGCCATTACCAGTGACTCTCAATTTTCTGTAAGAAAAAATTCACAATCATTTTTGTGAAGCAATAACACTTCAAGATAAAATTTAGCTTTTCCTTCCTCTGTTTCCAGTGCCACTAACATTATCCTTCTTTTCCCCTGACACCATTCCTATCAAACTAAATGACTTCACTATATCTTTAGGAGAATAAATTCCCACATGCCCTCCTCTTTTTTTGCACATGGGTTTCTTTTACCCAGAATGCTCTTTCAAGTTGTTCACCTGCCAATCCTGGATTCATTTGTGACGTTCAAGTGACTCAGTGCCTCTTTCACAAAGTCTTCATTTACCCCTTCAGCAGACATAGCCGTTTCTTCTCTGAGTTCTGAAAGCAAGTTAAAAGCTCTTTCATATGTGTAATAATCTGTTATCTAAAAGATATTGCTTCTTCCAGTGCCTTATAATACCCATTTCTCATTTTATTCTGTTATAATTAATATTTTTACTGAAATCCACTCAATCCTAGGCCATCCAAAAACCAAAGCCTTTATAACTCATGGTGGAAGCAATGGCGTTTATGAGGCCATCTATCACGGGATCCCTATGGTGGGCACTCCTTTGTTTGCTGATCAAGATGATAACATCGCTCGAATGAAAACCAAGGGAACAGCTGTCAGGTTGGACTTGGAAACAATGTCAGCAAGTGATTTGCTCAACGCATTGAAGGAAGTCATTAATAATCCTTCGTGAGTACATATATGTGTGTGTGTGTGTGTGTGTGTGTGTGTATATATATATATATATATATATATTTTTTTTTACTAGCTAATCCTAAAGAAGTTCTCATCTGAAGACCAGGGACTCAGCCATGTGTCTTCACATAAGCACAATGAGGTGTAAGATTTGCTCAATGCTTTGAAAACAGACAATAATAACGAGTTGTGAGTGTCACATTCAGATTTTTTCATGGTTTTATGGAAAAGGTTTGTCAGTGGTTTAAAGATAGTGGAGAAATTTTGACAAACTTAATCATTAGAATGCGAAGAGCCACTGAAATGGTAATAGAAGGATTAAGAAGCACTGAGAACAGTTACTGTAGGGAACCATGAATGCTGTGGATCCTCATCTGCCCACTTTACTCTCTTTCAGCATGTGAACTTCTCAAAGGTTTTAAACTCTTAAAAGATGGTTTATTTTCAGTAAACCACCATGACATAATCCATTTCAAATTCCAATTGCATTTAATATTTTCCAAGTTTTCTATGCTAATATTTTGACTCCATCTCTGATAAATGATAAACAGCTATAACTTTCTAATTACCCAGTTTCAACTATGTATATACTACTTATAAAGGTGGGTATATTCTTGGGGCTATTTTTTTACTGTGGTCATTTTGTCTTGTTTGGAAGAATTATAAAATCTAAACATAATTGATTTGGGAGGAGAATGCTGATGTGAAAAAGTGAAAGTGTTGGTTTCTCAGCTGTGTTGGACTCCTTAGGACCCCATGGACTGTATCCCACCAGACTCCTCAGTCCGTGGAATTTTCCAGGCAAGAACATGGGAGTAGGTAGCCATTCCCTTCTCCAGAGGATCTTGTTGACCCGGGTACAAACCAGGTCTCTGCATTGCAGGCAGATTCTTTACATCTGAGCCACCAGGGAAGCCCATATGTTAGGATATTCCTTTTTTAAAAAATGCTACACAATTTTTAAAGGTTATTTTCCATTTAAAGTAATTACCAAATAGCAGTTAAATTTCCAGTGTGGTACAACACCTCCTTGAGCTTATATCATTCCCAATAATTTTGCCTCCTACTCCCCCACCCGTGTGTTTCTACTCCCCCAAATCTGATAACCAATAGATTGTTCTCTATATCTGCTAGTCTGTAATAATATTTTGATTCCATTATTGATAAATGGTAAACAACTAGAATTTTCTAATTCACTCAATCACAACTATGTAGATACACCTTATAAATGTAAGTATATTCAGAGTTTTTTACTTGTGCTCATTTTTGTCTTATTTGGAATAGATAGTTATGTTGGGTTATCCCTATTTAAAAGCCACATTTTCTGAAAACAGAAATATTTGATTTCCAAATCACTTCAGGATATACATGAATTTCAATGACACAATTATATTAATATCACAAATATGATGTATATATTTCCCCTTTTTTATCATAATGACTTTGTAAATAAAACATTTTGAGAATGTGTCAGTAATGGCAGCAAAATGCATTTTGTGTTTTATAAGCAGTGTTATTTAAATTTAATTTTAGCACAGCTATTTTCCTAAGTGAGCAGCATAAAAAGCACTTTTTTCTTTTTTTAAAAGAAACAAATCTATCATTTGCTGTTTTTATGTAAATATACATATCTCTAGTATATTTATATGTCTTTTGAATTTTTAACAGTGTAGTGTTGGTGTCAAAAATGAAGATATACTGAATGTTCATGATATGCTACATGTTGTATTCAGTAAAACAGTGTTACTTTACACATATTAAGTAACTTCTTTATTGTAGTCTATCCCTATTATATTAAAAATATATTTCCAGGATTACTGCAGTCTTCTCAAAAACCCAGTTCTCCTCCTGTGTTTTTGACAGAAAAGGGAGAAAAGTTACTTCCATTGTTATTACTACATTGTCATGTAATAACACTTTGTGATTTAAAGTTCATGAGCTATATCTCTTTATTCTTCTTTCTTGTCTATTAGTCTGACAGCATTTCAACAGTAGAAACAAGTGTGTCTGCAATGCCTGAGAGTGAAATGTTGAGCCTTCTCCAGACTTTCTAGAACAAGAACCAGAACAACAATACTAGTAAACATGTACTGTCTACTGCATGCTAGGAATGCCTCTAAGAATCAGTAAAATATTCTCAAAATAATTATATAAGGTACTATCCCTAGCCATTTTATATAACAATGAAAAACTGAGAAACAGATTCTATCATGATTGAACCCTCCAAAGTAAAATTAAAAGCATAAAAAATTAAAAGGTTTTAAATTGTTAATAAAATTATTATTATTTTTTTTAAATCTGAGGAACAGACAGAATAAAAAAGCAGCCAACAAAGAGTCAGGAATCAAACTGTCAATCTACTTCCACACTTTCAACCACCACTTCACTAATGTAAGATCAGCCCTGTCTGGACATTTCTCCAGACCTCATCACTGATTTACCTGCTATATCTGGATTATAACATTTTGAAATACATCTACCAGGTCTATTAACAATTCTTTATTAGATAATTCAAACTTTGGACAAACATATTACAAATTTCTTTTATTTCCCTTTGGGACGGCTCATTCCATTCTTCAGAATGTACAATCTTGTTCTCTCCCATTTTCTTTCTTTTCTTTGTAGCTTGAAATGCTATGCATTTAAGAAATCCTAGCCCTTAAGATAATATCTCAATAATCACCTCAGAGAAAATTATCTATTTTTCTTCCACTCTGTGTTGCACTCTGTGTTACCATCTGCAAGAAAATTTCACATATTTACCTATTATAGCTCATTCCATAAATGATCACTGTTTGATTTTCCTTCAGCTACAAAGAGAATGTGATGAGATTATCAGCCATTCAACATGATCAGCCGATGAAGCCCTTGGACAGAGCAGTCTTCTGGATCGAGTTTGTCATGCGCCACAAAGGAGCCAAGCACTTGAGGCCAGCTATCCATGACCTCACCTGGTTCCAGTACCACTCTTTGGATGTCATCGGGTTCCTGCTGGCCTGTGTGGCAACTGCCATGTTTGTCATCACAAAATGTTTTCTGTTTTGTTGCTGGAAGTTCACTAAGAGAGGAAAGAAGGGTAAAAGAGACTAACTGTATCTGAGACCTCAGCACAGGGGTCCCCAACCTCTGAGATCTAATGCCTGATGATCTGAGGTCGAGCTGATGCAATAATAGAAATAAAGTGAGCAATAAATGCAATATGCTTGAATCGTCCCAAAACCATTGCTTCCTACTCCAGTCCATGGAAAAATTGTCTTCCATGAAACTGGTTCCTGGGGCCTAAAAGTTTGGGTACTGGTGTTCTAGCAGCTCTGCCTCATAAGTAGAATTCCTCCATAAAACTATGTGGGTATGTATTGAAATTTATTATTTTAATGCAAAAGTTGTACTAAAAAGATATGATTGAATTTAACTGTTTTTCACATGTTGGGTGTAGAAACAAGAACAAAAATAGTCTATTCATAGTATCCATATTACTTTGTAGATATTCAGAATTTTGCCTTCATATTTGTATAGAATTTTATAGCTTTTCCTTGCTATAGATATTGTTCAATAATTGGAATTCTTTTGAAAGATTCACCCTTTTAGTTGTGAGACCACTAATAGTTCTTCATTTATACTATGCATCCAACCTCAGCATCACTTTTTACCTAAAGCCATGGCAAGACACTTGCCCTCATGCAATTAAACTCATTTGCGTTTGGAGTGTTTGTGGAATTAGCAAACTGCTACATGCTTCCTTTTATAAAATTGAGATATTTACAAAAAAACTTTAATTTTATGACCTAATTCTCTTCTTGTCATCCACCATTTATTCACCTATCATTTTCACCCCCATAATCAGCCTTTGCTAATAGATATAAGTTCTCAACTGTATGTTAGGAAAATTATAGCCTGAACTCTAAAGGGACTTTTGAATTTTCATTCTCTCCTGAACACATCTGTGATCTTATCTATATCTATATACATAGCTAAATCTATGTATATTTTTAAAATTCAGGACACAGCACCACTTAGCTCCTTGCAGATATGATGAAAAATTCAATGGGTTTCTTGAACATAGACTGAATTATTTGCTATTATATTATAATATGGGCTTCCCTGGTAGCTCAGCTGGTAAAGAAACCACCTGCAATGCAGGAGGTCCCAGTTTGATTCCTGGATTGAGAAGATTCCCCTGGAGAAGGGATAGGCTACCCACTCCAGTATTCTTGGGCTCCCCTGGTGGCTCAGATGGTAAAGAATCTGCCTGCAATGAGGGAGACCTGGGTTCGATACCACGATGGGAAGATCCCCTGGAGAAGGAAACAGCTACCAGCAGGCCAGTACTCTGGCCTGGAGAATTCCATGGACAGAGGAGCCTGGTAGGCTACAGTCCATGGGGTCTAAAAGAGTTGGACATGACTGAGCAACTTTCATTTTCATATTATGTTATACCATAACCAAACTTTAGATCAACATTTATCATTCTTTTGTCTCTTTCCTCAGGAAGCTATTGTGTCGTCCCTCCCATAACACTTACATGTGAACATTCAATCCTTTATCATGACAGAATATATTATAGATATTATTTTCTTTAAACCTAGGTCCACTATGACTGAAATAATCAGAAACAATGAGCACAGAACAAAAATCATGTAAATTTTGTAAAAAAAAATGGTGAATCAAATGAAGACAATCTGAAGGTACTGATGAAAACTGTACACCAGAAAAGCAGTTTATAATCAAAATATCCAGGTGAAGAAATGAGTCTTTTCTTATTGATCAAGGGGACCACCATCCACAACATATAAAAAACATTCTTCAGCCTTAGCCATAGTTTATTTTTAAAAGGAAACATTGATGTTCAAGAAATTATAGGAAAATTTACCATAGAATTTTCCATAGACCCCACCTAGGTAATTGAAATATATTTAAAGAAAAGTAGAACTAACAGAAAAGTAAGAAGGTTTCCATAGTAGAAAATGTTTTTAAATCAAGCATATAGGCTTACATAATTTTCCTCAAATGTACATGATGGCACTTTTAATAGACAAAGGGTTGGTAGTCACTGTGCAATAAGAAAGACTACAAATCGCCAATGAAAAGTCTAGCAGTCCAATGTGAAAATAAATGAAAAGTATGAACAGCAAATTCACAGAAGTGAAATGGCCAATGACATATAAAAGGTGACAGGGAAAATATGGGAAATTGAAATTGTCAACAAGTAATATTCCTACAAATAATTTGTAGAACAAATAATCTGGTAGGACTAATTTTAAGGGAGTATAATATGGAAATACCATTTAAATAAAATTTATGCACACTGTTTTATATTGCAACTCATCATCTAGTTATCTGTCATGCAGAAGGACTTGCACATGTTCATAATTACATACTGAATATTCCCACTAGCAACTAAATGGCTATCAGTTTGTGAAGACACTCATCTACAACATAGGTATGAGTTATACAGCCATGAAAGACAACAGTTAAATTATGGGCAATATTGTTAAATACTCTACATGTCACATTACAAAAAATAAAGTGTTCCAGGAATTCTAAAAAAAAATAAGCATGACACTCGTCTTTGGAAATAAAATTAAACATACTTTATGTAAATATATGTGAATTCGTAGACCACAGAGGAAACGATCTTTAGAATGCATTGAATTTCCAATAACTTCCAGATGTTCAAGGTGGTTTTAGAAAAGGCAAAGAAACTAGAAATTAAATTGCCAACATCTGCTGGATCATTGAAAAAGCAAGAGAGTTCCAGAAAAACATCTACTTCTGCTTTATTTACTATGCCAAAGCCTTTGACTGTGTAGATCACAATAAACTATGGGGAATTCTTCAAGAGATGGGAATACCAGGCCACCTGACCTGTCTCTTAAGAAACCTGTATGCAGGTCATGAAGCAACAGTTAGAATTGGACATGGAACAAAAGACTGGTTCCAAATAGGAAAAGGAGTACTTCAAGGCTGTTTCTTGTCACCCTGCTTATTTAACTTATATGCAGAGTACATCATGAGAAACGCTGGGCTGGAAGAAGCACAAGCTGGAATCAAGATTGCTGGGAGAAATATCAATAAACTCAGATATGCAGAGGACACCACCCTTATGGCAGAAAGTGAAGAACTAAAGAGCCTCTTGATGAAAGTGAAAGAGGAGAGTGAAAAAGTTGGCTTAAAACTCAACATTCAGAAAACTAAGATCATGGCATCTGGTCCCATCACCTCATGGCAAATAGATAGGGGAACAGTGGCAGACTTCACTTTCGGGGGCTCCAAAATCACTGGAGATGGTGACTGCAGCCATGAAATTAAAAGACCCTTACTCCTTGGAAGGAAAGTTATGACCAAGCTAAACAGCATATTAAAAAGCAGAGACATTACTTTGCCAACAAAGGTCCGTCTAGTCAAGGCTATGGTTTTTCCAGTGGTCATGTATGGATGTGAGGTTTTGACTATAAAGCAAGCTGAGTGCCAAAGAATTAATGCTTTTGAACTGTGGTGTTGGAGAAGACTCTTGAGAGTCCCTTGGACTGCAAGGAGATTCAACCAGCCCATCCTAGAGGAGATCAGTCCTGAGTGTTTATTGGAAGGAGTGATGTTGAAGCTGAAACGCCAATACTTTGGCCACTTGATGTGAAGAGCTGACTCATTTGAAAAGACCCTGACACTGGGAAAAATTGAGGGCAGGCGGAGAAGTGAATGACAGAGGATGAGCTGGGTGGATGACATCACGGACTCAATGGTCATCTGTTTGGGTAAACTCCAGGAGTTGGTGATGGACAGGAAGGCCCTGGCATTTTGTAGTACATAGGGTCACAAAGAGTTGGACATGACAGAGTGACTGAACTGACCTGAACTGAAGGTAAAGTATAGAGATGAGAAAATGATAGAGTCATAAAATTATAATTTTTCTTAGTGTTAATAGGGAAATGAAATACTAATAACTTATTTTAAAAAAAAACTATTCAGAACACCTCCCTGGAATAAACAAAAAAAAATGATTTAGCAGGACTATAATAATAAACAATTAAATATGAGATACTATGTTGCTATGTGGTCTTCTTCCAATAATCTATGTTAGTAACCAATGACATTATTGATGAAGAGTCTAAGTGTAACACTGTTTTATATATCTCCTCTTCTCCACTCTGTGTTGCCTCTGTCTCCTTTCTTTTTTGACTCATACACACAAGTGCATAAATACACATAACACTAGAAAAAATTTGCCTTATACCAAGGACCTCAAGAATCTCAGGGATGAGGTCTGTTAAAAAACAGTCATTATTGAAAACACTATGGATTTCCCTAAAAAACTTAAAAATAGAATTGCCATATAGTCCAGCAATTACCCTTCTGGGAATGTATTCACAAGAATTCAAATTAGGATACCAACGAGATATTTGCACATCATGTTCATGAAAGCACACTTCACAAGAGCCAAGAGGCTGAAACAACCCAAGTGTCCATCAACCGATAAAGCAATGCACGATTACTCAACCTTTAAAAGGAAACTCTGAAACACCACACAACCTGGATGCACCTCCCTCTAAGTGCCATAAGCCAGTCCAGAAAGACAAGTACTATAAAATTCAAAAGTATATAGCTGAGTCAAATTTGTAGAAACACAAAGCAGAGTCATGGTTGCCAGAGGCTGAGGAAAGAAGAAAATGTAGTTCCTGAATGACATAGATTTTCAGTTTTGCCAGATGATAAAGTTCTGGTGGTTGGTTGCACAATATGAATACACTTAACATTAATGAACCACACATTTAGGAATGACAAAGATGGTAATATCTTTTAAAAATCTTCTACTCTAATAATTCCAGACCATATCTGATTTTTCTCTTTAGTTGTTTGCAGCAGACGTTTCAATATTGGTCACTATGCTGTTGCTCCTTTGTGATGAAGCAGATTCTTTCCTCACAGAATATGGAAGCGTTTGCCCAAAGCTCTGGAGAAAAAGACATTATGGTATTTTCTTTGGGGTCAGTGGTCACTAACGTAAAAGAAGAAAGAGCCAATATGATTACATCAGCTCTTGCCCAGATTCCACATAAGGTAGGCAAAGTAGCTTAATAGTGAAAAACTATTTAATGACTTGCTTAAATAATGTAAAAAGCCAGATTACAGACAATTTCTGCAAGAAAGGTAAACTGCTATGATAGCTCCAACTTATCTCAGATATTTATAAAAGCCAAAATATACATGGCAAGTGCTACAGTAGTACAGTGTCTTTTATTGGCAATGCTGTGGATTAACATTATTATAAAGAAAAATATTTAAGAGATACAGTGTGAACTTTGGTATTCTAATGGGATTGTGGACTGAAAAGTAAATCACCAAATTCTGCTTTGTCATTTGTTCCTCTTGAATGAAGGACTCCTGAGGACAGTACACATACAGATGTTCTCAAGAGTTAAATTTTAACAGTTCATGTGGTAACACAATGATATTATGCAATAGTGATAAAAGTCTGGAACGCATCATGCAGATTGTATTTGCCAGATAATCCTGGCCCCTTTCATTTCCCCTAAATTTTAGAATAGCCCTATCAGTGTGCTTCTCAGGGTGCTGTTCAGAGAAAGGATGGCCAGGGCTCCCCAAGTTGCCTCCAGATACCCAACCAGTGACAAAGACTCAGAAAAAGAGGAATATCGACCTCCCTGGTTGACTGAGCCCTGCCAAAGTCTGAAGCAGGAAGATCAAAGAGAAAGTGGGAAGGTGGGGGGGCCTTGCCCTTTATTAAATCCTGTGCATTGTAAAGCCTGGCCCTAAATGAACTTTGTTTCTAACCTGTCAAATTGCCCCTCCTGATTGAGGAAGAAGAAGGGATTAGAAGAAGGAGTGAGGCACAAGGAAGACTGGCATGGAAAAGAGTTAGCAGCCTCTTTCTCCATAAAATAGAGTGGTACCTTATTTTCTAATATATAAAATACCCCTGGGGTCTTTGGATATTTGTGAACTACTCTTTTCGTTTGACATCTGATATTGTAGTCTTCTCCTAATGACCTATGCTATTTTTATTTTGCTAAGAAACTAAACTTACTTTATATTCACATAGCAAATAGAGGTTAAAAGCTATAAATTATAATCCAGTGTATGAGAATTGATTGGGAATTCCAAAATTGGTACCCTATTTTGGTCCTGGGCATAGAAACTACATGATTGTTACTGTCAATGCTTTGTGCCTTATTGTTAAAGTATTCAAGGTCAGCTGAATAAGTTTTATTATCACAAGGTTGGATATTTTCAATAACCTTATTGATATGTATAAATTACCAACAAGCACTTCTTTTCTAAATTTAAACTATTTCCAAACATAGTGAGTGTGGAAATATTCTAGGTTCATGACAAAACTTACTAATTTATTTTTCTTTGAAGTAATCCTTACAATTTATAATCTAAGAAGGTATGCTTTCTAAGTAGGATTAAGTTATTATTGATAAATTATAACTGAACATAAAGATTTATTTCTCTTAAATGGCTAACTATTTATTTCTCTTAAATGGCTAACTACACATGCATTTTCCTTGTATATCAAAAGAGTAAAAGATATCTATGAAAAGATATATTAACAAGTGAATATAAGTTAACTCTTTTCTATGGTATGTCAGTGAATATCATATTTGAAAATGACAGCTAGTATATGAAAGTGAAGACGCTCAGTCATGTCCGACTCTTTGAGACCCCATGGACTGTAGCCTATCAGATTCTTCCATCCATGGGATTTTCCAGGCAAGAGTACTGGAGTGGGTTGCAATTTCCTTCTCCAGAGGATCTTCCCAACCCAGGGATGGAACCCAGGTCTCCCGCATTATAAGCAGATGCTTTACTGTCTGAGCCACCAGGGAAATCAAAAAAATATATATTTAACGAACGTCTAAGCTTTGTAAAACATATGAATTTTGAAACTTTGTCAATAATATGTGTAAAACTATGAGGGTAAAGGGTAGAAGATATAAAATTTAAGAAATTAAGAAAACTAAGAAAATTAGATATAAAAATTAAGAAATTTAGAAGAAAACAAAATAAAGCAATAAAGTATAGAGATTATTAGAAATTTCCCAGTCTTTTTACATTAGAAATAGTAATAAGTATGTAAAATATGAGTATTCCTACTGTCAGTGCATTAGTAGTTGTCTTGACTTAAGATCTCTTGTCCTTGTTTCCTGACACATCATATGGAAGACAATTTAACTAGTTGTCTTTTAATCTCTTCAGAATTCTAATGCTATAACTTTAAACTCACTGAACAAGGCATTTCCTTCACCCTAACAGGTTCTATGGAGATACAATGGCAAGAAACCAGACACCTTAGGACCCAATACTTGGCTGTATAGCTGAATCCCCCAGAACGACCGTCTTGGTAAAAATTGGCAGAACAAATGCTAAAAATATGAATAACAGCTGAGCAGAGTGATAGTAATGCAATAGGAAACAAACTTATCAAGTGTTTGTTATTGAAACACTCAAAAAAAAAAAACTTTAGTTCTGTATTTTTACTCCCAACCCTAGAAGGGGAAAGGAGAAAATGTAATTGTTGGCACTATATTATACCTGCTCATGTCTCTTATGTTCAGAATAAAAAATATCTTTACTCTGCCTGTAATTACTTCTCACAGTGAAATATTCAGTAGCTTCATGAATTATTGTTCTATATCTGAATTCTTTCCTTACATCTCTCTTTTCTCCTGTGTTCAGTTCAGTCGCTCAGTCATGTCCTACTCTTTGGGACCCCATGGACTGCAGTACACCAGGCCTCCCTGTCCATCACCAACTCCTGGAGTTTACCCAAACAGATGACCATTGAGTCCGTGATGTCATCCACCCAGCTCATCCTCTGTCATTCACTTCTCCGCCTGCCCTCAATTTTTCCCAGTGTCAGGGTCTTTTCAAATGAGTCAGCTCTTCACATCAAGTGGCCAAAGTACTGGATTTTCAGCTTCAGCATTGGTCCATCCAATGAACACTCAGGACTGATCTCCTCTAGGATGGGCTGGTTGAATCTCCTTGCAGTCCAAGGGACTCTCAAGAGTCTTCTCCAACACCACAGTTCAAAAGCATTAATTCTTTGGCACTCAGCTTGCTTTATAGTCAAAACCTCACATCCATACATGACCACTGGAAAAACCATAGCCTTGACTAGACGGACCTTTGTTGGCAAAGTAATGTCTCTGCTTTTTAATATGCTGTTTAGCTTGGTCATAACTTTCCTTCCAAGGAGTAAGGGTCTTTTAATTTCATGGCTGCAGTCACCATCTCCAGTGATTTTGGAGCCCCCAAAAGTAAAGTCTGCCACTGTTCCCCTATCTATTTGCCATGAGGTGATGGGACCAGATGCCATGATCTTAGTTTTCTGAATGTTGAGTTTTAAGCCAACTTTTTCACTCTCCTCTTTCACTTTCATCAAGAGGCTCTTTAGTTCTTCACTTTCTGCCATAAGGGTGGTGTCCTCTGCATATCTGAGTTTATCGATATTTCTCCCAGCAATCTTGATTCCAGCTTGTGCTTCTTCTAGCCCAGCGTTTCTCATGATGTACTCTGCACATAATTTAAATAGGTAGGGTGACAAGAAACAGCCTTGAAGTACTGCTTTTCCTATTTGGAACCAGTCTTTTGCTCCATGTCCAGGTCTAACTGTTGCTTCCTGATCTGCATCAGATTTCTCAAGAGGCAGCTCAGGTGGTCTGCTATTCCCATCTCTTTCCGAATTTTCCACAGTTTGTTTTGATCCACACAGTCAAAGGATTTGGCGTAGTCAATAAAGCAGAAATAGATGTATTTCTCGAACTCTCTTGCTTCTTTGATGATCCAGTGGATGTTGGCAATTTGATCTCTGGTTCCTCTGTCTTTTCTAAAACCAGCTTGAACATCTGGTAGTTCACGGTTCACGTATTGTTGAAGTCTGGCTTGGAGAATTTTGTGCATTACTGTGTAGGGGTATTTTAAAAGCTACTGAAAAATAACAGCTCCTTTTTTATTACTAGTGACTCTCATTTTTTGCAGGAAAAAGAAATCCACAATCATTTTTTCAAGGCAATTACACCTTTCCTGAGAAAATATTTTTCCTTCCTCATGTTCTACTGCCACTACCATTACCTTTCCCGTGGCCTTGACACCATTCCTATCAGATTAAATGACTTCACTGTTTCTTTAAGAGAATATGTTTCTGAATATCCCCTTTTTATCCATATGTGGTTTCTTTTACCCAGAATTTTACCCAGGTTCTTTCAAGGTGTTCACCTGCCAATCATGAATTCATCTGTGAAGTTCAAGTGACAAAGCACTTCTCCATGAAGTCTTCACTTACCTCTTCAGCAGACTTAGGGGTTTCTTGCTTTGTGTTCTGAAGCAATTCAAACGGACTTTCGTATGTATAATCATCTGTTATCTAAAAGACACTCCTTATTTCAGTTACCTTATAATGCTCTTATCTCATTTTATTTCTCAATATTATAATTAATAATTTTACTGAAATTCATTCAGTCCTACGACATTGAAAAACCAAGGCCTTTATATGGTAGAACAAATGGCAATATTTGCCAATGTACCATGGGATCCCTAAGGTGAGACTGCTTATGTTTGTTGATCAACCTGATAACATCCCTCAAATGAAGGTCAAAGGAGCAGCTGTTAGATTAGACTTGGAAACAATGTCAAGATCAGATTTGTTTAATGAATTGAAGCAAGCCATTAATAATCATTTATGAGTATAATTTTTTCTTTACTAGACACTATTTCTAGAGAAGTTTTCATAGGAAGACCAGGAAGGCAGCAGTGAGTCTTCACTTAAACACAATGAGGAGTAAGATTTGCTCAACACTTTGAAAGCAGTAATCAGTAACTTATTGTTAGGGTCACAAAAGTTTTTCTGGTGCTTTTAGGGGAAAGGTTTGTCAGAGTTTTAAGGATAGTGGAAAAAATTTTGAACGAGCTAATCATTTGAATGAGAAGAATCACTGCAATGGTAACAGGAGGATTAACAAAGGTAACAGTAAATATTGAGAACAAGATTAGAGCAGGAACAATTGATATTAAAAGAGTATTCAGCTGCACAGTCATAGATTTCTTTTAGCAAGTGAGCTCCTCAAATGTTTTCAACTCTTCTAAGATTGTTTATTCTCAGTAAGCCACCATGATTTGGTCAATCTCAAGTTTCCTTTACATCTAACACATCCCAAGTATTATGTACTATGGTTTTGACCCCATCACTAAAGAGTGGCAAAAGCTAGAACTTTTTGATTTACCTAAAAAAGACAGAGAAGAAGAAAAAGAAGTAGATTTTGAGACCTCAGGCTAGTAGACATGATAGGGAAGATTATTCCATTTAATTCAACTACTATGGATCAAGTTGTGGCAAGGTTTTTCTCCGCATTTAACAAGAAGTGTGTTTTTCCGATTTACCCCAAGATTTTATCCTTGCTTAAACATATTGTGTTTGCTAATCCATTCAACTCCAAGGATGGAAATAATTCTGTGCAATTTTTGATAAATACTTAAATATTACTCTTGAAATGGTCAGTTCTGTTCATGAAAACAAAGAAAAGTGGTAATGGAAGATATGAGTGGATTATATTCAATTTACAGTTCTAACTTTATAAACCTTTCAGTGGTCAATTCTGCTTTTCATACTAATTTACATATAATTTCATAACTATGAAAAAATGAGACTGGCTAGGATCTCAGTCTGCTGATTTAAAAAGATTGAGCCAACTGTTTTCACTATGTATTTCAGAAACATCTTCTTCATAAAAAATTCAAAAATATAACATAGATGTCATTGTCAAAGAAAAACAGAGCTAGACACATTAAAGAACAAGACAAATTTTATTCAAACTGCTGAAGTAGGGGGGAGAGAGAGATTCCAGTATAAACTGAGGTTCTGCTTCAAATTAGATACAAGTGACTGAGGTCTTTAAAGGGTGAACAGATATGGAACAAAGAGACTATGGGGAAGTGAAAGAAGGGAGGAAAAAAAAAAGAATGAGGTGCTATGTAGAAATGGAAAATTACAAAAAGGGCAAATGGTGCCTTATATGCTAAATCGCTTCAGTTATTTCCAACTTTTTGCGACCCCATGGGCTATAGCCTGCCAGGCCTCTCTATCTGCGGGATTTTCTAAGCAAGAATACTGGAGGGGTCGCATTTCCTTCTCCAGGGGATCTTCTTGACCCAGAGATGGAACCTGCATCTCTTTATGTCTCCTGAATTGGCAGATGGGTTCTTTACCACTAGCACTACAAGGGTAAGTGGAAAAAATACTAAAAATGGTTTGCCAAGGTGCATTAGACAGTGTACATTTTGTGGTTTGCAGGATCACATTTTCTTGAACAAAACTCATCATAATGGTTGGGGTTATCTTTACAGACACCAGCTACAATCCAGTACAGGCTGAAGTGAGGCTGGAATTGGTCAAGTCTCTTAATACAGTGTTTAAGCAGCTTCTTTGTTCTGTATAGGAGTTTAGAGTTCAAAAACCTCAAGAAACACAAAACATTCTTTCATGTAAATTTTGTTTCTTTCAGAAATTATGAATGGTGTTAACTGGCTTGCTACCTAAAAACAATAGTAAACTCTTTGGTTAAAAGGAATAAAGACATTTTCCATACAAAGCCTTGATTATATTGAATTAACTGTTCTCCCTTAATAATACCCATGATAATTTGTTGTTCTTCAGTCATTAAGTCATGTCCGTCTCTTTACAACCCCATGTGCTGCAGCACGCTAGGCTTCCCTGTCCTTCACTGTCTTCCAGGGTTTGCTCAAACTTAAGTCCATTGAGTCACTGATGCTATCTTGTCCTCTGTTGCCCCCTTCTCTGCCTAGGCTCAATCTTTCCCAGCATCAGGGTCTTTTCCAATAAGCTGACTCTTTCAAATCAGGTTGCCAAAGTATTGGAGCTTAAGCTTCATTGCCAATCCTTCCAATGAATATTCAGGACTGATTTCCTTTAGGATTGACTGGTTTGATGTCCTTGGTCTCCAAGGAACTCTCAAGAGTCTTCTCCAACACCACAGTTTGTGATGAAGCAGATTCTTTCCTCACAGAATATGGAAGCGTTTGCCCAAAGCTCTGGAGAAAAAGACATTATGGTATTTTCTTTGGGGTCAGTGGTCACTAACGTAAAAGAAGAAAGAGCCAATATGATTACATCAGCTCTTGCCCAGATTCCACATAAGGTAGGCAAAGTAGCTTAATAGTGAAAAACTATTTAATGACTTGCTTAAACAATGTAAAAAGCCAGATTACAGACAATTTCTGCAAGAAAGGTAAACTGCTATGATAGCTCCAACTTATCTCAGATATTTATAAAAGCCAAAATATACATGGCAAGTGCTACAGTAGTACAGTGTCTTTTATTGGCAATGCTGTGGATTAACATTATTATAAAGAAAAATATTTAAGAGATACAGTGTGAACTTTGGTATTCTAATGGGATTGTGGACTGAAAAGTAAATCACCAAATTCTGCTTTGTCATTTGTTCCTCTTGAATGAAGGACTCCTGAGGACAGTACACATACAGATGTTCTCAAGAGTTAAATTTTAACAGTTCATGTGGTAACACAATGATATTATGCAATAGTGATAAAAGTCTGGAACGCATCATGCAGATTGTATTTGCCAGATAATCCTGGCCCCTTTCATTTCCCCTAAATTTTAGAATAGCCCTATCAGTGTGCTTCTCAGGGTGCTGTTCAGAGAAAGGATGGCCAGGGCTCCCCAAGTTGCCTCCAGATACCCAACCAGTGACAAAGACTCAGAAAAAGAGGAATATCGACCTCCCTGGTTGACTGAGCCCTGCCAAAGTCTGAAGCAGGAAGATCAAAGAGAAAGTGGGAAGGTGGGGGGGCCTTGCCCTTTATTAAATCCTGTGCATTGTAAAGCCTGGCCCTAAATGAACTTTGTTTCTAACCTGTCAAATTGCCCCTCCTGATTGAGGAAGAAGAAGGGATTAGAAGAAGGAGTGAGGCACAAGGAAGACTGGCATGGAAAAGAGTTAGCAGCCTCTTTCTCCATAAAATAGAGTGGTACCTTATTTTCTAATATATAAAATACCCCTGGGGTCTTTGGATATTTGTGAACTACTCTTTTCGTTTGACATCTGATATTGTAGTCTTCTCCTAATGACCTATGCTATTTTTATTTTGCTAAGAAACTAAACTTACTTTATATTCACATAGCAAATAGAGGTTAAAAGCTATAAATTATAATCCAGTGTATGAGAATTGATTGGGAATTCCAAAATTGGTACCCTATTTTGGTCCTGGGCATAGAAACTACATGATTGTTACTGTCAATGCTTTGTGCCTTATTGTTAAAGTATTCAAGGTCAGCTGAATAAGTTTTATTATCACAAGGTTGGATATTTTCAATAACCTTATTGATATGTATAAATTACCAACAAGCACTTCTTTTCTAAATTTAAACTATTTCCAAACATAGTGAGTGTGGAAATATTCTAGGTTCATGACAAAACTTACTAATTTATTTTTCTTTGAAGTAATCCTTACAATTTATAATCTAAGAAGGTATGCTTTCTAAGTAGGATTAAGTTATTATTGATAAATTATAACTGAACATAAAGATTTATTTCTCTTAAATGGCTAACTATTTATTTCTCTTAAATGGCTAACTACACATGCATTTTCCTTGTATATCAAAAGAGTAAAAGATATCTATGAAAAGATATATTAACAAGTGAATATAAGTTAACTCTTTTCTATGGTATGTCAGTGAATATCATATTTGAAAATGACAGCTAGTATATGAAAGTGAAGACGCTCAGTCATGTCCGACTCTTTGAGACCCCATGGACTGTAGCCTATCAGATTCTTCCATCCATGGGATTTTCCAGGCAAGAGTACTGGAGTGGGTTGCAATTTCCTTCTCCAGAGGATCTTCCCAACCCAGGGATGGAACCCAGGTCTCCCGCATTATAAGCAGATGCTTTACTGTCTGAGCCACCAGGGAAATCAAAAAAATATATATTTAACGAACGTCTAAGCTTTGTAAAACATATGAATTTTGAAACTTTGTCAATAATATGTGTAAAACTATGAGGGTAAAGGGTAGAAGATATAAAATTTAAGAAATTAAGAAAACTAAGAAAATTAGATATAAAAATTAAGAAATTTAGAAGAAAACAAAATAAAGCAATAAAGTATAGAGATTATTAGAAATTTCCCAGTCTTTTTACATTAGAAATAGTAATAAGTATGTAAAATATGAGTATTCCTACTGTCAGTGCATTAGTAGTTGTCTTGACTTAAGATCTCTTGTCCTTGTTTCCTGACACATCATATGGAAGACAATTTAACTAGTTGTCTTTTAATCTCTTCAGAATTCTAATGCTATAACTTTAAACTCACTGAACAAGGCATTTCCTTCACCCTAACAGGTTCTATGGAGATACAATGGCAAGAAACCAGACACCTTAGGACCCAATACTTGGCTGTATAGCTGAATCCCCCAGAACGACCGTCTTGGTAAAAATTGGCAGAACAAATGCTAAAAATATGAATAACAGCTGAGCAGAGTGATAGTAATGCAATAGGAAACAAACTTATCAAGTGTTTGTTATTGAAACACTCAAAAAAAAAAAACTTTAGTTCTGTATTTTTACTCCCAACCCTAGAAGGGGAAAGGAGAAAATGTAATTGTTGGCACTATATTATACCTGCTCATGTCTCTTATGTTCAGAATAAAAAATATCTTTACTCTGCCTGTAATTACTTCTCACAGTGAAATATTCAGTAGCTTCATGAATTATTGTTCTATATCTGAATTCTTTCCTTACATCTCTCTTTTCTCCTGTGTTCAGTTCAGTCGCTCAGTCATGTCCTACTCTTTGGGACCCCATGGACTGCAGTACACCAGGCCTCCCTGTCCATCACCAACTCCTGGAGTTTACCCAAACAGATGACCATTGAGTCCGTGATGTCATCCACCCAGCTCATCCTCTGTCATTCACTTCTCCGCCTGCCCTCAATTTTTCCCAGTGTCAGGGTCTTTTCAAATGAGTCAGCTCTTCACATCAAGTGGCCAAAGTACTGGATTTTCAGCTTCAGCATTGGTCCATCCAATGAACACTCAGGACTGATCTCCTCTAGGATGGGCTGGTTGAATCTCCTTGCAGTCCAAGGGACTCTCAAGAGTCTTCTCCAACACCACAGTTCAAAAGCATTAATTCTTTGGCACTCAGCTTGCTTTATAGTCAAAACCTCACATCCATACATGACCACTGGAAAAACCATAGCCTTGACTAGACGGACCTTTGTTGGCAAAGTAATGTCTCTGCTTTTTAATATGCTGTTTAGCTTGGTCATAACTTTCCTTCCAAGGAGTAAGGGTCTTTTAATTTCATGGCTGCAGTCACCATCTCCAGTGATTTTGGAGCCCCCAAAAGTAAAGTCTGCCACTGTTCCCCTATCTATTTGCCATGAGGTGATGGGACCAGATGCCATGATCTTAGTTTTCTGAATGTTGAGTTTTAAGCCAACTTTTTCACTCTCCTCTTTCACTTTCATCAAGAGGCTCTTTAGTTCTTCACTTTCTGCCATAAGGGTGGTGTCCTCTGCATATCTGAGTTTATCGATATTTCTCCCAGCAATCTTGATTCCAGCTTGTGCTTCTTCTAGCCCAGCGTTTCTCATGATGTACTCTGCACATAATTTAAATAGGTAGGGTGACAAGAAACAGCCTTGAAGTACTGCTTTTCCTATTTGGAACCAGTCTTTTGCTCCATGTCCAGGTCTAACTGTTGCTTCCTGATCTGCATCAGATTTCTCAAGAGGCAGCTCAGGTGGTCTGCTATTCCCATCTCTTTCCGAATTTTCCACAGTTTGTTTTGATCCACACAGTCAAAGGATTTGGCGTAGTCAATAAAGCAGAAATAGATGTATTTCTCGAACTCTCTTGCTTCTTTGATGATCCAGTGGATGTTGGCAATTTGATCTCTGGTTCCTCTGTCTTTTCTAAAACCAGCTTGAACATCTGGTAGTTCACGGTTCACGTATTGTTGAAGTCTGGCTTGGAGAATTTTGTGCATTACTGTGTAGGGGTATTTTAAAAGCTACTGAAAAATAACAGCTCCTTTTTTATTACTAGTGACTCTCATTTTTTGCAGGAAAAAGAAATCCACAATCATTTTTTCAAGGCAATTACACCTTTCCTGAGAAAATATTTTTCCTTCCTCATGTTCTACTGCCACTACCATTACCTTTCCCGTGGCCTTGACACCATTCCTATCAGATTAAATGACTTCACTGTTTCTTTAAGAGAATATGTTTCTGAATATCCCCTTTTTATCCATATGTGGTTTCTTTTACCCAGAATTTTACCCAGGTTCTTTCAAGGTGTTCACCTGCCAATCATGAATTCATCTGTGAAGTTCAAGTGACAAAGCACTTCTCCATGAAGTCTTCACTTACCTCTTCAGCAGACTTAGGGGTTTCTTGCTTTGTGTTCTGAAGCAATTCAAACGGACTTTCGTATGTATAATCATCTGTTATCTAAAAGACACTCCTTATTTCAGTTACCTTATAATGCTCTTATCTCATTTTATTTCTCAATATTATAATTAATAATTTTACTGAAATTCATTCAGTCCTACGACATTGAAAAACCAAGGCCTTTATATGGTAGAACAAATGGCAATATTTGCCAATGTACCATGGGATCCCTAAGGTGAGACTGCTTATGTTTGTTGATCAACCTGATAACATCCCTCAAATGAAGGTCAAAGGAGCAGCTGTTAGATTAGACTTGGAAACAATGTCAAGATCAGATTTGTTTAATGAATTGAAGCAAGCCATTAATAATCATTTATGAGTATAATTTTTTCTTTACTAGACACTATTTCTAGAGAAGTTTTCATAGGAAGACCAGGAAGGCAGCAGTGAGTCTTCACTTAAACACAATGAGGAGTAAGATTTGCTCAACACTTTGAAAGCAGTAATCAGTAACTTATTGTTAGGGTCACAAAAGTTTTTCTGGTGCTTTTAGGGGAAAGGTTTGTCAGAGTTTTAAGGATAGTGGAAAAAATTTTGAACGAGCTAATCATTTGAATGAGAAGAATCACTGCAATGGTAACAGGAGGATTAACAAAGGTAACAGTAAATATTGAGAACAAGATTAGAGCAGGAACAATTGATATTAAAAGAGTATTCAGCTGCACAGTCATAGATTTCTTTTAGCAAGTGAGCTCCTCAAATGTTTTCAACTCTTCTAAGATTGTTTATTCTCAGTAAGCCACCATGATTTGGTCAATCTCAAGTTTCCTTTACATCTAACACATCCCAAGTATTATGTACTATGGTTTTGACCCCATCACTAAAGAGTGGCAAAAGCTAGAACTTTTTGATTTACCTAAAAAAGACAGAGAAGAAGAAAAAGAAGTAGATTTTGAGACCTCAGGCTAGTAGACATGATAGGGAAGATTATTCCATTTAATTCAACTACTATGGATCAAGTTGTGGCAAGGTTTTTCTCCGCATTTAACAAGAAGTGTGTTTTTCCGATTTACCCCAAGATTTTATCCTTGCTTAAACATATTGTGTTTGCTAATCCATTCAACTCCAAGGATGGAAATAATTCTGTGCAATTTTTGATAAATACTTAAATATTACTCTTGAAATGGTCAGTTCTGTTCATGAAAACAAAGAAAAGTGGTAATGGAAGATATGAGTGGATTATATTCAATTTACAGTTCTAACTTTATAAACCTTTCAGTGGTCAATTCTGCTTTTCATACTAATTTACATATAATTTCATAACTATGAAAAAATGAGACTGGCTAGGATCTCAGTCTGCTGATTTAAAAAGATTGAGCCAACTGTTTTCACTATGTATTTCAGAAACATCTTCTTCATAAAAAATTCAAAAATATAACATAGATGTCATTGTCAAAGAAAAACAGAGCTAGACACATTAAAGAACAAGACAAATTTTATTCAAACTGCTGAAGTAGGGGGGAGAGAGAGATTCCAGTATAAACTGAGGTTCTGCTTCAAATTAGATACAAGTGACTGAGGTCTTTAAAGGGTGAACAGATATGGAACAAAGAGACTATGGGGAAGTGAAAGAAGGGAGGAAAAAAAAAAGAATGAGGTGCTATGTAGAAATGGAAAATTACAAAAAGGGCAAATGGTGCCTTATATGCTAAATCGCTTCAGTTATTTCCAACTTTTTGCGACCCCATGGGCTATAGCCTGCCAGGCCTCTCTATCTGCGGGATTTTCTAAGCAAGAATACTGGAGGGGTCGCATTTCCTTCTCCAGGGGATCTTCTTGACCCAGAGATGGAACCTGCATCTCTTTATGTCTCCTGAATTGGCAGATGGGTTCTTTACCACTAGCACTACAAGGGTAAGTGGAAAAAATACTAAAAATGGTTTGCCAAGGTGCATTAGACAGTGTACATTTTGTGGTTTGCAGGATCACATTTTCTTGAACAAAACTCATCATAATGGTTGGGGTTATCTTTACAGACACCAGCTACAATCCAGTACAGGCTGAAGTGAGGCTGGAATTGGTCAAGTCTCTTAATACAGTGTTTAAGCAGCTTCTTTGTTCTGTATAGGAGTTTAGAGTTCAAAAACCTCAAGAAACACAAAACATTCTTTCATGTAAATTTTGTTTCTTTCAGAAATTATGAATGGTGTTAACTGGCTTGCTACCTAAAAACAATAGTAAACTCTTTGGTTAAAAGGAATAAAGACATTTTCCATACAAAGCCTTGATTATATTGAATTACTGTTCTCCCTTAATAATACCCATGATAATTTGTTGTTCTTCAGTCATTAAGTCATATCCGTCTCTTTACAACCCCATGTGCTGCAGCACGCTAGGCTTCCCTGTCCTTCACTGTCTTCCAGGGTTTGCTCAAACTTAAGTCCGTTGAGTCAGTGATGCCATCTTGTCCTCTGTTGCCCCCTTCTCTGCCTAGCCTCAATCTTTCCCAGCATCAGGGTCTTTTCCAATAAGCTGACTCTTTCAAATCAGGTTGCCAAAGTATTGGAGCTTAAGCTTCATTGCCAATCCTTCCAATGAATATTCAGGACTGATTTCCTTTAGGATTGACTGGTTTGATGTCCTTGGTCTCCAAGGAACTCTCAAGAGTCTTCTCCAATACGACAGTTTGAGAACATCAATTCTTTGTCCCTCTGCTTCTTTATGGTCCAAATCTCATATCTGTACAGAACTACTGGAAAAGCAATAGCTTTGACTAGATGGACCTTTATCAGCAAAGTGATGACTCTGCTTTTTAATACTCTGTCTAGGTTTGTCACAGCTTTCCTTGCAAGGAGCAAGCATCTTTTGATTTCAAGGCTGTAGTCACCATCTGCAGTGATTTTGGAGTCCAAGAAAATAAAAACTGGAACCAATCCTAAGATGGCAGAGGAACAGGACAGGGAGACCACTTTCTCCCCCACAAATTCATTGAAAGATCATTTAAATGCTGAGCAAATTCCACAAAACAACATCTGGAAACTGGCGGAGGACACCAGGCACCCAGAAAGGCAGCCCATTCTCTTCGAAAGGAGGGATCGAGAAGTCTTGAAACCACTGTAACAGTAAGACTGAAAGCTAGAGGCAGGAGGCTTAAATCTAAAACTTGAGAACTCCAGAAAACTCCTAACTCCAGGGCACATTAATCGACAAGAGCTCATCCAAAACGCCTCTATACCTACACTGAAAACAAGCCCCGCCCAAGAGCCAACAAGTTTCAGAGCAAGACATACCAAGATAATTCTCCAACAATGCAGGAACATGACCTGAGCATTAAAATACAGGTGGTCAAAAGTCACACCAAACCCATAGACACCTCAAAACTCACTACTGGACACTTCATTGCACTCCAGAGAGAGAAGATCCAGCTCCACCCACCAGACCACCAATGTAAGCTTCCCTAACCAGGAAACCTTGACAAGCCACTCGTCCAATCCCACCCACAGGAAGGAACCTCTACAATAAAGAGGAACAACAAACTACCAGAATACAGAATACAGAAATACCCCCAAACACAACAATCTAAACAAGATGAAAAGGCAGAGAAATATATAGCAAGTAAAGGAACATGATAAATGGCCACCAAATCAAACAAAAGAGGAGGAGATAGGGAGTCGACCTGAAAAAAAATTCAGAATAATGAGAGTAAAAATGATCCAAAATCTTGAAAACAAAATGTAGTTACAGATAAACAGTCTAGAGACAAGGATTGAGAAGATGCAAGAAATGTTTAACAAAGACCTAGAAGAAATAAAAAAGAGTCAATCAATAATGAATAATGCAATAACTGAAATCAAGAACACTCTAGAGGGAAACAACAGTAGAATAGCTGAGGCAGAAGATAGGATAAGTGAGGTGGAAGATAGAATGGTGAAAATAAATGAAGCAGAAAGTAAAAAAGAAAAAATAATTAAAAGAAATGAGGACAACCTCAGAGACCTCTGGGACAATGTCAAATGCCCCAACATTTGTATCATAGGAGTTCCAAAAGAAGAAGACAAAAAGAAAGGCCATGAGAAAACACTTGAGGAGATAATAGTTGAAAACATCCCTAAAATGGGGAAGGAAATAGCCACCAAAGTCCAAGAAACCCAGAGAGTCCCAAACAGGATAAACCCAGGGCAAAACACCCCAAGACACATATTAATCAAATTAACGAAGATCAAACACAACAAATATTAAAAGCAGCAAGAGAAAAACAACAAATAAGGGGATTCCCATAAGGATAACAGCTGATCTTTCAATACAAATTCTTCAGGCCAGAAGGGAATGGCAGGACATATTTAAAGTGATGAAAGAGGAAAACCTACAACCCAGATTACTGTACCCAGCAAGGATCTCATTCACATATGAAGGAGAAATAAAAAGCTTTACAGACAAGCAAAATCTGAGACAATTCAGCACCACAAAACCAGCTCTTCAACAAATCTTAAAGGATCTTCTCTAGACAGGAGACACAGAAAAGGTTTACAAACTCTACAACAAAACAATAAAGTAAATGGCAACAGGATCATACTTATCAATAATTACCTTAAATGTAAATGGGTTGAATGCCCCAACCAAAAGACAAAGACTAGCTGAATGGATACAAAAAAAGATCCCTATAAATGGTGTCTACTAGAGACCCACCTCAAAACAAGGGACACAAACAAACTGAAAGTGAAGGGCTGGCAAAAGATATTTTATGCAAATGGAGACCAAAAGAAAGCAGGAATAGCAATACTCATATCAGATAAAATAGAATTTAAAATAAAGGCTGTGAAAAGAGACAAAGAAGAACATTACATAATGATCAAAGGAGCAGTCTAAGAAGAAGATATAGCAATTATAAATATATATACACCCAACGTAGGAGCACCACAATATGTAAGGCAAATGCTAACAAGTATGAAAGGGGAAATTAACAGGAACACAATAATAGTGGGAGACTTTGTTACCCAACTAACATCTATGGATAGATCAACTAAACAGAAAATTAGCAAGAAAACACAAACTTTAAATGATATAATGGATCAGTTGAATCTAATTGATATACATAGGACATTTCACCCCCAAACAAAGAACTTCACCTTTTTCTCAAGTGCACACGGAAACTTCTCCAGATAGATCACATCCTGGGTCATAAATCCAGCCTTGGTAAATTCAAAAAAATTGAAACCATTCAATTGAAATCATTCAAGCATTTTTCTGATCACAATGCAGTAAGATTAGATGTCAACTACAGGGGAAAAAAACTATTAAAAATAAAAATATATGGAGGCTAAACAACACACTTCTGAATAACCAACAAATCACCAGAAGAAATCAAAATATGCATAGAAACGAATGAAAACACATGAAAACACAACAACCCAAAACCTATGGAATTCAGTAAAAGCAGTACTAAGGGGAAGGTTCATAGCAATAAAGGCTTACCTCAAGAAACAAGAAAAAAGTCAAATAAATAACCTAACACTACACCTAAAGCAACTTGAAAAGGAAGAAATTATGAACCCCAGGGTTAGTAGAAGGAAAGAAATTTTAAAAATTAGGGCAGAAATAAATGCAAAAGAAACAAAGGGGACCATAGCAAAAATCAACAAAGCTAAAAGCTGGTTCTTTGAGAAGATAAATAAAAGAGACAAACCATTAGCCAGATTCATCAAGAAATAAAGGGAGAAGAATCAAATCAACAAAATTAGAAATGAAAATGGAGAAATCACAACAGACAACATAGAAATACAGAGGATCATAAGAGTTCAATTCAGTCACTCAGCCGTGTCTGACTCTTTGCGACCCCGTGAATCCCAGCACGCCAGGCTTCCCTGTCCATCACCAACTCCTGGAGTTTACCCAAACTCATGTCCAGCGAGTCAGTGATGTCATCCAGTCATCTCATCCTCTGTCGTCCCCTTCTCCTCCTGCCCCCAATCCCTTCCAGCATCAGGGTCTTTTCAAATGAGTAAATTCTTCGCATGAGGTGGCCAAAGTATTGGAGTTTCAGCTTCAACATCAGTCCTTTCAATGAATTTTCAGGACTGATTTCCTTTAGGATGGTCTGGTTGGATCTCCTTGCAGTCCAAGGGACTCTTAAGAGTCTTCACCAACACCACAGTTCAAAAGCATCAATTCTTCGGTGCTCAACTTTCTTCACAGTTCAACTCTCACATCCATACATGACCACTGGAGGAACCATAGCCTTGACCAGATGGACTTTTATTGTCAATGTAATGTCTCCACTTATTAATATGCTATCTAGGTTGGTCATAACTTTCCTTCCAAGGAGTAAGCATCTTTTAATTTCATGGCTGCAATCACCATCTGCAGTGATTTTGGAGCCCAAAAAAATAAAATCAGCCACTGTTTCCCCATCTATGTCCCATGAAGTGATGGGACTAGATGCCATGATCTTAGTCTTCTTAATGTCGGGCTTTAAGCCAAATTTTCACTCTCCTCTTTCACTTTTATCAAGAGGCTTTTTAGTTCCTCTTCACTTTCTGCCATAAGGGTGGTATCATCTGCATATCTGAGGTTATTGATATTTCTCCCAGCAATCTTGATTCCAGCTTATTTTTCTTCCAGCCCAGCATTCCTCATGATGTACTCTGCATCTAAGTTATATAAGCAGAGTGACAATATACAGCCTTGATGTATTCCTTTTCCTATTTAGAACCAGTCTGTTGTTCCATGTCCAGTTCTAACTGTTGTTTCCTGACCTGATTACAGGTTTCTCAAGAGGCAGGTCAGGTGGTGTGGTATTCCCATCTCTTTCAGAATTTTCCACAGTTTATTGTGACCCACACAGTCAAAGGCTTTGGTATAGTCAATAAAGCAGAAGTAGATGGTTTCTCTGGAACTCTCGCTTTTTTGATGATCCAGCAGATGTTGGCAATTTGATCTCTGGTTCCTCTGCGTTTTCTAAAACCAGCTTGAACATCTGGAATTTCACGGTTCACGTATTGCTGAAGCCTGGCTTGGAGAATTTTGAGCATTACTTTCCTAGCGTGTGAGATGAGTGAAATTGTGCAGTAGTTTGAGCATTCTTTAGCATTGCCTTTCTTTTGGATTGGAATGAAAACTGACCTTTTCCAGTCCTGTGGCCACTGCTGAGTTTTCCAAATTTGCTGGCATATTGAGTGCAGCACTTTCACAGCATTATCTTTTAGAATTTGAAATAGCTCAACTGGAATTCCATCACCTCCACTAGCTTTGTTCATAGTGATGCTTTCTAAGGCCCGCTTGACTTCACATTCCAGGATGTCTGGCTCTCAGTGAATGATCACACCATCATGATTATCTGGGTCGTGAAGATCTTTTTTGCACAGTTATTCTGTGTACTATTGCCACCTCTTCTTAATATCTTTTGCTTCTGTTAGGTCCATAACATTTCTGTCCTTTATCAAGCCCATCTTTCCATGAAATGTTCCATTGGTATCTCTAATTTTCTTGAAGAGATCTCTAGTCTTTCCCATTCTATTGTTTTCATCTATTTATCTGCATTGTTCACGTAAGAAGGCTGTCTTATCTCTCACTGCCATTCTTTGGAACTCTTCATTCAGATGGGTACATCTTTTCCTTTCTCCTTTGCCTTTTGCTTTGCTTTTTACTCAGCTATTTTTAAGGCCTACTGAGACAACCATTTTTCCTCCTTACATTCTTTTTTCTTTGGGATGCTTTTGATCACCACCTTCTGTACAATGTATGAAACTCCATCCATAGTTCTTCTGGCACTCTATCAGATCTAATCCCTTGAGTCGATTTATCACTTCCATTGTATAATCATAAACAATTTGACTTAGGTTATACCTGATGGCCTAGTGGTTTTCCCTGTTTCTTCCATTTAAGTCTGAATTTTGTGATAAGGAGCTCATGATATGAGTCACAGTCAGCTCCCAATCTTGTTTTTGCTGACTGTATAGAGCTTCTCCATCACTGGCTGCAAAGAATATAATCAATCTGATTTCAGTGTTGACCATCAGGTGATGTCCATGTGTAGAGTCATCTCTTTTGTTGTTGGAAGAGAGTGTTTGCTATGACCAGTGCGTTCTCTAGACAAAACTCTACTAGCCTTTGCCCCACTCCATACCTGCTTCATGGTAGATACAAGATAAACCATTGGAAAGCAAGTTTATTAGAGAAAAACACAGCTAAGCAGAGCACTCCTGAGTTCAGAACATACCTCAGATACTGACTTCCAAAAGTTTCCCTGAAAAACACCCTGAACCCTTGGGGTCAGATGCTATTTATACTACCAAGATATTATTTAAAAAAAAAAAAAAAAAAAACTATAGCATAATCCCTCAACAAATGGTGAAGGCTGTCAGTTCAGTTACTCGAACGTGCCCAACTCTGCAACCCCATGAACCGCAGCATGCCAGGCTTCCCTATCCATCACCAACTCCCAGATCTTGCTCAAACTCATGTCCATCAAGTCAGTGATGCCAACCACCCATCTCATCCTCTGTCATCCCCTTCTCCTCCCACCTTCAAACTTTCTCGGCATCAGCGCCTTTTCCAATGAGTCAATTCTCCACATCAGGTGGTGAAGGCTCACAGTAAGAAAAGAGGCAATCAGGAGGAGTGCTCTAGTAAAACCACTATTACCCCCAGGGAATGTGATTATGCCAAAGCTGCACCCTCCATGTAGCCATATCAGAGCCTTTACACTGTTGGGGAAACAAACTTCACTAAAATAGTCTATTTAGTGACTAAAAAAAACAAGAGTAGCAGTATCTGGAACTGGAGAGGACTAGTATTCAGAGTTCTCTATTATCAAAAGTTAAAGTTTTTAACAAACACTTCACAAGACATGTAAAGAAATAGAAAAATATGACCTTAATGTGGAAAAGAACTGGCAATAGTATCTGCCTGTGAGGGAAACTGATAATTGGTTCTAACAGGGAAAATATTCAAAATAACTACTGTCAATGGATTCAGTAACTTAAAGGAAACTACCAAGAAGACAAGACTTTGAACAAATTATATAGAAACTAAAATAAAAATATAAATGACTATAAGAGACTATTGTTATGTCTCAACGAAATGGACAACTTAGAAGAAATGGATTAATTATTGGAAGTACTCATCTACTTTAAGGAAACCATGTTTAAAAAGTAAAAAAGTTATAATAGCCACGTCCCATCTGATAGTCTTTAAGCAAGAGATAGAATTCATATTTTGAAAAAGTAAAAAATGGAAATTTTGAAGTTGAAAATTAAAATATACAAAATAAAAAATTCACTAGAGGATGTCAACAATAGCTTTGAAAAAGTTGATCTTTAAAGAACCTGCAAACTTGAATATCAATCAGTAAGATAATAAAATCCAAGGAACAATGAGAAAAATGAATGAAGAAAAAGGAGCAGAAGTATTGAAATCTGTGGGACATAATCAAGCACAGTAACATACACAAAATAGGAGTACCATTCAAAATTTCTTCAATACTACTTTGAAGTTTTTCTGTGTTAGAGCCAATCATTAGTTCTCACAGGCAGATCATATTGCTCACTTTTTCTCTAATGCAAGTCTTGTTTTCCCATTTTTCAAATATGTCTTATGAAGTATTTGTTAACATACACAAAATGGGAGTGCATAGAACAGTATTTTTAAAAATAATGCCTGAAAATATCCCAAATATGATGAAAAGCATTCATCTGGCATATCCCAATGGTTCAACCAATTCCAAGTAGGATAAACAGAGGACAGCCATACACAGACACCAGTGAAATGTTGAAAACTGAAAACAGAAAATGTTGAAGCACTAAAAGAAATTTATCCATACTTGTGAACACCAAAAAGACACTATTTATATCTCAGCAGAAACAATGATGCTCATGCTGTTTACAATAGCCAAGACATGGAAGCAACCTAAATGTCCATCGACAGAGGAAAGTTTAAGAAAATATGGTACATATATACAATGGACTATTACTCAGACATTAAAAAGAATGAAAAAATGCCATTTGCAGCTATATGGATGGATGGAACTAGAGACTGTCATTCTGAGTGAAGTATGACAAATTGAAATCAGACAAAGAAGGAGAACTAGCATATGACATCCCTTATATGTGGAATCTAAAAAGAAATTATACAAATAAACTTATTTAGAAAACAGACTCACGGAACTAGAGAATAAATATATAGTTGCCAGAGGGAAAGAACGGGGGGAAGATATAGGGCATTTGGGATCAACATGTATACACTCCTATACCTAAAATAGATAACCAACAAGGTCCTACTGTATCACACAGGGAACTCTGTTCAATGTTATGTGGCAGCCTGAATGGAAGAGGAGTCTGGGGGAGAATGGATACATGCATATATATATATAGCTCCATCCCTTCGCCTTCCACCTGCAATTATCACAACATGGTTAATCAGTCACACTCCAATATAAAATAAAATGTTTAAAAAAAAAATGATGGAGGACTTCCCTGGTGGCACACTAGAGCCCACACGCCACAACTACTAAGCCCAAGTACTGCAACTACTGAAGTCCATACCCCTAGAGCCTGTGTCTGCAATAAGATAAGTCGCCACAATGAGAGGCATACATACTAAAATGAAGAGTAATCCCCACTAGCCTCAACCAGAGAAAGCCTGAAGCAAAAAAAAAAAAAATGAAGACCCAGTGAAGGCAAAACTGAATAAATAAAAATAATTTTTAAAAAATTTTAAAAAGAGAAAATGAAAGTAAAATAGACCACAATGATGTCATTATAAAAAAAAGAAACATTGGATGTTCTCTGGCGGTGGGATGACATACTCAAAGTGCTGAAAGACAAAACTGTCAACCAAAAGTTCTGTATCAAGCAAACTACCTCTCAAAAAGGAGAGCAAAAGATAAATATACCTCTCCCCCCGCTTTGTCCTACCAAAAAAATTCATTGCTGGGAAATCTGCCCTATAGGAAAAACTGAAGGGAATTCTTCAAACTGAAGGAAGTAAACTTAGATTGCAATTCCAATCTCCACGTTAAAGCAAATGCGTTGATGAAGATACAAGACCGTGTAAGTGCATATATATCGTCTGCTTCTTTCTCTTAATAAAGTCTCAGAGCAGCAGCAACGTGTTCCCGGTGATGGCCTGTTAAAGCCACAGGCCAAATCCACGGTGTGGGGTGCAGAGCCCCAGCAGTGTGGCCATAGTAATGGTGGATCAGAACCCTGACTAGGACCCAGGGTGAGGAGCAGAGTAGCAGCACTTTGATTTCGCTGTTCACTCACTCAGTCATGTCCAATCAACTATGGAATCCAGTGAACAACAAGCAACACACCAGGCTTCTCTATCCTTCACCATTTCCCAGAGTTTGGTCAAACTCATGTCTATTGAATTGAGGATGCCATCCAACCATCTCATTCTCTGTCACCCTCTTCTCATCCTGCCCTCAATCTTTCCCAGCATCAGGGTCTTTTCTAATGAGTCGGCTCCTCATCTCATGTGGCCAAAATATTGGAGCTTCAACTTCAGCATCAGTCCTTCCAATAAATATTCAGGGTCGATTGCCTTTAGGATTGACTGGTTTGATCTCCTTGCTATTCAAGGGATCTCAAGAGTCTTCTCCAGCACCATCAATTGAAAGCATCAGTTTGAAGGCACTCAGCCTTCTTTATGGTCCAACTCTCACATCTGCACATGACGACTGGAAAAACCATAGCTTTGACTATATGGACCTTTGTCAGCAAAGTGATATCTTTGTTTTGGAATATGCTGTCTAGGTCTGTCATAACTTTTCTTCCAAGGAGCAAGTGTCTTTTAATTTTATGGCTGCAGTCACCATCCACAGTGATTTTTGAGCTCAAGAAATTAAATATCTGCCCCTGTTTCTATTTTTCCCCATTTGCCATGAAGTGATGGGACCAGATGCCATGATCTTAGTTTTTCTAATGTTGAGTTTTAAGTGGCACTTTACCCCAGCAATGATAGGCTAAAACCATTCTGACTTAGAACCCAGAAATGGTGTATAAAATAGCAGCAGCTCAACCTACGTAATAGCCACTCAAAGCCACAACTAGGAATACAGAGTTAGGTCCAAATAAATAGCAGCATTGCCCTAGTTAGGGCCAGACAAAGCACTAACTTAGTGCCAGGGGGCAGGGCACAGAGCAACAGTTCCAATCTCATAGAAGTCAAAGCACTATGACATCTCATCCATGGCAAGCAGGGTACAGGAGTGGTGGGGCCCCAAGGTCAGGTCTCACCACAGTGACATTTCCAGCCTCAAGAAAGATGTAAAAGCAAGGACTCTGGGCAGCTCTGTCAAATGGAATCAGTGCTGGTGAAGACTGTAGGTCCTCAGTGTCTAAAATCTGCACACGTCTATGATGGTGAGACTCACTGGAATTCCCTTGCTGTCCTTTTCCCTACAGGGTGAAATCCCTTTGAAGGAATCTCTGCTGGTGCCAAGTTCCTTTGAACTAGAGGATGGGGTAATGTAGGTAAAATCTTTCCAAGCTTTTCTGCACAGTCATCCTCAGGTTTTGCAATCTGCAGAGCTTCTGAAACGTCTTCATTGTAGTCCAGAACTTTCCCAAAGTAATTTATATTAGTTTGTAGTTGTTCATTTATTGCTTTTGTTGTTTTTGTAAGGGATACATATGTCAGAAATTCCTAAGTTTCCATCTTGTTGCTGTCTCCTTATCTTTAATTCCATGTCAAGGAGACTGCAGATAGGAGAAACTCTTACTTGTTTTTGCTTTTACACTAGTCTTCTCTCTTACACAATATAATTGATCTGCATGTGCAAGGTCTTTGCTTTTTGGATGGGTGACAGCATTGAGAAAACAAAATTAAACACATTGTATAAACATGAACTATTCTACACTCTACCATTTCACTTGCTTTCCACAACTGCTGACTGCTCATATAAAGTCACTACTAGAGGCATAGGAGTTATAATTTAACATCATGATCAATTTCTCCTTGGATATAAACATGAATGATGGCAAAAGGATACAGCAAGTTTTGAAAAGTTCTGCATATGAATATGATGTCTATGAAATGGCTCTCATTTCTGCTGCTGCTACAGCTGACTTGCTACTTCAACTCTGGAAATTGTGGAAAGGTGCTTGTGTGGCCAGTGGAATATAGTCATTGGATAAATATAAAGACAATTCTGGAAGAACTGGTCTCAAGGGGTCATGAGGTGACTGTTATGACATCTTCAGCTTCCATTTTCATTAATACCAAAAAAGAATTTGGTATTAAATTTGAGAATTTCCCTGTATCTTTAACTAAAGATGATTTTCAGTATATTTTCCAGTGTTTGCTTGAGAAATGGACATATATGGAAAAAGATTCATTTTTGTCATATTTTTCAGCAGTGCAAAGTTTATTTTGGGAATATTCTGATGTTACTATGAAGATATGTAAAGACCTTGTTTCAAACAAGAAACTTATAACAAAACTACAGGAATCAAGTTTTGATGTCATTCTTGCAGATGCCATTGGACCCTGTGGTGAACTGCTAGCTGAGATACTTAAAGTACCTTTAGTGTACAGTCTCCGCTTCTCTCCTGGTTTTTCAATTGAAAAGTATAGTGGGGGGCTTTCATTTCCACCATCCTATGTACCTGTTGTTATGTCAGAATTAAGTGATCAAATGACATTCATGGAGAGGGTAAAAAATATGATATATGTACTTTATTTTGACTTTTGGTTCCAGACATTTAATGAGAAGAAATGGAATCAATTTTACAGTGAAGTACTAGGTAAGTCATGTTTTTAATTGGTAGCATGAAGTCCTAACTTTCCTAGTACCTTGGAAAATGAATTTGTATAAAGTTACAAAATTTTGTCTCATAAGTGAAACAACAAAATTAAAATATAAAATTATCTAATAAGTATATAAAAATATTAAATTATAGAATAAGGTATAACCCTGTTGCCCATTACTTGTCCAGACACTTCAGGAAGTCATAAACCACAAATTTGAAGCACTTAGGAATTTTCCGAGCAGTTATATATCCATACGACTGAACTTCCTTTTTTAATGTAAAAAAAGTCACTAAAAACCTCATAAAATGTCTCAATAAAAGAAGACATATAGATTGAAATATACAAATATCTGTAGCACAAGTATCTAGGTAGCATTTAGAATTTTTTTTTTTCTGTTTGTGTACCTCGGCTTCTGTATTATGTTATGTTCTATTATATAATGTGACAGGACATGATATGATATAATATATTATACGCCACTGTTGTTGCTTAGTCATTAAGTTGGGTCCAACTCTTTGCAACCCCATGGACTGCAGCATGTCAGGCTCCTCCATCCATGCGATTCCCCAGGCAAGAATACTTGAGTGGGTTGCCATTTCATTCTCCAGGGGATCTTCCCAACCCAGAGGTTGAACCCATGTCTCCTGCATTGACAGGTGGATTCTTTTCCAATGAGCCACCAGGGAAGACATGTACTATACACATACATGTTTATTTGCTTTACCAGAATATATACACTTTCAAATATCTTGACTATATCATTCCAAGCTCCTTTCAAAAAATTAGCTAATATACTCACATGACAATTTTATCATTTCATCTAATTCTTGTTGTTTTTGCTTTTCATTGTAGGAAGACAGACTACATTATCAGAGACAATGGGAAAAGCTGAAATGTGGCTCATTCGAACCTACTGGGATTTTCAATTTCCTCACCCACTACTACCAAATTTTGAATTTGTTGGAGGCCTTCACTGCAAACCTGCCAACCCCCTGCCTAAGGTTACCTATTCCTGTTTATTGTGTTTTGTTTACATTGCATTTTTGAAAAGAGTAATCCTACATTCTTTATTTAGAATGCTCAGTTATAATGAGAGAGATGTGGAATGCTAGATAATGACCTGCCAATTAGAAACTCATATATTTATTTCTATAGCAACACAAGTATCTAAATTTCAGTATCAATACAGAATAAAGTGGGATCAGTGGGAGAATTTGAGACTATGACAGTAAAAATATGATCTTCATTATTCAGCACAGAGTAAAGAATGATATTTAGGAGAATTATAAAATAAAAAGAATAATTTTTAAAATGACTAGCATATTCTAGAAGCAAGTGCTAATATGCAGAGAAATGGTGTAGATACAGTTTCTGCCACCAGCCACTCTACTGGAAACATAGAATACCAATGAGTAATAAAAATTGTGTGAAAATTGTTATAATAAGGGAAGACCACAGTAATAAGGAAACATCCAGCATGAATTACAGAAAGTGTCTCTGAAGCACTGATATTAAGACTGAGATCTGAAGGATGTTCAGGAATAAGTATAAGGGATAGGGAAGGTGTGGAGGAAGACTCAAAAGGAAAGCTGGTAGTATAGTAATGACAGTACCAAAGAAGTCCAAGTTTAGTTTCAATGTGAAGAGACTGAGTAAAGAGACAGTTGATAATGCCAGAGAGGTGAGTTAAGAGACAAGTAATCATGGAACAGACTGGTTGCAAATAGGCAAGGGAGTACGTCAAGGCTGTATATTGTCACCCTGCTTATATAACTTATATGCAGAGTACATCATGAGAAACGCTGGGCTGGATGAAGCACAAGCTGGAATCAAGGTTGCTGGGAGAAATATCAATAACCTCAGATATGCAGATGACACCACCCTTATGGCAGAAAGTGAAAAAGAACTAAAGAGCCTCTTGGTGAAAGTGAAAGAGGAGAGTAAAAAGTTGGCTTAAAGCTCAACATTCAGGAAATTAAGATCATCATCTGGTCCCATCACTTCATGGCATATAGATGGGGAAACAGTGGCAGACTTTATTTTTTTTTCCATTTATTTTTATTAGTTGGAGGCTAATTACTTTACAATATTGTAGCAGTTTTTGCCACACATTGACAGACTTTATTTTTGGGTGCTCCAAAATCACTGCAGATGGTGACTGCAGCCATGAAATTAAAAGATGCTTATTCCTTGGCAGGAAAGTTATGACCTGCCTAGATAGCATATTAAAAAGCAAAGACATTACTTTGCCAACAAAGGTCCGTCTAGTGAAGGCTATGATTTTTCCAGTAGTCATGTATGGATGTGAGAGTTGGACTATAAAGAAAGCTGAGTGCCAAAGAATTGATTCTTTTGAACTGTGGTGTTGGAGAAGACTCTTGAGAGTCCCTTGGACTGCAAGGAGATCCAACCAGTCCATCCTAAAAGAAATCAGTCCTGAATATTAATTGGAAGGACTGATATTGAAGCTGAAACTCCAATACTTTGGCCACCTGATGTGAAGAACTCCAATACTTTCCACCTGATATGGAAAACACTGATGCTGGGAAAGATTGAAAGTGGGAAAAGAAGGGAACGACAGAGGATGAGGTGGTTGGAGGGCATCACCAACTCAATTGACATGAGTTTGAGTAAACTCCAGGAGTTGGTGATGGACAGGGAGGCCTGGCGTGCTGCAGTCTGTGGGGGTCACAAAGAGTCAGACATGACTGAGGAACTGAACTGAACTGAACTGAAGCATCTAGTAGGAGCATTAGGGAGAAAACTAAAACGGTAAAGAGAGGGAGAGAGATGATCACCTTACCAAAAAAATCACACACAGGATTTAGTCACTGGGTTGCCTTGTAAAGGGGCAGGAGTGGAAAGGGACACCATTGAGCAGTTTGCTGTGAATTACAGGCAACAATGATGCAAAACTTGACTATGATATTCATAGAGATATGACCACACTAACTCTTATAATAATAGAATCAACTTCATATTATCATGGGGAAAAATATTTGTTAGTATGAAACAAATGCGTCTGGCACTTATTCAGTGAGTCAAAAGAAATATTAACTATTGTAATCATTTTCACTTTATTGCTATTCCATATTATCAATAACCCAATGTGTACCAGCCACTTGGATCTAATTTCTAAGCTAGTGGAAACTGGTTTTCCAATACACCGATTATATCAATATAATCTAGCAAAGTCCTAGAAAGTATATATCCCAAGGAGTTGTTTAAAAGTAAAGTTTTTTAATTAAAAAATAAAAGTAATTAAATAATAATACATTTAATAAAATTTAAGGTAAAATATAATTTAAGACATTCAATTTAAAAGTTTTTAATGTTAAGATTTTTTTTTAAGGTTTGGCTATCAGATAACCAAGATGAAATGCTAAAATTCTTTACAAAGGATTGCAGCTCTTCACCAGTGCTCTAGCTAAAATAGACCATTCTTCAACAATATAAATGTATGACTTAACAGTTTTTACAGTCAAATTCAGCACTTCCTAGCTTTCATATCAACATTTAAACCAGTCTTCATTTGCAGTCCCAGGGTTTTACAATTTACAGATTAAAAAACATCACTAAGTTTATTAGGACAACTGTTTTGTGTCTACACTTACACTAAAGAAAAGCTCAGTAAAGCTCCCTTTAGGAATGTGCATTTCAACATCATAGCTGTCTAAGAGAATGCCCACAGGAAAAATATAAACTGCATGTAGAAGAACCATAAATTCTGCACAGACACTAAAGAGCAAATGATTTGCATCTCTTGAATCTGAAAACTTCCCATACTTTAAAATTACAAAGAATTCCTTATGAAGGTAAGCAAGAATCTGGAGAGGAATAAGAAAAAAGAAAAGATGAATAGTAGGATAACGGTAACTAGTAGCTGTTGTTATTAAGTTGAAAACAAGATTTAAATCCAAGTCAATGATTGTGAAGATTTCATTATATAAAGAAACTATTCCATCAAACTCCTAACTTTTCCATTCATTATTAGATTCTCAGAAAATTTCTGTAATTTTTTTTATAAAGCCCACTTGACCATGATGTATGATCTTTTTTATTTTAAATATATTTAATTTTTAATTGCAGGATAATTGCTTTACAGAATTGTGTTGGTTTCTGCCAAACATCAACATGAATCAACCATAGGTTATACATACGTCCCTTCTCTCTTGTTTAAAGAATTAAGACATTTGGAAAAATGCATCAAGAATCTTAAAAATGCTTACAGCTTTTGATTTCATAGTTTACACCCATGAGACTATACAGAGAAAAATAAAGATGTACAGAACAATATTTTTGGCAGTAATTCATAAAATACAACACTAGAAGTAATTTAAATATCCAAAATTAAGCAATTATTAAATAAATTATAGTATACATATCATACCATGCCAATCATTTTATCAAACAATACTTAATTACACTCAATCAGCTATAGTATGAGGTTTAGTTGGAAAATATAGATATAATAAGATTACAGTTTTCTTGTAGGATAAAAATATAAGCTAAAATGCAACTTTCAAAATATATGTCACATGTGTATTTCATTATAAGAGTGGAATAAAATTAAAATGAAAACACAAGTTTTAGCATAAAGCCCTAAAAGCCCATCCATGTTGTCAAAAATGGCAGGATTTCCTTCTTTCTCATGGATGAATAATATCTCATTCTCTGTGTGTGTATGTGTATTTAGAATACACATCTTTTATGTATTCATTCGTTAATGGCTACTTGATTGTTTCCCTTGGCTCCTGTGAATAATGGTACAATAAACTTGGGCTTCCCTGGTAGCTCAGCTGTTAAAGAATCCGCCTGCAATACAGGAGACCCCGGTTGAATTCCTGGGTTGGGAAGATCTCCGGGAGAAGGGAACTGCTACCCATTCTAGTATTCTGACCTGGAGAATTCCATGAACTGTATAGTCCAGGGGGTCGCAAAGAATCAGACATGACTGAGTGGACTCTCACAAACATGGGAGCATATATATCTCTTTGCTATCCTGTTTTTATCTCTTCAGAATATGCACCAAAAATTGGAATTACCAGATCATATAGTAGACCTATTTTTAATTATTTTTAAACAAACCTTCGTTTTGTTTTCCATGGTGTCTTAATAAATTTACATTCCCACTGACAATGTACAAGCATTCACTTTTCTCCACGTTCTCACCAACAGTTTTCTCCTCCTGGTGGTAAACTTCTAACAGGTGTGAGGTGATAGTTCACTGTAGTTTTGATTTGAATTTCCTTGATAATTAGTGATGTTGAGCATCTTTTCATATACCTAATGGCCGTTTAGACGTCTTCTTTGGAAAATTGTCTATTTTATTTGTTTCCCCATTCCTTAACTAAATTTTTATTGCTGTGTTGTATGAGTTACATATAAATGTAATTCATATGTATATATATATGGTTTTCCTGGTGGCTCAGATGGTAAAGAATTCACCTGCAATGCAGGAGACCCTGGTTTGATCCCTGGGTGAGGAAGATCTATATATATATGTGTGTGTGTGTGTGTGTGTGTGTGTGTGTATAAGTATACATACATATATATATATATATATATATAAATCATACAACATAAAAGAAAAATTTAAAGAATGGAGAAAAAAGAAAATAGTTTGCCAAAGAAGACATCTAAATGACCATTAAGTATGTGAAAAGATGCTCAACATCACTAATTATCAAGGAAATTCAAATCAAAATTACAGCTATCACCTCACACCTGTTAGAAGTTTATATAAAATGAGCTTCCCTGGTGGCTCAGATGGTAAGGAATCCACCTATAATGTGGGAGACCCGGGTTCAATCCCTGGGTGGGTAAGATCCCATGGAGAAGGACATGGCAACCCACTCCAGTATTACTGCCTGGAGAATCTCCATGGACAGAGGGGCATGGCCAGTTATAGTCCATGGGGTCACAAAGAATCAAACACAACTAAGCGACTAAGCACAGCACATGTATATAATCTATGTTTATACATATTATGTATAAATATGTATATATGTATGACATTAGCCCTTCAATATGTGGTTTGCAAAATTTTTCTTCCATTCTTTATGCATATTTTTATCTGGTTGATTATTTTACGGTGGAAAAGCTTATAAGTTTCATGTAGTTCTACTTGTTGATTTTTTCTTTTGTCATGGTTTTGGTGTCATTTCCAAAGAAAATATTTCCAAAACCAATGTCAAGGAGCTTTCTCCCTATGTTCTCTTTTAGGAGAGTTATAGTGTTTGGCCTTATTTTAAGTCTCTGATTCCTTTTGAGTTGATTTTTGTGACAGGTGTAACAAAGGGGTCTCATTTCACTTTTTCACGTGTGTTTATCCAGTTTCCTCATTGAATGTTCTTGTCTCCTTTGTTGAATATTAGTTGACTATAAATGCAGTGTTTTATTTATTTATTTATTGTAATTGGAGGCTAATTACTTTACAATATTGTAGTGGGTTTTGCCATACATTGACATGAATCAGCCATGGGTGTACATGTGTCCCCCATTCTGAATCCCCCTCCGACCTCCCTCCCCATCCCATCCCTCAGAGTTGTCCCAGTGCACCAGCTTTGAGTGCCCTGTTTCATGCATTGAACTTGGACTAGTGATATATTTCATATATGGTAATATACATGTTTTAATGCTATTCTCTCAGAACATCCTACCCTTGCCTTCTCCCAGAGTCTAAAAATCTGCTCTTTACATCTGTGTTTCTTTTGCTGTCTCACATATAGTTACCATCTTTCTAGATTCCATGTACATATGATAATATACTGTTACTGGTGTTTTTCTTTCTGACTTACTTCACTCTGTATAAAAGGCTCCAGTTTCATCCACCTCATTAGAACTGATTCAAATGTGTTCTTTTCAATAGCTGAGTAATATTACATTGTGTATATGTACAACAGCTTTCTTATCCACTTGTCTGCTGATGGATATATAGGTTGCTTCCATGTCCTGGCTATTGTAAACAGTGCTGTGATGAACACTGGGGTATAGGTGTCTCTTTCAGTTCTGGTTTCTTCAGTGTGTATGCCCAGCAGTGGGATTGCTGGGTCATATGGCAGTTCTATTTCCAGTTTTTTAAAGAATCTCCACACTGTTCTCCATAGTGGCTGTATTCCCACCAACAGTGTAAGAGGGTTCCCTTTTCCCCACACCCTCTCCAGCATTTAATGTTTGTAGATTTTTGGATAGCAGCTATTCTGACCGGCATGAGATGGTACCTCACTGTGGTTTTGATTTGCAGTTCTCTGATAATGACTGATGTTGAGCATCTTTTCATGTGTTTGTTAGCATATGTATGTCTTCTTTGGAGAAATGTCTGTTTAGTTCTTTGGCCTATTTCTTGATTGGGTTGTTTATTTTTCTGTAATTGAGCTGCAGGAGAAGCTTGTATATTTTTGAGATTAATTCTTTGTCAGTTGTTTCATTTGCTATTATTTTCTCCCATTCTGAAGGCTGTCTTCTCACCTTGCTTATAGTTTCCATCGCTGTTCAAAAGTTTTTGAGCTTAATTAGGTCCCATTTGTTTATTTTTGCTTGTATTTCTATTACTCTGGGAGGTGGGTCATAGAGGATCTTGCTGTGATTTATGTCAGAGAGTGTTTTGCCTACGTTTTTCCTCTAGGAGTTTTATAGTTTCTGGTCTTACATTTAGATCTTTAATCCATTTTTAGTTTATTTTTGTGTATGGTCTTAGAAAGTGTTCTAGTTTCATTCTTTTACATGTGATTGACCAGCTTTCCCAGCACCACTTGCTAAAGAGATTGTCTTTTCTCCGTTGTATATTCTTGCCTCCTTTATCAAAGATAAGGTGTCCATAGGTGTGTGGATTTATCTCTGGGCTTTCTATTTTGTTCCATTGATCTATATTTCCGTCTTTGTGCAAGTATCATGCTGTCTTGATGACTGTAACTTTGTAGTATAGTCTGAAATCATGCAGGTTGATTCCTCCAGTTCCATCTTCCTTCTCAAGATTGCTTTGGCTATTCGAGGCATACAAATTGTGAAATTATTTGTTATAGTTCTGTGAAAAATACTGTTGGTAGCTTGAAAGGGACTGCATCAAATCTATAGATTGCTTTGGGGTAGTATACTCATTTTCACTATATTGATTCTTCTGATCCATGAACACAGTATATTTCTCCATCTATTTGTGTCATCTTTGATTTCTTTCATCAGTGTTTTTTAGTCTTCTATATATAGGTCTTTTGTTTCTTTAGATAGATTTATTCCTGAGTATTTTATTCTTTTCATTGCAATGGTGAATGGAATTGTTTCCTTAATTTCTCTTTCTGTTCTCTCATTGTTAATGTATGGAATGCAAAGGATTTCTGCATGCTAATTTTATATCCTGCAACTCTACTATATTCATTGATTAGCTCTAGTAATTTTCTGGTGGAGTCTTTAGGGTTTTCTATGTAGAGGATCATGATGTCATCTGCAAACAGTGAGAGTTTTACTTCTTTTTCAATCTGGATTCCTTTTATTTCTTTTTCTTCTCTGATTGCTATGGCTAGGACTTCCAAAACTATATTGAATAGTAGTGGTGAAAGTGGGCACCCTTGTCTTGTTCCTGACTTTAGGGGAAATGCTTTCAATTTTTCACCATTGAGGATAATGTTTGCTGTGGGTTTATCATATATGGTTTTCATTATGTTGAGGTATGTTCCTTCTATGCCTGCTTTTTGGAGTGTCTTTATCATAAATGGATGTTGAATTTTGTCAAAGGCTTTCCCTGTCAATGCAGGGTTTCAATTCTGGATCCTGTATTCTGTTCCACTGATCTAGTTGTCTTTTTTAGGCCTGTGCCATATTGTTTTAAACATCATAGTTTTGTACTATTTGAAATTGTGAGATATGATGCCTTTGGCTTTGGGTCATGTCAATATTTTAAAAATATTACCTCTTGAGATCATGAACACAAGATGACTTGACATTTATTTGTGCTTTATTCTATTTCTTTCTACAAAGTCTTGTAGTTATCACTATACAGATCTTTCATCTCATTGGTTAAACTTATTTCTAGTTATTTTCTAATTTTTGATCCAACTGTGAATGGGATAGTTTTTTTTCAGATGTTTCATTATTATTATTTAGAAATCCATCTAACATTTTTTCAAGCTCACTGTTAATCATGGAAATGCAAATTAAAATATGTTTCAAGCATCAGATTTAACAAAATTGTTAAAAGCATATAACATTCAGTGTGATTTAAGTACATTGTGCTTGAAGGCTCGGTCATTTTCGTGCATGGACTTAGATGCCTGTGGCATGTGGGGCCTTAGTTCCCAGATGAAGGATCGAATCCATGTACACTGCAATGGCAGATGGATTCTTAATCACTGGACCACCAGGAAAGTCCTTATAATGTGAACTTTAATACAACTAATTTCCTTATGCTAATTTTACTGAACTTTAATTTACTGAACTAATTTTACAAAACTTTACTGAAGTTGCCAATTAATTCAGGTTTTTGGCTGAATCTCTGGGATTTTCTGTATTAAAATATATATATATATCATTTGCAAAAGAAATGATTTAACCTCTTCCTTCCTGACTTGAATGTCTTATTTCTTTGTCTTGCCTAGTTACTCTAGCTAGGACTTCTAATACTATAATATATGTAACGAGAGTGTGAGAGTGGGCATCCTTGTCTTGTTCCTGATATTAGAGAAAAGCTTTCAAATTTTCACTGTTGAACATGATGCTAACTTTGGGTTTGTTATATATGACTTATGTTGAAATATCTTCCTTCTACAGTCACAGCATTGAGGGTTTTTATCAGGAAAGAATGTTGATTCTTGTCAAATGTTATTCCACATCTATCAGCATGAACACGTTTTTTAAATTTCATTTTATTAATGGAATATATTACTTTAATTGATTTAGGTACATTGAGCCATCCTTTACATCCAAGGAATAAATCTCATCTGGTCACAGTATGTAATCCTTTCAATGTGTTCTTGAATTTGACTTGCAGATATTTGGATAAGAATTTTTGCAACTATATTCATATCCTTATTGATTTGGTATAAAGGTAATACTGGTCTTGTAGAATGAGTTTCAGAAGCGTTCTTTCTTTTTAATTTTTTGGAAGAGTTTTTGAAGAACTGACATTAATTATTTTTTAAATATTTCATCTATTTTGTCAGTGAAGCCATTGAGGTCCTGGGGTTTTCTTCATTAGGAGGTTTTTGAAACTAAGTGAATACCTTTAGCTATTATGACTTGTCAAGATTTTCCAGCTCTTCCTGATTCAGTCTTGATAGACTATGTGTTTCTAGAAATTTATTCATTCTTCTTGGTAATGTAATTTGTTGGTATATAATTCTACACAATAATTTCTTAAGAGCCTATGCAGTTGTAGTAACAGCTATAATGTCTCCACTTTGATTTCTAATTTTATTTATATGAGTCTTTTTCTTTCTTTTGTTAGTCTAGCTAAAATTTGGTATTTTTGTTTATTTTTTGAAAAGACAGAGAGAGCCAAATACTATATGATATCCCTTAAATGTGGAATCTTAAAAAACCAAACTTTTAAAAGCAGACAGTAATATTAATATGATGGTTACCAGGATCTGTGGGGTAGGAGAATAGAAGAGATGTCTTTCAAGAGTGCAAACTTGCCTCTCGTAGAAAAATAAATCCTGGAGCTCTAAGAGAGAGAACAGTGAATATAGACAACAATATTATTATAATCGTCAAATTTGCTAAGAGACTACATCTTAATTAATTATTCCAATCACAAAAAAGAAATGATAATTATGCAGCATGATAGAGGCATGAAATATCATGAAAATGACAATTCTATTACAATATATAAATGCATCAAATCAATATATTATACACATTAAATAATATGTTTTATGTAAAATGTAAAAAATCTTTTTCACCTTTAAAATGAGCATACGAATTTTAAACTATTTCTTGACAGTGAAAATGAGTACATTTTACTTTATTTTTATAATTTTTTTGTATTTTGCATACTTTTTCACCATGGGCTCATATTATTTTCATAACGATGTCTAAAAGTGAGAATAAACAGTCCATATCAGTGATTAATTATTAAATAAAGGAACTTCTCCAATAATATGATAGGAATCCATTTTCCACGGAAAAGACAAGCAGCTTTAGGTAGTAAGAGAATGAGACAAAACAAAGAAGACAGGTAACTTTAAAAGCTGCTACAGGTCCCTGGAAATACAATACCTGGATGGACCACGTTAAATCATAGGAAAATTCAGTGAACTTAATATTGAAACTGATATCAGGGTGACATTATACTTTCAAACAATGTACTGCATAATATAGTCAGCAAGGTTAAAGTTTGAAAAAAGTCTTATTCTTTCTGTAAAAAATGCTTTTTAAAAGAAGTTTAATGACAATGGTTATGATCAGAAAATAAATACTTTATGGTGAAAGAGTTGGGTCATTGTTTTCCAGAAAGAAAAGAATAATGAGTTTGAAACAGAAAAGAGAAATTTAAAAGATGAATATATGATTTTGACCAAATATCCAGGAAAATTTTTGCATCTACTTTTTTTTTTTTGTTTTGTAATGAAGTGCACCGAATGATGTGGAATTATTTTAGTGTGGAGAGTAATGCTTTTTTACTTGGAAAAGTATGAAGGACAAAGTGACAAAATAATTATGAAACAATGCCAAGTGAATACAGCTTCTCCAGGAGCTGTTTAGTTTGATGTCAACTACTCAGAACGTGACCAGATCTCTGCTGCAGAAAGCCCTGAGGCACTTCTCGCACTGTGGGAAAGGTGCTCCCTGGGAAACTCAGTGAGGTAATGATGATGATGGTCCCTCAAAGCCGTTGCACATAGCACATCCTACTGTGACATCAATTACACAAAATGAGTTCATGGCAAAGGGTGTCATATGTAAACAAAACCAGTGATAAGATTATTCAAATATGTGAGTACACAAGTACACATCTGGGTTATAAAGATCTCATAGTATGAGACTGTTGGATTATAAATAGTCCCTATCAGACTGTTTCACAGAAACTTCAAACTACAATACCAGACTCCTCACTGTCACTGATAAGTAATATATAGAGAGAGTTAGGAAAATTGTGACAAAATTTAAGATAAGGAACAAGGATTATAGAGCTATAGAATAACAGACATAAAGTGATTCTAATCATAATTTTTTTCAGTGCTAATAGCCATGGAAATGAAATACGAATGACTATGCTAAAATAATTCTGCCTGGAAAAAAAAAAACAATTTAGTAGAACTATAATAAAAAAAAAAAAATAAGGGTGAGATAAATCCTGGAGTGTAGCTTTCTTCCAAGAATCTATGTTAATAATTAATAACATTATAGATGAAGAGTCTGAATCTAACAGTAGTCTCAGTCTAAACAGTAATTGTTTAACAGTATCTCCTCATCACTGGTGGCTCAGATGGTAAAGAATCCACCTGCAATGCTGGAGACCTGGGTTCAATTCCTGGGTTGGGAAGATCCCTTGAATGAGGACATGGCAAACCATTCCAGTATTCTGGCCTGGAGAATCCCCATGGACAGAGGAGCCTGGTGGGCCGCAGTCCATAGGATTGTAAAGAGTCAGACAAAACACCTCATCACTACTGTGTACTGGCTCTATCTTATTTCTTACTTGTACATACACACAAGTGCACAAACACACACAATAGAAAAAATTGACCTCATATGACACATCTTCTTTCAAAGGACCTCAAAAATTAGCTCTGGTGGAAAAAATAAAAAAACACCCATTACTTAAAACATTACGGAGTTTCCTCCAAAAATAAATGACCATATGATCCAGCAATTCCTCTTCTGGGCATATCCAAAAAGAATTGAAATGAGGATCCCAATGAGATATTTGCACACCATACTCATGAAAGCACTATCCACTAGGGCCAAAGGAGTGAAGCAACTCAAGTGTCCATCAATAGATAAATCCATAAACAAAATGTGGTATCTACAAACAATAAAATATTATTCAGCCATTGAAAGGAAATATGACACATGGAACACCATGGGTGAACTTTAAATAAGACAGTCCAAAAAGTCAAATACTAAATAATTCAACTTATACAAGGTATAGAGACTAATCAAATTTGTAGAAACATGGAGAGGACTGAAGTTTGCCAGAGGCTGGAGAAAGAAGAAAAGGAAGTTTCTTAGTGGGATCAGACTTCCAGTCTTTCAAGATGAAGACTTCTGGAGACTGGTTGCACAACATGAATATACTTAACACTACTGAACCATAATGGATTCGCTGGTAGCTCATCTGATAAAGAATCTGCCTGCATTGCAGGAGACCTGGGTTCAATCCCTGGGTCAGGAAGATCCCCCTGGAGAATGCAATGGCAACCCACTTCAGTATTCTTGCCTGGAGAATTCCATGGACAGAGGAACCTGGTAGGATATAGCCCATGGGGTCACAGTCAGACATGACTGAGTGACTAACACTTGACTTGACTAACACTTGACTTGACTGAATCATTTAGGAGTGATTAAGATGGCAAATTTATCTTATGTGTATTTTACTATACTATTTTAAAAGCCACTACTCTAATAATTTTGTAAATCCATGGCTGATTCATGTCAATGTATGGCAAAAACCACTACAATATTGTAAACTAATTAGCCTCCAACTAATAAAAATAAATGGAAAAAAAAAAAAAAAAAGATTAGATTTTCTCTCCTTAGCTGTTTGTAGGCATCCTTTAAGTAATGTTTGCTATGTTGTTGCTCTTTTGTGATGGAGCAAATTCTTTTTTTTTTTTTTTTTCCAAACTCTTATTTATAGGAAATTGAAGAGTTTGTCCAGAGCTCTGGAGAAAATGGTATTGTGGTGTTTACTTTGGGGTCAATGATCACTAACATTACAGAAGAAAGAGCTAATACAATTGCATCAGCCCTTGCCCAGATTCCACAAAAGGTACGTATAGTAATTTAAAAGTGTCAACTATTTATTGAGTCTCTTAAATAATGTAAAAGATCTGATTACAAATATGTCCTGCAAAAAAAAAAAAAACTATTATAATAGCTTTAACTTATCTCAAAATAAACATGTAGATTATTAGTAATTTGCCACTAATATTTTGGCAATAGAATCAAGACCACCTAACAATTTTTTAAATAGTTAAATTTGTCAAGGAAAATCTCATTTGTCTATGGCATCATGTGTGAAATCTGACTGCATGCCATACCTGATTTAACATGACAATTAACTATGTAAAATGTGTGTTCCTGTTCAGGCCAATGCATTAGTAGTTTTTGCTTAAAATCTCTGATCCTTATTTCCTTATCTGTCATACACAAGACATTTATCTAGATGTCTTTAAACCTGTACAAAATTCTAATGCTAGAACTGTGAAGTTCAACTTATGAAATAAGGTATTTCCTCTACTCTAACAGGTGCTATGGAGATACAGTGGCAAAAAACCAGACACCTTAGGACCCAATACTCGGCTGTATGACTGGATCCCTCAGAACGACCTGCTTGGTGAGACTTGGTAGAACAAACATTGAAAACAAGAATAACAGCTGAGCAGATTGATAGTACTTCAACACGAAACAAACTTATTGAGTATTTATTATTGAAAAACTCAAAAAGAAAAAGTTACTTCCTCCTTGTTATTTCCAGTCTTAGGCAAAAAAAAAAAAAGAAAGAAAGAAACTATAAAAATTCTCATGTCATTATACAGAATACATTTCTTATGGCCCAAATCAAAAATCTTTATTTTAACTGTAATTACTTCTCACAGTGAAATTGTAAATAACTTTGTGGGTTGTTGTTCTGTCTCTGAAATCTCTCTTTACACTTATCCACTCTATAGGGATATTTTAAATGCTAGTAAAACATAACAGCTCATCTTTTATTACCAGTAGTTCTCTATTTTATATAATAAAAAATATATACAATCTCATTTTATAGTAAAATCTTGTTGGTTACCTATTTTAAATATAGCCATGTGTACCTGTCAATCCAAAACCCCGTCTGTCCCTCCCCACCCCACACTTCCCCCCGATAAGAATTAATTCATTCTCTAAATCTGTGAGTCTGTTCCTGTTAAATATATAACTTCATTAGTATCACAATATTTTTCTTGAAAAATTACACATTTTATGATAAAATACAGATTTTCCATCCTTGGGTTCCATTACCACTAGTATTACCCTTCCTTTGGACTTGAAACCCTTCCTATCAAACTAAATATCTTCAGGATTTCTTTAATAGACTATATTTCTGACATCCCGTCCCTGTTTGTCTGTTTTGATGTGATTGTTGTTCATGTGGTTTCTTTTACCCAGAATGTTCTTTCAATTTGTTTACCTGCCAATCTTGAATTTATGAAGTTCAAGTGACAAAGCTCTTCTTTTAGGAAACCTTCACTTAACCTCTCCAGGAGAATTAGCGGATTCTTGCTCAGGGTTCTGATAGCAATTTAAATGAAGTTTCCTGTGTATAGTCATCTGTTATCTAAAATACACTGCTTCTTTCAGTGCCTTCTAGTACTCATTTTATTTGTAAGACTCAGTTAATAATTTTACTGAAATCCATTCAATCCTAGGTCATCCAAAAACCAAAGCCTTTGTAACTCATGGTGGAACCAATGGCATTTACGAGGCCATCTACCATGGGATCCCTATGGTGGGCATACCTTTGTTTGCTGATCAACCTGATAACATCGCTAATATGAAGGCCAAGGGAGCAGCTGTCAGATTGGACTTGGAAACAATGTCAACAAGAGATTTGTTTAATGCATTGAACGAAGTCATTAATAATCCCTTGTGAGTATATGTATATATGTTTATGTACACGTATACATATATATTACTATAAATTATTTCTAGAGATGTTCTCTTGGGAAGACATTGGAGGCAGCAAGGGGTTGTCACATAAAAACAGAGGAGTAAGATTTTGCTCAATGCTTTGAAAACAGTCAACAATAGCCTACTGTGTCACCTTAAGTTTTTTCCATGGTTGTAGGGAAAAGGTTTGTCAAAGGCTCAAGGATGGTGGATAAATTTTTAAAGAACTTATTAGATTGAGAAGAATCCCTCAAAGGTAACAAGGATTAAGAGGAAGAACTGAGAACAAAGCTAAAGTAGGGAACCATGAATGCTATGAGTACTCATCTGCATACTTTCTTTCAGCATGTAAAATCCACAAATGTTTTAAATTCTTCTAAGATGGTTTAATTTTAGTAAATCACCGTGACATAATTCATCTCAAATTCCCATTACATTAGGACTTTTCAGGTAGCTCAGAAAGTAAAGAATCTGCTTGTAATGCAGGAGACCTGGGTTCAATCCCTGGATCAGAAAGATCCCTGGAAGAAGTGAATAGCAACCCACTCCAGTATTCTTGCCTGGAGAATTCCATGGACAGAGGAGCCTGGTGGGCTACAGTTGGTGGGGTCGCAAAGAGTCAGACATGACTAAACAACTAACACTTTCACTTTTTACTTCTTTATAGTCTTTCCCTATTGTATTACAAAAATATTTCTGAATCCCTGCCCTCTTCTCAAAAACGCAGTGCTTCCACTGTGTTTTTTATAAAACAGGTCTTCAATCTTTCCCAGCATCAGGTCTTTTCTAATGAGTCTACCCTTCGCATCAGGTGGCAAAAGTATTGAAGCTTCAGTTTCAGCATCAGTCCTTCCAGTGAATATTCAGGGTTGATGTCCTTTAAGATTGGCTGGCTTGATCTCCTTGCAGTCCAAGGGACTCTCAAGAGTCTCCTCCAGCACCATAATTCAAAAACATATTTTTTGGCCTTCAGTCTTCTTTATGGTCTAATTCTCACATTTGTACATGACTACTTGAAAAGCTATAGCTTTGACTACACAGACCTTTGTTGGCAAAGTGATGCCTCTGCTTTTTAAAATGCTATCTAGGTTTGTCATAGGTTTTCTTCCAAGGAGCAAACATCTTTTAATTTTGTGGTTGCAGTCACCATCCGCAGTGAATTTGGAGCCCAAGAAAATAAAATCTGCTTATTTAAAGGCACTGCTTTCACTTTCTCCCCTTCTATTTGCCTTGAAGTGATGGGACCTGATGCCATGATCTTAGTTTCTTGAATGTTGAGTTTTAAATCAGCTTTTTCACTCTCCTCTTTTACCCTCTTGAAGAGGCTCTTTAGTTCCTCTTCTCTTTCTGCCCTTAGAGTGGTAACCTTGCCTGCATATATGAGATTTTTGATGTTTCTCCTGACAATCTTGATTCCAGCTTGTGATTCATCTAGTCTGTCAATTCACATGATGTTCTCTGAATAGAAGTTAAAAGAGCAGGGTGACAATATAAAGCCTTGAGATACTCCTTTCCCAATTTTGAAGTAGTCCTTTTTTCCATGTCTGGTTCTAACTACTGCTTCTTGACCTCCATACAGGTTTCTTAGGAGATCGGTAAGGTAGTCTGGTATTCCCATCTCTTTAAGAATTTTGCATATTTTGTTGTGATCCACACAGTCAAAGCCTTTAGCATATTCAATTAAGTAGAACTAGATGTTTTTCTGGAATTCACTTGCTTTCTCCATGATCAAGCAAATGTTGGCAATTTGATCTTTGGTTCCTCTGCCTTTTTTAAACCCAGATTGTACATCTGGAAGTTCTTGGTTCACATTGCTGAAGTCCAGCTTGAAGGATTTTGGTTATAACCTTGCTAATATATGAAATAAGCACAGCTGTATGGTAGCTTGAACATTCTTTGGCATTGCCCTTCTTTGGAGTTGGAATGAAAACTGAACTTTTTCTGTTCTGTGGCCACTGCTGAGTTTTCCAAATCTGTTGACATATTGAGTGCAGCACTTTAACAGCATCATCTTTTAGGATTTGAAATAGTTCAGCTGGAATTCTATTACCTCCACTAGTTTTGTTCATAGTAATGCTTCCTAAGGCCCACTTGATTTCACACTCCAGGCTCCCTGTAGTCTTTCCCTTCTCCAGGGGATCTTCCCAACCCAGGGATCGAACCCAGGTCTCCCACTTTGCAGGGAGATTCTTTACCAGCTGAACCACATGGGAAGCTCAAGAATACTGGAGTGGGTAACCTATCCATTCTCCAGAGGATCTTCCCAACCCAGGAATCGAACCAGGGCCTCCTGCATTGTAGGCAGACTCTTTACCAACTGAGCTAGGAGGGAAGCCCAAGAATATCCCTAAGAATCAATGTATTTTTCCTCCAGATAATCAGAAAAGATACTATTCCTAACATTCCATTTAACAATGAAAAAAAAGCAAGCAATCAGAGTTAAGATTCAAACCAAGGCACTTCATTCCACACTTCTAAACATTACTTCACTCACTAATATGATGTCAACATCAACTCCTGACCAGCACTTCCTGGACATGCCCCTGAATCTCATCATGGATATGTCTCCTATTTCTGGATTATGATAGTATTTTAAAATCTATTACCAACTCCTTACTGCATAGGTCAAACTTCGAACACTCAAAATATGTATTTCCTTTCTCTTTTCTGGCCTTTGGGAGTTCATTCATTCATTCTTTAAATTGCAAATGCTTCTTTTTCCAACTTTCTCTTTTTTCATGGCTTGAAATCCTATACATTTAATAACTTGTATTACATAAGCTAAGGCCTCTAATCAACTCTGAGGGAAATAATCTTTATTTCTTCCACTCTATGAAACACTCAATTTTACCATCTGTATGAAATGCTACATACTTCTCTTTTCTAGTTCATTCTATAAACTGATGTCTATCTGATTTTTCTTCAGATATAAACAGAATGTGATGTGGTTATCAACCATTCAACGTGATCAGCCTATGAAGCCCCTGGACCGAGCAGTCTTCTGGATCGAGTTCGTCATGCGCCACAAAGGAGCCCGGCACCTGCGGCCAGCCTCCCACGACCTCACCTGGTACCAGTACCACTCTCTGGACGTGATTGGGTTCCTGCTGGCCTGTGTGGCAACTGCAGCATTTGTCATCACAAAATGTTTTCTGTTTTGTTACCGAAAGTTTCTTAAAACAGGAAAGAAGAAGAGGGAGTAGCTGTGTGTGAGGCCTGAGGCAGATAGGCCCCATAGCTGGAACTCTTCTAGCTAATTCCAACAGGAAGGAGTTAAGGCTCCCATCCTCCTGTGACAAAATGGCTAGTCACAGTTTAGCACCTCAGATCAGAATTAGTTTTTAAGGGATTTTCTATGCTTATGAGTAGAAATATGTCATGCCAGAGAAAGTTAAATAAAAATAATACTACATGAGTATATATTGAAATTCATATATTTATTTTATTCATTTTGATTTTAATTCAAAAGTTATACAAAAAAGTATTGAATATAACATTTCACAGATTGTGCACAGAAACAAGTTTATTCATAGTATCCACGTTATTTTGTAGATATTCAGATTATTTTAATTTCATTTCGATGCAGAATTTTATAGTTTTATCTTGCTACAGAAACTGTACAATAATCAGAACCGTGTTGATTCACCTTTTTGTTTCATTTATGAGACCAGTAACACTTCTTGCTTTACACTGTGTATCCAGCCTCACCATTATTTCATACCTAAAGCCATGACGTAACATTTGCCTTCATACAGTTTAACTCATTTCCCAGTGGAATGCTTGTGGAATTAGAAATATAGCCTCTGCTACCTGCTTCCTATTAATAAAATAAAAACTGAGATATGGAAAATCTTTGATATTGTGACCTAATTATTTTTCCTCATCACCTTTAAAAATAATCACCTTATCTCTTTAGCTTCCATATTCAGCCTTCAATAATGGATGTAAGTCTCAACTGTATATTAAGATAATATAATAAATGGTCTTACTGAATTGTCATTTTCTCCAAATGCACATGAATATATATGTATATAAACCTAGGCACATTATGACTGACATAATAACAATGAACAGAATACAAAAATTATGTAAATTTCATGGAAATTGATAAATCAAATGAAAGCAATCTGAAGACACTCCTGAAAATTGAACATCAGGAAAGCAGTGTACAATCAAAGTGGTCCAGCTGAGGAAAGCATACTTGTCTTATTGGTCAAGAGGATCACCATCCATGTCATATGGCAAGCCATTTATCAACCTGAAGCATAATATATTTTAAAAATAAAATAAAACATTGACACTTGGAGAATTATAGGAAAAATTTACCACTGAAATTTTCCATGAGAGCTGTCTAAATAATTGACACACTTTTAAAGGAAAACAGAACTAATATGGTGCCATAGTAGATAGTATTGTTCAATCACACATATAAGTTTAAATAATTTTTCTCAAATCTATCCTGCAACACAGGTAACAGAAAAAGGACTGGTAGTCACTGTACAATGAGAACTACTACACATCTCCAAAGAAAAGTCAACCAGTCCAATGTGAATATGAATAGAAGTTAACTGGCCAGTGACATGTAAAAGGTGTCAATGATCACTGCTTCTTTATGAAATGAAAATTACATCAATAAACTACTTTCCTATAGATGATTTGTAAAATAAATTATATGGGAGGACTATTTTTCTGGAAGTATAAAGTGGAAATAACTTTTTAAAGAAAATTTAAACATAATGCTGATATTGCCACTCTACATCTAGAAATCTGCCATGTAGAAAGACTTGAACATGTTCATAACCAAATTCTGAACATTCCCAGTACCTCTTAAAGGGCTATCAGCTAATGAACACACTCACCTACAACATAAGTATGGGGCATATAGGTAAGAGAGAAAATAGATTATGGGCAATGTTGGTGAATACTGCCATGTCACATTGCTAAATAAAAATCAAGTCCCAGAAATTATAAAAAATAAGGATGACTCTCTTCTTTCAAAATAAAATGAAATATATGTAAACTTGTATGCCACAGAAGAAATGATCTTAAAGAATACCCCAAATTTCCAATGATAAGAATTTAAATTTTTATTCTATATATTTCTGTATTATTTGACCTTTAATAATAATGTTTTCATTTATTAATTTTGTAGTTTAAAAAATAATTAGTGGAAAAAATTAATTGATTCCATATATTAAGTTCTAAGATGTTTATATGATGTTACCAATGTGCTAGTTTCATTCAGAACACTTGACTGAAAAAATCTGACATACTATCCAATATATCAAATGATAGACTTTTTTAAAATACTTACTTTATGTTTCAAATATTATAAGTAAATATATTACAACATATATGTACAATTTCAATAGCTTCAAAAATTAACTCACAAAATGTTAATGTTATGCCTGATGTCCGAATCCCTGAGCAGGAAGAGAGAAGGCCTCCAAGACAATGCAATTCACAGGAAGGGAAGTTTATTACTGACTCGAGCCAGGACTCTCCGCCCGCAACCAACGCAGTGGTGTGAGTCAGAGAGCCCCGAGCCCAAGCTGTTACACAAATTTATAGGGTGAGAAGCGGATTGGTTACACGTTTGCAAAGCAATTTCATTGGTCAATACTTTCACGCGGGACTTTCCTGGGGGTTTCCGCCCTGTTCCTAATTTCCTAATTGGCAACCAGCGGTCAGTATTAAGTGAAAGCTAATTGGTCCTAATTGGCTAATTGGTTGTATCCAGGTGGCCTGATAATCTTACCAAGTAGGAAGGCCTACTCCTAATCTAAGCTGCGTTACTTCTGCTCGCCTCACAGTTAATGACTTTACTGTGGTTTTAATAACAATATTTAATGAATTTTACAAGTGCTTGGGGACCTCTATTGGCTTATTTCAAATATTTATATTTGTAGTCCTTTTGAGACATGACTACACGTATTTTGACAGCTCTCCCACCAAGTCGGAGGAAGCAATGGCAACCCACTCCAGTACTCCTGCCTGGAAAATCCCATGGATGGAAGAGCCTGGTAGGCTGAAGTCCATGGGGTCGCGAAGAGTCGGATATGACTGAGCGACTTCACTTTCACTTTTCACTTTCATGCATTGGAGAAGGAAATGGCAACCCACTCCAGTGTTCTTGCCTGGAGAATCCCAGAGATGGCGGAGCCTGGTTGGCTGCCATCCTTGGGGTCACACAGAGTCAGACACGGCTGAAGAGACTTAGCAGCAGCAGCAGCCCACAAAGTAATTTTCTCTCTTGAACTTCAGTAAGTCTTGTTGCCATCTCAAAATGTTTCAGCTTCACCTTCAAGGCTCAGTTAGAAAATGCAACACATTCTGTATTTGTATTTCTTCTGTGTATATATCTCTCCATCATCTCTCTGTCTATCTACTCACTATGGAGCCCTGTAGCATATGGAAAGTCTCTACGATAAAAGACCATTTGTGGGCAGATATGGTTTTCTCAGTGGTCACATACGGTTGTGAGAGCCGGACCATAAAGAAGGCAGTGCGCCAAAGAGTTGATGCCTTCAAACTGTGGTGCTGGAGAAGACTCCTGAGAGCCCCTTGGACTGCAAGGAGATCAAATCAGCCACTCTTAAGGGAAATCAACACTGAACACTCATTTGAAGGACTGATGCTGAAGTTGAAGCTCCAGCATTTTGGTCATCTGATGTGACTCATTGGAAAAGTCCCTGATGCTAGGAAAGATTGAGGGCAGAAAGAGAAGACAGCATCAGAGGATGAGATGGCTGGATGGTATCACCAATGCAATGGACATGAACTTGGGCAAACTTTGGGAGATGGTGAGGGATAGGGAGGCCTGGCATGCTGAAGTCCATGGGGTCACAAAGAGTCAGACATGACTGAGTGACTAAACAACAAAATAGATATGCCTAACAATTCCTCCTAGTTCCAGCCACCCAGCAGTTTGAGTCTTCATAAACCAATCACCAGGTATGTTCAGATGATTACAACCCCAGCCACCACAAGACAGTAACCACCTGAGAAACTTTCTATAAGAACCACTTAGCTGATCCCAGCAACGCCCAGAACTATGAGTTCTAAGTCCTTTCATTAAAGGGCAGTTTTTGTGCACTAATATATAACTGAACAATAATTATACTTCTGTAGTAATATTACAATTATGACATATCTTAATGGGAAACTTAATATTTCATTTTGAAGGTGACTATAACACAGAAGGGGGAGCCACCTTACCATACTGTTTAAGACGCTGCAGTTTGAACACAGTATATCCATAAGTCACCATGAAACAACCACAGAGTAACATGAGTTTGGACCAGATGCTTAACCTCCCGATGCCTCTGTTGCCTCATCAGTGGAATGCAGATGAAGTAACAGTATCATCTACTTCATAGGTTGTTAAAAGTCTAAATATATTAATATTGTAAAGCACTGCATAGTTGCTGTATATAGAAAAATGTAGTTTGCATTGACTATTCCCTGGTGGCTCAGATGGTAAAGAATCCACCTGCAGAGCAGGAGACCTGGATTCTATCCCCGGGTTGAGAACATCCCCTGGAGGAGGGCATGGCAACCCACTCCAGTACTCTTGCCTGGAGAATCCCCTATGGACAGAGGAGCCTGGCAGGTTACAGTCCATGGGGTTGCAAAGAGTCGGACATGACTGAACAATTAAGCACATTCTCGTGTAAATACATAGACAATTTCCACAATGATTTTAGTCTTCACATTGACTTAATATATTTTAATGTAACATGCAAATGACAATAAGAAGATAAAATCAGTCAATCCTAAAGGAAATCAACCCTGAATATTCATTGGAATGATTGATGCTGAGCTAAAGCTTCAATACTGTGGCCACCTGATGCAAAGAGCTGGCTCATTAGAAAATGCTGGGAAAGATTGAAGGTAAAAGAAAAGGTGGGGGAGGGGCAGAAGATGAGATGGTTGGATAGCATCACCAACTCAGTGGACATGAATTTGAGTAAACTCTGGGAGATAGTAAAGGACAGGGAAGCCTGGTGAGCTGAAGTCCATGAGGTTACAAAGAGTAAGACATAACTTAGTGACTGAACAACAATAACAACAAAATGATAATTTCCTGAGAAATGTTTCGAAATTAAATGTGTAGGAATTAAACTTATGGTTTAGAATCTGACAAGATGATGGTGTATGAGGAGTCAAACCCCTTCCCTTTGAAAACACATCAAAAATACATCTTCATGTGTAACAATTCACAGAGAAAACGAACTGGAAACTGGCAAAACTGGCAAAACTCCTATAAAAATATAGCTGCAGGAAACATTTCCTTGTAATCGAGTGCTTAGTCACTCGGTCATGTCTGACTCTTTGCAACCCCATGGACTGTAGGCCCGCCAGGCTCCTCTGTCCATGCAAATTCTCCAAGCAACAATACTGGAGTGGGTTGCCATCCCCTCCTCCAGGGGATGTTCCCAACCCTGGGATTGAATCCAGGTCTCCTGCACTGCAGGTGGATTCCTTACCATCTCAATCACAGGGAAGTCCCAAAACACTGGAGTGGGTAGCCAACCCCTTCTCCAGGGGAACTTCCTGCATTCCAGGCAGATTTTTTACCAGCTGAGTTACCTGGGAAGCCTTGTAATCGTGTAGGACAGAAAAAAAGGCATAGAACTGGAACCTCAGCCCCTGAGAGAGATCTGAAAAACAGAGAACTCCCTCACAGATGGACTCTCATCCTAGAGAGCTAGCAAGCAGAACTACTGATCAGACAGCCCATCCTGAGGTCCTATATGGCTGCTGGGAAACTACTGAGGCAAACATCAGGGTTGCAAATGCCTAGGTGCTGCTCTCAAAAACTGCAGAAGTGGCTGGCTTGCTAACAAACAGTAAGGAGAAGCTCCACACCAGCAGCTGTCACTTCGCCATGCTCCTGAGTCCAAGCAGCACAAACACCCCAGGCCTCTTCATTTCACATATCAGCTGGGAAAAGACTTAGACTGACTATACAGGGAAATCTGGGGGTTTGGGATATGGTCCAGGTGGGAAGTCACGTCAATACTGGCACTTATTAAGCAGTGTTTCAAGAGTCACCTGATCCATCTACCAAAGACTCTGACCCCACCCACTTCATACCATAGCCTTGCATTGCATATGGGACAACCACAGAAAAGGAAGTGACACGAATTTAACTCAAGTTGCACGTGAGCAGAGCCACAGATGCCTACACAGGTTGTATATAGGACATCTGTGAGCACACAGACCTCATTGCTTCAGCACTCCCCACCCTTAAGGCAAGGAACACAATGATAGCTTATGGTGAATGATGTAGGATTCATGATATCCAAAGAAGATTTAGCTTTGGTATCAGGGACCAAGCTTGATCACTCAAGAGCTTTTGTGTAGCAGAGTTTTATTAAAGTGAAAAAGGACAGAAAAAGCTTCTGACATAAACATCAGAAGGGGGACAGAGAGTTCGCCCCTGGCTAGTCTGAGCAAGGAAGTTATATACTTTTCAATTGGTTATTACAGTAAATCAAAAGAATGTCTCAAGGTTGTAAAGTTCTTACCAGACCATCTTCCACAATTTATTGATGCTGGGAAAGATTGAAGGCAAGAGGAGAAGGGGATGACAGAGGATGAGATGGTTGAACAGCATTACCCACTTGATGGACATGAGTTTGAACAAGCTCCGAGAGTTGGTAATGGACAGGGAGTCCTGGGGTGCTGCAGTCCATGTGGTCGCAAAGAGTCGGACATGACTGAGCGACTGAACTGAACTGAACTGAGTCTGACCCCAAAGTTTCTACTCCAAAAAGCAAAGATTAGATCCTACCTCTGACAGGGCAGTGAAAGCCCTGTTCAGTTCAGTTCAGAAAGCCATGAGAGGAAGTCCTGCCTCCCAACCTGCACAGGCTTTAGACATTCTGACCACAACAACACCCCCTATCAAGGCGATAATGCCCAGGGCACACTGATAAAAGTTATGACTGGCATTCATTTCTAAACCACTGCTCACAGCAGAAACACACTGGAAACAGGCAGCCTATGCAGGGACACTCCCACATAAAAATGCCATTTCATGACCATGATAAAGAACTATTTCTCCTAAATTCATGGAGACAAAGAAAGTTAAGTGAAATGGAAAGCTAAAGAAAATACTCCCCAATAGAAGAGCAAGAGACATCCCCTGAAAGAATAAAGAATGAAACACAGACACCAGTCTACCAGACACTGAGTTCAAAAAGGAGGTAATAAATATACTAACTGAATTAAGAAAAATTATAGACATAAACACAAATCACTGTAACAAGGAATTAGAGATTTTAAAGCTCAATTGATCAAAAAGGAACAATTTCTGAGATAAAGAGCAATCTAGAAGCAATGAATAGTTGACTAAATTACACAGAAAAATGAGTAAGTGATCTGGAAGACAGAATAATGGAAATGACTCAATCAGAACAGCAAACAGAAAAAGAAATTTTAAAAAATGAAGGCAAATAGGAGATCCAGGGGATGATATAAAATGTGCTGATTTATGCATTATAGAGGTTGTAGAAAGACAAGAGATAGAGAAATGGATCAAAAATATATTTGAAAAATTATGGATGGAAACTTCCCAGACTTAGAAAAGGAAACAGGTCTCCAGGCACAGAAAACACAAAAGGTATAAAACAAAATAAACCCGAAAAGAGACACAACAAAACATACAATTAATATGCAAAAGTTAATGATAAAGACAGAATTTAAGGAAGCAAGAAAAAAAATATTTTTAGAAGAACCCTCTTAAGTCTATCAGCTGATTTCTTGAGACAAATTTTGCAAGCCATACAGTGAGTGCTGCCATATACAAAGTCCTGAATGGGAAAACCCTGAAACCTAGGATACTCTGACCAGCAAGATTATCATTCAAAATAGAAAGAAAGAAAAAGAATTTCTCAGACACGCAAAAACTAGAAATTATATGAAGCATCATTTAAATTACACTAGAAACCCCCTACAAAAAAGAAGAAGATGGAAAGAATTAACACATTAACACTAGTCAGTATGCTTCTAAAAAAACAATGGGTCAACAGAGAAATCAAAGAAGAAATGAGAAAACACCACAAGCAATTGAAAATGAAAACACAGTTGTACAAAATCTATGGGATGTAACAAAAACAATTTTAAAAGGAAGGTCATTGTGATGCAAGCCTTCCTCAAGAAACAAGAAAAATTTCAAATGTAACCTACCTTCCAAAACAATTAGAGAAAAAAAAAAAGAACAAAGAAAGACCAAATTTATCAGAAAAAAAGAAAATGCAAGGGATTAACATCCCAGATATACAAACAGCTCATACAATTCAATATCAAAAAGCAAACAACTTAATCAAAACATGGGCAGAACACCCAAAGAAAAGATCTTCTTTTCCAAAGAGGATATACAGATGTCTAACCGACACATGAAAAGATGCTCAACATTGAATTATTAGAGAAATGGAAATCAAAACCACAATGAGGTATCACTTCACACGGTTTAGAATGACTGACATCAAAAAGTCTATAAATAATAAATGCTGAAGATGTGGAGAAAAGGAACTTACATACTATTCCTGGAAATATAAATTGAAGCTACCATTATGGTAAACAGTATAGAGGTTCCTTAAAAAGTAATAATAGAACTACCACAATATCTAGCAATTCCATGCCTAGGTATATATCCAAAAAAATAGAAAACTGTAATTCAAAATGATACATCCACCCCGATATTCATAGCAGTACAATAGCCAAAACACAGAAGCCACTTAAGCGCCCAGCCACAGATGAGTGTCTTAGGAAGATGTGGGATATGTGTACAGTGAAATATTAGTCATAAGCAAGAATGAAATGATGTCATTTGTGGCAATGTAGATGGGCCTAGAGAATATTGTGCTAAGTGATAGAAATCAGTCAGGGAAAGACACATACTGTAAGATATAAATAATATGCTAAATCTAAAAATTAACACAAATTGAATCTATATACGAAACAGAAACAGACTCACAGACATAGATAATAAATTTACGGTTACCTGGGAAAGGGGGAAGAACAAATTAAGAATACAGTATAACCAATACAAACTACTATACATAAAAGAAACAAGTATTTACCAAATAGCAAGGGGAATTGTGGGCTTCCCTGATAGCTCAGCTGGTAACGAATCCGCCTGCAGTGCAGGAGACCCCGGTTTAATCCCTCAGTTGGGAAGATACCCTGAAGAAAGGAATGGCTCCCCACTCCGGTATTCTAGCCTGAAGAATTCCATGGACTGTGTAGTCCATGAGGTCACAAAGAGTCAGACACGACTGAGCAACTTTCACTCATTCACTCACTCACAAGGGGAATTATACCAAATATCTAATAATAAACTATAATGAAATACAATCTACAAAAATACTGAATCATTTTGCTGAACATGTGAAACTAACAAAAAATTATAAATCAACTAACATAAATAAGCAATCAAATATATATATGTACAAATTAAGGGCTGCAAAACCATGGCCTCTGACCTGACTCTTGGTAACCATTTGTGTTTTTCCATTGAGGTAAAATTCATGTTACAGGAAATTCATGTTTTTAACTGTAATAAATTGTATAATTCTGTGTTAAGTTAATGAATGTACAAAGATGTGCAACTGTCACCTGTATCTGGATCCAGAGTATTTAAACTCTATAGGCTTTAGATAGTTATTTCCTGTTCACCCACTCCCAGGCCCTAGCAAGTAAGCCTTGTGGTTTCATCACTGTGCAGCATTTAAGTAATACCAGAAAACAAGCAAAAAAATGCAAGACTAAAACTTTAACCAGGCTTCTTTCTGTACTTTTCATGTATTTTCTCGGTTCTTAAATTAAAATTAGCTGATGAATTAAAATTTACTATTATTTCCTTGGTTGTTCTTTTGTTGAATGTATACAAGAACATAGAATGTATCAAAGCATCAGAATATAGAGAAACTTTTCAAGAACACTTTGAACCTCCCAATTTCTGAATGGCAGTATGGCATGTTCCACAGACTAGCTCCCACGTGAAACAAGCATCACAAGTGAAAAATATTTTTAAGGCAACTATTTAAAGTGTCTTTTAAAGAAATTGTCCTAAAGACATACAGAAATAAAGATACATTTAGATACATTTAGAAATAAAGATACATTCCAGAAATACACTAATAGTAAAATGAGTGATGCCTGTAGCATTTGAACCTCAACTTGCTCCCTCTCTCACCCTCTTTATTCAGAGTGAGAAACTCTATTCCAGGTAGGTTCAGAAAGAGCATGGGGTTCTCAGTCCCCACAGCTCCCTTTTGAATGCTGTGGTATCTTCATGAAAGGGTCAAGCTACTTGACTTTCTATATCTCTCTCACACACACAGTTATGTGTTACAGAGGCAAAGTTCAGACAAGTGTTGCTGAGAGGGATCTCCCTTATTCCCTAGCCCCACTGATAGGAAGACGCTCCATTAATGCACAACATATTGAGAATACTAAATTTCAAATACTCATTACCCCAGGTCATTCATAGGATGGAGTTTCCATGAGGAAACAGGTAAACTAAAAATAGAGGCCATGGTCTTACTGCTAAAGTGGGGATGTCACTTAGAAAGAAGTATGCCACTGTTATTCCCCAGCTCTGGAAGACAAGGTTCAGAGAATTTGTCCAGAGGGAGACTCAGGACATAAAACAGAGCTCTAAGCTATTCCATAAGAAACTCACTTTATTTGAAAATTCCTGTGGGAAGTTCAAACCTAAGAATGCCCACAAACTATGAAAGATAATTTGGTAAGCAATTAAGAGAAATCTGGTTGCCTAACAGATACAGGTCAAACCATTGGCAAACAAGTTTATCAAGGACACAGCTATGAAAAGCCTTCCTGAGGTAAAAATCCACCTCAGATGCTGACTTCAAAGAGTATGCCCGCAAAAGAGCCTAAACTTTCTGGGATCAGATTCTGAGGCAATTTATGCTCCCAAGATATTATCAGAAAATATTACTAATCACCCAACAATCAGCGAAAGCTAAAAGTAAGAAAAGAGGCAGTTAAAAGGAGCACCCTACTAAAATCACTGCTGCCCAGTAATGTGAATATACCCAAGGCTACACCCTCCAAGAAACCATATCAGAGCCTTAACACAGTAGGGGAAAAAGACTTCACTAAAATAGTCCATGTAGTCACTAAATAAATACCAGTAACAATACATGGAGCTGGAGAGGGCCAGTATCCAGGGTGGCTACACTCTATTGTCTAAATGCAAAGTTTAACAATAACTTCACAACATATTAAAAAATATGAATATGTGACCTACATGGAGAAAAAACAGACAAAACAAACTGCCTGTTAGAGGCACTAATGGTTGGCTTTAACAGGAAAAACTTCAAATTAGCTAATGTCAATGGGCTCAATGACCCAAAAGAAACTAACAAAAAAAGACAAAACACTGAAATATGTAAAATGAGAAACTACAATAAAAAATATAAATGATCATAAGAAACTATTGGGAATAGTATTATTCCTACAAATTGGAGGATTTAGAAGAAATGGACAAATTCTTGGAAATATACAACCTACCCTCAGGAAACTATGCTTAAAGAAGAGAGGTATAATAAAAATGTCCCACCTAACAGAGTCTATAAGTAATAGATAGAAATCATATTTTATGAAGTAACAAATGAATATTTTGAAGTAGAAAATTAAAATAACTGAAATGAAAAATTCACTAAGGTGGGAGGTATTTAACAGTAGATTTGAAGAACTGATGAAAAAGCCAGATAACTTAAGATAGATCAACAATCTAATCCAAAGAACAGAGAGGAGAAAAGAGTAAAGAAAAACAGAGGGGTAGATAATTGTGAACATAATTAAGCACAATACATACACAAGGGGCTGACCCTGTGATTCAGTGGGAAAAAAATCTGCCTGTAATGCAGGACATGTGAAAGGAACCATAGGTTCGATCTTTGGGAGGTCCCCTGGAGAAGGAAATGGCAACCAATTCCAATATTCTTGCCTGGAAAATCCCAGGGACAGAGGAGCCTGACACGACTCAGTGACTAAAACAACAATAACACACACAAAGGGGGAGTGTCAGAAGAAAAATGTAAAAGCAAAATCTTCAAAAAAATAATGCCTGAAAACATCCCAATTATGATGAAAAATATCAATCTACACACTGCATTTGCTCAACCAATTTCAAGTAGGATAAATACAGGAAAGCCATACAAAGACATTAGCGAAATGTTGAAAGCCAAGGACAGAAAATCTTGACGCATTAAGAGAAAAATTATTCATCCATAAAACCAAACTCTAGTAAGATACTACTTATTTTTCATCAGAAACAATGGACTTTCTATGGCAGTGGGATGTCATGTTCGAAGTGCTCAAAGTCAAAACCGTCAGCCAAAAATTCTTTCAAAACTGACGGCTATCTTTCAAAACTGATGGCAAAATACATACATTTCTCTATACCCCACCCCCAGAAAGAATTCTTTGCTATGAATTCTGACATACAGGAAAAACCAAAGAGAGGTTTTCAGGCTAAAGAAAATAAATCCAGACTACAATTCTAATCACCATAATCAACCGAAGAGCACTGGTGAAGATAACTAAGAAATTATACAAGACAGTACAAACACACAATGGTCTGGAGAAGACTCTTGAGAGTCCCTTGGACTGCATGGAGATGAAACCAGTCAATCCTAAAGGAAACCAACCCTGAACATTCATTGGAAGGACTGATGCTGAAGCTAACACTCCAGTACTTTGGCCACCTGACTGAACAGCTGACTCATTGGAAAAGACCCTGATGCTGGGAAAGATTGAAGGCAGGAGAAGGGGACGACAGAGGAAGAGATGGTTGGATGGCATCACTGGCTCAATGGACATGAATATGAGCAAACTCTCAGAGATAGTGAAGGACAGGGAAGCCTGGCGTGCCAAAGTCCACCAGGTCACAAAGAGTCGGATATGACTGAATGACTGAACAGCAGCAAACACACATTTCTTCTCCTTTCTTCCCTTAACAAATATAAAATGCAAGCATGTAAATCAAGCTTATTGTTAAGCACATGACAATATTGTTAATATATTAATATTAGATGGGGAGCTGTTGCTGCAGTAGCATGACAGATTAAAGCTGTGACTTAGGATGCAGAGAGGCTGTGTGGAACAGTGTTGGGGTACTTTAATGGACCGGAACCTTGTGGTATGGAGTCGACGATAAGAAAGTGAAAGAGAGAAAGAGGCTGATATCCCTGGTTTACGCAGAGGACCAATAAAGTCCTTGACACAGGACTTGCATCGTTCACGAAGGCACCAGGCGCCCTCTCGAAGGGGTTTTAGAAGCCCGGGCAGAAAAGTGAGCACGACGGGTCTCCACGCTCCAGAGAGTCAGCCAGAAAAAGAGAGAGAGAGAGAAAGAGAGAGAGAGAGACAAAAAAGACCCGGGGACCTAAGCTCTGATGGAGCAAAGGTGCTTTAATGATTTTTCTATGAGTATATATAGGCTGCAGTACAAGAAACTTCTTTCGGGAATGATAGAGATCAGAAAACCAAATGTACAGCAACCGTTACCAAGGGAACAAGGGGTAATGTTAGTCACAAGGTCAGGAGACAATCTATATCTCAAGAAAGGGGAAGGAGATTAAGCTGTTTTGTCCTAAGGAGAATGTTTACTAAAGGAGACTCATGCTTGCCTCACACAATGACCTCAGTCCCTGGGAGCAGCGTGCTGTTCCGCTTGAAGAGGGACAAAGGACTCATGAGAGACAGCACGTAGGAATCCTCCCGTCAGACATTCCCTGACAATTCCCCCTTATTTATTTATAATATTTGTAAGAAGAGTTCTGACCATCAGAGTTTGTTTAGTTTTGACAATCTTTGCATGAAGGCAACAGTAGACAACAAATATAATTGTTAAGACAATCACCAAAATTATAGTTCTAGACCCAATGCTATGAGTAAGGCTTTGAAACCATCTATGTGGGTCTAGCCCAGATAATTGATTAGCCAATTGTGTAGCTAAAGTTCCCATACTAGTGGAAGAGGGCAGATTATTAGAAAAGGTTTTACATATTTCTTTTTTGTAATAACTGTACATTCAGAAAGGCATTATCATATATGTTTTAAAAATGAAACTTAATTGTTTCCAGTTGTAGCCACTATTATAGAAATGAACAGGAGTAACAGGAAATTGAGTAGAATTTCAATCACATTTTAGCATCATCTGTTTTTGGACATTTGTTCATTGATCTCCAACCCATCTGATGGCTGTTCTCAGTTCCTGTATTTCTTTTTGAATATCCTCATCTATTTGAGCCTGAGTGGCCCACATAATATGAGTGTCTTTAGTCCAATTTTGGATAAAATTATGTGTTTGAATTGAGGTTTGTAAAGTAACGCTAGTGATGGCAGCAATGGTGCAAATAGTTATTAACCCTATAATGCCAAGAATCAGCCATCCAATGAATCGTTTACATCGCTAGAGCAATTTAGTAAACAACTGGGAAGCAAGTCTAGCCTTGGGACCTTCCCAGGGCCATTGGAGATTTATTGGTAACCATAGATTATGTCGAGATCGAAGAATCAAAAGGGAGTCATTTTTTAAGGAAATAGAGGAGTTAAGACAAGTATATAATTTACAATTTATGCAAGTTACAGAACGTAAAGTCTTATTGAATTGTAATTTTCCTATAGCTACAACAAAAGGAAGTGGAACATAGGCTTGTATAAAATATGATTGATTATAGTGAAAGAAATAATTGCTATAGCTATGATTGGTCCCCGTGGAATGTCTGGTCCAAGTCCCAAGTTTTTCGGTGTTTGCAGCAAGTTTTCAGATGTCCCATTGTTTAGGCCCAATTTGTTTATCAAGGATGATTTGAGGACGAGGCTGGGGCCATTCCATCATCAAGCTAGCCAAGAAGTCCTCTGTCATGGTAATGTTCTATTGTAGTATTAGTAACCTTCCATGTTACTTGAGTAATATAATCATACATAGTATTGTTAATATCATCTGAGCAGTTCAATAACCATATACTATGGGGTCCCCAATTGACAATTGTATGATTAGCTATAAACATTAATTTTCCTGGTTTGGCCTGACATTTGTCCCAATGAACAGGAATATATTTAAAGTTCTTATTAGTAAACCCTTGGTATGTTGTTCTTTGTTCTTTCCCTAATTCTTTCCCTAAAGTTTCAGTAGTATAAACATGGTTTACTGACAAAGAAAGGGCAGTAAATAATCCAAGTAGTGTCCAAAAATCCTTTTCTGGAGGAAGGAGGAAAGCCCAAGTTTGTCGACTAATGTTTATACATAATTCTGCTGGGCCCATACATAGAGGAAGGACTTCATAACCTAGAATGATATTAATTAGTTTTTCTTTTTCTTCAGGATGAGAGGGCCCCTCCAAGTTCTAAGGAGGAGGCATATGTGTTGACTCATTAGTGGATATGATTGGTCTTATATCTGCCCATTTTACAACCTACAATAAAAAAGGGGGGTTAGGTATATAAGCCCAGTAAGTGTGATCAATAGGTCAGCCTGAGCGGGGGAAGCAAAAGCAAGCAAAGAAAGCATAGTGAAGAAAAATATTTTTAGGATTCCGAGGCATTCCCTGTTGAGAAATCAGGTTTTCAGTTTAATTAGTAAGGGTTTTTATCTGTCCCCAAGTAGGGAGATCATAAGGTCGATCACATCGAGTGCGCTGTTTTTTGGAAATTTTTAATGTCGCCATGGCTTATATTGGAATTCTTTCTTCCTGGGTTTTTTGCTGTTTCATCTCTAGTCTGAATGCTGGGGGCCCCCTTAGATTGAATCTTCTCAACAGGAAGTCATGTGAGCTTGTTGGATCCATCTGGAGAAATAGAAGCATATCCTTTCCCTGTAAGATTAGTTTCTTAGATTTCTATTGATTAGTTAACCCGTTTTGATATCAAATGGGCAAAGGAAAGGAGGTGTCCTATAATGTTTCAAAACTTCTTTTTTTGTTTGTTTTTTTGTTTTTTGCTTTTGTCAAAACATCTCTTTGTGGTAAGTTTAAAAACTTTAAAACAAATAAGGCTATATTAACAACAGTTATAAAAAGAGAGGAAAGCGATAATGATGAAAACATTCTTAGGAAATATTTCAGTCTAAAAGAAAAAAAATCATTCAGAAATCTGTTTGGGACTGGTATTTGGCTGTGGTTTGTGTTATTTGGGGCAAAGGATTAGGAGTAACCATTCAAATATTTTTTCCTAAGTGAAATTATTGAAAAGGTGATATAGAACAACTTGACAAATGAAATGTTGCTCACATCCAAATATATTTGACCTTGTCCTTGAAAAAGAAATGCAGCTTAGCAACTGTTGAATCTCACTGTTCAGTGTGTTAAAGAGGATGGCTACACTTCCAAGACATACCTGAAAAGAAGGCAAACATTCCACATTTCTGATATTCTTAGGAACAAATAATCCATTCAGGAAATGGTGTTTGGTTGTTTTTTTTTGTTTTGTTTTGTTTTGTTTTTTTTTATGCCGTTTTCGCCCTGCTTTAAGAATCCTACACATTGGGAACAGAAATAGTCACACCAACAATAGTTATAGGCTTAAAGACTACACTACACCAGAATCTAGCAAAGTTTGCTCTGGACAAGGAAAACAAAAGTGTTCCTGTGTATTTTCTCTTATTTACTTTTGTATTTGCAGTTACAGTGTGTAATGTGTTTTTCCAATCATGTCTTGTGTTTGTGGACTCTAAGGAATGTCTGCAATCTGTTTAATAGAGAATGAATGTAAAAATTGTTTGAACTGCTTAGAAATATAGGCAGAGTCATTGTCTGTTTTTAAAGAATTAGGTGTTCTCATTATCGTGAAGTAAGTTGATAGGCGGGTTATAACATGTTGTGTAGTCTTACCTTAGAGAGGTGTTGCCCCTAGAAAAGAAGAATTTGTATTGATCGAGACATGTAAGAAGGAAGAGGAAGAAAGTTCAGGACAATGAGTTACATCAATTTGTCATAAAATTTTCTTTCATTTGTCATAAGCCTTTTTAAAATTCTAGCACTAAATATCTTTAAAAGTTAAAAGGCCAAAACAAAGTATGATAGCATAATAAACAAATGCAATGTTTATTTCAAATAGACATACCATACTTTGTGGTTTTCATTGTGATCCACCCAAGCATTTCAACTGCATTTTCTAATATATTTGCAGTCTGAATGTATCTGCTGACCAAAGTTAATTCTGTTAAATATTGTTTTCCCAGAATTTTTCTCTTGTTTCTAATTTGGTTTAATTTGGAGAAAGAACATTTGCTGTAGCTAGAACGACAATGAAAAACTAGTCTAGTAAAGCTTATGTAAATACCACTTTATTCTATAATAAATGTTTCAACAAAAAAAAAAATATTTTTGTATTCATCATTTTATTTGCCATTTCTTATATCTTTCTATTAAAAGCATATATTTTACTTTTCCATAGCAACCATGAAATGTCTTGTATGTTAGCATTTTATAGACCATTGAACATATTTCTCAAATCATATTATATTATATATATATCCATTCCTATATAAATATACATTTATATTCATTAACAGCTCAAAATCTCTTCAGCTCTTCTGCAAGAAAAACCCCTTTTAAGAGTAAGCCAATGTTCAGCAATTAACGTTTCAAAATCCTACTTCATTTGGAAATGACCCAGCCATTCAACAAACTTCTACTACTTAGTTCAGCACAACTCCAGAAACCTAAGTCACTCCAATCCCAAGAGATGGCTCCAGATTATAGATAATAGATCATTCTATCAAAAATACAATTATTTCTAATAGAGCTTATCTAAAAGTTTTCATCTCATCTATATATTTGTATATATATATACAAATTTATATATATATATATAAAGAGTTACCTTTTTGTTGACAAACTTAGTTTACCTTAAACCAAGGCATAGTAAAAGTATTATATAATGTTGATGACTCAAGACATGTCCCAACTAGATTAACAAATAATTATATTTAAGTCACATTCACATTTAAATAAACATTATATCCAACATTGAACACCCTTCAGTTCATGTAAAGCTGAATCCAAATAGAGCTCATTAACTCCACACTATCCAAAAACAAAGACATACATTGAGACATAGATAATTTTAGATACATAGGCATAGTTCTCCGTTTGAAATTTAAAATATCCTTTTGTTTTATTTATTTATTTTGAGCTCCACCAATTTGTTAATGGCTAGAGTCCTAGAAAGAGTGGGCTGTGTATCCCAAGGACATGATAAGAGTTAACTTAAGGTTTTTTCTTAGGCCTATTTTTGTTTCCCAGGCAGAACTGGAGCGCAAAAAAAAAAGTATTTTAACAAGTTAACCTTTTCCTAACTGCACGTGCAAGAAGAACCGGTTTTGCAATTTCAAAAAAGATTTTATTTTCATCAGTTTCCTCCGGAGTCTAAAGAATATCATAGCCATTCAGTGTCAAAAATATCATTTCTCTTTTTTGTAGCTATAGTATATTATTAATGATATATGCATGAGGGAATTGTTGTCACATAGGAAGTAAAGCCTTGGCTACAAAATTTTGACAAATACTAGGACTGTTATGGAGACGGCAATGGCATCCTATTTTAGTACTCTTGTCTGGAGAATCCTAGGGACGGGGGAGCCTGGCGGGCTGACATCCATGGGGTCGCATGGAGTAGGACACGACCGAAGTGACTTAGCAGCAGCAGTAGCAGGACTTTTAAGCATGCCTTGAGGTAACATAGTCTATTGAAATCTTTTATGAGGCCCGATATGATTAGGATAAGGGAGAAGAAAGTGAATCTCTCCCGGTCTAAAGGGTGTAAAGGTATATTTAAAAAGCAATCTTCTGAATCAGTAATAATAATGTGCCAATTTTGAGGAATAGTAATAGGTGATGGGATCTCTGTTTGCAATATACCCATAGGTTTCATAAAAGAATTAACTTTTCTAAACTCTGTTAAGAGACACCATTTGTTATGTTTTTTTTTTTAATAACAAAAATAGAGTTCCAAAAAGAGCAAGATTCTTCAATATGTTTCAATTTTAATTATGTGTTTATAAGTTCTTTAGTAGCTTGTAATTTTTCTTTTGTAAGGGGCCACTGCTTTATCTAAATAGGCTTATAATTTTTTTTAGTTATTTTAATAATTGTTTTGTTTGTTAAATGAGCAGTGGCCCCTAGGAAACATGTGGAATGTATATCTGAGTTTGCCATTGTATAAGTAAGTCCCTTTCTATTAGAGTAAAGGGTACATTTATCACATAAGGTTTTAATGTTGCAGGTTGGCCTTCTGGTCCCTCACATGAGTATATTTGAACACTTTGATAAACTTCTTGTACTTTAGTTTGAGAAATTTTTGCAATTTGGCAAGAGACCTTTCGTACAGGCCAGGATTTGGGCCATAAATGTTTGGAAATAATAGTAATATCAGATCCAGTGTCGAGGAGACCAGAAAATCTTCTACCATTAATTTTGATATTTATATTTGGTCGGGCATACTCAGATACTAATGATGTCTACAAAGATTGTTTTTGATCTGTACTGTCAAACCCATCTGTCTGTACATTATTAGAGGAATTAATAGAAATGTAAGGTAAAAGAAGTAATTGAGCAATTTTGTCCCCCTTTTTGAATTGTCATAGAATCTGAGATGACATCAGAATTTGAATCCCTCTTTTATAATCTGAATCAATTATTCTAGGGTGAACAGTAATTCTTTTAGAACTCAGACTAGATTGGCCAAGCAAAAGACCAAAAGTTTGTGGGGGCAGGGGTCCAGAAAGTCCGGTAGGCACTCTAGTAGGGACTGTTTGAGGGTAAAGGAAAAAATCATTTAGGGCTGGTATATCGACAGCAGCACTGCCGGATGTTGAGGGTTTGAGGGAAAAGATAGAATTTGCTCCTGTTTTGAGTTTCCTGGAATAGGTTTTCCATCAATATCAAATTTAAATTTACAACTTTTGGCCCAGTGCATTCTTCTACGGCAGCGAGGGCAAATTTTTTGGTATTTTATTAGCCTTCTTAGGGCAGTCCCTTTTTAAATGATTTTTATCTCCACAATTAAAGCATCTTTCATTTTCCTTTCTAAAGGTAGTAGCCATTGCCTCAATCAGCATTTGTATCTTTTGAGTTTCTGATCCTAGATTGCGATAAGCTTTCAAATAATCAATAATAATCTTAGTCTCACAAATTGCAGCTATAGTTCTTTGACATTTTTGATTCGCATTCTCATAAGCAAGTAATTTCTCTAGCTGTTTTTTGGTTTCTTCTCCGATTACAGTACGGGAAATAGCAGCTTCTAATTTAGTTTAAAAATTAGCATAACTTTTCATTAGGTTCCAACAAATGAGAGACTTTTGGAGTTGTGACTGTTGGCAGAGGAGAAGCATTTGGAGCAGCCGGGGCAGGGCTAGTAAGAAAATTTTGAGATATTTTGTATTGTTTTAATTGGGCCTTTTGTAAAGTTTAATCATTTAATTTGTATTTATGTAATAAGTGTTCTGTCTGTTGCTGAATACTGGAAGGGCTAGAGTGTACCTTGAAATGGCAGAATTATAGCTTTAATAAGAGCCCATAGGGGCTAGAGATCAATTGGAATATTTTTTCCTTGTTTGGCTGCTCATTTAACATTTTCTTTAACCCGGAGCTAAATTTCTAAATCAAAACTGAATTTATCAGGAAACTAAGGATTATGTTCAACGACTGTTTGAAGGCAAGCCTCTATTCATTGCCGTGAAGCCAGAAGTCCCTGAAATTTAAACAAATGGTAAAGTAAAGTAGAAAAAAAATGGGGCTGGCCAGCCGTTTAACCCATGCCTTAGTACTTACCGACCTCAATAGGTCCCTGAGTCACTCCGCCCGATATGCCACATATACCAGTGTCCCTGTTCGGGCGCCATTTGTTGGGGTCCTTTAATGGACCAGAACCTGGTGGTACGGAGTCGACGATAAGAAAGTGAAAGAGAGAAAGAGGCTGATATCCCTGGTTTATGCAGAGGACCAATAAAGTCCTTGACACAGGACTTGCATCGTTCACGAAGGCACCAGGCGCCCTCTCGAAGGGGTTTTAGAAGCCCGGGCAGAAAAGTGAGCACGACGGGTCTCCACGCTCCAGAGAGTCAGCCAGAAAAAGAGAGAGAGAAAGAGAGAGAGAGAGACAAAAAAGACCCGGGGACCTAAGCTCTGATGGAGCAAAGGTGCTTTAATGATTTTTCTATGAGTATATATAGGCTGCAGTACAAGAAACTTCTTTCGGGAATGATAGAGATCAGAAAACCAAATGTACAGCAACCGTTACCAAGGGAACAAGGGGTAATGTTAGTCACAAGGTCAGGAGACAATCTATATCTCAAGAAAGGGGAAGGAGATTAAGCTGTTTTGTCCTAAGGAGAATGTTTACTAAAGGAGACTCATGCTTGCCTCACACAATGACCTCAGTCCCTGGGACAGCGTGCTGTTCCGCTTGAAGAGGGACAAAGGACTCATGAGAGACAGCACGTAGGAATCCTCCCGTCAGACATTCCCTGACAGAACAGCAGCAGCTCAGCCTAGGCATGGCCAAACTCACAATTAAGAATACAAAGTGCTATGCTAAGTTGCTTCTGTCAGGTCCAACTATGTGCTACCTCGTGGACTGCAGCCCACCAGGCTCTTCTGTCCATGGGGTTCTCCAGGCAAGAATACTGGAGTGGGTTGCCGTGGACTTCTCCAGGGCATCTTCCAGACTCAGGGATCGAACCCGAGTCTCTTATGTCTAATCTGCATGGACAGGTGGGTTCTTTACCAGGAGCATTACCCAGGAGCCTCCAGGAATACAGAGTGATGTCCAAGGAAACAGCAGAATGGCCCTAGTTAATGGCAAGAAAAGCATTGACTTAGAACCTGGGGCCAGGACACAGAACAGCAGCTCCAGTCTCATAGATGGCAAAGCACTGTAACGTCTCAACCAAGGAAAGCAAGGTCCAGGAGTGATGGGGCCCCAAGCTCAGGTCCCACCACAGTGACATTTCCAGCCTCAGGAAAGACACAGCAGCAGGGACTCTTGGCAGTTCCATCAAATGGAATCAGTGCTTGTGAAGACTGTGGAAGTCCTCAGTAACAAAGGCTGCAGAGGCTTACAGCAGTGATGCTCTTTGGAATTCTCCTGCTCTCTTTCTCTCCATGGGGAAGATCCTGTTGGAGGGATCCTTAATGCTGCCAAGCTGGTCTGAACTGAAGGATATATGTATGTAAAATCTTTCCCATGGTTTCTTACATGGACATCTTCAGTTTTTGCTTTGCCCTCTTCAGGGTTTCTACTCCTCCTTCATTATAATAGAACTTTCCCAAAATAATTTACATTGGCTTGTACTTGTTCATTTATTATTTTTGTTGTTTTTGTGAGGGATACAAGTGTTGGGACCTCCTAGCCCTTCATCTTGAAGATGTCACCTTATTTCAAATTCTGTATCAAGGAGACTGCAGACAAAAGTGCCTCTCATTCCTACTGTTTTTACATTAGTCTTATCTCTTACATAACATAGTGAATTTGTTGTACAAGGTCCTTGACTTTTAGATGAGTGATAGCACTGACAAAGCAGTGTATGAAACACACTGTGTTATCTGGAAGCGTTCTACACTTTGCCCTTTCACTGCTTTCCACACCTGCTGACTGTTTATATCATGTATTTACTTGAAATGTTGGAGTTATAATTTAACTTCCAGATTGATTTCTCTTTGGCTATAAGCTTGAACAATGGCAAAAGGATAGTTACTTTAAAGAAGTACTGCATATGAACACGATGTCTATGAAATGGCTCTCGCTTCTGCTGCTGCTACAGATGACTTGTTTCTTTAGTTCTGGGAGTTGTGGAAAGGTGCTGGTGTGGCCAGTGGAATATAGTCATTGGATGAATATGAAGATCATTCTGGATGAACTTGTCACGAGGGGTCATGAGGTGACTGTATTGACATCTTCAGCTTCCATTCTTATTGATTCCAACACACCATCTGCCATCAAATTTGAGAATTTCCCCATATCTTTAACTAAAGATGATTTTGAGAATGCTTTGAAGCATTTTGTCAGGAAATGGACAGATCTGGCAAATTCATTTTGGACATTTTTTTTGTCACTGCAAAGCTTATTTGAAGATTATTCTGATCTTACTCTAAAGATCTGTAAAGAAGTTGTTTCAAACAAGAAACTGATGACAAAACTGCATGAATCGAGGTTTGATGTTGTCCTTGCAGATACCGTTGGACCCTGTGGAGAGCTGTTGGCTGAGATACTTAAAGTACCTTTAGTGTACAGTCTCCGCTTCACTCCTGGTTATTCAATTGAAAGGAAGAGTGGGAAACTTCCATACTCACCATCCTACGTACCTGTTATATTGTCTGAATTAAGTGATCACATGACATTCATGGAGAGGGTCAAAAATATGATATATGTACTTTATTTTGACTTTTGCTTCCAGATGTTTAATGAGAAGAAGTGGGACCAGTTTTACAGTGAAGTACTAGGTAAGTCAGGTTTTTAGTTGGTGGCATGAAGTCCTAACTTTCTTTAGAATAAAAGCTTGTATAAAGTCACAGAAATTTGTCTATTATAAGTAAAATGATGAAAAGAAAATATAAAATGTTCCATCAATCTCATAAATAGTGTAGAAATATTAAATGATAGGGTAAGATATAATCCTGTGGTCCATTACTAGTACAGGACACTTGGGGAGTCATAAACCATAAATTGAAACACTTAGGACTTCTCTAAGCAATTGTATATCCATCTTACTAAACTTCTTTTTTAACTTGAAAAAAGTCTCTAGAAAACTCATAAAATGTCTTAATAAATGAAGACGTGTAGATTGAAGAGTTACACACATATTTGTAACACAAGCTTCTAGGTAGCATTTAATTTTTTTTATTTATGTAGTTCAGTTTTCAGATATTTTATGTTTAATATATATTATACACATACATATATATTGGCTTTATCAAAGAACAGAAACATTCAAACATCTTTGGCTACATCATTCCAATCTTTTTTCCAAAACTTACCTAATGTATACATATGGCAGTATTCTCATTTGATCTGAGTCTTGTTTTTTTTTTTTTTTTTAATCTTCCTTCCAGGAAGACCGACTACATTATTAGAGACAATGGAGAAAGCTGAATTTTGGCTCTTTCGATCCTACTGGGATTTTGAATATCCTTGCCCACTACTACCAAATGTTGAATTTGTTGGAGGCCTCCACTGCAAACCTGCCAAACCTCTGCCTAAGGTCACCTACTCTTCTCTGTTGTGCTTCTTTAACTTTGCATTTTCAGTAGGAATAATTTTACATTCTTTATTTATAACATTTAATTATAGTGAGAGTGATGTAGGAAACTAAAGTGACTTCCAATTAAAAACTCATATTCCACACCAACCCAAGTATCTGAATTTCATTAACATTACAGAATAAGAGAGGAATACCTGGGAGATTTTGAGAATATGTCAGTTAAATTATGAATTCTTCATTTAATGCATAATAAAGCATCAGACACTCACTAAAAAATAATTATAAAGTGACTAGCATATTCCAGAAGTAAGTGATAATATGCAGACAAATGGTAGAGACCCAGTTTCTGCCACTTGACACTCTACCTGGAAAGACAGAATACAAACAAGTAATAAAGCTTGTGTGTTAATTTTTACAATATGGAAAGACCACGATTATAAGGAAACATCTAGCAGCAATCACAGAAATATCTCTGAGTCATTAATAATTAAGGTGAGATCCAAAGGATATTCAGGAATAATTGAAGATATAGGGCAGAAGTGGATACAAAAGGAAAGCAGGTTTAGTAATAATAGTGGCCAAGAAGTCCAAGTTTAGTCAAAAGAGGAAGAGGCTGAGTAAAGAGGAAGATGATGTGAAGAGGTAAGCTGGAGACAGATGATTATGAGGGGTTTGAAGCATCTAGTAAAGGTGTTTGGTAGAACTTTAAAAGGGTCAAGGGAGAGATTTGATCACATTAAAAAAAAAACCTGCATAGGATATAGTCACTGGGTTGGATTGTAAAGGGGGAAGAGTAGAAAGGGACACAATTTAGCAAGTTGCTGTGAAATACAGGAAACAAGGATGGAAAAGATATGACCACACTAAGTCATGATAATAGTGCCAAGCTCATATTGTTCTTGTGGGGAAAAAAACTGTACATATGAAACATCCAAAATGTCCCTGACATACACTCAGTGGTCTAGGAGAAATATTAACTATTTTTGTTTTGCTGCTATTGCTGCTACTGCTAAGTCACTTCAGTAGTGTCCGACTCTGTGCAACCCCATCCCTGGGATTCTCCAGGCAAGAACACTGGAGTGGGTTGCCATTTCCTTCTCCAATACATAAAAGTGAAAAGTGAAAGTGAAGTCACTCAGTCGTGTCCGACTCTTCGCGACCCAATGGACTGCAGCCTACCAGGCTCCTCCATCCATGGGATTCTCCAGGCAAGAGTACTGGAGTGGGGTGCCATTGCCTTGCTGCTATTACATACTATCAATAACCCAATGTGTGCCAGCCACCTGGATTTAATTCCTAATTGAATCAAGATTGGTTTCCCAACACATCAAGATTATACTCTCCAGCAAAATCCTAGAAAGCAGATATCCCATGAAGTGATTTAAAAGTAAATTTTTAAAGTTGATTAGAAGAAAAATAAAGTTAATAAAAGTAATTTAATAAAATTTAAAAAAAATATAATTTAATAACAATTTAAAATTTCAATGTTAAGAATTTCTTAAGGTTTCAGCAATTAAATGAGCAAGATGAAAAGCTAGAATTATTTTCTGAGGACTGACTCTGTTCATCTGTGCTCTAGACAAAATGAAAATTATTCTTTGACAACATAAATGTATGCCCTAACAATTTTGCAGCCAAATACATTTCCTTGCCTTCACATCAGCTTTTAAGCCAGTCCTCATTTGAAATCCCAGGGTTTTATAGCTTACAGCATAAAAGGAATAACTTCATCTATTAGGCCAGATGTTTTCTGCTTACACTGATCCTACACAAAAACCTCAGCAAAGCTCTCTTAAGGAGCACAGGTCTCAACATCATAGCTGCCTGACAGAATGAACACAGAGAAAATACACACTGCCTATATAGGAATCATAAATTCTGCAGATTATAATAAAGACCAAATAATTTGTACCACTTGAATCTGAAAACTGCCCAATTATAAAATTTCTTCAGTTCATAGGCCTCTATTTCTAATGAAGGAAAGCAAGATAATAATCTGTTATAAATTAAAATGATTAGTTTTAAATTTAGTTAAAACTTAAATAGGAAGCAAGTAATCTTCAGAAAACTATTTTGTGAGCTCTTAAGAGATCCTTTTGGCTACTAATTATTGGTGGAAAAATTAAACTGATATCTTTTTCAAAGGGAAAACTCTCTAGATTGCAAATTGTTTGAGTTACCTATGGTAGTTTTCATAGTGTCCAAAGGCTGAAATAAGATTAGTGACAGTTCTTCACTACCTAACCATGTATTTTGAAAGATTTCACCATTCTCATTTCAGGAACATGATAGTGTTAGTAGGAAGGGAGGCTAGAAGGAAAGAGAGAATGACAAGAAAAGATGAACAGTAGGATAATGATAATAATCAATAAATGTAGCTGTTGTTATTAAGTTGTAAAACAAGATTTGAATCCAAGTCAATTATTGTGGAGATTTCATTATATAGAAAAACTATTCCTTCAAACAATAACTTTTCTATTAAGTTCTCAGAAATTTTCACTACCTTTTAAAGAATTGACTTTTGGCAAAATGCATCAATAGTTTTGATATCAGTTTCTCATTCAGTATGTGATTTGCAAAACTTTTCCCCCATTCTGTAGCTTGTATTTTCATTTTGTTGATTGTCTCTTTTTCTGTGAAGAAGCTTTCAAGTTTGATATAGTCCTATCGTTGATTATTTCTTCTGTCATGATTTTGGTGTCATATTCAGAAAAATCATTATCAAAACCAATATTAAGGAAGCTTCTCTCCACTTTTTTTTTAAAGACCACTATGCTGTCTAGTCTTATGTTAAGTCTTTGATTCATTTTTGTGAAATGTGTATAATAGGGATCTCCTTTCACTTTTTTACATGTGCTTAGTTTTCTCAGAAGACAAAGAATAGACTAACATTTCCTAATTAGATGTTCTTGCCTTCCTTGTCAAATATTGACTATAAATACAGTTTTAATTTGGACCCTTCCACTGTTCTATTTATCTATCTTTAGGCCAATACCATACTGTCTTAAATATTATAGCTTTGTAGTATAATTTGAAATTGGTAGGTGTGATGCCCTAACTGGCATTGAGTAGTGTGGATATTTCAACAATATTATCTCTTATGATCCATGAATACATGATGTTTTTCCATTTATTTGTTTTTTTTTTCCACTATTTCTTTCAACAAAGTCTTATAACTATGCAGAGTTTTCATTTCATTGGTTAAGTTTATTTTTAGTTATTTTATTATCTTTGATCGTATAGTAAATAGCATAATTTTTTTAGATGTTTCATTATTAGTATAGAAAAATGCAACTAATTTCTGTATGTTGACTTTTTATACTATACCTTTACTGAATCTGTTGATTAGTTCAGGTTTTTGGTTGAACCTCTGGGATTATCTGTACAAAAAATTATGTCATCCACAAAAAAAAAAAAAAAGAATGACAATTTTACTTCTTCCTTTCTGATTTGATACCTTTTATTTTTTTGTCTTGCCTCGTTGCTCTAGCTAGGACTTCTAATACTATGTTGAATGAGTGTGAGAGACAATCATGTCTTGTTCCTGATCTTAGAGAAAAAGTTTTCATATTTTCATTGTTGATCATGTTAGCTTTGAGTTTACCAAATATGGTCTTTATTATGTTGAGGTATGTTCCTTCTACACCCAATACATAGGAGGTTTTATCAGGTAAGGATGTTATCTTGTCAAATGTTATTCTCCATCTGTTGAAATAATCAAGCTAGTTTATCTTTTCTTTTATTAATGCAATGTATTACATTTATTTATTTGGATGTCGAACCATCCTTGCATCCTATGGATAAATTCCACTTGTCTTTTAGTGTGTTGTTGAATTTGGTTTCCTGATATTTGGATGAGAATTTTTGCATATATATTTATCCTGGATATTGGCATATAGTTTTCTTTACTTATAATTTCCTTGTCTATTTGATATCAAGACATAACACTGGCATTGTAGAATGAGTTTAGAAATGTTCCTTCTCTCCTGTTTAATTTTTTAGGAAAAGTTTTTGAAGCAATGATTCTCAGCCCTTGGAGTAAGTGTTGAGCATGAGCTTCATGCTACATGGGGATGTGTCTGAATGAGGGACTGACAGAGATCCCAGTTTAGTCTCTATGGAGCTTCATAGTCTTTGGAATTACTACTTTCCTCTCTTTGGCTTTTTAAACTATATTACAAATTTATGCAGACATATTTGGAGGAGAAATTCATATTCTCTTCTGAGAATCATATTATTATTTACAACATGAGTTCCATTCTGTTTAAGCAGCCTCTGAAATGTAACTGTGCAACTCCTAAAAGACTTGACAAGTGAATCAGGTGGGAGAACTAAAGAGATTCAGGTTGAAAAAGCAAAAATAATATTAACTTACTGTCTATTCTAATGAAAGACTTCATGATAAGTTTCATACAATTTTCACCAACTATATTTGAACTAATGGTACTTACAGGTCTTTGATATACAAAGATGAAAATCTTCCTTTAATATTATTTTGATTCTGATAATGTTTATACTTCAGTAGAAGAAAAAAGAATCACACATATGCATGTTAAATGTCCCTTCCACAGGGGAGTTTAAGAATCCCTGAGTTCCAACCAGTGGATACCTAGGGTTCCTGGAATCCAAAACAAGAAAGAACCCTGCAATTTAGAAGCCATTTCTAAACCCTGGGAAAACTATCTTAGGAGAGAACCCTTTGGGTAGGGGGCGTTTTTGGTCATACAGTCTTTCCCCTTGTTGATATAACTTTGCTTGTGGCCTCCAAGGAAGAGCTGAGAATGGACTCAGAAGTCAGTGTGGCCATGGGGTCTCTGAGTTATAGAGCTTGGACAACAATGCAGTGATGACCATTTCCATGTGTGTCCTGGTGGATGCAGTTCCCTGACCTTGAAGGAATACTTTAGATTTTAATTGTCACCAGCATCAAATTCCTCCAAAATTTTCAGAATTCTTTCCTCCAAATTCTGAAATTCACATACTTCTATGGACCAGGACTTATGGGCCAGGAAATAAATTTGATTCTAAGTTAAACTCAGATCACTGAAAATTGATAACACACACACAAATAGGAAGGAAAAAAAGAATGGATAATTTGGTTTCCCTGGTGGCTCAGTGATAAAGAATTTGCCTGCCAATGCAGGGGATAAAGTTTCAATCCCTGATCTAGGACGATCCCCTGGAGAACAAAACGGCAATCCATTTCAGTATTCTTGACTGGAGAACCCAATGTAGCCTGGCATGCTATTGGCCATGGAGTCGCAAAGAGTCAGACACAACTTAGTGACTCAACAACAACAACAGCAAATATTAATATTTTATAGAATTTGTCAGTGAAGACATCTAGTCCTGGTGTTTTCGTGTTGGGAGATTTTTGATTACTGGTTCAATATCTTTACTCATTATAACTATTCAGATTTTCTAATTCTTCCTGATTCTGTCTTGACATATTATGTATTTCTAGAACTTTATCTATTCTCTGTGGTATGTAATTTGTTGGTATATAATTCTACACAACAGTATCTTATGACCCTATGTATTTTTGTGATATCAGCTTAATGTCTTCTCTTTCATTTCTAATATTATTTATGAGTCTTCTTTCCTTTGTTAGTCTAGCTAAAGTTTGTCACTTTTGTTTATCTTTTTGAAAAGACAAAGACAAACACTGATGATATGCCTTGTATGAAGGCATGGAAACCCACTCCAGTATTCTTGCCTGGAGAATTCCCATGGGCAGAGGAGCCTAGCAGGCTACAGACCGTGGGTTCGCAAAGACTGGGACATGACTGAGTGACTAAGCACGCACACCCATCCCTTGTTTGTGGAAACTAAAAAGGTCTGACTTTTAATAAAAGAGAGTAATATGGTAGTGGTTACCAGGGGCTAAGGGCTGGGAGGAATAAAGAGATGTTTTTTAAGGTATAAAACTTGCATCTCAGAGTAAATAAGAGCTAGAGATATAAGGTACAGAACAGTGAATTTAGACAACAATATTATAATCATCAAGCATACTGAGACCAGTTCAGTTCAGTCACTCAGTCGTGCCCAACTCTCTGCAACCCCATGAACCACAGCACGCCAGGCCTCCCTGTCCATCACCAACTCCTGGAGACCACCCAAACCCATGTCCATTGAGTCATTGATGCCATCCAACCATCTCATCCTCTGCTGTCCCCTTCTCCTCCTGCCCTCAATCTTTCCCAGCATCAGGGTCTTTTCCAATGAGTCAGTTCTTCGCATCAGGTCGCCAAAGTATTGGAGTTTCAGCTTCAACATCAGTCCTTCCAGTGAACACCCAGGACTGATCTTCAGGATGGCCTGGTTGGATCTCCTTGCAGTCCAAGGGACTCTCAAACGTCTTCTCCAACACCACAGTTCAAAAGCATCAATTCTTAGGTGCTCAGCTTTCTGTATAGTTCAACTCTCACATCCATACATGACCACTGGAAAAACCATAGCCTTGACTAGACAGACCTTTGTTGACAAAGTAATGTCTCTGCTTTCTAATATGCTCTCTAGGTTGGTCATAACTTTCCTTCCAAGGAGTAAGCATCTTTTCATTTCATGGCTGCAATCACCATCTGCAGTGATTTTGGAGCCCCCGAAAAATAAAGTGAGCCACTGTTTCCACTGTTTCCCCTGTTTCCCCATCTGTTTGCCATGAGGTGATGAGACTGGATGCCATGATCTTAGTTTTCTGAATGTTGAGCTTTAAGCCAACTTTTTCACTCTCCTCTTTCACTTTCATCAAGAGGCCCTTTAGTTCTTCTTGACTTTCTGCCATAAGGGTGGTGTCATCTGCATATCTGAGGTTACTGATATTTTTCCTGGCAATCTTGATTCCAGCTTGTGCTTCATCCAGCCCAGCGTTTCTCATGATGTACTCTGCATATAAGTTGAATAAGTAGGGTGACAATATACAGACTTGACATACTCCTTTTCCTATTTGGAACCAGTCTGTTCCATGTCCAGTTCTAAGTGTTGCTTTCTGACCTGCATACAGGTTTCTCAAGAGACAGGTCAGGTGTTCTGGTATTCCCATCTCTTTCAGAATTTTCCACAGCTTATTGTGATCCATACAGTCAAAGGCTTTGGCATAGTCAATAAAGCAGAGATAGATCTTTCTCTGGAACTTTCTTGCTTTTTTGATGATCCAGCAGATGTTGGCAATTTGATCTCTGGTTCCTCTGCCTTTTCTAAAACCAACTTGAACATCTGGAAGTTCACGGTTCACGTATTGCTGAAGCCTGTCTTGAAGAATTTTGAGCATTACTTTACTAGCATGTGAATGAGTGCAATTGTGTGGTAGTTTGTCCATTCTTTGGCATTGCCTTCTTTAGGGACTGGAATGAAAACTGACCTTTTCCAGTCCTATGGCCACTGCTGAGTTTTCCAAACTTGTCTTAGTTATTACAACCACAAAAAGAGAAAGTATAATTATGTGACATTATGGAGATGCAAACTATCATTAAAATGGCAAACTTACTACAATATATAAATGTATCAAATCAATACATTATATGCCTTAAATTACTAATGCTTTATGTCAAATATATTTTATTCTTTAAAAAAATGTGTATGAATTTTAAACTAAGGATAACCCTACTCAGTAGTATACCTTATTTCATTTTTATAACTTTTTGTATTTTGCATGCTTTTGCCATAAGCTTGTGTTATTTTCATAAAGATGTCAGAGAAGGAGAATAATCAGTCCACATCAGTGATTAATTTTCAAAGAAAGGATGTATTACCATATGATAGGGATGCATCTTCCATAGCAGAGAAAAATCAGCTTTGAGTAGTAAGACAATGAGACAAAATACTGAAGACAGGTAACTTTAAATACTGCTGGTCACTGGAAATATACCTATGACCTGAATGGAACGTGTGAGTTAGTCATTCCTGATGGCTCAGTGGTAAAGAATCCGCCTGCAATGCAGGAGCCAAAGGAGATGTGGGTTCAATCCCTGGGTCAGGAAGATTCCTTGGAGGAAGGCATGGAAACCCACTCCAATATTCTTTCCTGGAGAATCCCATGGACAGGAGAGACTAGTAGGCTACAATCCATAGGGTTGTGAACAGTAGGACATGACTGAGGTGACTGAGCATGTACACACCATATGAGTCATAGGAAAGTTTAGTGACCTTCATGTTAAGACTGATATCATCAGGGTCAAATTACATTTTTAACAAATTCTCTACACAATGTAATTTGCAAGGTTAAAGTTTGAAAAAAGATTCCATTTTCTTTTTTTCTGTTAAAAATAGTTTAAAAAAATTTTTTGATCATAAGTAGGGTCAAAAAATATACATTTTATGATGGAAGGGTTAAGTCATTATTCTCCAGAAGAAAAAAATAATGAAATTAAAACAGAAAAAAAGGAAAGAAGTTTAAAAGATAAGTACATCTTTTCACTAGCTATTCAGGAAACTTTCCTCTCTGCATTTTTTTTTTTTTGTAGTAGAGTATGATTAGCAATGTGGAATTATTCTAATATAGAAGATAAAAATTTTATATTGGAAAGTATGAAGGACTACAAGACAAAATAATTCTGATAAAATTCAAAGCATACAATTTATTTAGAAGAGTACATTGAGCAATGTGGATTTATTCTAGTATATTAGTGACAAAATTATTTTTAATTGATGAGGATCTGGGGTTATTCAACAGAATAACTCTAAAACAATTCCAGGCAAATACAGCTTCACCAGAAGCTTTATTTAGTTTGATGTGAACTACACGTTCAAAGCAGTTACACATAGTACATCCTACTGTGACATTAAAAAAGTGTAAACAAATTCAGCAAAGGACAGAAATGGTATGGACCTAACAGAAGCAGAAGATACTAAGAAGAGGTGGCAAGAATACACAGAAGACCTGTACAAAAAAGATCTTCATGACCCAAATAATCACAATGGTGTGATCACTCACCTAGAGCCAGACATCCTGGAATGTGAAGTCAAATGGGCCTTAGGAAGTATCACTTTGAACAAAAGTAGTGGAGGTGATGGAATTCCAGTTGAGCTATTTCAAATCCTGAAAGATGATGCTGTGAAAGTGCTGCACTCAACACGTCAGTAAATGTGAAAAACACACAGTAGTGGCCACAGGACTGGAAAAGGTCAGTTTTCATTCCAATCCCAAAGAAAGGCAATGCCAAAGAATGGACGAACTACCACACAATTGCACTCATTCACATGCTAGTAAAGTAATGCTCAAAATTCTTCAAGACAGGCTTCAGCAATAAGTGAACCGTGAACTTCCAGATGTTCAAGTTGGTTTTAGAAAAGGCAGAGGAACCAGAGATCAAATTGCCAACATCTGCTGGATCATCAAAAAAGCAAGAGAGTTCCAGAGAAAGATCTATCTCTGCTTTATTGACTATGCCAAAGCCTTTGACTGTATGGATCACAATAAGCTGTGGAAAATTCTGAAAGAGATGGGAATACCAGAACACCTGACCTGTCTCTTGAGAAACCTGTATGCAGGTCAGAAAGCAACACTTAGAACTGGACATGGAACAGACTGGTTCCAAATAGGAAAAGGAGTATGTCAAGTCTGTATATTGTCACCCTACTTATTCAACTTATATGCAGAGTACATCATGAGAAACGCTGGGCTGGATGAAGCACAAGCTGGAATCAAGATTGCCAGGAAAAATATCAGTAACCTCAGATATGCAGATGACACCACCCTTATGGCAGAAAGTCAAGAAGAACTAAAGGGCCTCTTGATGAAAGTGAAAGAGGAGAGTGAAAAAGTTGGCTTAAAGCTCAACATTCAGAAAACTAAGATCATGGCATCTGGTCCCATCACCTCATGGCAAACAGATGGGGAAACAGTGGAAACAGTGGCTCACTTTATTTTTCGGGGGCTCCAAAATCACTGCAGATGGTGATTGCAGCCATGAAATGAAAAGATGCTTACTCCTTGGAAGGAAAGTTATGACCAACCTAGAGAGCATATTAGAAAGCAGAGACATTACTTTGTCAACAAAGGTCTGTCTAGTCAAGGCTATGGTTTTTCCAGTGGTCATGTATGGATGTGAGAGTTGGGACTATACAGAAAGCTGAGCACCTAAGAATTGATGCTTTTGAACTGTGGTGTTGGAGAAGACGTTTGAGAGTCCCTTGGATTGCAAGGAGATCCAACCAGTCCATCCTAAAGGAGATCAGTGCTGGGTGTTCACTGGAAGGACTGATGTTGAAGCTGAAACTGCAATACTTTGGCCACTTGATGCAAAGAGCTAACTCATTTGAAAAGACCCTGATGCTGGGAAAGATTGAGAGTGGGAGGAGAAGGGGACGACAGAGGATGAGATGGTTGGATGGCATCATCAACTCAATGGACTTGGGTTTGGGTGGTCTCTAGGATTTGGTGATGGACAGGTAGGCCTGGCGTGCTGCAGTTCATAGGGTCGCAAAGAGCCGGACACGACTGAGCGACTGAACTGAACTGAATAATTCCTAACTATAGTGTTTGTAGCCATCTTTAAGTTAATCTTTGCTATGCTGTTGCTCTTTTGTGATGGAGCAAATGCTTTTTTTCACAGGAAATGGAAGAGTTTGTGCAGAGCTCTGGAGAAAATGGTATTGTGGTGTTTACTTTGGGGTCAATGGTCACTAACATGACAGAAGAAAGAGCCAATATGATTGCATCAGCTCTTGCCCAGATTCCACAAAAGGTACGCACAGTAACTTAATAGTGGATAACTATTTAACAAGTTGGGCTTCCCTGGTGGCTCAGTATAAGAGTATGCCTATTCATTCAGGAGACTCAGGCTTGATCCTTGGGTTGGGAAGATATCTTGGATAAGGAAATGGCAAGCCACTCCAGTATTCTTGCCTGGAAAACCCCACGGACAGAGGAGCCTGGTGGGCTACAGTCCATAGGGTCGCAAAGCATCAGACATAGCTTAGCAACTGAATGGCAACAGCAATTAATGAGTCTGTTAAACTCTATAAAATGTCTAATTACAGACAATTTCTGCAAGAAAGGTAAACTACTATGATAGCTCCCACTTACTGGAGATATTTTTAAAAAACAAAATATACATGGCAGGTGTTAAAGTGGTATGCAGAGTGTTTTTGATTGACAATAACTTTGGATTAACATTGTAATCAAGACAAGATATGTTTAAGAGGTGTAGTATGAACTTTTGCATTATAATAGTATTGTAGGCGGGAAAAGAAATCATCAGATTCTGTTGTGTAGTTTACTCCTTTACCTTGATGGGCTCCTGAGGACTATATATATATATATATATATACACACAAGTATTCTCAGAGGTTAAATTTTAACATAGGCATAATACCGACTCTTACCGACTCTTTACAAACCCATGGACTGTAGCCAGACTCCTCTGTCCATGGGATTTTCCAGGCAAGAATAATGGAATGGGTTGCCATTTCCTTCTTGAGGGGATCTTCCCAACCCAGAGATCAAACCCAGGTCTCCCTCACTGCGGGCAGACTCTTTACCATCTGAGCCACCAGGGAAGCCCAATAATACAATAATGTTAGCAATATTGACAAAAATCTGAAATGTGCCTTGAAATTTCTACCTGCCAAGAAATCCCAACCACTTTCCTTTTCCTAAATGCTGAAACAGCCCTCTTCAGTGTCCTTTTCTGGTTGCTACACAGAGAAAGTATGGTCAGGGCACCTCAAGCTTCTGCCAGGTATCCATATAGCCACAGTGATTCAGAGAAAGAGAAACATCAGCCTCCTTTGTTGACAGTCCTGCCAAAGTCTGAGGCAGAAAGAGCAAAGAGAAAGGGTGAAAGTGGGGGTCCTGCCCTTTGGGTGAACCCTGTGGGCAGAAAGAGCAAAGAGAAAGGGTGAAAGTGGGGTCCTGCCCTTTAGGTGAACCCTGTTTATTGTAAAGTCTGGTCCTTAATGGACTCTGCTTCTATTACTATTCTGAATTGAGGAAAGAAAAGAGGCTGTAAGAAGGAACCAAGCATGAGAAAGACTGGCATGGAAAAGGATCAGCTGCCTCCTTCTCCATAAAATATGGTAGTAACTTATTTTCTAATGTATAAAATACACCAAGGGTCTTTGGATGTGTGTGAACTACCTTTTTAGTTTACTATTTGATATTGTAGTATTCTCCTAACCACACATGCTAATTTTTTGCTGGAAACCTACTTCATATTCACATAGCAAATAGAAGTTAAACAACTAAAAATTATAATCCAGTTTATGAAGATTGCTTGGTACTAATTTAGCACCACAGTTTTTGAACTTTACCAACAGCTGTTTTGTTATTAATAGTTACAAATTACTGACAGGCTCTTCTTTTCTAAATTTAAAGAATTTCCTAACCTAGAAAAGTGGTAATATACTGGATTCATGCCAAAATTGCTAATAAACACTTTTCTTGGAAGTAGTGTTTAATAATTTGTAATCTAAAAGAAGCTATCTTCCTAAATAGCATTAATTAATTTGTTATTAATAAATTACTAAATAAGCAGAAATATTGTCATAATTGGCTGATTGAATATATTCCTTTTTGTAAATCAAAAGATGTAAAACTTTCATAAAAATAACTTAAGCTATATGAGTAAGTATATATAAGTAAAGTCCTTACTGTGAATCCAAAAGGAAATAGTAAGAGGCAATTAAATTTTAAAATGAGAGCTAGTGTATGAAATAAAGCAAAATAAATGTATGTTATTAATTATTTGCCACTTTTTTTGGAATAGAATGGAGACCACATAACAATTTCTTAAATATTTAAATTTGCCGTTCAAGATCTCATTTCTCTATAGCATCACATGTGAGATGTCATTAGTGTATACCACACCTGGTTGAAAAAGTTCATAAAATGTGGGTCTTCCTACTGATGGCAGTGTATTAGTAGATATCATTACTTAAGAGTTCATGTCCTTGTTTCCTTAACTGTCATCAGTTCAGTTCAGCTCAGTCACTCAGTTGTGTCTGATTCTTTGTGACCCCATGGACTGCAGCACACCAGGCCTCCCTGTCCATCACCAACTCCCAGAGGCTACTCAAACTCAAGTCCATTGAGTCAGTGATGCCATCCAACCATCTTATCCTCTGTCGTCCCCTTCTCCTCCTGCCTTCAATCTTTCCCAGCATCATCACATTTCATACAGAATATGACAAAGTGTCATATGGAAGACATTTAACTAGATGTCTTCAATCTCTTTAGAATTCTATTCCTATAAATTTGAAGTTCAACTTACGAAATATTTTCTTTACTTTAACAGGTTCTATGGAGACATGGTGGCAAGAAACCAGACACCTTAGGACCCAATACTCGGCTGTATGAGTGGATCCCCCAGAATGACCTTCTTGGTGAGACTTGGTAGAACAATTGAAAGCATGGGTAACATCTGAGCAGAGTGATCATACTTCAACAGGAAACAGACTTACCGAGCATTTATTATTGAAACACTCAAAAAGAAAACTTTACTCTTTTGTTTTTATTTCCAGCTCTAGGTGAAAATAGGAGAAAATATAGCAACTGTCACTTTATTAAACATAGTGATGTCTCTATAGTCAGAATCAAAATGTCTTATTTTAGCTGTAATCATTTCTAGCCATGAACTTTTAAAGAACTTCACAGATTGTTGTTCTGTCTCTGAATTCTCTATCTTTTCCCCCCTGTAGGGATATTTTAAGTTCCACTGAAAAAAAACGGCTCCTCTTTTATTACCAATGACCCTTCATTTTCTGTAGGAAAAATTCCGCAATCATTTCCTTGAGGCAATTACACATTTTGTGGTAATGTAGCTTTTCCGTCCTCTGGTTCCAGTACTACTACTATTACCCTTCCTGTGGCCTTGTCACCCTATCGGACTGAATGACTTTACTGTTTCTCTAAGAGAATATATTTCTGACATGCCCTCCTCTGGTATTTTTGTTCATTCACTTTATTTTATGCAGAGTATTCTTTCAAGCTATAACCTGCTGATCTTGAATTCATTTATGACATGCAAAAGGTAAAGTACTTCTTTCATGAAGTCTTCACTTACCTCTTCAGCAGACTTAGTGGATTCTTGCACTGAGTTCCGAAAGCAATTTAAATGCAGTTTCCTGGTGTAATTAAGAGTTATATATATTTAAAAAGTTGCTTGCTTTCAGTGTCTTCTAATGCCCTTTTCTCATTTTTAAGACTTTTAATTAATAATTTTACTGAAATTCACACAATCCTAGGTCATCCAAAAACCAAGGCCTTTATAACTCATGGTGGAACCAACGGCATTTATGAGGCCATCTACCATGGGGTCCCTATGGTGGGCCTTCCTTTGTTTGCTGAGCAACCTGATAACATCAACCGAGTGAAGGCCAAGGGAGCAGCTGTCAGACTGGACTTGGAAACAATGTCAAAAACAGATTTTCTCAATGCACTGAAGCAAGTCATTAACAATCCTTCGTGAGTATATATATATACACATACACATATATGTTTTACTACATACTATTTCTAGAGGCATTCTCATAGGAAGACACAAGAGGCAGCAAGGAGTCTTCAGTAAAAACAATGAGGAGTAAGATTTGCTCAATGCTCTGGAAATAGTCATTAGTAACCTTTTGGGTCACATTATGTGTTTTCAGTGGCTGTAGGGTAAAGATTTGTCAGAGGCTTAAGGATGGTGGAGAAATTTTGAAAGAGCTCCTCAGTAGAATGAGAAGAATCCCTTGATGGTAGCAAGGATTAAGACGAAGCACTGAGAACAAAGTTAAAGTAGGAAACCATGAACTCTTTAAGCACTCATCTGCACACTTACAAGTTTCCTTCAGCATATGAATTCCTAAAATGTTTTAGACTCTTCTAAAATGATCTAATTTTAGTAAATCACCATGACATGATCCATCTCAAATTCTCATTACATTGAGCCCTTTTCAAATTTTCTGTGCTAATATTTTTTTCCATCAAAGATGAAAGATATAAACATCTAGAACTATCTAATTAACTATCTAATTACAACTATTTTGAGACTATTTATTCTTTACCACTAGTGCCACCTGGGAAGACCAAATGTAGGTACATTCTTAGTTCTTCTTTAGATTGTTTTTGTCTTGTTTTGAAAAACTGTAAAATCAAAAAGTAATTGACTTTGAAAAGACATGTTGGGATATTCCTATGTAAAAAACAAATTTTCTGAAACCAGAAACATTTTATTTTCAAATTTTTCATGGTTTAACTTGAGTAATATTATTACCATTAATATCACAAATATGATGTATGTATTGTCCCCCTTTTGTTTCATGACGACTTTGGAAAAAAACATTTTGAGACTATATTGGTAATAATAGCACAATGGACATTTGTGCTTTAAAAACAGTGCTATTTTATTTTAATTTTAGCACAAATATTACACTAAATGACTGCCATAAGAAGAATATTTTCTTTCTTTTTAAAAGAAATATGTTTCAGTAGGCAGTTTTATGTAAACGTAACTCTCTCTAGTATCTTTGTGTATTTTTTAATTTTTAATAATGTAAAGCTAGCGTCAACAAACAAAGATAATGTACTGCTTGATATATATTGACTATTTATGATATGGTACACATTGTACTAAGTCCATTGTACATATTAAGTAACTTCTTCATTATAAACTTTCCCTAGTCTATTAAAAGTATTTCTGAACTAATACCCTCTTCTCAAACACCCAATGCTCCCCCTGAGTTTTTTACAGAAAGGGAGAGAAGTTACCTCCATTGTTACCACACTGTTATTTAAAGTTCATGCATCATATCCCTTTATTCCTCCTTCCTTGTCTGTTATTCCATCATCATTTCAACAGTAAAAACAAATAAAACTGCAAAGCCTGAAGGTGAAATGTTTGGCACACCCTGTATTCTAAAATAACTAGCGAGGAAAACAACAATAGTATTAGGAAACATTTACTGAGTCTACTATATACTAATAATACATCTAAGGATCAATATATTATTCCTCCAAATAGTCAGATAGGATACTATTGCTATGCATTCCATTTAACAATGAAAAACTGAGAAAGGGAGTTTAAAAAGCAGGCAGCAAGGTAAGTGTCAGAGTCAGGATTTAAACGAAGGCAATTCACTTCCACACTTTAACCACTGCTTCACTAAGGTAAGGTCGACACCAACTCCTGGCCAGTGCAGTCTGGCCATGTCTCTGTAGTTCATGATGTATTTACCTCCTATCTCTGGATTATGATAGTGTTTCAAAGCTTCTCTGCCAGATCTCTTAACAATTCCTTACTGGATAGCTCAAGTCATGTATTTCTTTTCTTTTCACCTTCACAATTTGACTTATTCCATTCTCAGGCTACAAATGCTTCTCCTCTCTTGTCTTCTCTTTTCTTCATAGCTTGAAATCCTATGCATTCAACAAATTCTAGCCCATAAGCTCCTGTACGTGTGCTCAGTTGCTTAGTCATATCCAGGTCTTTGCGACCCCATGGACTGTAGCCTGCCAGGATCCTCTGTCTATGAAATTCTCCAGCAAGAATACCGGAGTGGGTTGCCATTTCCTTCTCCAGGCCGATGAGCTTAGATCTCTATAATTATATCTTAGAAAAACAATCAGTTGTTCTTCCACTCTATGTGGCACTCATTTCCTCTCTCTGCATGGAAATTTCACATATTTAACTTTTCTAGTTCATTCTATAAATTGAAGTCTCTTTGATTTTCCTTCAGGTATAAACGGAATGCTATGTGGTTATCAACCATTCAACATGATCAGCCTATAAAGCCCCTTGACCGAGCGATCTTCTGGATTGAGTTCGTCATGCGCCACAAAGGAGCCAAGGACCTGCGACCAGCCGCCCACGACCTCACCTGGTTCCAGTACCACTCTCTGGACGTGATCGGGTTCCTGCTGGCCTGTGTGGCAACTGCTGTATTTGTCGTCACAAAATGTTTTCTGTTTTGTTGCCGCAAGTTTGCTGAAACAGGAAAGAAGAGGAAAAGGGAATAGCTGTATTTGGGTCCCAAAGCAGGAATGCCCCATAGGTGGAATTCTTGAGGCTTATTTCAACAGGAAGGAGTTATGAAAAGGCTCCTGTCTTCCTGTGACAAAACGGCTTTTCACAGTTCAACACCTCCTTTCAAAATTTGTTTTCAAGGAATTTTTTAACTGTTTAAGATTTAGAAAAATGTCATGCCAAGATGAAGCTGATGAAAATTATATAAAAGTAAATGGGTAAATATTGAAATGTATTATTTTAAGTCAGAAGCTTTACTAAAAAATTATTGAATATATTATAACAGTGTTTCACATGATGTGCATAGACACTAGAATGATAAACCTAGACCTCCTCTGACTGACATAATCAGATAATAATGGGCAGAATACAAAAATTACATAAAGTTTATGGAAAATTGGTAAATCAAATGAAAGCAATCTGAAGTCACTTTTGAAACCTGCACATCAGGAAAACAGTTTATAATAAAGGTGGTCCAGGTGAGGAAATGGGTCTTATTGACCAAGAGGACCACCATCTAAGTCATATAACAAACATTCATCAGTCTAAGGGATAATTTATTCAAATTATTTAAAAACAAATTGATGCTTGGGGAACAATAGGAAAAATGTACCGTTGAATTTTCCATACTGCCTCTCAACATAATTGCCATGTTTAAAAAAGATAGAATTAATATGGTACAATGGTAGATAATATTATTAAATCACACACATAGTTCTAAATAATTTCCCACAAATCTATCTTGCAACACTCGTAACAACAACAAAAAAGGGTTTGTCATTATTGTATAGAGAGAATTACTCCAAATCTCCAACAAAAACTCAAACAGTCCAATATGAAAATAGATGGAAGATGAATAAGAAAGTCACAGAAGTGAAATGGCCAATGACATATAAAAAGGGACAAAGGTCACTGGTGCTTTGGGAAATGCAAATTAAGTCACTTATGTCTCTGGATATGTTCCAGTGTCTCCTAGTTTATAGTCTATGGGAACTTGTTGTATCCCAATGTTGTGTAAAAATTGCATAAATTGGAATATGTTGAATTGATTCATGATGCTTTTCAGGTTTACTATATTCTTCTACTTCTCTATAGATGCATTCTATTAATTTCTGAGAGTTTGATATTGAAATTCTAACTAAAAATCTTATCTACCTAAAAAATTGTAATATACAGGAAACTATATGTAACTGCATTTTCCAAGTCTTCTGTGAATGTGTTATCATGTTTTCATAATTTAAAAATTTTTAAAGCAAATTATTTTCCAAAAATAATTTTCAGAACAAATAATATGGGAGAACTATTTTTCTGCATGTATAACATGGAGGTACCCTTGAAAATAAAATTTAAAATGTACTGTTTAACACTGCAACTCTACATCTTGGTTATCTGTCATACAGAAAGACTTGCATGTGTCATGCATGCTAAGTCACTTCAGTCGTGTCTGACTCCTTGCCACCCCATGGACTGTAGCCTGCCAGGCTCTTCTGTCCACGGGATTCTCCAGACAAGAATACTGCAGTGGGTTGCCTTGCCCTCCTCCAGGGTATCTTCCCAACCCAGGGATCAAACCTGCATCTCTTATGTTTCCTGTATTGGTAGGTGGGTTCATAATTATATACTGAATTGCCACTAGCACTTAAGTTGCTATCAGTTTATGAACACACTAACCTAAACATAGGTATGTGTTATACAGCCATAAGAGAAAACAGATGGATTATGGACAATATTGTTGAATATTCTCCATGTCACATTACCAAGTAAAGAATAAGCTGCAAAAATTACAAAAAATAGGTATGATACTCTTCTTTGGAAATAAAATTAAACATATGTAAATATATGCAAATTTGTATACCACAGAGAAAATGATCTTATAGAATACACTGAATTTCCAATGAGGGAATTTAAATTTTAGTTCTATATATTTTTCAATGGTTTCTATTTGTGCATTTATTGTTTTTGTAGATTTTATGGGAGATACAAGTGTTGGGACCCTCCTAACCCTCCAACTTGCTGATGTCATTTTATTTCTAATTCTTTGTCAAAGGGACCACAGTCACAAGAACCTCTCACTTGCTATTCTTTTTACACTAGTTTTATCCCTTACAAGGTATAGTTGGCGTTCTGTGCAAGGATATCAATATTTAAATGGGTATGACTGACAAAACAATATTAAGCACACTGTATAATCTGGAAGTGTTCTACACTTTGTCCTTTCAGTTGCTTTCCACATCTGCTTTTATACAATATATTTACTTGAAGTGAAGCTGTTATATTTCAACTTCCTGACTGATTTCTCTTTGGATATAAGCATCAGTTGGGTTCAGTCGCTCAGTCATGTCCAACACGTTGCGACCCCATGAAATGCAACACACCACACCTCCCTGTCCATCACAAACTCCTGAAGTTTACTGAAACTTATGTCCATTGACTGGGTGGTGACATCGAACCATCTCATCCTCTGTCGTCCCCTTCTCCTCCAGCCTTCAATCTTTCGCAGCATTAGCGTCTTTTCAAATGAGTCACTACTTCATATCAGGTGGCCAAAGAATTGGAGTTTCAGCTTCAACATCAGTCCTTCCAGTGAACATTCAGGACTGATTTCCTTTAGGATGGACTGGTTGAATCTCCTTGCAGTCAAAGGGACTCTCAAAAGTCTTCTCCAACACCACAGTTCAAAAGCATCAATTCTTCAGCACTCAGCTTTCTTCATAGTCCAACTCTCACATCCATACATGACTAGTGGAAAAATCAACCTTGACTAGGTGGGCCTTTGTTGGCAAAATAACGTCTCTGCTCTTTAATATGCTGTCTAGGTTGGTCATAAATTATCATCCAAGGAGTAAGCATCTTCTAATTTCATGGCTGCAGTCACCATCTGCAGTGATTTTGGAGCCCAAAAAAATAAAGTCTGTCACTGTTTCCACTATTTCTCCATCTATTTGCCATGAAATGATGGGACTAGATTGGACGGAGATTTGTGACACTGTATAGGAAACAGGAATCAAGACCTTCCCCAAGAAAAAGAAATGCAAAAAGCAAAATGGCTGTCTGAGGAGGCCTTACAAATAGCTGTGAAAAGAAGGGAAGCAAAAAGCAAAGGAGAAAAGGAAAGATATACCCATTTGAATGCAGAGTTCCAAAGAATAGCAATGAGAGATAAGAAAGCCTTCCTCAGCGATTAATGCAAAGAAATAGAGGGAAACAATAGAATGGGAAAGACTAGATACCTCTTCAAGAAAATTAAGATACCAAGGGAACATTTCATGCAAAGATGGGCTCAATAAAGGACAGAAATGGTAGGGACATAACAGAAGCAGAAGAAATTAAGAAGAGGTGGTAAGAATACACAGAAGAACTGTACAAAAAAGATCTTCACCACCCAGATAATCATGATGGTGTGATCACTAACCTACAGCCAGACATCCTAGAATCTGAAGGCAAGTGGGCCTTAGGAAGCATCACTACTAACAAAGCTAGTGGAGGTGATGGAATTCCATTTGAGCTATTTCAAATCCTGAAAGATGATGCTGTGAAAGTGCTGCATTCAATATGCCAGCATATTTGGAAAACTCAGCAGTGGCCACAGGACTGGAAAAGGTCAGTTTTCATTACAATCCCCAAGAAAGGCAATGCCAAAGAATGCACAAACTACAAAAAAATTGCACTCATCTCACATGCTAGTAAAGTGATACTTAAAGTTCTCCAGCCAGGCTTCAGCAATATGTGCACCGTGAACTTCCAGATGTACAACCTGGTTTTGGAAAAGGCAGAGGAACTAGAGATCAAATTGCCAACATCTGCTGGATCATTGAAAAAGCGAGAGTTCCAGAAAAACAGCTACTTCTGCTTTATTGACTATGCCAAATCCTTTGACTATGTGGATCACAATAAACTGTGGAAAATTCTTCAGGAGATGGTATTACCAGAACACCTGACCTGCCTCTTGAGAAACCTGTATGCAGGTCAGGAAGCAACAGTTAGAACTGGACATGGAACAGCAGACTGGTTCCAAATAGAAAAAGGTGTACGTCAAGGCTGTATATTGTCACCCTGCTTATTTAACTCATAAGCAGAGTACATCATGAGAAACGCTGGGCTGGAGGCAGCACAAGCTGGAATCAAGATTGCCGGGAGAAATATCAGTAACGTCAGATATGCAGATGACACCACCCTTGTGGCAGAAACTGAGGAAGAGCTAAAGAGCCTCTTGATGAAAGTGAAAGAGAGTGAAAAAGTTGGCTTAAAGCTCAACATTCAAAAAACTAAGATCATGGCATCTGGTCCCATCACTTCATGGCAAATGGATGGGGAAACAGTGGAAACAGTGCCTGACTTTGTTTTTCTGGGCTCCAAAACCACCGCAGATGGTGATTGCAGCCATGAAATTTAAAGATGCTTACTCCTTGGAAGGAAAGTTATGACCAACCTAGCTGCTGCTGCCAAGTCACTTCAGTCGGGTCCGACTCTGCGCAACCCCATAAAGAGCAGCCCACCCGGCTCCGCCATCCCTAGGATTCTCCAGGCAAGAACACTGGAGTGGGCTGCCATTTCTTTCTCCAATGCAAGAAAGTGAAAAGTGAAAGTGAAGTCGCTCAGTCCTGTCCGACTCTTCGCGACCCCATGGACTGCAGCCTACCAGGCTCCTCCGTCCATGGGATTTTCCAGGCAAGAGTAATGGAGTGGGTTGCCATTGCCTTCTCCATGACCAATCTAGTTCAGTTCAGTCGCTCAGTCGTGTCCGACTCTCTGCGACCCTATGAACCGCAGCATGCCAGGCCTCCCTGTCCTTCACCAACTCCCTGAGTCTGCCCAAACCCATGTCCATTGAGTCGGTGATGCCATCCAACCATCTCATCCTCTGTCGTCCCCTTCTCCTCCTGCCCTCAACCTTTCCCAGCCTCAGGGTCTTTTCCAATGAGTCAGCTCTCCGCATCAGGTGGCCAAAGTATTGGAGTTTCAGCTTCAACATCAGTCCTTCCAATGAACACCCAGGACTGAGTTCCTTTAGGATGGACTGGTTGGATCTCCTTGCAGTCCAAGGGACTCTCAAGAGTCTTCTCCAACACCACAGTTCAAAAGCATCAATTCTTCAGTGTTCAGCTTTCTTTATAGTCCAACTCTCACATCCATACATGACTACTGGAAAAACCATAGCCTTGATTGATGGACCTTTGTTGACAAAGTAATGTCTCTGCTTTTTAATATGCTGTCTAGGCTAGTCAAGGCTATATATTGTCACCATGTTTATTTAACTTATATGCAGAGTACATGATGAGAAACGCTGAACTGGAGGAAGCACAAGCTGGAATCAAGATTTCTGGAGGAAATATCAATAACCACAGATATGCAGATGACATCACCCTTATGGCAGAAAGTGAAGAGGAACTAAAAAGCCTCTTGATGAAAGTGAAAGAGGAGAGTGAAAAAGTTGGCTTAAAGCTTAACATTCAAAAAACTAAGATCATGGCATCTGGTCCCATCACTTCATTGGAAATAGATGGGGAGACAGTGGAAATAGTGTCAGAATTTATTTTTTTGGGCTCCAAAATCACTGCAGATGGTGACTGCAGCCATGAAATTACAAGATGCTTACTCCTTGGAAGGAAAGTTATGACCAACCTAGATAGCATATTAAAAAGCAGAGACATTACATTGCCAACAAAGGTCTGTCTGGTCAAGGCTGTGGTTTTTCCAGTGGTCATGTATGGATGTGAGAGTTGGACTGTGAAGAAAGCTGAGTGCCAAAGAATTGATGCTTTTGAACTGTGGTGTTGGAGAAGACTCTTGAGAGTCCCTTGGACTGCAAGGAGATCCAACCAGTCCATCCTAAAGGAGATCAGTGCTGGGTGTTCATTGGAAGGACTGATGTTGAAGCTGAAACTCCAATACTTTGGCCACCTGATGCGGAGAGCTGACTCATTGGAAAAGACCCTGAGGCTGGGAAAGGTTGAGGGCAGGAGGAGAAGGGGACGACAGAGGATGAGATGGTTGGATGACATCACCGACTCAATGGACATGGGTTTGGGCGGACTCAGGGAGTTGGTGAAGGACAGGGAGGCCTGGCATGCTGCAGTTCATGGGTCACAAAGAGTCGGACACAACTGAGCAACTGAACTGAACTGAACTGAACTGATGGGACCAGTTGCCATGATCTTAGTTTTCTGAATGTTGAGCGTTAAGCCAACTTTTTCACTCTCCTCTTTCACTTTCATCAAGAGGCTCTTTAGTTCTTCTTTGCTTTCTGCCACAAGGGTGGTGTCATCTGATATCTGAGGTTATTGATGTTTCTCCCTGCAATCTTGATTCCAGCTTGTGCTTCACCCAGCCTTGCATTTCTTATGATGTACTCTGCATACAAGTTAAATAAGCAGGGTGAAAATACACAACCTTGACATACTACTTTCCCTATTTGGAACCAGTCTGTTGTTCCATGTCCAGTTCTAACTGTTGCTTTTTGATCTGAATACAGATTTCTCAAGAGGCAGGTCAGGTGGTCTGATATTCCCATCTCCTTCAGAATTTTCCAAAGTTTATTATAATCCACACAGTCAAAACTTTGATATAGTCCATAAAGCAGAAATAGATGTTTTTTCTGGAACTCTCTTGCTTTTTTGATGATCCAGTGGATGTTGGCAATTTGATCTCTGGTTCCTCTGCCTTTTCTGAAACCAGCTTGAACATCTGGAAGTTCAAGGTTCACATACTGTTGAAGCCTGACTTGGAAAATTTTGAGCATTATTTTACCAGCGTGTTAGTTGAGTGCAAATATGTGGTAGTTTGAGCATTATTTGGCATTGCCTTTCTTGGGGATTGGAATGAAAACTGACCTTATCCAGTCCTGTGGCCACTGCTGAGTTTTCCAAATTTGCTGGCATGTTGAATGCAGCACTTTCAGAGCATCATCTTTTAGGATTTGAAATAGTTCAACTGGAATTCCACCACCTCCACTAGCTTTGTTCATAGTGATGCTTCCTAAGGCCCACTTGATTTCATATTCCAGGACATCTGGCTCTAGGTAGTGATCATACCTTTGTGATTTTCTGGATAGTGAAGACTTTTTCTGTATAGATCTTCTGTGTATTTTGCCACCTCTTCTTAATATCTTCTGCTTCTGTTATGTCCCTACCATTTCTGTCCTTTATTGAGCCCGTCTTTCCAAGAAATATTCCCTTGATATCTCTAATTTTCTTGAAGAGATCTCTAGTCTTTCCCATTCTATTATTTTCCTCTATTTCTTTGCATTGATCACTGAGGAAGGCTTTCTGATCTCTCCGTGCTATTCTTTAAGGAACTCTGCATTCAAATGGGTATATCTTACCTTTTCTCCGTTGCTTTTTTGCGTCTCTTCATCTCACAGCTATTTGTAAGTCTTCCTCAGACAACCATTTTGCCTTTTGCATTTTTTTTTTTCCTTAGGGATGTTCTTGATCCCTGTCTCCTGTACAATGTCATGAACCTCCATCCATAGTTCATCAGGCTCTCTGTCTATCAGATCTAGTCCCTTAAATCTATTTCTCATTTCCACTGTATAGTCATAAGGGATTTGATTTAGGTCATACCTGAAGGGTCTAGTGGTTTTCCCCACTTTCTTCTATCTAAGTCTGAATTTGGCAATAAAGGGTTCCCGATCTGAGCCACAGTCAGCTCCCACTCTTGTTTTTGCTGACTGTATAGAGCTTCTCCATCTTTGGCTACAAAGAAAGTAATCAATCTGATTTCAGTGTTGACCATCTGTTGATGTCCATGTGTAGAGTTTTCTCTTGTGTTGTTGGGAGAGGGTGTTTGCTATGACCAGTTCATTTTCTTGGCAAAACTCTATTAGCTTTTGCCCTGCTTCATTCTGCATCCAAGGCCAAGTTACCTGTTACTCCAGGTGTTTCTTGACTTCCTACTTTTGCATTCCAGCCCCCTATAATGAAAAGGACATCTTTTTGGGGTGTTAGTTCTAGAAGGTCTTGTAGGTCTTCATAGAACTGTTCAACTTCAGCTTCTTCAGCAGTACTGGTCAGGGCATAGACTTGAATTACTGTGGTATTGAATGGTTTGCCTTGGAAACGAGCAGAGGTCATTCTGTCGTTTTTGAGATTGCATCCAAGTACTGCATTCCGGACTGTTTGGTTGACTATGATGCCTCCTCCATTTCTTCTAAGGGATTCTTGCCCACAGTAGTAGATATAATGGTGATCTCAGTTAAATTCACCCATTCCAGTCCACTTTAGTTCACTGATTCCTAAAATGTCAACATTCACTGTTTCCATCTCCTGATTGACCACTCCCAATTTGCCTTGATTCATGGACCGAACATTCCAGTTTCCTATGCAATATTGCTCTTTACAGCATCGGACTTTGCTTCTATCACCAGCCACATCCACAGCTGGGTGTTGTTTTTGCTTTGGCTCTGTCTCTTCATTCTTTCTGGAGTTATTTCTCCACTGATTTCCAGTACTATATTGGGCACCTACTGATCTGGGGAGTTCATCTTTCAGTGTCCTATCTTTTTGCCTTTTCATGCTGTTCATGGGGTTCTCAAGGCAAGAATACAGAAGTGGTTTGCTCATTCCCTTCTCCAGTGGACCACGTTTTGTCAGAACTTTCCACCATGACCCATCCGTCTTGGGTGGCCCTACATGGCATGGCTCATAGTTTCATTGATTTAGACAAGGTTTTGGTCCGTGTGTGAAGAAGGCAATGACACCCCACTCCAGTACTCTTGCCTTGAAAATTCCATGGATGGGGGAACCTGGTAGGCTGCAGTCCATGGGGTCGCACAGAGTCAGACACGACTGAAGCGACTTAGCAGCAGCAGCAGCAGTGGTCCGTGTGATCAGGTTGGTTAGTTTTCTGTGGTTGTGGTTTTCATTTTGTCTGCCCTCTGATAGAGGATAAGAGGCTTATGGAAGCTTCCTGATGAGAGAGACTGAATGAGGGTGACACTGGGTCTTGTTCTGATGGGCAGGTCCATGTTCAGTAAATCTGTAATCCAATTTTCTGTTGATGGATGGAGCTGTGTTCCCTCCCTGCTCTTTACCTGGGGTCAAACTATGGTGGAGGTAATGAAGATAATGGGACCTCCTTCAAAAGATCCCATGCATGCACTGCTACACTCACCGCCCCAACCCTGCAGCAGGCCACCACCAACTCATACCTCCTCTGGAGACTCCTGGACACTCCCAGGCAAGTCTGGGTCAGTCTCTTGTGGGGGTCACTGTTCCTTTCTCCTGGGTCCTGGTGCACACCAAGTTCTGTTTGTGCCCTCCAAGAGTCTATTTCCCAGTCCTGTGTAAGTTCTGGCAGCTCTATGGTGGGGTTAATGGTGACCTCCTCCAAAAGGGCTTATGCCACACCCAAGTCTGCTACACCCAGAGACCCCATCTCTGTGGCAGTCCACTACTGACCTATACCTCCACAGGAGACGCTCAACACAGCTGTGTCTTTAGGGTCCCTGGGTCCTGGTGCACACAAGGTTTGTTTGAGCCCTCTGAGCATCTCTGGAGGGAATAGGGTTTGATTCTAAATGCAAATTCACCCCTCCTGCCATCTTGCTGGGGCTTCTCCTTTGCCCTTGGGCGTGGGGCACCTCCTCACAGCCGCTCCAACGCTGCACAACTGCCGCTCCAGCACCTATCCTCTTGCTGGGGTTTCTCTGACCTTGGACGTGGGGTACCTCCTCATAAGCATGAGGAGATATAAGTATGAGCAATGGCAAAGGATTCAGCAATTTTTGCATATGAATAAGATGTCCATGAAATGTCTGTCGTTTCTGTTGCTGCTAAGGCTGACTTGCTACTTTAGCTCTGGAAGTTGTGGGAATGTGCTGGTATGACCAGTGGAATATAGTCATTGGATAAACATGAAGATGATTCTGGATCAGCTTGTCACAAGGGGTCATGATGTGACTGTTTTGACATCTTCAGTTTCCATTCTTATTGATCCCAACAAACCATCTGCTATGAAGTTTGAGACTTTCCATGCATCTTTAGCTAATGATGATTACAAAAAATTTATCAAGTGTATTGTCAAGATGTGTGGATGGATGTGTCAAAAGACTCATTTTGGACACATTTCTCAACACTGAAAAGTGCAATTTTGAAATATTCTGATACTATTATGAAGCTTTGAGAAGATGTTGTTTCAAACAAGAAACTTATGACAAAGTTACAGGAATCAAGGTTCAAGGTCGTTTTTGCAGATGCCATTGGACTTGTGGTGAGTTGCTGGCCGAGATATTTAAAATACCTTTAACGGGGAAAAATTGCATTCCCACCATCATAGGTACCTGTTATTATGTCAGAAATAAATGACCATATGACATTCATGGAAAGGCTAAAAAATATGATATATGTACTTTATTTTGACCTCTGTTTCCAGACATTTAATGTAAACAAGTGGAATCTGTTTTACAGCAAAGTACTAGGTAAGTTATCTTTTAGTTTTTAGGATGAGCCCTAACTTTTCTAGTGCCTCAGAAAGTGTGTTTGTATAAAGTTCCAAGAATTTTTCTCCTGTGAGTGTAAAGAGGAACTGAAAATATAAAATGATCCACTGCTCTCATAAATAATACAGAAACACTTAAGTTATATGGTATAGTAGAACCAGAAATCAAACTGCCAACATCTGTTGGATCATTGAAAAAGCAAGAGAGGTCCAGAAAAATATCTACTTCTGCTTTATTCACTATACCAAAGCCTTTGACTGTGTGGATGACCACAAACTGTAAGAAATTCTTAAAGAGATGGGGACATCAGACCACCTTACCTGCCTCCTGAGAAATTTGTATGCAGGTCAAGAAGCAACAGTTAGAACTGGATTGAAACAACAGACTGGATCCAAATAGGGAAAGGAGTACATCAAGGTTGTATATTTTCACTCTGTTTATTTGGAAGGACTGATATTGAAGCTGAAACTCCAATATTTTGGCCACCTGATGTGAAGAGCTGACTTATTTGAAAAGATCCTGATGTTGGGAAATATTGAAGGCAGGAGGAAAAGGTGACGGCAGAGGATGAGATGGTTAGATGGCATCACCAACTCAATGGACATGAGTTTGGGTAAACTCCAGGAGTTGGTGATGGACAGGAAGGCCTGGTGTGCTGCGGTTCGTGGGGTCACAAAGAGTCGGACACAACTGAGAGACTGAAATGAACTGAACTGAACTCTTTAACTTATATGCAGAGTACATCATGAGACATGCCAAGCTGGATGAAGCCCAAGCTGGAATCAGGATTGCCAGGAGAAATATCAATAACCTCAGATATGCAGACGACACCACCCTTATGACAGAAAGTGAAGAAAAACTAAAGAGCTTCTTGATGAAAGTGAAAGAGGAGAGTTAAAAAGTTGGCTTAACACTCAACATCCAGAAAACTAAGATCATGGCATCCAGTCTCATCACTTCATGGCAAATAAATGGGGAAACACTGGAAACAATGACAGACTTTATTTTCTTGGGCTCCAAAGTCACTGTACATGGTGACTGCAGTCATGAAATTAAAAGATGCTTGCTCCTTAAAAGAAAAGCTATGACCAACCTAGACAGCATATTGAAAAGCAGAGACTTAACTTTGCCAACAAATGTTCATCTAGTCAAAGCTATGGTTTTTCTAGTAGTCATGTATGGATGTGAGAGTTGGACTATAAAGAAAGCTGAGCACTAAAGAATTGATGATTTGAATTGTGGTGTTGGAGAAGACTCTTGAGAGTCCCTTGGATAGCAAAGAGATCAAACCAGTCAGTTCTAAAGGAAATCAGTCCTGAATATTCATTGGAAAGACTGATGTTGAAGCTGAAACTCCAATACTTTGGCCACCTGATGCGAAGAGCTGACTCATTTGAAGAGACCCTGATACTGAGAAAGATTGAAGGTGGGAAGAAAAGGGGATGACAGAGGATGAGATGGTTGGATGGCATCACTGACTCAATGGACATGAATTTGAGTATACTCCGGGAGTTGGTGACGGACAGGGAGGCCTGGCATTTTGCAGTCCATGGGGTTGCAAAGAGTTGGACACAACTGAGTAACTGAACTGAACTGAACTGAAAGTAGAACCCTGTGGACTGTCAGTAACACAGATCATTTCAGGAAGTAACAAGCCACAAACTGAAGAACTTTGGAAATTCTCCAAGCAATTATATTTCCAACTTACTAAATTTTTTTAACTTAAAAAAAAAAATCACTGGAAACCCCATAAAATTTCTTGACAGCTGAAGTCATTTAAATTGAGAAATGACACACATATCTGGAGCACAAGTATCTTGGTTGGATTCAGAAATTCTTTCTATCTGGATAGCTCAGTTTCTTTACTGTATTATTTGTGTCCAACTCTTTGTGACCCCATGGACTATACAGTCCAGGGAATTCTCCAGGCCAGAATACTGGAGTGGGTAGCCTTTCCCTTCTCCAGGAGATCTTCCCAACCCAGGGATCAAACCTAGGTCTCCCACATTGCAGGCAAATTCTTTTATCAGCTGAGCAAAAAGGGAAGCTCATATTATAATATTATTCTATTGTTATATTATTATATTATAGGGCTTCCCAAGTGGCTTAGTGGTAGAGAATCTGTCTGCCAATGCAGGAGATGCAACAGACCCAGGTTTGATACCTGGGTTGGGAAGATTCCCTGGAGGAGGACACAGCAACCCACTCCATTATTCTTGCCTGCAGAATTCCATGGATAGAGGAGCCTGGCAGGCTACAGTCCATGGGGTCTCAAAGAGCTGGACATGACTGACAGACTGAACACACTCATACTACATTATACACACATCTAATTGCTTTATCAAAGAACAGACACTTTCAAACATCTTTGGCTGTATCATTCCAAGCTCCTTTCTAAAAATTACTTAAAATACTCACATGGTAGCATTCTCGTTTTGTCTAATCTTCCTTCTTGCTTTTGTTTTTGTTTTGCCTTTCAAGAAGACACACTACGTTATCAGAGACAACGGGGAAAGCTGAGATGTGGTTCATTCGTACCTTCTGTGATTTTGAATTCCCTTGCCTTCTGCTACCAAATTTTGAATTTGTTGGAGGCCTCCACTGCAAACCTGCCAAATCCCTGCCTAAGGTGGCATATTCCTATTTGCTTTGTTTTGTTTACTTTGCATTTTCAATAACAATAAGTCTGCTTGCTTTATTTAGAATATTTTATTTCAATGAGTCAAATGTAGAGAGCTTACCAAAGTGATCTGCCAACTAAAAACATTTATTTCTATACCAACACAGTATCTGAATTTTATTATCATTACAGATTAAACTGGGAAGGAGAGTGTCCTGGAGAAACGAGAAACCCAGGAGACTTTGAGAATATGTTGATCAAATTATGAATTCATTGTTGAACACATAATAAAGCATCAGACATTCATTCAAAAATAATTATAATGGTGACTAGCATACTCCAGAAGTAAGTGCTAATATGCAGAGATATGGTGTAGACACAGTTTCTGCCACCTGATACTCTATGTGGAAAGATAGAATGGGAAAGTGAAGTCGCTCAGTCGTGTCCGACTCTTTGCAACCCTGTGGGCTGTAGCCTACCAGGCTCCTCCATCCATGGGATTCTCCAGGCAAGAATTCTAGAGTGGGTTGCCATTTCCTTCTCCAGGGGATCTTCTCGACCCAGGGATCGAACCCAGGTCTCCCGCATTGCAGGCAGACGCTTTACCCTCTGAGCCATCAGGGAAGTAAAAGATAGAACAGCAGTATACAAACATTGTGTGAAAATTATTATAATACAAAAAGACCACAACAACTAAGGAAATATCCAGAGTGAATCATAGACATTATCTCTGAGGCACTGATATTAAGGTGAGATCTGAAGGATATTTAGGAATAAACAGAAGGGATAGGGCATGTGTGGAGGAAGACAGGAAAGAAAAACAGGCCTAGTGGTAATGACAGCTCCCAAAAACTCTGCTGTTGCTGCTGCTAAGTCACTTCAGTCGTGCCCGACTCTGTGCGACCCCAGAGACAGCAGCCCACCAGGCTCCTCCGTCCCTGGGATTCTCTAGGCAAGAACATTAGAGTGGGTTGCCATTTCCTTCTCCAATGAAGGAAAGTGAAAAGTGAAAGTGAAGTCACTCAGTCGTGTCCGACTCTTAGCGACCTCATGGACTGCAGCCCACCAGGCTTGTCTGTCCATGGGATTTTCCAGGCAAGAGTCCTGGAGTGGGGTGCCAGTGCCTTCTCCGTCCCAAGAAGTCTAAGTTTGGTCTAAACAGGAAGAGGCTGATTAAAGAAGCAGATAATTACAAGGAGCTGGAAACATCTAGTAGGAGCACTACAGAGAAAATTAAAACGGTTAAGAAAGGGAGAGAGATGATCACATTTAAAAAGAAACACAAGATTTAGTCACTGTGTTGGACTGTAAAGGGGCTAGAGTGGAAATGGCCATCATTTAGCAGGCAAGATACAGACAACAATGATGGAAAACTAGACTACAATGTTCATAGAGATATAAGCACACTAACATAATAACAGTACCAACCTCATATTGTCAATTTAGGGGAAAAAAAATTTAGTAGGTATGCAGCACCTAAAATGTCTCTGACACATACTCAGTGATCCAGAAGAAATATTAACTATTGTCATTATTGTAATTTTGTTACTCTGACATACTATCAATAACCCAATGTGCACCAGCCACTTGGATTTTGTGAATTAATACTTAGAAATCAGTTTTCCAACACATCAAGATTATGTAATCCAGTAAAGTCCTAGAGAGTAGATATCCTAGGGAGTTGTTTAAAAGTAAATTTTTTAATGTTTTATGTTAAAAATAAAGGTAATCAAAACTTTTAATAGATTAAATCAAGTTTAAGTTAAATGAAATATAATCAGTTCAGTCACTCAGTTGTGTCTGACTCTTTGCGACCCCATGGACCACAGCACATCAGGCCTCCCTGTCCATCACCAACTCCTGAAGTTTACTCAAACTCATCTCCATTGAGTCGGTGATGCCATCCAACCATTTCATCCTCTGTCATCCCCTTCTCCTCCTGCCCTCAATCTTTCCCAGCATCAGGGTCTTTTCAAATGAGTCAACTCTTCGCATCAGGTGGAGTTTCAGCTTCAACATCAGTCCTTCCAATGAACATTCAGGACTGATCTCCTTTAGGATGGACTGGTTGGATCTCCTTGCAGTCCAAGGGACTCTCAAGAGTCTGATGAGTATATTCAATTTAAAATTATAATGTTAAGAATTTTTTTAAGGTTTTGGCAAAGAGATGAGCAAGATAAAATGCTACAGTTTTTTTTGTAAGGATTGAGGCTTTTCACCAGTGCTTTAGCTTAAAAAAAATTCTTCAATAATATAAAAGTATGAAATGTATGACCTAACAATTTTTTGCAACAAAATCCAACATTTCCTCACCTTCACATCAGTATTTAAACCATTCCTCATTAAAATCTCCAGGGTTTTACATCTAACAGCAGAAAAGGGAGGATTTATTCTCATTTATTCTAATGACCAGGTGTTTTCTGCCTATACTAAGACTAAAGGAAACATCAGAAAAGCTCCCTTAAAAGAATGTAGGTCTCAACATCATAGCTGCCTGGTAGAATTTACACTGCATACATAAGAACCATAAATTCTGCACATGTAATAAAGACCAAATAATTATTCATACATGAATCTGAAAATTGCCCATATTTTCAAATTATGAAAAATTCTCTTCAGTTTAGGATAACAGTCCATATGAAGGAAAGCAAGAATCTAATCTGTGAACTATTTTGTCATCTCTTAAGAAATCCTTCTTGTCTCTTACTGATGGAAAAATGAAACATCTTTTTCAAAGGTAAAACACAGTATCACTTTTGATTAAAAAAGCTTGGGTTATCTCTGGTAACTTTCAGAGTGTCCAAAGGCTGAGATAAGATTAGTGAAAGTTCTGTGCTACCTAACTCCGTTTTTTGAAAAATTTCCCCATTCTCATTTCAGGAAAGTGACAATGTTAATAAGAGAAGAGATGAGCAGGAGAGGAAGAAGGTAAAAGAGAAAGATGAATAGCAGTAAATCACAATAATTAATAATAATGTGTTGTTATTAAGTTGGAGAAACAAGATTTGAATCCAAGTCAATGACTGTGAAGACTTTATTATACAGGGAAACTGTTTTTTCAAACTACCACTTTTTCCATTAATTATTAGGTTCTCAGAAAATTTCTGTACTTTGTAAGAAATAAGATGTTTGGCAAAATGTGTCCAGAATCTTAAAAATGCTTATAGCCTTTGGCTTCACAATATACTCTTATGAAATGATACAGAAAAAAATAATCAAGATGTGCAAAAACAATATTTTGGGCAGTAATTCACAAGAGTCAACACAGGAAGCAATCTAAATATCCATTATTAAGCAATGATTAAACAGTGTATCAATCACTGTTTAATTGATCACTGATGTGTTCAATGCACATCACACCATTATAATTGAATACTTAATTACCCTAAATCATCTACATATGAGACTTATTTGGAAACAAGTGGAAAATAAAAAAAAAAAATAAGATCATAATTTTCTTGTAGGATAAAAAAGAATGTTAGATTACAATTTTCAAAATATATGTCATAAATATATATTTAATTATAGAAGTAGATAAAAGATTAGAATGAATGAAGAAATTCTAGCATAATATTGTCAAAGTCCATCAATGTTATCAAATATGACAGAATTTCTTTCCCATGGATGAATATTATTCTATGTCTGTGCCTCTGTGTGTGGGGGTGTGTGTGTGTATATTTCATCTTCTATATGCATTCAAGATTGGCACTTAGGCTTTTTCCCTTCAGTTCAGTACAGTTCAATCACTCAGTCATGTCCGACTCTTTGCGACCCCCATGGACTGCAGCACGCCAGGCCTCCCTGTCTACCACCAACTCCCAGAGTTTACTCACTCATGTCCACTGAGTCCGTGATGCCATGCAACCATCTCATCCTCTGTCGTCCCCTTCTCCTCCTGCCCTCAAGCTTTCCCAGCATCAGGGTCTTTTCAAATGAATCAGCTCTTTGCATCAGGTGGCCCAAGTATTGGAGTTTCAGCTTCAACACCAGTCCTTCCAGTGAACACCCAGGACTGATTTCCTTTAGGATGGACTGGTTGGATCTCCTTGCAGTCCAAGGGACTCTCAAGCATCTTCTCCAACACCACAGTTCAAAAACATCAATCCTTTCTTACTCAGCTTTCTTTACAGTCCAACTCTCACATTCATACATGACTAATGGAAAAATCCTAGCCTTAACTAGACGGACCTTTGTTGAGAAAGTAACATCTCTGCTCTTTAATATGCTGTCTAGGTTGGTCATAACTTTCCTTCCAAGGAGTAAACATCTTTTTAATTTCATGGCTTCAATGACCATCTGCAGTGATTTTGGAGACCAAAAGAATGAAGTCTGCCACTGTTTCCACTGTTTCTCCATCTATTTGCCATGAAGTGATGGGACTGAGTGCCATGATCTTGGTCTTCTGAATGTTGAGCGTTAAGCCAACTTTTTCACTCTCCTCTTTCACTTCCATCAAGAGGCTATTTAGCTCTTCTTTGCTTTCTGCCATAAGGGTGGTGTCATCTGCATATCTGAGGTTACTGATGTTTCTCCCTGCAATCTTGATTCCAGCTTGTGCTTCCTCCAGCCCAGCATTTCTCATGATGTACTCTGCATGTAAGTTAAATAATCAGGGTGAGAGTATACAGCCTTGATGTACTCCTTTTCCTATTTGGAACCAGTCTGTTGTTCCATGTCCAGTTCTAACTGTTGTTTTTTGACCTGAATACAGATTTCTCAAGAGGCAGGTCAGATGGTCTAATACTCCCATCTCTTTCAGAATTTTCCACAGTTTATTGTGATCCACACAGTCAAAGGCTTTGGCATAGTCAATAAAGCAGAAATAGATGTTTTTCTGGAACTCTCTTGCTTTTTTGATCATCCAGCAGATGTTGGCAATTTGATCTCTGGTTCCTCTGCCTTTCCTGAAACCAGCTTGAACATCTGGAAGTTCTTGGTTCACGTATTGCTGAAGCCTCACTTGGAGAATTTTGAGCATTACTAGTGTGTGAGATGAATGCAATTGTGAGGTAGTTTGAGCATTCTTTGGCATTGCCTTCCTTAGGGATTGTAATGAAAACTGACATTATCCAGTCCTGTGGCCACTGCTGAGTTTTCTAAATTTGCTAGCATATTGAGTGCAGCACTTTCACAGCATCACCTGTTAGGATTTGAAATAGTTCAACTGGAATTCCACCACCTCCACTAGCTTTGTTCATAGTGATGCTTCCTAAAAGCCACTTGACTTTGCATTCCAGGATATCTGGCTCTAGGTGAGTGATCACACCATCACGATTATCTTGGTTGTGAAGATCTTTTTTTATACAGTTCTTATGTGTATACTTGCCACCTCTTCTTAATATCTTCTGCTTCTGTTGATACCTTTTCTGTCCTTTATTGAGCCCATCTTTGCATGAAATATTCCCTTGGTATCTCTAATTTTCTTGAAGAGATCTCTAGTCTTTCCCATTCTATTGTTTTCCTGTATTTCTTTGCACTGATCACTAAGGAAGGCTTTCTTATCTCTCCTTGCTATTCTTTGGAACTCTGCATTCAAATGGGTATATCTTTCCTTTTCTCCTTTGCTTTTTGCTTCCCTTCTTTCCACAGCTATTTGTAAGGCCTCCTCAGACAGCCATTTTGCTTTTTCATTATAAAGGACAGAAATTTTCCCCTTGGCTCCATGAATAATGCTGCAATAAACATAGGAGCATATATCTCTTCACTACACTGCTTTTGTTTTCTTCAGGTATATACCCAGAAGTGAAATTTCTGGATCACATAATAGATCTATTTCTAATTTTGTAGAAAACTTCATTTTATTTTCCATAGACACTCAACTAATTTAATTTCCTTTTCTTCACATTCTCATCTACATGTATTGTTTATATTCTTGATGACAGACTTTCTAGCAGTTGTGAGATGGTATCTCACTGAAGTTTTTATTTCCATTTCCCTGAGTATCAGTGATATTGAACATCTTTTCATATACCTGTTGGCCATTTGGGTACCTTTGGAAAATTATCTATCCTGTCTATCTGCCAATTGCAATTAATTTTTTGGTTATTGAGATGTATGAATTACATATATTAGATGTTAATGCCTCTTTTCGTGTGTGGTTTGCAATATTTTTTTCCTATACTGTAGGTTACATTTTTATCTGATTGTGTCTTTTGCTGTGCAGAAATATTTAGGTTTGATTTAGTCTCACTTAGTTGATTTCTTTTTCTTTTGTTGTGATTTTGGTGTTATATCCAAAAAAACTCATTTTTAAGATCAAGGTCAAGAAGTTTCTTTTATATTTAAACCATTATATTTAAACCATTGATCCATTTTCAAATAATTTTTGTGAGTGCTGTAAGTTAGGAGTCTTATTTCTTTTTTTTTTTTTTTTTACATGTGTTAATCTAGTTTCCTCAGAAGAGAAAGAAAAGACAATCCTTTCAAGATTGCCTTCATTGTTAAATACTAGTTGACTGTACATGCAAGGATTTAATTCTCGATCCTGTATTCTGTTCCATTGTCCTATGTGTCTATTTATAGGCCAATACCATATTGTTTTAAATACTGTAACTTTGTAGTATAATTTGAAATTGAGAGGTGTGTTCTATTTGGCTTTAGATAGTGTAGACACTTTAGCTATTAATTCTTCCAATCCATGAACACAAGATGCCTTTCCGTTCCTTTGTGTTTTATTCTATTTCTTTCAACAGTCTTGTAGTTATCATTATACAGATCTTTCACTTCATTGGTTAAATTTATTTATAGTTATTGTCTTATTCTTGATGTTATTGTGAATGGGATAGTGTTGTTTTGTTTTTTTTTTCAGATGTTTCATTGTTAGTATACAGAAATACAACTGATTTCTGTATGTTGATTTTATATCTTGCAACTTTACTTAATTTGTTGATTAGTTCAGTTCTATGGTTGACTATCTGGGATTTTCTATACAAAAAAAAAATGTGTCATCTTCAAAAAGTGATTATTTTTATTCTTCCTTTTTTATTTGGATCCTTTGATTCCTTTGTCTTACCTAGTTGCTCTAGCAAGAACTTCTAGGTTAAACTAAGTGTGGGAGTGGGCCTCCTGGTCTTGTTCATGATCTTAGATAAAAACCTTTAACTTTCACCATTGTGTATATTACCACCTTTGGATTTGTCATATATGGCTGTTTTTACTGAGGTGTGTTCTTTCTATATCCAGTATGTTGAGGATTTTTAACCATAAAAGGATGTTTTTGTCTTGTCAAATGCATTTTCTGCATCTACTAAGATGATCAAGTTATTTTGTCTTGTATTCTACTGGTATAAAGTATTATATTTGATTTTGGTATGTTGAACCATCCTTTCATCTCAGGGATAAATCTCACTTAGTCATGCTATATGGTCCTCTTAATGCATTCTTGAATTTGGTTTGCTGATATTTGGATGAGAATTTTTGCATGTATATTCATCCTGTATATTCTTATAGTTTTTTATTGTAATGTTCCTATTTATTTTGTATCAGGGTAATGCTGTCCCACTGGGGAGCAGGTGCTCTCTGGGGTACCCATTGAGGTGATGGCAAGAGTCCCTCACAGCAGTTGCATATAGCACAGCCTACTGTGACATAGATCATACAATATGAGCTCAGGGCAAAGGGTGTAATATGTAAACAAACCCAGCAATATGGTCACTGAAATATGTAATGACAGGTATATCTCTGGGTCATATATAAATAGGACTCAAAGGATTGTTTCACAGAACTTCCAAACAATAATACCAGACTCTTCAATGATTAGTAATTTAGATATAGAGTTTGAGAAATTCTGAAAACGTTTAATGTAAGGCATAAAAATTACAGAGCGGGCCAATTGATAAAGTCATTTATATTATAATTCTTTCTTAGTGCTCATAGTCAGAGAAGTGAAACAGTAATGACTAAGCTAAAATAATTCCCTAGAAAGTCTGACTGGAGTAAACAGATGATATAGTAGAACTACAACAATAAAGAATTAAAGGTGACTTAAGATCCTGTGGTCATGCCTCCTGCTAAGAATCTATGTTAGTAATTGATAACATTACTGACAAAGAGTCTAAGTATAATCTTGTTACCAAGATTATATTATTCCCTCATTACTATGTGTACTGGCTCTATCTCATTTCTTGCTTACACACAGACACACACACACATACACAAACATTCCCATAAATATACCTAATAGAAAAAACTGTCCTCAAATCACACATATCCTTCTCAAGGACCTAAGGAGTGAAGTCTTAAAAGACAGCTATTACTGAAAACAATTTGGATATTCTTAAAAAATTTGAAACTATAATTATAGTCCAGAAATTCCTCTTCTGGGCATGTATCCAAAAGAACTGATATTAGGATCCCAAGACCTATTTGCACACCACATTCACGAAAGCACTATTCACAAGAGCCAAGAGGTTGAGGCAAACAAAGTGTCCATCAACAGATAAATCCATAAACAAAATGTGGTATCTACAAACAATGAAATATTACTCAGGCTTTAAAAGAAAATTTTGACATTTGTCACAATGAAGAATCTTACATGACTGAAATAAGTAAATCACAAAAAAACAAATACTGCAAAACTCAACTTATATGAGGTATCCAGACTAGTTAAATTTGTAGAAACACAGAGAAGAATGAAGGTTGCCAGAGGCTGGCAAGAGGAAAATGGAGTTTCTTAATGGACACAGACCACCACTTTTGTCAGATGAGAAAGTTCTGGAGATTGGTTGCAGAATACGAAAATACTTTACTAAGCTATACACTTAGGAGTAGTTAGGTGGTAAGCTTTATGTTACTTGTATTTTACCACAATATTTTGAAAAACAGCTGCAACTCTAATAATTCCTCAAAATATCAGATTTTCTCTTTAACTGTTTGTAGTCATCCTTCAACGAATGTTTGCTATGCTGTTGCTCTTTTGTGATGGAGCAAATGCTTTTTTTCACAGGAAATGGAAGAGCTTGTGCAGAGCTCTGGAGAAAATGGTATTGTGGTATTTTCTTTGGGGTCAATTATCACTAACATGTCAGAAGAAAGAGCTAATATGATTGCATCAGCCCTTGCCGAGATTCCACAAAAGGTACGCACAGTAACTTAACAGTGGACAACTACTAATATTTAATAAGTCAGTTACACTCTATAAAAGGTCAGATTTTAGACATCTTCTGTAAGAAAGGTAGACCATTTTAATAGCTTCAGCTTATCTCAAATATTTATGTTGTTGCTATTGCTTAGTCACTGAGTTGTATCTGACTCTTTGGTGGCCCCACGGACTGTAGCCAGCCAGGCTTCTGTCTGTGGGATTTCCCAGGCAAGAATACTGAAGTGGACTGCCATTTTCTTCTCCAAAGGAGCTTCCCAACCCAGGAACTGAACTGTGTCTCCTGCATTGCAAGTGGATTCCTTACCATTGAGCCAGCATGGAAGCCCCTCAGATACATATATATATAAACCAAAATATACACAGCAGGTGCTAAAGTAGCACAGAGTGCCTTTGATTGACAAGAATTTTGAAGTAATATTGTGATAAAAAAGAAGTATATTTAAGAGATGCATTGTGAATTTTGGTATTATAATAGTAGTGTGGCAGGTACAGAAATTGCCAAATTATGCCTTGTCATTTACTCCTTTACCTTGAAGGACTCCTGAGGATACAATACACATACAGATGTTCTCAAGAGTTAAATTTTAACAGCAAGCATCAGTCAGTCAGTTCAGTCGCTCAGCTGTGTTCGACGCTTTGCAACCCCATGAACCGCAGCATGCCAGGCCTCCCTGTTCATCACCAACTCCCAGAGTCCACCCAAACCCATGTCCATAGAGTTTGTGATACCATCCAATGATCTCACCCTCTGTCATCCCCTTCTCCTCCTGCCCTCAATCTTTCCCAGCGTCAGTCTTTTCAGATGAATCAGCTCTTCGCATCAGGTAGCCAAAGTATTGGAATTTCAGTATCAACATCAGTCCTTCCAATGAACACCCAGGACTGATCACCTTTAGGAAGGACTGGTTGGATCTCCTTGCAGTCCAAGGGACTCTCAAGAGTCTTCTCAAACACCACAGTTCAAAAGTATCAATTCTTCAGTGCTCAGCTTTCTTTATAGTCCAACTCTCATATCCATACATGACCACTGGAAAAACCATATCCTTGATTAGACAGACCTTTGTTGACAAAGTAATGTCTCTGCTTTTTAATATGCTGTCTAGGTTGGTCATGGAGAAGGCAATGGCAACCCACTCCAATACTCTTGCCTGGAAAATCCCATGGACAGAGGAGCCTGGTAGGCTGCAGTTCATGGGGTCACGAAGAGTCAGACAGGACTGAGCGACTTCACTTTCACTTTTCACTTTCATGCATTGGAGAAGGAAATGGCAACCCACTCCAGTGTTCTTGCCTGGAGAATCCCAGGGATGGTGGAGCCTGGTGGGCTGCCATCTATGGGGTCACACAGAGCCAGACCCGAATGAAGCAACTTAGCAGCAGCAGCTAGGTTGGTCATAACTTTCCTTCAAAGGAATATGCGTCTTTTAATTTCATGGCTGCAATCACCATCTGCAGTGATTTTGGAGCCCAGAAAAATAAAGTCAGCCAGTTTCCACTGTTTCCCCATCTATTTCCCGAGAAGTGATGGGATCGAATGCCATGATCTGTTTTCTGAATGTTGAGTGTTAAGCCAACTTTTTTATTCTCCTCTTTCACTTTCATCAAGAGGCTTTTTGTTCCTCTTCACTTTCTGCCATAAGGGTGGTGTCGTCTGCATATCTGAGGTTATTGTTTCTCCCTGCAATTTTGATTCCAGCTTGTGCTTCCTCCAGCCCAGCGTTTCTCATGATGTACCCTGCATACAAGTTAAATAAGCAGGGTGACAATATGCAGCCTTGACGTACTCCTTTTCCTATTTGGAACCAGTCTGTTGTTCCATGTCCAGTTCTAACTGTTGCTTCCTGACCTGCATACAGGTTTCTCAAGAGGCAGGTCAGGTGGTCTGGTATTTCTATCTCTTTAAGAATTTTCCACAGTTTATTGTGATCCACACAGTCAAAGGCTTTGGCGTAGTCAATAAAGCAGAAATAGATGTTTTCCTGGAACTCTCTTGCTTTTTTGATGATCCAGTAAGCATAGCAGCACAATAATGTTAATTGTGATAAAAGCCTGAAACGTGCCATGCAATTTGTACTTGCCAGGTAATCCTGGCTCCTTTTATTTCCTCTAAATTTTGGTGTGCCATTCAGGGTGCTTTTCAGCTTTTACCTAGAGAAAGGATGATCAGGGCTCCCCAAACTGCCTCCAGACATCCAACCAGCCCCAGTGATTTTTAGAGAGAAACATCAGCATCCCTGATTGACTGGGCCCTGCCAGATCAGAGATCAAAGGTCAAGTGTAAAGGTGGGGTCCTGCCCTTAGAATGAATGCTGTCCATTGTAGAGTCTGACCCTTAGTGGATTCTGTTTCTCCTCCAAGCTGAGGAAGGAAAAGAGACCATTAGAAGGTGTCACGTATGACGAAGACTGGCATGGAAAAGATTCAGTTGGCTCCTCCTTCATAAAATATAGTAGTAATTTATTTTCTACTATGTAAAATACCCTTGGGTGTTATTTTCTACTATGTAAAATATCATTTTGGAAATTTGTGAACTACTTTTTAGTTTGCTATCTGATATTATAGTCTTCTTCTAAGCACCTACACTAATTTTTTGCTGAGAACTTAAAGTTATTTTACATTCATATGATGAGCAGAAGTCAAACGCTAGTAAATTAAAATACAGTTAAAGGAATTGCTTGGGAATCAAAGTTGGTTATCTTATTTTGGTACTGGACAAACAAACCACATTAATCAATGCTGTCAATGCTTTGTGCTTCATTGTTAAAATGTTCACGGTTGGTTCAGTAAACTTTAGCAACATAATTTTAGAACTTTTTCAACAGCCTTATTGATATTTGTAACACAGTTTTCTTTTCTAAATTCAAACAATTTTGAAATTTGTAATAGTGCTAATACTCTGGATTCATGTAAGATACTACCAGTTGCCATTTTTGTTGGAAGCTGGGCTTAACAATTTGTAATCTAAAAGAACTTATTCTTCCCAGGCAGCATAAATTAAATTGATTATTGATAAATTAAAGACTTCCCTATAGCTCAGATGGTAAAGAATCTGCCTGCAATGCAGAAGACCTGGATTTGATCCCTGGGTCAGGAAGATCCCCTTGGAGAAGGAAATGGCAACCCACTCCAGTATTCTTGCTGGGAGAATCCCATGGACAGAGGAGCCTGGAGGGCTACAGTCCATGGAGTCACAAAGAATTGGACACAATTACATCAATTTGTAATTGATAAATTACAAATAAGAAAAAATATTTCTCATTGCAAGCATGATTACATGCACTTTCCTTTCTGTAAATAAAAAGATAAAAACTCTAATGAAATAATGAGCTATATTAAGTGGATATAAGTTAGCTCCCTTCTATAACAGTCAAAAAGAAATAAACCAGTAACTATTAAATTTGAGAGCTAGTATACGAAATAAATTGCAAGTTATTAGTGATCTGCGACTGTTTTTGCACTAGAATGAAGACCACTTGACAATTTCTCAAATATTTATACTTGTCATTGAAAATCTCATTTGTCTATGCCGTTATGTGTGAAAGGTCATGGCTGCATACAAACAGTATGCATACAAACAGTAATAAGTACATAAAATGTGGGCATTCCATGTCACATTTCATGATAAAATTTGGTTTTTCCTCCCTCTGCTTGCAGTTCCACTACAATTATGCTTCCTGTTGCCTTGACTCCCTTATCTGAATAAATGGCTTCACTATTTCTTTAAGACAGTATATTTCTGACATGCCCTTCCCTGGATTTTTTGTTCATGTGCTTCCTTTTATCCAGACTGTTCTTTCAATTTGTTCACCTGCCAATCTTGGATTCACTTGTGGAATTAAAGTGACAAAGCACTTTTTTCAGAAAGTCTTCACTTACCTCTTCAGCAGACTTAATGGATTCTTGCTCCAACTTCTGAAAGCAGTTTAAATGCAGTTTTCCATGAATCATCTGTTATCTAAAAGACACTGCTTCTTTCAGTGCCTTATAATATCCATTTTTCATTTTATTTCTAAGACTTAAAGTTAATAATTCTACTGAAATTCACTCAATCCTAGGCCATCCAAAAACCAAAGCTTTCATAACTCGTGGTGGAACCAACGGCATTTACAAGATGATCTACCATGGGATCCCTATGGTGGGCCTTCCTTTGTTTGCTGATCAACATGATAACATCACTCCTATGAAGGCCAAGGGAGCAGCCATCAGATTGGACTTGGAAACAATGTTAAGAACAGATTTTGTCAGTGCTTTGAAGCAAGTCATTAATAATCCTTTCTAAGTATAGTTTTTTCTAGATACTCTTCCTAGAGAAGTTCTCATATGAAGACCAGTGAGTCTTCATATAAACACAATGAGGAGTAAGATTGCTCAACACTTTGAAAAGTCATCAGTAACCATTTTGAGTGTCACACTGAGTTATTTCTCTGTGGTTTTTAGGGAAAAGGTTTGTCTCAGGTTTAGGGATAGTGGAGCAATTTTGGAAGAGCTACTCATTAGAAGGAGAAGAATCACTGAAATGGTAACAGAAGGATTAAAAAGAAGCATCCAGAACAGAGTAAGAGTAGGGACTGTGAGTGTTACAAGATTATTCATCTGACAGTTAACACTTTCTTTCGGTGTGTAAACTCCACAAATGTCTTGGAACTCCTCTAAGATGGTTTATTTTCAGGAAACCAGCGTGACATAATCCAGCTCAAATTCCAATTACATTGCATACTTTCCAAATTTTCTATGCTTATATTTTGACCCCATCACTGATAAACAGTAAACAATCAGAACCTTCTAATTTACCCAATTTCAACTATGTAGATACCACTTACAAATATAGGTATATTCTTAGTTCTTTTGGTTGTTATCTTATTTAGAAGAATGTAAAATCATAACATAATTGATTTAGAAGATATATGTTGGGACATTCCTGTAGAAAAGCCAAATTTTCTAACACCAGGAATATTTGATTTCCAAATTATATCAGGATATGCATTAATTTGAATGATATTATTATTATTATAACTATGATGTATATATTTTCCCCCATTTGCTTCATGATAACTTAGGAAAGAAAACATTTTGAGAATATATTGGTAATAATAGCACAGTGACAGTGGACAATTTTGTTTTAAAAGTAGTATTATTTTTACTTTGACACAAATACAGTAAATGAGTACCATACAAATCACATTTTCTTCTTTTTTAAGAGCTATAGGTTTCATTTGGTGGTTTTTATGTAAAAGTACATCTCTCTAGTATCTTTATACATTTCTTAATCTTTAGTACTGTAAAGCTGTTGTCCAAAAATGAAAATAATTTATTACCTGATATATACTGAATGTTTATGAAACTCTACAAGGTGTACTAAGTCTTTTGCACATACCAAGTAACTTTTTCATCCATAATCTTTCCCTAGAGTATAACAAAAATGTTTCTAGATTACCAACCTCTTCTCAAAAACCCAGTGCTCCCCATGTGTTTTGTACAGAACAGGGAGATAAGTTACCTCAATAATTATTGCTACAGTGCCATGTTGTAGCACTTTGTGATCCAGAGCTCCTAAGCCATATTTCTTTATTCCTCATTCTTTCTTGACTGTTAGTTCATCATCATTTCAACTGTAGAAATAAATGTAACTGTAAAGCCTGAAAGTGAAATGTTGAGCCTTCTCCAGATTCTAAAATAACTAACAAGGAAAACAACAACAATACTAGCATTTACTGAGAGTCTACTTTATGCTAGGACTGCCTCTAAGAATCAATACATTATTCCTCAAAATAATCAGATAAGGAACTATTTCCATTCATTCCATTTAACAATAAAAAAACTGTGAACTAGGAAGAATGAAAAACAGGCAGCAAATAAGTGTCAGAGTCAGGATTCAAATCAAGGCAACTCACTTCCACACTTTTAACTACTACTTCACTAATAAAAGGTCAACATTTGTGGGCTCCTCCTGCTCATCCCTGCCTGGATGTGTCTCTGAACCTCCTCATAGATATACCAGCTATCTCTGGGTTATGACAGCATTTTAAAACTTATCTATTAAAAATTCTTTACTGGATGATTCAAACTTTGAACACTCAAATCATGTATCTCTTCTTTCTCTTTGCCTTAGGGACTTAACTCATTCAACTCTTTAGGCTTTGATGTTTCTCATCTTTTCTCTTTTTCATAGCTTGAAATTCTATTCATTTAACAAATTCTAGCCCATAAGCTAACTGTCCCTAAGGAAAATAATATATTTTCCTTCCTCTATGTGGCATTAATTTATACCATCTACATGAAAATTTCACACATTTATCTTTTCTGGCTCATTGTATAAATTAATGTCTCTTTGGTTTTCCTTTAGGTATACAGAGAATGTGATGAGGTTATCAACCATTCTACGTGATCAGCCTATGAAGCCCCTGGACCAAGCAGTCTTCTGGATTGAGTTTGTCATGTGCCACAAAGGAGCTAAGCACCTGTGGCCAGATGCCTACCTCACCTGCTTCCAGTACCACTCTCTGGACATGACTGGGTTCTTGCTGGCCTGTGTGACAACTGTTATTTTCCTTATCATAAAAGGTTGATTGTTTTGCTATCAAAAGTTTGTTAAGACAGGAAAGAAGAAAAAGAGGGAGTAGACTTTGAGACCTCAGGCTAGCAGACATGATAGATAGTATTATTTCATTTAATTCAACCACTATGGATCAAGTTGTGACAAGATTTTCCTCCATATTTGACAAGAACTGTGCCTTCCTGTTTTACCCAAAATTTTAATCTTGAGTGAACATATTGTGTTAGTTAATCCACTCAATTCTAAGGATGAAAATAATCCTGTGTATTTCTTGATAAACACTTAAATATTCCTCTTGAAATGATCCGTTCTGTTCATCAAACCAAAGAAAAATGGTACCTAAAAATATAAGGTGGATTATAGTCAATTTAAAATTCTAATTTCATAAATCTTTCAGTAATTAATTCTACTTTTTAAAATGCTGATTTATGTATAATTTTACAACAACAAAAAAAGAAAATTACAGGTGAATATCATTGATGAATATTGATGCAAAAATCCTTTTAAAATATTAGCTAACAAAAAAATTAGTAAACTGAACTCAATTATACATAAAAAGAATCACATACCAAAATCAATTTGGATTTATTCTAAGATTACAAAGATGGTTCAACATTTGCAAGTCAATCAATGTGATACACTACAGTAACAAAAGACAAGATAAAAATCACACGAAAATCACCAATTTGATAAAATTCAGTATCTATTCATGACAAAAACTCTCATCAAAGTGGGTACAGAGGAAATATATTTCAACATAGGGGCTTCCCCAGTGGCTCAGGGATAAAGAATCAGCCTGCAATTCAGGAGACACAGGACATGCGGGTTGGAACCCTGGGTCGGGAAGATCCACTAGAAGGAATGGCAACCTATTTCAGTACACATGCCGAGAAAATCCCATGGACAGAGGAGCCTGGCAGGCTAGAGTCTGTGGGGTAGCAAAAAGAGTCAGACACAACTGAGCATATTTCAACATAATTAAGGCCATTTATGACAAACCCACAGCAAACATATTAATAAATAAATAATAAATCAAAACACAATAAGATATGTCTGTATCACAAAGCTGAATTTGGAGTTGAAACAATAAATTGAAAACTGGTATAACAGACAACAATAGAACTTCAAATTTTTCATCCATTAACATCCCAAAGGTTTTTGCATCCTTGGGCACAGCATCATAATAAAATTCAGGTGAATAGAGGCATGTGTGGGTGCTCAGTCATGTATGACTCCGTGATCCAATGGACTACAGTCCACCAGGCTCCTCTGACCACGGGATTTCCTAAGCAAGAATACTGGAGTGGGTTGCCATTTCCCTCTCCAGGGGATCTTCCTGATCCAGGGAATGAACCTGTACCTTCTGCATTGGCAGGCAGATTCTTTACCATTGTGCCACCTGGGAAGCCAAAGAAAAGGCACAGCTTGTGTTTAAAATGAAGTTCATAGAAGTGGTAGTAGATAGAGCTCCTGACAAAGGTGAGTAAGAGTAGGCCCCCTTGGGTCTGCAGCACCCCCGGTGGTCACTTCTTTAATGTCCAAATGTATGGTAGAATAGATTAGATTTTCTACTTCAGTAATAGCTAGCTCAGTGTAGGTTACAGGAAATCCATTATGTTGGACCTGGAGGTGAGCAGAATATGCCATCCCAAACTATGCCACTTTAGCATGTTACTTTGAATTAAATTCTTAGGAAAGTAAAGTTACTTAGGAGAAAGCTGGTGTAAGGATACTCTTTCTTCTATCCCCACTGACAGCAGGAAATAAATTGCCCTGTGAGGCTACACTCTATTCCAGAATAGAAGGCATCCTTATCAACAGAGATAAGGAATCTAGGGCTGAGAAGACTATTTAAAGAAAACTTGTTACTTTTTCATGAATTTGCTATGCCAAGGGCAAACCCCTTCATCTTGCCAATTCTTCATCAAGGTATTATTTCTTTGTCTAAAAGGTAGAAAATATGCCTGTTTGGTCATTTCTTAGAGTCTCATATTTTTATGGGCTCTCGTATATACAAAATTAAATTTGTTTTTCCCTGTTTATTTGTCTTATGTAAATTTAATTATTAGATCAGACAATGAACCAGAAAGAGAAGGAAAGTCTTCCTCCCCTAAAAGCCCACATAAGCTTTCATCTCTGAACCCATCACCAATCTGTTCACACATCCATCAAACCAGCACTAGAGTGGCCAGGTAATTGGTGTTTCCTTTATGATGGATATTAAATCGAGCAATCCAAAATATATGGAAATACAGTATTTTATTGATTTAACTGGCAAATCTCTATTAATATGATTGCCCATTTTTTGGTCTGGTGGTTTTGGTTGGTTGTTTTTTATCCATTCAAGACTCTTTTTTGTATGTACTGAACTCCTTTTTTATTATGGTACTTTTCTACTGATTCTTCCTTGGCTTAGAGAAGGTATGAAAGGCCAATTTGTCATTTGTAAAAACAAAAAATCTACAATCCCAGAGTCATGGATGACCATGACTGAAAGTGACTGGCAAAGAAACAAGATTCACAAAAGACAGATTAACTAGTGAAAATTAACCAGAAATTCAAGGTCAGAGAAGTTAAGCTTTTGAGCTGGGTTGATCAGGCATAAGAGGACATGCAGGTTACATGACCCAGGAAAGAATGAAATAAAAAGGGAGGCAAACACACTGAATCAGATCACAAATAAGCAATGTAGCACAGGATGGGTAAGTACGGCCAGGAAAACAATTAGAAACATGAGAACTTTAAAAGCACCACAGATAATCAGGAGAGCTCTGACGTAATGTATTAGCAAATAAACACACATCCTAATCAGTTCACTGAAAACTCCTAGAGCCTTCAGGTCTAGAGGCTCTATCTCTTAAGGTTCATCTACAACTTCTCATATCCATTCTTCTGTTCATCCATTCAGTTCCATTTTAGTTCATATAATCAATCAATATACTTCTGATTTCTAGAATTTCTAAATGGTTCTTTTTATAGTCAACTTCCCACCCCAACCCATTCTTAACTGCACTTTCATCTCTGAACAGTCTAAACATGCTTTCCTAAAAAAAAATTTATTGACAGTTGATTTACAATGTTATGTTAATTTCTGGTGTACAGCAAAGTGATATATATATATATTCTTTTCCATTATAATTTATTACAAAATACTGAATACAGCTCCCTGTGCTATACAGTAGGACCTTGTTGTTATCTATTTTATATATAGCAGTTTGCAGTTTGTATCTGCTAATCCCCAAATCCTAATTTATCCTTTCCCTCACTTCTACTTTGGTAACCATAGATTTGTTTCCTATGTGAGTCTCTGTTTTTGTAAATAAATTTGTATTATTTTTTAGATTCCACATACAAACAATATCACGATATTTATCTGACTTACTTCACCTAGTACAATAATCTCTAGGTCCATCCACATTGTTGCAAATGGCATTATTTCATTCTTTTTATGGTTGAGTGGGGCTTTCCAGGTGGCTCAGTGGTATGAGAATCTGGCTGCCAATTAAGGAGACTTGGATTCAACCCCTCGGTTGGGAAGATCCCTTGGAGTAGGAAATGGCAACCCACTCCAATATTCTTGCCTGGAAATTTCCATAGACTAAGGAACTTGGCAGGCTACAGTCGATGGGATCATAAAGAGTAGGATATGACTGAGCATGCATACACTTATGGTTGAGTAATATTCCACTATGTTTATGTGTGTTTGTGTGCACACACCACATCTTGTTGATTCATTCATCCGCCAGTGGACATTTAGGTTGCTTCCTTGTCTTTGCTAAACAGTGCTGCTATGAACATTAGAGTGATTGTATCTTTTCAAATTAAAGCATTTCCAGGTAAGACATTTCCTTTTAATTATTTTTCATTTTATTGAAGTCAACAGATGTTTCATATAAATACTTTAGAATTCGTTGAGATTTCATTTGTGACCCTGCCCAAGGTCAATCTTATAAAATGTTCCGTGTGTGTGTGCTCTTGAAAAGAATGTATATACTCTATATGGAGCTACAGAATTCAAAAGACGAAACTTGTTTTTGTTCCCAATATGATCAATTTCATACTAATTTTTGTTTCCTTGATCTATCAGTTTCCAAGAGTACATTAAAATCTCACAATTTTTATATGTTATTTCTCAGTTACTTCTATCCATACAAATGTTGGTCTTTATCACATTTCATACTTTTCATTTTTCATTCTACTTGTTTGATATTAATAGTATTACATCAATTTTTATTTAGTATTAGAATGTATACATTGAATAATATACACATAGAATTCTAAGTAATTGAAAAAGCAAGAGAGTTCCAGAAAAACATCTATTTCTGCTTTATAGATTATGCCAAAGCCTTTGACTGTGTGGATCACAATAAACTGTGGAAAATTCTGAAAGAGATGGGAATACCAGACCACCTGACCTGCCTCTTGAGAAATCTGCATTCACGTCAAAAAGCAACAGTTACAACTGGACATGGAACAACAGACTGGTTCCAAATAGGAAAAGGGAGTAGGAAAGAATGTATATTGTCACCCTTCTTATTTAACTTGTATGCAGAGTACATCATGAGAAATGCTAGGCTGGAGGAAGCACAAGCTAGAATCAAGATTGCAGGGAGAAATAACAATAACCTCAGATATGCAGATAACACCACCCTTATGGCAGAAAGTGAAGAAGAACTAAAGAGCCTCTCGATGAAAGAGGAGTGAAAAAGTGAAGAGGAAAAAGGAAAAAGTGAAAGTGAAAGAGGAGAGTGAAAAAGTTGGCTTAAAGCTCAACATTCAGTAAACTAAGATCATGGTATCTGATTCTATCACTTCATGGGAAATAGATGGGGAAACAGTGGAAACAGCGGCTGACTTTATTTTTCTGGGGTCCAAAATCACTGCAGATGGTGATTGTAGCCATGAAATTAAAAGACACTTACTCCTCGCAAGGAAACTTATGATCAACCTAGACAGCATATTGAAAAGCAGACACATTACTTTGTCAACAAAGGTCCATCTAGTCAAGGCTATGGTTTTTCCAGTGGTCATGTATGGATGCGAGAGTCGGACTATAAAGAAGGCCGAGTGCTGAAGAATTGATGCTTATTAAGTGGTGTTGGAGAAGACTCTTGAGAGTCCCTTGGACTGCAAGGAGATCCAACCAGTCCATCCTAAAGGAGATCAGTCCTGGGTGTTCATTGGAAGGAATGATGTTGAACTGAAACTCCAATATCTTGGCCACCTGATACAAAGAGCTGACTCAATTGAAAAGACCCTGATGTTGGGAAAGATTGAAGGCAGGAAGAGAAGGGGACGACAGAGGATGAGATGGTTGGATGGCATCACCGACTCAATGGGCATGAGTTTGGGTGGACTCAGGGAGTTGGTGATGGACAGGGAGGCTGGGTATGCTGCAGTTCATGAGGTTGCAAAGAGTTGGACACAACTAAGCAACTGGACTGACTGAATTCATTTTAAATTTTAAAAATTATAATTGTACAGTACAGAAACCTGCAAGCATCATCTTAACCAAGTGATCAAAGATAGCATCACCATTAATGAGACATAGAAATATCCTGTGTCTCCTGAAAATGATATCTTGAGAAGAGCACATCACTGCAGTATTATTGCCAAAAACACATAATTTGAATTGAATCATAAGTAAACATCAAGCCTACCTAAACTGAGGGTCATCCTATAAAATAACTAGCCAATAATTTATCAAAACTGTCAAAATTAAGAAAAACTGAAAAAAAAAAGAGAGACCAACCAAGAATTATCTAAAATTAAAAGATTAATTATGTAAGATTAAAAAAAAATTATCTAAGATTAAAAGAGACAAAAAATCACGATGGTCTGATCACTCAACTAGAGCCAGACATCCTGGAATGTGAAGTCAAGTGGGTCTTAGGGAGCATCACTACAAACAAAGCTAGTGGATGTGATGGAATTCCAGTTGAAGTATTTCAAATCCTGAAAGATGATGCTATAAAAGTGCTGCACTCAATATGCCAGCAAATTTGGAAAAATCAGCAGTGGCCACAGGACTGGAAAAGGTGTTTTCATTCCAATCCCAAAGAAAGGCAATGCCAGAGCATGCTCAAACTACCCGATTGCACTCACCTCACACCCTAGTAAAGTAGCACTCAAAATTCTCCAAGCCAGGCTTCAGCAATACGGGAACCGTGAACTTCCAGATGTTCAAGCTGGTTTTAGAAAAGGCATAAGAACCAGAGATCAAATTGCCAACATCTGCTGGATCATTGAAAAAGCCAGAGAGTTCTAGAAAAACATCTATTTCTCCTTTTTGACTGTGCCAAAGCCTTTGACTGTGTGAATCACAATAAACTATGGAAAATTCTGAAAGAGATGGGAATACCAGAACACCTGATCTGCCTCTTGAGAAACCTGTATGCAGGTTAGGAAGCAACAGTTAGAACTGGACATGGAACAACAGACTGGTTTCAAATAGGAAAAGGAGTACGTCAAGGCTGTATATTGCCACCCTGCTTATTTAACTTATATGCAGAGTACATCATGAGAAATGCTGGGCTGGAGGAAGCACAAGATGGAATCAAGATTGCTGGGAGAAATATCAATAACCTCAGATATGCAGATGACACCACCCTTATGGCAGAAAGTGAAGAATCAAAGAGCCTCTTGATGAAAGAGGAGAGTGAAAAAGTTGGCTTAAAGCTCAACACTCAGAAAACTGAGATCATGGCATCCGATCCCATCACGTCATGGCAAATAGATGAGGAAACAGTGGCAACAGTGTCAGACTTTATTTTCTGGGCTCCAAAATCACTGCAGATGGTGACTGCAGCCATGAAATTAAAAGACGCTTACTCCTTGGAAGGAAAGTTCTGACCAACCTAGCTGCTACTGCTGCAGCTGTCGCTTCAGTCTGGTCCGACTCTGTGCGACCCCATAGACGGCAGCCCACCAGGCTCCGCCATCCCTGGGATTCTCCAGACAAGAACAGTGGAGTGGGCTGCCATTTCCTACTCCAATGCACGACAGTGAAAAGTGAAAGTGAAGTCGCTCAGTCGTGTCCAACTCTTCGTGACCCCATGGACTGCAGCCTACCTGGCTCCTCCGTCCATGGTATTTTCCAGGCAAGAGTACTGGAGTGGGTTGCCATGCCTTCCCCATGACCAACCTAGACAGCATATTGAAAAGCAGACACATTACTTTGTCACAAAGGTCTGTCTAATCAAGGCTATGTTGGATGTGAGAGTTGGACTATAAAGAAAGCTGAGTGCTGAAGAATTGATGCTTTTGAACTGTGGTGTTGGAGAAGACTCTTGAGAGTCCCTTGGACTGCAAAGACATCCAACCAGTCCACCCTAAAGATCAGTGCTGGGTGTTCATTGGAAGGACTGATATTGAAGCTGAAACTCTAATACTTTGGACACCTGATGCAAAGAGCTGATTCATTTGAAAAGAACCTGATGCTGGGAAAGATTGAGGGCAGCAGACAGGGAAGACAAAGGAGAAGATGGTTGGATGGCATCATCGACTCAATGGACATTGGTTTGGGTGGACTCAGAGTTGGTGATGAATACAGAGGCCTGGTGTGCTGTGGTTCATGGGGTCGCAAAGAGTCAGACAGGACTAAGGGACTGATCTGATGAAGATATGACAACTAAATACTAAGATTAAAAGATTAATTATCTAAGATTAAAAGAGACTAAGAAGATATGACAACTAAGTTCTAAGATTAAAAGATTAATTATCTAAGATTAAAAGAGACTAAGAAGATAGGACAACTAAATGCAATCTATGAATCTGGATTGGATTCTGGTGCAGAAAAAGTTAGAGAATAGAAAAATCTGAAGCTAAACTGTTATACTGTGGTTTCTACATTCTATCTACCCTCATTTTTCACCCCCCCACCCAACTCCCAGAATTAGAGTTCTTTTGTAAAGAAATTGAAAAATTATCCAGGGAGAAATAAAGTACCTAAAATCACTGTAACACATCAAAGTAAATCCTTTCTCATTCTGACATGTATGGGTCCCTTGAGTAATGTCTAGTAATACACACTCAGCATAAAAATCAAAACCAGATAGTTAAGAAATCCTTTACAGGTACAGAGAAATCCCAGTGATGTGTTTGATCTATTGCTCATGCTTAAATACAGAGAGACAAGCAAAGATCAGAAAACACTTATGGATAGCTTATAAATGGCAGATTAAGGCCAGCACATACAATACACACACACACACACAGCAGAATAAACATAATGAACAAATTAGAAATTAAAAAAAAAAAGTTTAACCTTACTTAGTAACCTCAGAAGTAGTCAAAAATATTTCATTCATAATTACTACAAAATGAAATGAGGAAAAAGGGAGGGCTCTTGTATATTCCACACCTCTTATGTCCTATCTCCTATCTTTTTAACCAATTTTGCTCACTAGCTTTTGCTGTGCCAAGGAGCTTCTGCAGTTATAATTTGATAGCAGCTCTCTCTCTTTCTACACAAGAGCTTCTTTAACACCACTGCATGAAACTGCTGAAGGAACTCATCTCACACATGCATAATCTAGCAGAATGTTGAATAGGAGCCCTCTCCCATCGTTCAGGTGGTCATTTGTGAGTATATTCTACATGGCTTCTTACTGGGTCCCAGTGGACTTAGGTTCCACTTGCTCATTAGCTTCGTAATACATGTACTAACTTTTCTCGCTTCCTGTTTCATCCTTTCCTGTTCCCTACTCTTGTACCCTAGGATTTCTCGAAATAAACTACTGCTTTCTGATCCTTATCTCAGGCTCTGTTTTCTGAGAATATACTGAGATAGGCTGTACCAGAATTGGCTCTAAAAAGCAGACCTGGACGACAAGATGTGGGAACTGTCTAACTCATTGATTAACTAGCAATAACAATCTCACTCCTGATGACATGTGCAACACTGAGAGCTCCTAGCATTTGGTAACAATTTATAAGAATCGTACAACCGGTGAGGGGTGTGGAGAAGATAAAGTATTGATTTATGGACGGTACACTGTGAAAGTGTTAGTCACTCAGTCATGTCCAACTCTTTGCAACCCATGGACTATATCCTGCCAGGTTTGCTTGTCCATGGAATTCTTCAGGCAAGAATACTGGAGTGGGTAGACATTCCCTTTTTCAGGGGACCTTCCCGACCCAGGAATGGAACCCGGGTCTCCTGCGCTGCAGGCAGATTCTTTACCATCTGAGCCACCAGATAAGCCTATGTGGAAATTACTATTGGTAATAATACAATTTACAGAATGACATTGGTTTTTTCCTTAAACAAAGTTTTAGAAGTCTTGTAAATGACAAACTCAATTTAAGTAGACATCAAATCAAAATATGCTGTGCAAGTCAGAAGTTCTCCTTGGCAGTGTTTAGACTCTTTCTTCTGCAGCAGCAGCAAACAAAGCTTAGAATATAATTGCAAAGAAAGCAGTCTACAGAGAAGACTCAACTGACAACCTCAACAGTTTTCCTACCAAAGTCAGGGTCTAGATAGAAAAATGGGGAACTCTTGAGACCTGGGTTGGGGGAGGGAGCCTGAAAATGCTCAATATCCAGGTCCTTCTAGGTTCTGCTTCTGGGGGTACCATAGTGAAGACAGTTCTATCAGGGGTCACAGTAAAGTTACCACTGAACATAAAGCTATGAATATCACATTTTGGACTCCTCATACCAGTGACACACTGGGCAAAGAAAATAGTAACTGTTAGTGGGGACAACGGACCCTGCTATCAGTCAGGAGATAGGATCATAGCTACATGACAGGGAAAGAAGGGATTAATCCAAGACTCAGGATGCAGTGCGCTATGCTGTGTGCTCAAGTCTATCAGTCATGTCCAACTCTTTGCAACCTCATGGACTATAGCCCGCCCAGGTCCTCTGTCCAAGGGATTCTCCAGACAATACTGGAACAGGCTGCCGTACCTTTCTCCAGGGTATCTTCCCGACCCAGGGATTGAACCTAAGTCTCTTACTTCTCCTGCATTGGCAGGTGAGTTCTTAACCACTAGCACCACCTGGGAAGCCCCAGGATGCAGAGGGGTGCCTAAAATTTAGGGGGGTGGAACTCAGTGCTAGTGATAACCACGAACTGACAAGGGTAAGGTGGTTCGAGGGTCAAGGTTCATGTCATCCCATCAGACTAGCAATTTAGAACAGCCAAAGTGCTGGCAAAGGGAGAGAAATAAGAAAATCTGTAGTAAAGGAAGATGATGAAGAGACAAGCAAAGCTTTTTCTAAAGCAAAAGATAGTGGTCACAGTTCCTCAGTGGAGGGATTGAGATAAAAAACACGGCTGATATGGAAAGAAGCAAAAATTTTTACGATGGTTGGGTAACTAAATTAAGTATATGTACACACTTCCTGATGCTTGGAAAAATTGAAGGCGGGAGAAGGGGACAACAGAGGAAGAGATGGTTGGATGGCATAACCGGCTCAATGGACATGAGTTTGAGTAAACTGCGGGAGTTGGGATGGACAGGGAGGCCTGGCGTGCTGCACACCATGGGGTCGCAAAGAGTCAAGACACAACTGAGCAACTGAACTGATATTAACTTATAAAATGTACTGATGAATATAAACAAAATGTTAGTGAAATGCATTACCAGGTGGTTTAATCAAAGGCAATGCTGATTCAGAATCCAGGTTTCTTAATACATAAGTGTTCTTCTCAACCCCACTGCAGAGATTTAAAATAAATCTTTTTTGAAAGACTTTGAAAGGCAGAAAGAGAAGGGGATGACAGAGGACGAGATGAATTGATTGCATCACTGACTCAATGGACATGAGTTTTTGAGCAAGCTCCAGGAGATGGTGAAGGACAGGGAGGCCTGGTGTGCTACAGTCCATGGGGTCACAAAGAACCAGACACAACTAAGCGACTGAATAATATATATCTATTAGGCTGGTACAAATGTTAACTGTGGTTTTGGACTGTGAATTTTAAATCATTATAACTAGACTCAAACACATCTTTATTAATCAAAGTAGGAACCACTGCAATCAACACATTTTTGCCAACGAGAAACAAGTTTGCTTACTCCTGTAGCACAAAAATCCATGCTTCAGGATTCAATGAACTCTTGGAAAGCATTTTCTACCTCCTGCTGGTTGTAGAAGCATTTACCCTGCAACCAGTTGTCAAAATGCTTTAAGAAGTGGTAGTTGGCAAGAGGTCAGGCAAATACAGTGGATGAAGTAAAACTTCATAGCCCAGTTCTTTCAACTTCTGAAGTACTGGTTGAGCGGTCAGGCATTGTGGTGGAGAAGAACTGGGCCTTTTTGGTGCAGCTCATCAATCTGGTGAGCATACTTCTTGGATGTAATGTTTTGCCGGGATCCAGAAAGCTGTAGTGGATCAGACTGACAACAGACCACCAGTAACCATGACCTTTTGGGGGTGCAAGTTGGCTTTGGGAAGTGTTTTGGAGCTTCTTGGTCCAACCAAAGCTGATCGTCACATGAAAGCCATGTTGAACTCAAATTAGAAAATCGCTTGAATTTGCTTTTTGTCTAACATTTCTCTAGTCTAAATTAAACAGCAGTAAGTCTTTAGCAAAAACATAAAGCGAGAAATGTGCTAAAATGATGTATAACATGACCACATTTATTTAAGAATATATTTCAATATCAAACGACAAAGTTCAACAATGCAAAACCACAATTACTTTTGCACCAACCTAAATACTAATTGGGAGCGCATGGAAAAACATTATAAATGTCAGTAAGAATATGAAAGCAGTAAACTGACAGTTTTAAAAATTGTTCAACAGCAAAGTTCTTGTGTTCTTTTGACACTAATAAAATTATAAACATGATCTAGCACAGAATTATGACAGTGTATGAAAATGAAAAAATGTGATCAAACATGCAAATATCCCAAATATTTAAACATTCAACGTAACAAAGGCCAAAATGGTAACTTAAAATACAGCTCTTTCAGCCATCTTGGGTCCTGTGGAGGCCTGCTGGGAACAAGATGTCTAAAACGACAGATACGTCTGGAAGGCTGTGGTACAAGGCCATTTTGCTGGCTAAAGGCGGGGTCTATGGAACCAGAGGGAGCACACAGCTCTGCTGAAAACTGTATATGCTTGGGATGAATTCTACCCAGGCAGGAGGTGTGCTTCTGTGTGCAAAGCAGAGCCCACCACAGTACCTCCTGACAGATAACCCAACAAAACCGGAGTAATCTGGAGAAAGACAACTCACGCTCACAGAGACAGTGGCATGGGTCATGCCAGATTCCAAAGCAACCTTCCTGCTACTGGACACAGAATCTGTGCGATGTTGCACCCTTCAAGTATTTAAACTTACTGAAAAGTAAATAAATAAAACATGTGGATTTATGAAAAAAATTTTTAAATCTCTTACAGACTAGATTTTATACAGCTTGTTACTACTGAGAGGGATTAACGATCAACTTAAGTAACTATATGAGGGTTAATTTTAAAGGTGTATTTTAAAAGTAAAATAGGAAATAGCTAACTTATCAAAGATGAATACAAAACCTGAAAAAACAAAATAATCCTGTAACCAAAGTAGATCCAAAAATGCTACCAAATGAATAAATATCTTAACCAAAATATCAATGAAATTCCACTGTGTACCATTAGTTCTTACATTAGAAACAAAAGTAAGCATTCATATATAATTGACTTAGGTTAAATCACTTTTGATAAAATATGCAAAAAAGACAAATGGGGTTCCCACAATTCTAAGCACAAAGCATTTTTTTTTTTTTTTTTTTTTTTTACAAAGCATTCTTTTATGTCCACTAATAGGTTGGTCAAAAAGTTCATTTGGGTCTTTCCATAACATCATATGGGAACACCCAAATGAACTTTTTGGCCAACCCATACATCATACACAAGAAAACAAACTTGCGTTCAGACAAGAATGAAACACAAGAGATAAGTGTCAATCTTTACCAATTTATTTTATACAAAACAGTAGCAATGTAGAATATGGGAATTATCTTCCGCTGCCACACACGCAAGTTGTGAACATTCCAAGCCAATGTATACAGTTTGGAGGAGAAGGCTAAACCAATAGCATCAACCATGCTACTGAACATAGGAATTTTTCCTATCTAAAAAGATTAAAAATTAGATAGCAATGTCTTCTTAATATTGCTCTCATCATTGAAGACGAAGAAAAATAAAAAGTGACTTTTTTAAGATTAAAAAAAAGAGGGAAAGGAAGAAACCAAGAGGCTGCTACAACACTGCCATAGAGTCAAACCATCATACTTCAATATTTGCATACTTGATAGCAGCATTATTTTTACTGAACCGTGTGCAACTACATTTAGAAATACATCAAAGCAAAATATCATGGCAGTCATCAATCAAGATCCGAAAGAAAGAAAATGAACAAAAAATAACTCTAGGATGAACACCCTATAAGCAGATGAAGATTTACAGAGACTGAATCAGTATCTACATTCTTGGACTGTTCCATTCTGTCCCAATAAAAGTGTCAACTCAAATTGTCAACTGTGCATTTTTGGAAGATTTGAGTTTTTCCAGTTCTTATACTGCATGCTTGGAACAAAGAGGGTCATAATAAATCCTTCTACACAATGAACTTTAAGTAGACAGTTGAAAATAAATTTACTACTTGTAAACACACACAAAAAGAAAAATACAAGATTCTGTATCTTTAAACAATCAGTGCTTCCTTCCAAAAGCACATTATCTCCTATATCTACCTCTCTCCCCTCGGTCTCTGTCCCGATCACATAATCGCTCTCTTTCTCTTTCTCTATCACGTCCTCTATCTCTCTCTCTGTCTCTTCTGTTATCTCTAGGGCGGTCTCGTTCTCGCTCCCGATCTCTTTCACGGGGTCTACTTCTCCGGCCACTGACAACAGCCTGTGTTCGACGAAGGAAATCATCCACCCTCATATCATAATCATGCTAGAAAAGGTAAGAAATGGATAAGGTATGTCAAAAATCAAACGGAATTTATAAGTCCATTTACGGTAATTATTGTCTGGTAGAGAGAAGAATCTAAAGAAATACCTTAATGCATTAATTCACAGAAAGCAATTTTGACACTGTTTAGAAAAAGGATTCTGATGTCATTAATTAGACACAACAGATGATTTACTCAGATCTCATTAAAAAAATCATTTCTTACAGTCAGTTTTCTATTTAATTTCTCTACCCAATCTCTTTACTAAGACTTATGCCAAAATAAACACCTAATGATGACCTTCAACCACATGATCAATAACGTCAATACATGCTGCCACCTATGCTAAATGTTTTTCTGCAACAGGTGGATTCTACTTAATTTTTCCTCCTTTGAGTCTACAAACTAAAGCAAACCAACTCCGCCCTCTAAAGGTGAAATTAGGAATTCTTCCATTCCTGATTTTCTTTCAAACTAAATCACTGTTAACAATTTATGGAACTTGACAGAATTTTTTTAAAAATATGTACTGCAGTTAAGATTGTGAAGTCTACTTCACACAGAGCTAATAATACACATAAGGCTGAGGAGGACAGTGAAGGGTAAGATAAGCAACTAAGTGAGGTGCAAGGCTGTCACATGGCTACTACTAAGCTTGACCCCTGCTCTAGAGTTCCTCTTTCAGTTCTCAACTCATCTTTACTTACTGAACTTTGTTTCTTCAAAAGTCAGCTTATAATGTTCAAATTTTCACACTACCTTTCATATATTTTCAAAATAAGCGATTACATAAATACAAAATATATTATACATATATATTAACCAGAAAGCTACTATATGATGGTGCATGAAGCACAACCTGTTAAAAAGGACAAAAATATTTTGGTAAAAGAGTCTCAGAAAAACTTCCTTTTTTGAAAATAATGTGATCATTTAAAAAAGGCATTTTTAAAAACACCACAACCTAGCTATTCCACTAAGATTTCATCATATATTGGCTGTGTACTTCTTTGAGTGGTGGGAAAAAAAAACAAACACTGCTAAAAGTCTAATGCTGTTCAGTTGTGAAGTCACGTCCAACTCCTTTTGTGACTCCATGAACTGCATGCAGCCTGCCAGGCTCCTCTGTCTACAGGCTTTTCCAGGCTAGAATACTGCAGTGGGCTGCCATTTCCTTCTCCAGAAGTCTGTTAGAATTCTCAGATTGTTTTACTAAATATTAATGGTCCTAGTGTGACTTTATTTTGAAGGATTAATAACTTAATGAGATAAGGAAATAAATGACAGATCAAAGTATCTCAAAGATAGGAAACTACTGCTCTGATTGGTTCTCAGACATGCATGTTCTTCATCATGTGGGAAGATAAAAAGAAGTTTATGTGGCCCAGCAGAGTCATCATGTGTGTAGCATTTAATAAACAAACTCAGCCCAACTATTATATTGAAGAGCCAGAAATATTAACTGAAAAATAATCCACTTAAATAACCAAAGGGATTAGCCTAAACAATCTGCAGTAGGAATATGAAACCATTATCTGTTAATCAACATAATCTGGCTGTTGTTCAGTCAGTAAGTCACGTCAGACTCTTTTTGACCCCACAGACTGCAGCATACCAGGCTTCCCTGTCCTTCACTATCTCCAGGAGCTTGCTCAAACTCATGTCCATTGAGTTGGGATGCCTTCCAACTATCTCATGCTCTGTCGCCCTTTTCCTCTTGCTCTCCAATTCTTCCCAATATCAGGGTCTTTTCCAGTAAGTCGGTGTCCCCCACATTTAAATTGTCTACAGAATTCTAAGCAGCGCCCTCGCGCTTCTGCCTTCGCGTGCACTTACTACTCGCTTATCTCGGTATCTCGCCTCGTGGGGCACTGGGTGGTGTCCTGAGTAAGGGGGGTGCGCTTGAGGAGGCGGGGCGTGGTGCTGATAGTACGGATGGTGTGGAGGCTGCTCCATTCCAGGATAAGGAGTCTAAAAGAGAGGACCATTTCCATAAGCATCTAAAAAACATCCTGTAACAAACCATTCTTAGAATTCCCCTATGCAAACCACCCATCCCAAAGAAAGAATTTACTCTGTTGAAGCTGTTTACTTTGATGACATTAACATTCTTTAAGACACCCTCTTTATTTGCTTGTTGAAAGAAAATGTGTGTAATAAACTCCTGAATATTTAAACTCCATCATCTAACATTTAACGTTTATACTTACATACCATATAAATACCACTAGAAATCAAAAGCCTATCCTATACAGTGATTACTATTGTCCAGGCACCGTCCTAAACACAAGTCTCATTTAATCCCCACAGCAACCCTACAGATAGGTACTAATAGAATTACAGGTAATAGTATTATTATGTAATCCTATAATTATAAAAAGGGAAATTGAAGCACCAAATAGTTAGGTCACTTGCTCAAATTCACACTGCTACTAAAGGGGGTAGAAGTTAGACACAACATCAGACATTCTGACTCTAGAATCAGTCATCTTAATACTATGCACAAATGTATTTAAAGAGCTAATGACTTTAAATGCAATTATAAAATGAATGATGGAAAATCAAGGTAGTTCTCCCTCTAGTTAGGGCCAAGATATTACTATTAAATATTTTTTAAATTTCATACTCTAGAGGAAAGAAAGAATTCATCTGTCTATATACAGTACCTTAAGTGAAATAAAAGTCAGATGAAAAGGCCACATTACAGGCAGCATTTTAAGATAAAAAGGTAAGAATTAGAACAAATTAAACTTCCAAGTTGTTTTATTAGGAATTAATGCTTCAGCTATCTTTAATACCTTAAAATATACTCTAAGAAGAACATCCAGTTTTCTTAGAGAAAGAAAAAAATTAAAGTTTAGGAATAAGCTTTAGTTAACCTTATTTAATATAGAGAATTTACTGAATATCAGGGTCAGGCACTATGCTAAATTTAACATGTATTTTGCAAACTTAGCTTCTTGACAGTCCTACAAGGCTGACACTATTCCACTGCATTTTAAACTATACAAGCACAGGCATACAGTCCGATTTATTCACCGATGTGCACCCAGAGCAAACAGTGCCGTGCAAAGAGCAGGCGCTAAGTAGTCTGATGAGTCAAAGAATGAATGGATGCCCAAATTTCACAGATAAGGAAAACTAAGACAAAAATGTATTATGAAACTTATCTAAAGTCAGAGTTGAGAAGGGAAGGTATTTGAACCCTGAAGTTTACACTACTAGCCACCACAATAATAAATCATAACATTTATCAACTAAGCCTCCACTATACAAATCCAACCATTCATAAGCCTTTACTTTAAAAACAGCATGCAATTTTACTTATCACCAAAGACATGTATTTTAAGTCTCTTAATGGGTAACTATAACAATCATACTCCAAGTAAGCATTCAAAACGTACGGAACTGCCAATGAAGTTATATAACTTGCAAAAACAGAATTAATACAAACCATTCCTTGCCAAGGTGGTGGTGGTCCCATGTTATGAAATTCCCTCACATAATCATTGTAGGACTAAAATGAAAGATGATAATGTCAATAAATAAAAAACCCAGAACTTACGAAATAAATCAGATACTGATTTTATGTGCATTAAATAAAAAAAAATTAAATGCTTACCCCATTTAAAAATACATCTCGGCGAACTCCTGAAAACCGTCTGTTGGGAATAAGATTTGTGAAACTAAATTCAGGTGGTTCATAAACTAGTTCCAAGAATGTAATTCAAAACTGAAGAAAAATGAACCCAACTTACCTATCTACTTCCTGGTATCGTGGATCCTTTAAATACCCTGTTCAAACATCAAGCATTTTAGTATATCAAACTTATATTTTTTATTATGCCATCATAATTAAACCTTCCTTACCACTCATTTCAATTCTTCCCATGATATAATAGTGATGCTATTAAATGATGCTATTATCATACTGTTCCATTTTCAGATTTTCTTCTCAGATTACATGATAATTAGAAAGTAACTAAATAACTTACTGATATCACAGAATTATAAACTGTTAGAGGTTTGCATATGGATCTTCTAAATCCACACCCCAATTCTTGCTAGACAGAAATTTCTTCATGCTGCACCATAAGAAGGTAAGGACAGAGGAATTATCTTGAGGACACTGTAATAGGTCTTCCTTAAAACAAATGTTTACCTTCCACCTTGAGTATACATAAGCCTTGCTAAGTCAACCAAAGCTTTAAAAAATGCAAACTTAAGGGGAGAAAAACAAAATTAACAAAGGTTGTAAAAAGTAAAATATATACATTTTAAATGAAAGCACCATGGTAATCAGAGAAATATTCTCCCCTCTTCTTCTCATAAGGACTTAGTAAATTAAAATGTGAAAAAGTATAAGTGGCCAAGTTACTAGGGAAAAATTTTACTTCTTCAGAATACCTCAGTTTGGAGAAGAATGAGGCTTATCAAGCCATCTGTCATGTAACAATGCTGTAATGCTAACACCAACTTCCAAATGGTCTGATTTTTGTAAGTGTATTACTGACTTTTAAATAAATACCTTCTCTTGACTACAGTGTGCCTTTTTCAACTCCAGTAAGGGAAAGGTTAACTGAAAAGCTGTTTTTAGATTACAAACCAAGCATTTCCCATTCCTCTCTAAAAATATGAAAGTCAAAGATGTTGTTATTTAGAAAAATATAGCATAATTTCAGTTTCCAATTAAAGCTTTCTACCACAGGAAATACTAAGTATCAAAGAGAATAAAAATCCTAGTAATAGTGTAAGATCATTGCTTTCCCTAACTACATTTAATCTTAAAACACAAGTGCAGTTTTCCATTTCTTGCAATTTCAGGTAATTAATAGCTGCATCCTAAAGTTTTCTCACTTTTAAAACTATAGGGTCATGACAGAAGATTCTGTGCTGCTGTTGTTTTTAATAATTTCAAGTCAAATATCTGCAGGATTATAAAATATTAACCTGGTCTCTGATGAAACTCAGGGGCATAGTCAATCCTTGGTTTCTTTCTGCTGTTATGAATATCATAATCTTCTGGTCGACGCCTACATAAATTAGACACATTAGAAATTAAACCAAAAACTGCTAGGAGAACAAACAGCAAAGCAAGAGTTTCTGACAGAAATACTTAAAGAAAAGCTCATTATTTCCTTTAAAATAACAGCCTTGTCTTTGGTGGACAAACATCTTAAAATCTCTAAATTTTAATTCCTCAAATTATCATACACCAATCCTTAGATGTATTGCTAGAAACATATTCTCTAATCCTTGTGTTATGACCATACACTTAAAAGTAATCTGCTCAAAATACGTAAATAACATTTTAGTAATCTAAACAAAAGTAAATGAGCTACCCTTTTAAAGCTAATATAAATATCCAGTATAACAATTAAAGCACTTTTCTGAATAAAGTCTTCATTCAGGTAAAAGAAAGGGGAAAAAAACCTCTCATCATTACACAACATGTAACCCTAAAATCTATATATTTAAACTTATTAATGTCATTTTAGGTTAAATCTAAAGAAAATTATGTATTTCTTAAATATTTTTCTTCTGCTTTGTACAAAATTATACTTTTCACATGATCATACAGAAAATTTGATACTTATTAAAGTTGTTTTACAGGAAAGTTTTTAAAATGTTTAAATACTTTGAAAAACTAATTTCTAAAATTAATAACATTTACAAATTGTGGGAATTTTTTCCCAGAAACAATGCCTTAAAATAAGCTGGCAAATAATGGGGCAGAGTTTTAACAGAGTTTCATAATACAAATTCAAAATGTATTCTTTAGAAGGTGAAATTTTACTATCTGCAGCAGGCTGCTCTTCACTATCTTTCATCTCAATGGTTAATGTAACCATTAAGGTTAACGTATATACATCATGAAATACACTTCATTTTACTTAGCATTTAATAAAGAGCTACACAAAATAAAAAACAAAATTTCAAGTTTTTTAAGGTAATAATAAATATATCTCTTTAACCTTACTGTCAAAATCTCTGTAATAACCTGGGCGTCACTAGCTTTCCAGTTATTTCTGAATGTTTACTGCTTTCATAAACTTCTGCAACACAAGTTCACTCAAACTACAAAGCTGCAATAAACCCAAGCCCCCCAACATAATAAAAACAGTTGCATCTACAATAAATAAGACTAAGAAAATTAAAAACTGGTTTAAAAAATAAACATACCGCTTTCCTGTAGTTTGGGGAGTGCATTTACGACCGGTATAAAACATGATAGTAACAGTTCATAAAGTAGTCCAACTACTGACCGTAAGCTGTAAGCCACATACAAATATGGAGGCCCTGGCAGGCTTGAGAGGAGGAGTGGTGTAATAAGTATAGTTTACAGTCCATTGCAAATCTGAGGTAAAAACTTCACTTGTATGTGCTGTATTGCACTGGAAATCTCTTAGCTTAAAACTTCAAAAGACATCTTGGTGATCAGTCCTTTTAGGCCAAAAGTAAGGGGGCTCTGCCAGGTTTCCTCCTACCTACTTGACAGTGTCCTTCTTAAGCTCAAAGAAATGGGGACTCTTGTTGGATTATCTGTACCTACCACAGGATGTTTCCACCAAAAGGAAACTTAACCAAAGGTTTCATCCCATCAACCACACATCCAACAGTCTTTAGCAGAATATTTTAGATTTAGCTGTATGCAAATCTACTCAGGGGAAGGTGTTGGGTGAAGGGCTTAAATCAGTCCTTTGCAAAGACTTCTCCAATTCTGTAACAAGTTAAAACCCCTTTTCCCGGAAAATGCTGTTTAGTTCATAAAGTAGTGATCAACAACCATGGCGATCCTCTAAAAAACACTTTTAAGTCCACAGGTACTGCCAGCATCTGGAAAAGCTGTAAACAGACACAGCAACAGCCCTTCTTTTTGGTTTGTTGCCGGGTCTCCCAGGGCCACTTGATCCCCTTTGGAAAGAACCTACTGTTTTCAGAAGCTCAGCAAGATGTGTGAATTCACGGGGTACATGTTAGACAATATTGAGAATGGGGTTAACACATCACGATGATAAAATCTGAGATAGTCCCAACAATGCTCCTCTTGAATATCAAAATAACTTAAAATATTTTATCCTCTAATAAATGAGGCGTCATCTTCTGAAAAAATAATAGTGATCCTTTATAAAAGTCCCATATCTGATAAGGCTTATCCAGAGACACACCTGAAAGAAAAGGCTTTTTACAAAATATTAACAATTTTTGCAAATAAAGACTTCCTCCTCTTCCTCCTTTCTAGCCTGTTCTTAGCAACAAAGGCCTACCTTATTTCAATGGTATACATTGTATTATCAGATTACTATCTAATCTAAACTGGTTATCGCTCTTTAGCAGATAATTTTTTCTGCATAAGGAAAGATCCCCATTTTCCTCTTGAAAAATGACTGAGACCAAGGTGACCATCTGAAATCCTCAATGAAGCCACAAACTAGTCCATGCAGCTTGATTTGAGGATTTTCTCTTTCTTCTTTACCGCAGGACAAACTTTTGACGAATCACATTCCTCCATCATGTTATTCTGATATATGTGCCTATTATCAGTCCAAAGAACGTTTCTAACCTTCCCACATCCCGGACTGGTTCTCGACGGGATGGTCGTCCTCTTGATCGGGGCTGAGAATGCATTCTTCTCTTGTGACGCATTTTATGAATGACCTGATACAAGTCAATACTTTCATCAGGGGGAAATAGAAGACAAAGCTGGGTTCCACATTCAAGTTCAATTTCCTAGAATAAGAAAGCAGTAATTTAAAAAATGAAAAAAAGGAGAAACTTTTGATAGACTTTTTGTATTTTCCTGATGTACAGAACAAAAACAGGCTGACTTGGAGGTTTCCTTCCCAAGGTTGATGATCCCATGAGATTCCAATCAATTTCCTTGAAAGACTTTAAAAAACTTTTTTCAAAAGTGTTTCATGTATTTATGTAAGGGGAAAAATGGTTTCCCTGGTGGCTCAGATGGTGAGGAATCCGTCTGCAATGCAGGAGACCCAGGTTTGATCCCTGGGTTGGGAAAATACCCTGAAGGAGGGCATGGCAACCAATTCCAGTATTCTTGCCCGGAGAATTCCCATGGAGAGAGGAGCCTGGTGGGCTACAGTCCATGGGGTTGCAATCAGTGGGACACAACTGAGCGACTAAGCATAGCACAGAATCTCCAAGATTCTGTCACAGAATCTGTGACAGTCACCCTCTGTAACAAAGGAATATTTCTTTGTGAAAAATACATTAAGTACCAGGACGAAGTCATCCATCTTAATACAATGGAGAAAAAATGTTTAGTGTGTGTCAACAATTTTCAAGGTTATGAATTGCTAAATGCACTGAAATATATAAACAAGGGCAAACTAATCTATGGGCTTGGTATAATTTTTATTTTAAATTACCAATATTTTCACTTATAAGCAATAAAAACTGGGTTCAAAATTACATTTAGAAAACTAAGGGTCATAGGCCTAGGTTTATTTTAAATCACTGCACATTTTCAATTTCATCTGCAGACTCGACAACCTGCGTATACACATACTCATCTCCTTTTAATAAAGTTTTCCTCTATTCAGAAAACTTCAGTAAAGATATTAAGTGGCATTTCTAAAATGTATCAGAATCTGTTAAACAGTAATAACACAATGAAAAACCTAAACCTGATTTTTAAAATCATGCCAGTTCTCTTCAAAAACTTTTCCTTCAATTGTATAAATCAAGTACCATATAAATCTACCTTTCTACATTAATGGAGGTCATATCAGTCAGTCATAGTTACAGTAATCACAAACTCCAACTATTTTCCCCAATCATTCCCACAAATTCATTCAAAAATGGTTTTAAAATATCTTTCAATAAAGATTTCTGGAAGAGTGATTAAATATATGCTTTTAGAATCAATTAAAACAACAAACCTGTCCATCACGTCCAATCTTTACTGGCTTATGTTCATTCCAAGGATTGGTGAGATGAGCTGACTTAGTAAAGGGTAATTCACGCCTAAACACAAAGTGATATCGATTATATTCTTTTGCAGAATCCTTTAAAGACCTTATACTATGCTTTAGTAGTGAATTCCTATTAATCATGACTTGAATGCGACTAAATAAGATTGATAGAGATTATTTCCCAGAAACAAAGCCACATTCAGAGACACACTTTGCACATTCTCCTGTATTCTCAAAAAGGAAAAAAAAAAAAAGCTAGATATGCTTAAAAAAAATGAGCTAGGACACCAAGCCAGTTTGGTCTCCCTCAACTTTTCTGAGCCTGAGTTTCTTCATCTTATAAATGTAAGGATAGCGCCACTCTCTTCAAACTTGTTTTAAGTAGCTTGCAAATGAAATAACTCATCAAATGTTTACATCTTACATCTATGTACTAAAAATCTTGTATTTTTTAATAACTGATCAATAAAGAGATGAACTTTAACCAGGCAGTTAATACCACATGAATACGTGTCCCCTATCCTTGGTTCAAGACTGCTTTCCCAGATTCAAGTATCTTCCCCTTCTGCTAAAGCAGTATTCTCTACCACACATAGAACAGCTCTTGGTAATACAAAATTTTATACTTATAAATTTACATATTTGCATGTATTAATTATGCTCTACCCCTTCTCTTACACTACAATGCTATACTTAATTTATTTTTTAATTAATTAATTGGAGACTAATTACTTCACAATATTGTGGTTTTTGTCATACATCAACATGAATCAGCCACAGATGTACATGTCCTCCCAGCCTGAACCCACCTGCCACCTCCCTCCCCACCCCACCCCACCCGCTTTGGGTGGTCCGGGAGCACTTGCTTTGAGTACCCTCTTCATGTCTTCTATTTTACATATGGTAATATACATGTTTCAATGCTATTCTTTCAAATAATCCTGCCCTCCCCTTCTCCAATACAGACCAAAAGTCTGTTCTTTACACTGCTGCATCTTTTGCTGTCTTGCATATAGGGTCGTCATTACCATCTTTCGAAATTACATATATACACATTAATATACTGTATCGGTGTTTCTCTTTCTGACTTACTTCAGTCTATATTATAGGCTTGTTTCTGAGCCACAGGGCAAAATAGTCTCGCCAAGTTAAAAAAAAAAATACCCTTCATTTTTATATACCCTCCATTTTTATAGCACAACAATGAACATAAACATGACACGTAATAAATACCTGTTGCTAAAAAAATCAGAAATTAACATCATTCAATAATGTTTCATCTATTTGTGCATAAAGTAATGCCAAATTAAATAAATGCTTTAATTAAAGAACTATATCTACAATACAAATGAAACTGCTCAAAAGACATATAAAGATGAGTGAGATAAAAAACTTTCATTCCTAACCTTTTTTAAACAGCTTTCACCAAACAATAAATAAGCACATACAAGTATTTTGTAAAAAGAATGAGTACCATAAACAGAGTATAGAAATTTCGCTTTTAATGTGAATGGTCATATTTATCTTGGCAAGCAAGAAAGAAACAAATAAAAAATGTTTCCTGGAAAAAGTGGCATAAGGGATAAGCCTGAAAGAAAAGTGACTCGGGAAAAGTCATAGGTGGAAAGGTAAAGCAGAGACACTTCTGAAGCAATGAAAAGGACCTAAGCGAAGACATAATGGAGAAGAAAAATTACAAGCAAATGACCTGGTCCAGTGGACAAGCTATACAACCATTTACTTCTAGCCTTATGTGAATTTTCTTAAAGATGAATATTAAATGCTCAAATCTTGGACTTTTTTAAACCTCAGAAAATATTTTTAACATCTACTGGAAAAGATTAAAGTTACATGGTGGGAATGCAAACTAGTACAGCCACTATGGAAAACAGTGTGGAGATTTCTTAAAAAACTGGAAATAGAACTGCCATATGACCCAGCAATCCCACTTCTGGACATACACACTGAGGAAACCAGATCTGAAAGAGACACGTGCACCCCAATGTTCATCGCAGCACTGTTTATAATAGCCAGGACATGGAAGCAACCTAGATGCCCATCAGCAGATGAATGGATAAGGAAGCTGTGGTACATATACACCATGGAATATTACTCAGCCATTAAAAAGAATTCATTTGAATCAGTTCTAATGAGATGGATGAAACTGGAGCCCATTATACAGAGTGCAGTAAGCCAGAAAGATAAAGAACATTACAGCATATTAACACATATATATGGAATTTAGAAAGATGGTAACAACAACCCTATATGCAAAACAGAAAAAGAGACACAGGAGTACAGAACAGACTTTTGAACTCTGTGGGAGAAGGTGAGGGTGGGATGTTTCGAAAGAACAGCATGTATATTGTATATGGTGAAACAGATCCCCAGCCCAGGTGGGATGCATGAGACAAGTGCTCGGGCCTGGTGCACTGGGAAGACCCAGAGGAATCGGGTGGAGAGGGAGGTGGGAGGGGGGATCGGGATGGGGAACGCGTGTAACTCTATGGCTGATTCATATCAATGTATGACAAAACCCACTGAAATGTTGTGAAGTAATTAGCCTCCAACTAATAAAAAAATTTATAAAAAAGAAAGATTAAAGTTACAAAGTGGCATGACATGTTGTGGTGGTGATGTGAATGTATGGGAGAAGTGAGCAATGAGTGGTGGAAATAAATGCCCACTAGGTACTACTAAAAGGCCTGAATCTTCATCTAAAAGACATCTTACCTCACACATCAAGAGTGGTTCAAGAGTGTATACAAACAAAAATATGTGTGTACATATATACATCTATATACACATCCCCACCCCGCCACTTCAGGGAGGGCTGGGAGGAAACAGATCATCATTAAGCTAGATTAAATCCATACCAAAGCCTAGAATATCCAGACACAGATCTATAGTTAAAAACTGTATTTTAATAGTTTCTTATATTTTTCTTCTAAATTGCCAGTTAAAAAGTTACAGAAAGGAATAACCTACAACCTTCCCTGGTGGCTCAGATGGTTGAGTCCACCTGCAATGCAGGAGACCCAGCTGGATTCTATCCCTGAGTCAGGAAGATTCCCTGCAGAAGGGAATGGCAACCTACTCCAATATTCTTGCCTGGAGTTCCATGGACAGAGGAGCCTGGAGGGCTACAGTACATGGGGTTACAAAGAGTTGGACACAACAGAGCAACTAACACTTTCACTTTCAACTACCCAAAGCACAGGAAGGTTGTAAGTTATTACTGCACAGAATTATCACTGTTATTTAAACATTAGCCATGGATTACCCTTGGTCCCAAAAAAAGGCATTATGTTGAGTTGGTTGAGTCACTTGCGGTTAAAATTCTTTGGTGGCTCTTTGATGGCACTGGTTCTAACTAGATTCCAGAGACGTGTGCCCACTGTTTTGACAGATTAGTTAATCTCAGCCTGAATATCACAGGGAACTATGAGGCCTTAGGTAAAACAGGGCTCAGGTTAAAACTAAGAGAAATTGTACATCTGTGGTTATCACGATTATGGAGCAGGCATCCTGAAAGCTAGCTTTTGAGCAGACATGTAATGAAGAGGCCTACAGATGATTATCTCTACTGTGAGTATTCTAGGTAACATGGCAGTGATTCTCTACTTTAAGGAACTTAGTAAATGGGGCATATTTAACAAAAGAACATGAACTGTACAAAGACTGTATATACTAAATAGTTGGTCATTAAAGCGAACAGGAATAGCAAAGAAACCATGAAAGCAAAGAGAAATGGGTTATTTGAAATGGATGTGATAGGGGTTAGATTAAAATATAGATTTAATTCTGATCAAATGATATTTTATAAATTTAGTCTTATTTTGATCTAACTCAGAGTGGCTACTTAAATGAGTGACTTTTTATGCATGCCTCCTTCCTTATTTGCTACCATGCACCATCTAGTTTAAAAACTCAAGTGTGCCTACGGGGCTTCTGCAATGGCTCAGCGGTAAAGAATCCACCTGCAAATCAGAAGATACAGTAGATACAGGAGACTCAAGGTTGATCCCTGAGTTGGAAAGATCCCCTGGAGGATATGGTTAACCCACTCCAATATTCTTGCTTGAAAAAAATCGTGTGGACAGAGAGGTCTGGCAATTACAGTCCAAAAGGTTACGAAGAGTTGGACACAGCTGAGTGAGTGAGCATGAGTGTGTGCATACAGGTTTGAGGCACATGTCAGGATCCTACATTGTAATAATCAGATACTACTAATGCAAGTGATCCAAGGACCACACCTAAAAAAAAACTCAGAGCCAGTTATTAAATCCAAAAGGCACTTAAATAAAACTCTGGTAACTATCATATCTGATTTATATTTATTAAAGTTTAATCCTTTTAAACTGGATCATCGAAAAAGCAAGAGAGTTCCAGAAAAACATCTATTTCTGCTTTATTGACTATGCCAAAGCCTTTGACTGTGTGGATCACAATAAACTATGGAAAATTCTGAAAGAGATGGGAACACCAGACCACCTGACCTGCCTCTTGAGAAACCTGTATGCAGGTCAGGAGGCAACAGTTAGAACTGGACATGGAACAACAGACTGGTTGTTGTTGGAAAAGGAGTATGTCAAGGCTGTATATTGTCACCCTGCTTATTTAACTTATAAGCAGACTACATCATGAGAAACGCTGGGCTGGAAGAAGCACAAGCTGGAATCAAGATTGCCGAGAGAAATATCAATAACCTCAGATATGCAGATGACACCACCCTTGTGGCAGAAAGTGAAGAACTAAAGAGTCTCTTGATGAAAGTGATAGAGGAGAGTGAAAAAGTTGGATTAAAGCTCAACATTCAGAAAACTAAGATCATGGCATCTGGTCCCATCACCTCATGGCAAACAGATGGGGAAACAGTGGAAACAGTGGCTGACTATTTTTCGGGGGCTCCAAAATCACTGCAGATGGTGACTGCGGCCATGAAATTAAAAGACGCTTACTCCTTGGAAGGAAAGTTACGACCAACCTAGACAGCATATTAAAAAGCAGAGACATTACTTTGTCAACAAAGGTCCATCTAGTCAAGGCTATGGTTTTTCCAGTAGTCATGTATGGATGTGAGAGTTGGACTATAAAGAAAGTTGAGCGCCAAAGAATTGATGCTTTTGAACTGTGGTGTTGGAGAAGACGTTTGAGAGTTCCCTGGACTGCAAGGAGATCCAACCAGTCCATCCTAAAGGAGATCAGTCCTGGGTGTTCATTGGAAGGACTGATGCTGAAGCTCAAACTCCAATACTTTGGCCACCTGATGCGAAGAGCTAACTCAATGGAAAAGACCCTGATGCTGGGGAAAATTGAGGGTGGGAGGAGAAGGGGACGACACAGGATGAGATGGTTGGATGGCATCACCGACTCAATGGACATGAGTTTGGGTAGGCTCCGGGAGTTGGTGATGAACAGGGAGGCCTGGCGTGCTGCGGTTCATGGGGTTGCAAAGAGTTGGACACAGCTGACTGATGAACTGGACTGAATCCTTTTAATACTAACAGTTAAAAGTAATTCTCATTTTATGTGGAAAACAGTTCAGATGACTTACCCAAGGAAATATCAATGTAATAATGTCATGTGCCTCCTCAGAACTTTTAAGTACTATAAAATTACTCTTGAACATACTTGTGACTTTTTCTTTTTAAAGCTGTAATTTTTTTAATTTAAAAATATTCTTTTCAGGTAATCCTTAAAACTTACTTAAAAATAAGAATTACTACCCAAAATTTTGCACAAACTGCTAGAAGGATGGACTATTTGAATTTGTACCTCTTCTGTTGCTAATATAAATAAGATAGTAAAACCGCTAGTAAGTCAATGAAGAAGAAAATGAGATAATAATCTTGAATAAATTAATCTTCTAAAAGAGAAATTTCTTAATTAATCATTTGAAAATAAAAGTTAAATAAGTAATATCCAAAACAAAATTTGCTACCACCAATCTAAAACTGGGTAATTACTTTTCTTCTATTCCTAAGAAAGCATCATCTCCAAATATCTTTCAGTTACATCAACAATGTCTCTAGTCATAAAACCACAGACTTAGCAAACCTTTCCTCTGGCCTTTATCTATCAAAAAAATTATAAGTAAAAATGTCTTATCTCTAAGATTTGTCTTCCCTATAAACTACCACCAGATTTCTAAACTTTGTGATTTTGATTATGATTAATTTTAGAAATAAATTACTACATTTTAAAACCCTGGGTACAATGGAGTATAGGAATATTATCTATAGTCTCACCATGCTAACAATGCATTTCAATGTAATTATGTATCCTTTCATCTGTTACATCTTTCCATGTTACACGTATTACATTACAAACCATAATTTACTTAACCAATTTCCTATACAGGAGAATTTAGATTGTTTCTCATTTTTCCCTATAGAAAGAAATGATGGGATGAGTAATGGTGATATATTTATATGTATCTAACATTTTGCTATTCTATTAAATATCAACATAGTCTGCTGTATCACTGCCCATGCATTTTCATAGTTCTTCACTGTCCCAAAGTAAATAACTCCTTAGGCTGACCCACATTAATAATAATCTTTGCCTTTTGTTGTTCTCTTTACTGACTCTGCTTCATTAAAAAGGTGGTTCCCTGTATCACCCAACATACCCCACCTCCTACCCCCAAGGTTTCTGATTTCATGGTTCTTCTCTGCATTAGTTCTTCTGTGTGTTAGTTTGCCTTCCTGAAAACAAATAGCATTTTTCCTTCTTATCCAATTCCTCTATCTCCTTCAAAATCCACCTAAGTCAACTTATAAAACCAAAAAATCCATATGGTCCCTTTCAGGTAATTCTTATTTAACTAAAATTAACTTTACAAGCAGAAGATCTGTGCATGCCAAGTTCACTTAAACAACTTGCTTTTCAGACTGTTGAAATACCTTTTTAGGCCCCAAGATGGAGTTACTCCTGCCCAAGGTGCCAACCAGCAAACTGAAAAGTTAGGTGCCTTTCATGTCCCTGTAAGTGCTCCACATGACCAGAAATGCAGTATGTCCTGTCGGCCAATCCCCAAACACCCACTAAGCTCTGGGCTTCCTCATCCCAAGCAAGGTTAACAATGTTACCCCACCCAGTCAAATAATTTATTAGTATCTTTCTTGTTCATTATTATTTATCCTATAAAACCTTTCTGGCTTCACCCCAGCTGGCAGTTCCAGACAACAAACTGTCCATTTCCTGAAGTGTTAAGGTTTTTTGCATTATCTAAACTGACTGCTTTAATCATTCTTTTAAAAACAATGTACAACCATTCAGTAAAGTCAAAAAAGTAGTAAATAACTCTGAGTTCAAAATAAGTCTATTTTTATAACAAACATTTAAATCTTAATTACTTCAGTTTCAAGGATCACAATGCTAACTAACATGACTTTGCTAACTTCCTTAAAAACCACTACCTGTTCACAACTAGTCACCCCCAAAATGTTACTTAGCCAAGCCAAAGAGTGACTATTTTCCCACTTTACAGTAATAAAACGCCAAGTTAAACCACTAAATATAAATGTTAAATAACATTTCAAGCAATTGTCTGATTCATAAATTTCTGCTATGTTACTAACACAGAGAACCAATGAAATACATAAAACTCTTGACTAAATCTTTGTCCTATGCACCTTAGATTATAAAGGTAGTGAACAAAGTATATAATGTTATTTTTACTTTCAACATTGTTAAATAAACCCCACAGATCCTAATCAGATTAGGAGTTAAGACCAAAAAAGGGAGAATAATTAGGATAATAAATTACAACTACATAACTGTGGAATGCTAATATTATCAACTGGTAGCCCATTCAAAACAAGGGCAATTTTAATTATCTACAGTGAAGTGTGCAATTTACCTGCAAATCCAATCAATTTTAAAGACACCTCCCAGCATTTTAGCACTCATTCCTGCTGGAAGTACCCAATGTATAGGAGATCCTCCATGATGTGATTCTGAAGAAAGTCTTGCAAATCCTAAGGGAATAAATTATAATGTATTCATGCAAATATAATTAAATGTTTTTACATATCCAAAGTATTTTTACCTTGAAATTTCCCTTGAAAACTTAACATTGAAATTTTACCTTGAAATTTTCCACTCTCTCTCACAGAAAATATTAAGATAACACTCCTTGCAGATCTGAATGCAACATTCAATTTCTTCTCATTTACAGGCAGTGTAGACCATACACCCTATATAAATAACGTGAAGATCACAGATTGTAATTAATGTAAATCTTTTATGTTTCCAATTATATTTGCAAAAGACCAAGGCTACCAATAAGCTATTATGAATAAAGGTGCTATTTATCAGCAGTCAAAATAATACAATACTCGGGAAAAATATGGAGAAAATTAACCAAACTTAACAAAAACATTAAAACTACGAGTAAAACACATGAGGGCGAGCGGTGACCAAAACACATGAGCTAGAATTTTATACAATAAGAACAATCACCAACAGTTACTCTAAATTAGAACCATTTACTACCGGAAAAACATTTTGTTTGAAAGTGATTCACAATGTGTACATTTCTTCTTTAAAAACTGTGTCTAGACTTTCAATGGCTAAGTCAGAGGTCTCTCCTGGTAAATGTCACAGTGCACTCGAACATGTGTGTATTATTTTCAAATATCTCTTGACACTGATTTCTAACGTAATTCCACAGTGATAAGAGAACAGACAGTATGATTTCAATACCTTTAGACCATGAAATTTTTCACTTTGTTTTACATCCCTGGATATGTTCCAGTTGTCTCCTGGATTATAGTCTATGGGAACATGAATAGAATTTGTACCCTGCTGTTGTATGAAAATTGTATAAATCTTAATTGAATATGAATTGGTTCATAGTGCTTTTCAGGTCTACTATACCATTCTACTTTTGTATATTCACTCTATTAATTTGAGAGTTTGATACTGAAACTCCAACAAAAAAATCTTAATTCATCTACTTAAAAAGTTATCTGTAGTGGAATTATATGTAACTTTGTTCTGTATTTTCCAATAAATGTGCTATCCTAGTTCCATAATTTGAAAAAACAAAAAACAAAGCTTGCTCAGGGACTTTCCTAGTGGTCCAGTGGTTAAGACTCTGTGCTTCCACTGCAGGGCACACAGGTTCAATCCCTGGTCAGAGAACTAAGATCCCACATGTTGTGCATCAGGGCCAAAAAAATTTTAATTTAAAAAATAAAATAAAAGTAAGTAAAATAAAAACTGCCTAATGATGAAAAAATATGTGAGTAAACCCCAGGGAAGAATTTCTATTAAATTTGAATCATTTCTCTTTTCAATTTAAGTTCAAATTTTCAAATACCAATAGTTTGAAGAGACTTGTGTTTTATGTAGAGCTGGAACACAGCTACCATTTCCAAAGCATTTTAATCAATTCTTTCTTCATGAAAGATTAAGAGGCAGAATGGTAAAGTAAAGCAGAAGCTCCAATTCAGTTTGATCTGCTGATACATTCTAGATCTCATTCACACTAGATGCTTAAATACTTTTGCCTAAATCCACTCCAGCTGAGGAACAGAATAAATTTCCATTAGATAGTTCTTTGGCATATTATTCCTTCCATCTGTAAAATTTAATGGGTTAACCTCAAATCAGAAATAGAGGATGATCATTAATACTGACAGAAATATCTTTAAAAAATGTTTAGTTTTACCTTTCTTTAAGTCAATAGAAACTGTCTTAAACCAAAAATATGAAAATATTATAATATAGTTTGTATAAAAAGTAGATGTATTTTACAGCAGAAACATTAGAAAACAATTAACCTTACAACATCTGACAGCAACCAGGTATATCCCTTTTGTAAAGGCTAGGTGGGCCTGTAAACTGAATCTTCTCTTTTCTTCAAAATCCAAGTGATCTTACTTTTAAAAACTCAAAGAGATTCTCCATAGAGGAACACCTTCTTTTCAAGAAAACCTCAAGGTGGAAAACAAGCAGTAATATAAAACAAAAACTGGCTGACTAAAGAACCTTTTTAAAAAGTGTTGGTATAATAAACTAGCAACTTGAATAAAGAAACACAAAACTTGAACCACTTTTGCAGTACAATGTATAATGAAATATAGTCTTCAAATATTGAGTAATTTTACTTCTAAACTCATCTTCAGAAGAGTTAAAAGAAAACGTAAAATTTACTACTTGGTTGCTTAACCAGTCAAAAAAGCAGACCCTGCAGGGCAACTGGGGGAAAAGAGCTTTAAAGCTTTAATGAAAATTACAGTATCTCATGTACTCAAGTGATACTTAAGTCCACCTTCACAATTAAAATTTTCAAGGTTAGGATAGTTTCAACAGAACTGTTGCTAATACCTTAGCTTTGGCAAGGGACACATTCTCATGGTTGTTACTCTTTATGAGAAAAAATCTTGCATCCTGTAGAACATATTTGAGTTTACTGGTTTGATCTGAAAAAAAGAAATCCAAACTGATTAACCAGAGGCCATTGTCACATGGAGGAATTTAAGTTGTACTAACTGAACAAGCCCTCCGCAACCCAACTAAACTTTTAAAATTCATAATCACCCATTCAACCTGAAAAGCTAAGCCACAACACGTAGTAAAGCAAAGCTAAGAAAAGACACCAGCATTTTGCAAGAAGGCCAACCTAATATAGTAATGTTCTGATATATCAGATTCATATTTTGTGTGAAAATAGCTATAAATTTTATGGATTTTATCACATTAATCATTTAAAATCGTTAACAAGTTCTTATCCTATTTATATATATATCTTAAAATATATATATATATACACACACACACACACACATACACCATCCACTCTGTCCAGAAACTAAGATAGCTTAAGATGTTTGCTATTTTTCTAAAAGATATGGCAGTAAAAAGTGAATATGGAGCTCTGTGTAAGACATTATTTTTTTCCCCTTTAATGCAATATATCAGAACATTACTACATTAAAACCAACTATTAATGGAGAACCAATAAGGAAAAATAATGACTTTAAGGCAGCATGCAATGAAAACAATTTCAAATTTAAATGATACCTTTTCGGACAGCACGAACGGAAGATGATAATTTCTCATGCTTCTTTTCTGAACCTGTATTTAGCCAAAGTACATTTGTTCAGATTGGGCTTTAATAGAGATAAGACAAAATTTCTACAGTCTTGTCACATAAAGTTCTCATTCAAGACAAATTATTCTTCCTGGCGCACCCACACACACAAAAAAAAATACTTCTCAATGTGTACGAGTGTTTTGCTTTTTGGGTTGTTTGGATGTTTTTAAAAATATTTGAACAGTTTCTCACTCAGAAAACTAGTCACTGAATCATCATCTTCCAAGAAAAAAAAAAGTGAAATTCCACTTAAGCAGTAACAGAACAGGATTAAAATAATAAGAAAAAGCTTAGTTTCTTCTAGAATTATTACACTGAACATGCCAGAAATCAATACTAATGAACATCAACAAGTTCACGCTAAACTACAGCCTCCACAGTTTTTACAGCAGATTACATTAGAATCAGTCAGATATGATCACAAATAAAAGTAAATGAGAATACCTGCATATGACTCCGATGCAGAGCTTCCACTTCTATCAAAAATAATAGGAGATATGCCTCTAGCTCTCTTTCTTTCCTTCTTTTTCTCATCTAAGAAAGAATTAAGACAAGATTTTTAAAAACATTACAATGTAAGTTAATCAAATAAGAATGTATCATCATGTCTGGATTTTCCCTAAGTATTATTCACTACTAACCTCTCCTGACCCACTTAACTTCCTCAGAACAAAGTGTGCCAATTCAGACACTGTTCAAAAGCTAAGCACATTTTTTATTTCTCCCACCAATTTTAATCAAATAAAAATACACAGCCATTAATGAAAAACTACTTACCCTATATATAAAAGTCTTAAAAGTTTTAAAAGGGGGGAAAAAAATTCTGCAAAGCAAACACTATTTTTCTTTCAATTAAACTTATGGTATTCCCTCACACCAGCCAGAAAGGCTGTCATCAAAAAATCCACAAATAATAAATGCTGGAGAGGGTGTGGGGAGAAGAGAAACCTCCTACACTTTTGTTTGAAATGCAAACTGGCACAGCCACTATGGAGAACAGTATGGAGGTTCCTTAAAAAACATCTAGCTAGTATGACCCTGAATCCCACTCCTGGGCATATATCCAGAGAAAAATATGATCCAAAAAGATACGTACACCCCAGTGTTCATCGCAGCACTGTTTACAATAGCCAAGACATGGAAGCAACATACAGTCCACCAACAGAAGAAAGAATTAAGAATATGTGGTACATATATACAACGGAGTATTACTCAGCCATTAGAAGGAATGAGATAACGCCATTTCCAACAACAGGGATGGACCGAAGAGAGTGTCATACTGAATGAAATCAGACCTAGAAAAACATCTTATGACGTCCCTTATATGTGGGATCATAAGGGATGGAGAAAGAAATGATACAAAGAAACTTACAAAACAGAAACAGACTCACAGACTTCAAGAACCAACTTATGGTTGTGGGGGGGCAGGTGGGGATGAGGGGAAGGGATAGTTAGGGAACTTGGGATTGATATGTACATCCTGCTGTATTTAAAAGGGTAACCAACAAGGACCAACTGTATAGCAGAGTAGGTACTCTGATCAATGTTATGTGGCAGCCTGGATGGGAGGGGAATCTGGGGGAGAATGGATACATGTGTATTTATGGCTGAGTCCCTTCCTTGTCCTGAAACTATCACAACACTGTTAATCAGCTATACCCCAATAAAAAATACAGTTAAAAATTACAATGTCCCCTTCTATGCACCAAGTAACACTGTTTTAAGTCCTCTTTTTAAAAAGTTTACTATCATTCTTCAGCAAATTCCAAGTCTGATTTTGAGATGTCCAATGAACCCCAAAACTCAAAGGTTTTCAACTGTTCAAAAAAAAAAATTACACTGAACTCCCTTCTGGTTGCCACTGTTTGCTTCTGTGTCTTCAAATACATTCTTTTTGACCATTTCCTTCCTGAATTACTGCTTATTTTCAAATTCAATTCAAAATTTATCTCTAAAATCTCAGTGATAGTCTGTATAGTGCTATTAAAAAGCTGAGAATCTTCAATAGACAGAAAAGGCTTGCATTACTTATAAGAACAACTTCAGGCTTAATTTGAAACTTTATAAGCATATAAATGAAGACCTAAAATGCAATTAGGCTCTCCTGTCACTGTTTATCAGTATTTTAATTACATCATGATAAGCACCTTTAACTTTTCAGTTATGAAAAGGAATATGATGGGAGAAAATACATATACTTATTTTTATAAAAATAAGAGAATGTTGAAATGATAATCAATAATCTTTCATATAAACTTCTATTTTAAAAGCTTTAAATAGATTCTCTCCCTTAATCCTTATAACAAACTCGTGAGATACACAGAACCATTATTCTCACTGACAGAAGGGAAACCTCATCTCAGTGGTATGGTTAGGGAACCTGGCCAGGGTCCCGTGGTTCCTGAGGGGCAGATCCTAGTTTCTAACTTGCAAGTACAAGCCAAGAGCTCTATTCTTAATAACAGAATAGAAAAGATATTTCACTACTGTTCCTGAAAGGGGATTCTAACTTTAAGCTAGTTTAAAGAGGGAAAACTACAAGGTAATAAGTTCCTTTTAAGTAAGCATTTCCCCCCCTTGTAATTTATTACTAATACCTTCTCCAAATAAGATTGTTAACAAGAAGTTAATCAATGATGCTGACGTTTCTAACTCTGGGCAAACAGGAAAGGCAAGGCAGTACATACTGACACAGTTACAAAACCGAGCCCACTTAAAGCTAGCAACTGGGGAACATACTGATATTCATATAATTAGCTATAGAAAAAGTATTCCTAGGCTTGCCAGCTTTGAATGAGACCTAACTTTCAAGTTTTAAAATCCTCTCCTTCATGGTAAACTGTAATACTTCAAAAGAAATTAAACTGAAGTTTTAGTACAAAATAACTGAAAACCTCAACCAAACAGACGAGAAACAGGAGTTTTTGTCACATCCCAAATCTCTTTCTCATCATGTCTGTTTTGTTCACTGACTACACATTCTTATATAGCATCTAGCATACAGAAGGAACCGAATTCATTGAATCAATTGACGTGCACATGAAGGAGACTAGAAAAATAAACTTTGTTTTAAGAAAATCATTCTAAATTATTTCTTTCAAAACGCCTAACATGTTTCTTTTACTTTTTCCTATTTGAATAGTTAGGGAATCTAAGCATTACAGGGTTTCCCTGGTGGCTCAAATGGTCAAGAATCTGCCTGCAATGCAGAACAGCCATGTTCAACCCTAGATCAGGAAGATCCCCTGGAGAAAGGAATGGTAATCCACTCCAGTATTCTTTCCTGGAGAATTCCACGGACAGAGGAGCCAGGGGGGGCTACAGTCCAAGGGGTTGCAAAGAGTCGGACACAACTGAGTGACTAACACTTTCACTTCCAAACATTACACATTGATCACAAAGAATAATACAACTCCTACTGCTGTTTAAACATAATACTTGTACTAAAAAAATCTCTCACTAAGATGAGGCAGGAAAAATAACAGAAGCAGATCTTGCCCAACAATTTTTATATAATGTTAAATATTGTATTACCATGAAAAATCTCCAAGGAGTTTTTATCTTTTTTGTACAACTAACTTCCACTGTTCTTAAGTTTATGATCCCCTCTCCTGACTATTATTCTCAGATCAAAAAAACAGTCACCTAAAAAATAACTTTTAACAATCACCAACTGTGTCACTTTTGCTATAAAAGAAGTTGCTAAAGTTCTGAGGAAAAAATGAGGTAAAATAAACTGGAGTCTAGAAAATTCATGACAAGGAAACTAAACTGTCATCCTTTGTATTTAAAAACTGGTACCCCTCTTTTAAAGAGTTTCAGGTTCTTTTTCTTTCACAGTACTAGAAACTGCTCCGTGATAAAAATAATAATATCCTGCATACTAAACAGTCTTTAAAACAAGTCCCATGTAAGAGTTCTTCCAAAGAAAAGTCACAAAGCTTCCTTTAATAAGGAAAGTAAGAGTTCTAGGTATCTCTAAATCTCTTAACAGTTTTAATATCCAGGTTTTCTAAAAACCATTGGCTGGTATTCAATACAAAATATCTAATCACAAAAAACATAAAAAGTATGAATAAATATCTTGCTAAGTGTTAGCATCTAGGAGCTTATTAAAAATACACATTAGTGCAGGTCTGATCTATTTATACAATCTCCTTGGCATGCGTGTTTACTCGCTCGGTCGTGTCCGACTCGTTGCCTGCAGCCTGCCAGGCTCTTCTGTCCATGGCTTCTCTAGGCAAGAATACTGGAATGGGTAGCCATTCCCTTCTCCAAGTAAGTCTCCCCTGTTTAACTTAAACAAGATAAACATTCAAGTCTAAGAAATATCATTCCTAATGTCAACACTAAAAAGAAGATTCCTACAATAAAATGTCCCCTACTTTTATTTTTTCACACATTCTCCACAATAAATGAACATTCATACTTTCAATGCAATTTTTGTTCTCTATCCATTATCATAAATTATAAATGCATATCCCATCAGTCTGTGCAAAGTATGATGGAATAATAGTAATAGATTCCACAAGTTTTTTTTGTATTAAACCCAACTACCCATCTGTTCAGTCTAACTCTTTAACCACCTCCAAAAACCTGTCTAACTCCCAAACCTAGAACTCTGATGAGTAAAAGGCTAGAAGCACTTGAGCTGCCAACTGGAGAATACCTGGCCATCTGCTCTAACATTTACACTATCAAGAATATGATTTACCAACAATGTACTACTAAAATGATAAAATTCTACAATGACATTGTAACTATCACATATATCAAAAGAATAGAACTTTTCTTGTATTCCAGTGTTTGTTACATTTGGCCTATGTAGCAGATCTGGTGGCACTTTTACATTAAGACAGCCATGGGACTATAATCATCATAGAGCGGCCAATGATCTTTAAGGACCCTGACCGCTCCTTGCTCAACCTTCTGAATTTCTCCCCAAAAGAGGGTTCCTTCAGCCTAGTGACTGCAACTATCTACCATTCCTACTTTAAGTCTCCTGGGTCAGAGAAAGTGGCAAAGCATCTTTCTTTCCCAGTCTCTCCACAAGAATTTTATACTCTTTATTTTCCATCTAATACCTTTTATACCCAGCCCTCTGGAGGCATTGCCCCAGTCAACCCACAGGCATAAAAATAAAAGTTCATGCTCCCAAGAGAGAAACAAAGTTATTCTGATTTCTGTTGCCACATGATAGAAATCCAGAGGCATTTAACATGAAAATACTCTAATACCTAGCAGATAGGTTCCATATGAATATACTTCAAGTACAGCAGTGTTTAAATAAGCTGGTGTCGACTCGTATGTAAATCTAAGAATTTATAACATTAAAACCTCAGATATATTTCCTTATTAGAGAAACAAATGAAGTAATGTGCATTTGCAATACAATCAATTTGGAGCTAAGAAACACCTTGACTAAGATATGTAAATCTTATTCAAGTGCATAATATATCCCAAAACACACTGTATTAAAAAAAAAAAACAAAAAAACCACAGGACAGTCTTACTAACATCCCACATTGCCTCAAATTTCATAATTCAATTTTAAAATATTCAAGAAAAACACCAATCAGGTCAATTAAAAAATAAAGACAAACTTTTACATTAAAAGTTAGTACCTGATCCATCTGTTCCTGAACCAGATCTGACGGACCCATCCGTGAAGGTGACAGATTCAGAATCAGAGTCGCTAGCCTCACTTCTAGTGTCATAGTCATTTCCCTCTTCCTTCTGGTCTCTCTCATCCTGTTCATATTCTTCTTCCTCCTCTTCCTCCTCCTCTTCTTCCTCCTCCTCCTCTTCTTCCTCCTCCTCCTCCTCGCCATCTTCATCCACCTCTTCATCTTCCTCTGCATCTTCTTCTACCTCTTCGTCTTCCTCCACATCTTCCACCCCCTCCTCCTCATTCTCAGTGTTGTTGCCTTGCTCATCAGAAGAACCACTGCTGCCAGTCTCGTGGTCAGAGCCATATTCTTCAGAGTTCACTTCCTCCTTAGAAGACTGGCTGGATCTGCTTGCACGTCTATCCACTTCAAGCCCAATTCTCTGATGTTTAAAGAAAAAGGGAATCAGCAGTCATACAACAGACAAGGTCAGAGTGAATAAACAGTTCTAGCCTCAAACAGAAATGAAAGAATTGCTTTCTGTTATTGTATCTGCAATAACATTTACTACCTCGGAATCATCTGGTGTAGGGGATTTGACCCTCCTTTCAGGATCCCTTTTCCGCAGACAAGTTTTGTCAGGCTGACTCTTATAAGGTTCTCTAGAGGCACTGCTTGACAAACGAATCTTCCGATCAGCTTCTAACCGCTTGTTTCTTTCAGATCTTTGATATTCCTCATTTTTATACTCTGTGACTGATTTTCCTTTTGTACTAACCATTCTTTTGTTATTGTTCACTGATGAGCTCAGTGGCTTAGAAATCAATTGTCTTGAATGAACAGAAGGCTTTTGTCGCTTTGTGTCAGTTGATTCCATTCGGTCACTTTTTCTTTTTGAACCTTAAAAATTACCAAAAAAAAAAAAGTTTGGGTATTAAGACTTATTGCACCAAAGTTCAACAAGTAAACATATCAGAGAGGGAAAAAAAGCCTCATTTCTTTAAAATGTCTTCTGAAATATTTGTACTCCAAAGTTAATCATAGAGAAAACACAGCTTTCAAATACTGGAATAAATTCACTTATCTGAGACATTTCACATGTTTGAAAAAATAAGTATTACTCTCTTTCACGTGGAATTGGGTACCACTGCTTGTTATGATTGTGCTTGTGGTGTTAAGTGCCTCAAGGAACAAGTACAAAAGAAAAGACTTAAGACATTTTTCTCTATGTACACTGTTATTTTAACAAAATAAACAGAAATCTTACCCTTTTTCTCATTTTTATCTTGTTCACTCTCCGGATTATAGAGTTCATCATCCTGTTCTGGTACTTCAGTCAAAATATCATCTAGAACATTAAGCTCTCCATCTGAAATCAAGGAAATTAAAAAGTAATAGGGAAAAATCATTACCATTAAGCATTTATTTTTGAGTACTTACTGTGAAGCCATTTAAGTATGAGAACTTAACCTTTAAGGAGCTTTTATTTCAGGATCAAGACACAATAATAATTCCTATAAAACCATATAAAGTAGAGGATATGATACAGAGCCCTGGTTTACAAAGTCTGGAGTATATATCCTATAGGGTATGAAAGGATACGCTGCTGCTGCTCCTGCTAAGTCACTTCAGCCGTGTCTGACTCTGTGTGACCCCACAGACGGTAGCCCACCAGGCTCCGCGTCCTGGGGATTCTCCAGGCAAGAACACTGGAGTGGGTTGCCATTTCCTTCCGGGGTACAAAAAGAAAAAGTGAGAACTTGTTTATTTGTGCGTCATCCTTTCATCTCTAGTTTTTGTCAACTGCTTTAAAATGTGCACAATAAAAAAATAATACAGGTGCATAACTTTTAAATAAACATATTTATCAAAGGGATTCCCAGGCAGCGCTAGTGGGTGCTAGTGGTAAAGAACTCGCCTGCCAATGCAGGAGATGTGAAGAGATTTGTGTTTGATCCCTGGGTCTGGAAGATCCCTGGGGGAAGGGCACGGCAACCCACTCAAGCATTCTTGCCCGCAGAATCCCATGGAGAAGAGGAGACTGGCAGGCTACAGTCCATGGGGTCACAAAGCATCAGACACGACTGAAGCGACAGCATGCATATTTACGGAAGATTGTGTACTTCAGGAAAAATACTTACTGATTACCATTTTACAATTCACAAACTCTGGCAGACTCCAGCTTAAACAAGTAATCAAAGTTAACATCACCCACAGGGTCAAATCAGTATCATGGACCCTGGTATGGCACACTACTCATGGAACAATTCTGCAATATTCCTACGCAAAATGCAAAACCTAAACCTATACATAAGGAAACAAATACAAAACCAACCCAAATTTAGAGGCATCCCAAAACATCAATATCATGAAATACAAACACTAAGAAAACACTTCAGATTAAAGGAGACTAAAAGATATGTGATACAGCACATGACCTGAGACTTAACTGGAAAAACTAGTGAAATCTAAATAAGGTCTGCAGGCTACAAGTATCAATGTTAGTTTCCTGATTTTGATAGTACTGCTGTTAAGTAAAAGAGAATTATACTTTTTAGAAAATACATACATTTACGTATTTAGGAGCAAAGAAGCATCATGTCTGCAACAGACAAAAGACGGAGTGTGAATGAATTAGAAAGACAAATATGGTAAAAATGTTAACGTGTGAAATGTGGTTGAAAAGCAAAAAAATCTTTGTACTATCCCTACAGCTATCCTGTTGTCTGAAATAACACTGAAGCAGGTTAAAAGAAGAAAATTAGTGATGGGGTACATAACCAGAAACATTTGAGGCTGCTGGTTTGGACTATAAAAAGTGTAACTTGTCCAGACAAAGGAACCATTGACTGTAACTGATACTTTCAATGATCACAAAAACTTACAACTCAGTTTCATCATCCCATTCCCCCTTCATACCACCCCCCATCCTGTCTAATGGGACAAAAAAATTCTCCAAAATACATGCAATTATGTTATCTACTACTTTAAACTGATCCCCCCTCCCCCACCAAATAAGGCACTAAAGCTAATGGTTAACATTTTAAACACTAAGCATACAAGCAACAAAAATATCTTTACAGATTTAAGGTGCCGTAACAAGAGGTATAAAATCATAAAAACTGATGAGACAGGACAACTGGATCCATGGCTCCAGCCAAAAAGCAAAGCCCAGTGAAAGTATAACAAGGTTTATTAACCTGAGGTCTTTGAACAGGTTAGATACAACTCAAATTTCCCCAAAGAGGGACAGAAATCAGGGAATGAAGAGAACTAAAACAGATAATGTAGGTAAAATAAGAGGAAAAGCAAGGTGACACAGGATACAGAAAAAGAAACACATCTTCTGTACTTGGAGCCACAGTTGCTACTTAGAACACTGAAAATTATATATGCCTGAAACAGCATAGTAACTGATTTCTTTGAGCCATAAAAATGCTTCTCTGTACTTTACTATTTTTCTAAAATGAATATATACTATATGGACTACTTCCCTTTTTTTTTTAATGTTATTGAAAACCAAGATATGTAAACCAAGAAGGTTTCTCTCATCCTCTGAGTTCATGTTTTCACTGAAGAAAATCCCCTCGAAACCTGAATAGTGCAAACACAACTTTTGGATACTATATTATAAAAAAAGAATAAAAACATATGGTTTGATTTTTAGAAATCCATGTTTTTCAGATATTAAGCAATCCTTGGGTGAAAGTTCTCTAGTCAGTGAAAAAGTGAGTCCAACAAATTTTGAAAGATAAGACATCTGTAGAACCAAAAGGAAAAAAAAAAAAAGAACTATGACATGAGAGCAAGTAAGACAATTAGTACAGTGCTATCTAAATCTTTGCAAGAAATTGCTAGTTCTTGATTAGAAATATCCAACCAAAAGCTTGACCTAGTCACATGAAATTATATACTTTTATACATGCTAAATCTAACACAGAAAGAAATAGTGTGAGGCTGATTGTATCAATTTACATTTCAGACAGGCCCAAATCATGGTTTCCCTACAAAAAGGGTACTACTCTTTAAAAACTTTAATAATTTTATTAGACAAATCCAAAGATAAGTTGCAGTTTTAGAAAGTATCTACAAATTTTTAAAATACCAACCAATACTTGCTTTTCTAACATTTTATCACTTTCACACATGACACACATAAGGTATATTTTAGATAGACTACTTTGCAGATAAAGAAATAGAAACTCAGAAATTCAAGTTAACGCAAATTCACTCGTCTAGAGTTCAGGCTTTCTTTAAAATAGAGGGTTAAAAAAAAATAAAATATAGGGTTAAATTACATGTAAACAATAGAAGTACCTTTAAACAAAGTGTAAGAAAACAAAACTACAAAGCATCACTGAAAGGTTGGGTGCACTAGTAATTAATTTCAAATTAGTGCATCAGAAAGCTCTGTATCCCAAACATTGCAGCATCTTAAATTTACTTTAAGTTCAGCCATAATATCCTCATTTGATGTCTACAAATTTTTACCCATTTTATACTCTATGACAACAAAAATGTAACTGGTTTTATGACAAAATTGGCAAACTAAGACCTGCAGGACAAAATTCAGCCCACAGCCTATTTTTGACTGGCAAGACAAGAATGGTTTTGACATTTTTAAGGTTGTGTTTTTAAAAAAGAAAAGAATATATGACAAAGACCTTATGAGGCCTACAGAGCCTAAAATATTTTCTGACTTCCTGATATAAAAGATCGTATTTAAGTTACTTTTCTCCACCACTGAAACCGTTTATTTGTTGAAATACGATACAGACAAGATTTGCGTTTGGAAGCAAGAAAATCCAGGTCATCATTTAAAAGCTAGGTATCTTTGGGAAAGTCCCAATCTGAGCTCCAGTTTCTTCACCTCTGATAAGAGGCATTTAGAATAAAAAGATCACCGTTTGGGGTGGGTGGGGGCAGCTATTTCTTCAGAAGGATCAAATAAAATGACAAGGGTACATAGTACACAAAATATGGTCCTGAATACAGAACAAAATTCTCTTTTCTCAATAACACAAATATATAAATATTCTGACTACTGCAGTAAATTTAACATGCTATCCCAAAACTTGGTGACTTAAAACAATACATTCATTCATTATTATTGCTTATGGTTCTGAGGCTCAACTAAAGTCTCGCATGTGGCTGCAGTTAAAGGCTGGCTAAAACCATCTGAAGGCTTGCTTATTCACACTGGCTGGGTAGATTCAAAACAACTGGGGCTCCTAGGGCATGCCTTTCAATGGCACTCTCTATCATGACAGCTTCAGCATAGGTCAACCTCTTTCATGGTGGTTTAGAGCTCTAAAGATATATTAATACAGCCCAAAAGAAAAAGGGCCATAGTATTTTACTCAAAGACAATCATAAAAGTCAGTCTACTCAGGTTCAAAGAGAGGATCCAGGGACTCCAACTATTGCTGGAAGCAATGTTCCAAATACTTGGAAGCTATTATCCAAACTATCACCACTTGCTTAGTTTTGCTTATTTAATTATAAATGTAAGGTGTATTCTTAAAATAATGAGAGTATTGGGTTATAAAGCCAACAGACTGCTTTCTATGACCCTTCATTGGCTAGAAAATGTACACTTTGTATGTATTTTAATTCATGTTTTTAATTTAAAATGAATTAGCTATAAAGGATTATTTTAGTAATCTCAGAAGTTACTACTATGAAAGATTAACCTACCCCTGGTACATCCTTTTGGGGAAGAAGAGAGAAAGTAACATTCACTGGTTCTCCAGTATGACTTTTTTTATGCTTTAAATCACTCGTTCTATCCTGAAATTTAACATTATTCCGCACAGTGATATGCGCATGTTCAATTTCTTCATAGTTTGACAGCAGCACCATAAGAATATTAGCAATAAAATGAACAAAGGTTAGCAGATGCCTGGTTAAGAATTCTATATAAAATATAACTCAAATGCAGCATTTCCTAATAGGATTTTTAGATGAATTTAATTTATTTAAAGATCTATTTATTTTTATTTTTTGGCTGTGGTGAGTCTTCACTGCACAAGGGCTACTCTTTTGTGGTACTTGAGTTTCTCATTATGGTGGCTTCTCATTGCACAGGCCCTAGAGTTTGCGCTCAGAAGTGGTGGCGCATGGGCTTCTCATTGAGGTAGTGTCTCTTGTTGCGGAGCAGAAGCCCTAGGGCGTGAGGGCTTCAGCAGCTGCAGCACATAGGCTCAACAGTTGAGACTCCTGGGCTCTAGAGCACAGGCTCAACAGTTACGGTACATGGGCTTAGCTGCTCTGTGGCATGTGGGATCTTTCCCAACCAAGGATAGAACCCGAGTCCCTTGCATTGCAAGGTGGATTCTTAACCACTAGACCACCAAGGAAGCCCCTCAAATGCAGCATTTAAAGTGCTTTATTTATTTTTTGAGAAATCTATATAGTCTTTAAAAAACTAAACAACACCCTTTTAAAGCCACAACAAAAAAATGAATTTTTCACAATATGTCGATGCAACAAAGTAACTCAAATGAAACACAAACAGTATTCCCATTTACAGTTAAACTTCAAATCCATTCAAAGTTATACACTAAGAGCCTATAGAATGAATTTAGCTCTTGGATGCTTTGTTTTTGAAAGCTCCAAGGGTTTAAGTTCAGTTCAGTCGCTCAGTCGTGTTCGACTCTCTGCGACCCCATGAACCGCAGCACGCCAGGCCTCCCTGTCCATCACCAACTCCTGGAGTAAGAATACATATTCTACATTTTAAAAAAAGACTATTTGATCACTAGGGGCCCAGATTCTTACCTGAAAACTACCAGCTGGAGCAGTCCTGACAGTTTTTGGTAAAGACACAGACAAGGTAATTTATGTCAAAGTTTTCCATGAGACAATCTAGCTTTATGTTCTTTACATCAGGGAATTTACCAATATTTCCTGAACACAGACCATACTTACCCCTTTATTCTCTATTAACTCAATACCTGCCATTACCTATTGTATTAATTAAACAGGGCTTCCCTGGTGGTTCAGATGGTAAAGAATCTGCCAGCAATATGGAAGACCTGGGTTCCATCTCTGAGTTGGGAAGATCCCCTGGAGGAAGGCATGGCAATCCACTCCAGTATTCTTGTCTGGAGAATCCCCAAGGACAGAGGAGCCTGGTGGGCTACAGTCCATGGGGTCACAAAGAGTCAGACACAACTGAGCGACTAAGACACACACAGTTCAGTTGCTCAGTCCGACTCTCTGCGACACCATGGACTGCAGCACACCAGGTCCCCCTGTCCATCACCAACTCCTGGAGTTCACTCAAACTCATGTCCATTGAGTCGGTGATGCCATCCAACCATCTCCTTCTCTGTCGTCCCCTTCACCTCCTGCCTTCAATCTTTCCTAGCATCAAGGTCTTTTTCAGTGAGTCAGTTCTTCTCATCAGGTGCCAAAGTATTAGGAGATTCAGCTTCAAAATCAGTCCTTCCAATGAATATTCAGGACTGATTTCCTTTAGGATGGACTGGTTGGATCTCCTTGCAGTCCAAGGGACTCTCAAGCGTTTTCTCCAACACCACTGTTCAAAAGCATCAATTCGTCGCCGCTCAGCTTTCTTTATAGTCCAACTCTCACATCCATACATGACTACTGCAAAAGTCATAGCTTTGCCTGTACTGACCTTTGTCAGTAATGTGTCTGCTTTTTAATATGCTGTGTAGGCTGGTCATAGCTTTTCTTCCAAAGAGCAAGCGTTTTTTAATTTCATGGCTGCAATAGCCATCTGCAGTGAGTTTGGAGCCCAAGAAAATAAAGTCTGCCACTGTTTCCACTGTTTCTCCATCTATTTGCCACACACACACATCTATTTGCCAAGACACATACACACTCTATTAAAAAAGCATTTTATCTGCCTGACCCTAGAATGCATATACCCGTAACTCTTAACACAACACTGATATTAACTAAAAAAAATTTAAGGTTCAATTCAAGACACTGAAGTAACAGGAACACCAAACATGTATTTTTAGTACACAGGTTACCTTGTGAAAGAGTAGGAATGCTAAAGGGGGCAAGCCTACTCAACTCCAGTGGATTCACTGTCTTAAGAGACATGCAAGTACCCTGTCAAATCTTATAAATTTTCAAGAGGATTTCCAAATTTAGATTTTTATTTGAATTGTCTGACTTTCACATACTCCTTGATTGAAAATAAAACAAAGCAGGCTGCTGCTAGCTTGATTCCTTTATGGAAATACAATCATCTGTGAACGTTTTGCATTCGCAATATATGATGTTCATATATGGTCTTCATTATCATCACTGGTTAAGCAAGCATAATCTTATATTACCATCAAAAACTATTAAACTGAGTTTTGGGATAAATATACAGATCCACAATACGAAACAGAACAAAGAAAGAAAAAAATCACTGTTTTTAGAGAACCTGTTCAAAACTGTCAGTCAACAAGGCTTGTCTTCTCTAGATGGGGGTATTTGTTTGAATAAGATAAAGACAGAACTTTAAAATCTAACTGGCTTTCAAAGTAGTTTAACCTTTAGAAGGTTATGTATGGAACAAGTATTCCAGAAAGAAGCCCAATGAATTCAAGTACTGTGACTAAAATCTCACAGTTCTGAACCCAAATTTAGTACTCTTTCCACTCTACCAGAATTACACTTCAACCTTGAAATTCCTGGCCTGAAAGGCCATAATCCTTAACTCCAGGGATATCTGTGTTGAAAATAATCTTTATTTGAGAAATGGTTTGTTTTTTGGACCCTGGAAGCTTCTGGGTCAGGAGATACAGAGTACTACTTATTTCAGGATCCAGGTTCAGACTAAGACCTTAAGTATTTAAAGGGAGGAAAAACTAAAAAAACCTGAGTGGTTAAATATATCGTGCATTTTGTGTCTAACACAGGGCACCAATACGTTACAGCTGCTATTTTACTTCAGCTAATACAGTTACAGCGGGGTTTGGAAATGGAGCAGCATTCCCTGCGCCTCCCATTCCATTTTGTTTTAGTGAAGACCAGTCTCTCAGTTATTTTTTTGTCATTCAAAATTGTCATTCTTCTAAAAGAAGAGACTTGGATTTCCCATCCGTCCAAACTTCCCGTCTTTCAAAAAACAAACAACTGAAGTCTATGGAGAGCATTTGTAGCTTTCTGTCCTACTTCTATTATGGATAAAACAAATATATTGGAATATCAAACATACTCTATGCTTTACAAAGCCCTAACTAAAGTGAACGAAGACTATCTAGCCCTAAGGACTTACTAGAGTGAGGACTAGTGTGTGTGTGTGTTACCAAATGCATATATTTGTATGTATTTGCATGACTGTATGTTATGTATAAACTGAGAAACTCTTAACTTTGGACAGCAACAGCAAATATCACATAACTAGTTTTTAATGAAGTCCAACCCTGAACTAATGATTTACAATTTTCTAAATCATTTATTCAAGGTCCTGAGACAATTACTGTACACCAGGAATCAGGTAAGCAAGACAGACATATTCCTGGCCCTCATGGAGCTTCCAGTTGGGTAACACACAAAAAACATGTTACTTTTTAAAGTGGTACCTCATAACCCACATTTTAGATATATTAAACTTGTGTAACTGTTCTTCAGAAAGAACTTAAGAAATAAACTGCAAAAATGTTTATACAGAAAAACGGCAAATAACATTCGATAATACTACCAACATTTCAACATCTTCCAAATCTCCATTTTGGATAATCACCACAGGAATTAAGCAAGCAATTTCTCCAATTACAGACTTGAGCTTTCAGGTACAGGTATTACAGAAGCATTTATAGAAGATAATGTCTGCTTATTATATAGCTAATATGCAAAGCCCAATAATACAAGGGGTTTATGACCAAAAGTTTAACTGTTCTTTTATTTACAGCAAATTTTTGCAACTTAATTTCTTATCAAGATCTTACACGACTTACAGATCTTTAAAGAAAGGCCTGAGGTTTGTGACATGTCTAAGATTCTTACAGGGCTTATCTTTATAGTTTCTTAATGTTTCATACAAGACAACTGATGACAATAAGTACTGACCTGCTCATTTTTCCTTGTTCAATGTGAAAACAAAGTCAAGTATTAATTCTAATTCTAGCTCTTTTCCAGCTGTTTGACAAATATCAAGAAAGTAAGACACCCTAGGCCTCAGTTTCCTTATTTGCAAAGTAGGCTATTCTAGAAATCTTCCCATTTCAAAATTAAATAAGCAACTCCAATGGGTATGTATCTGCTAGCTTTCCCAGTAAACTACAGACAATCTTAAACTTTAAGATAAGAACTTTTAGCATAAATTTTGAAATAAGCTGAATTATGGAAATTAAGTTTTTAAAAACTACACAAATGTGAGGCCTTTCGAAAGCTGGACAATTTATCCTAAGTATTGCCCATAGGTGGCATTACTACTTCCCAGTAAGTGACAAAATTCCTGTAGTTAGACATTTTCACCTCTAAATCCATTTCTAAAGCAAAAAATTCAATACAGCAGCTACTCTTTTTCCTCGTGTACAACTGTGTCTACTCCATAACTGACACAACTATTTTCATCTTGAGACAAGGAACTCTTGAGAAGTACTGAGTTTTACTCATTTTTTTATCTAGCTCATCTCACAAACCACCACCACCCCCCCGCCCCCCCACACACAGCTCATAGATTACACTCTTGAAACAATCGTTGACTGAGTTAATTCTTACTGATTAAAATCATCTATTTACTACTACTACACTTCTAATTAAAAGCAGTTTGTTTTATTCACTAACATCATGCAATCTTATGATCACATTCCTTCTGGATTTCTCAAAAGGAGGAGAGAGGATTTTCAGGGCTCAATTAAGGAAGGAAAATTAAACAACTAAAACCTAATCAATTCCATGATTGAATTCCTTCTGGATTTCTCAAAAGGAGGGAAGAGGATTTTAAGGACTCATTTAAGGAAGGAAAATTCAACTACTAAACCCAGTCACCATCTCCCGCTTTAAGCAGGAGCAGTTAGTTACCTTAAACATATTTCCACCCAGTCCAATTCCCAAGGTCGCCCCTATCCCTAAAACAGTTCACTGATTTTTCCAGTTCACTAACTCTTCCTTCTTCTAAGGAGCAAAATTAGAGATCACAAATCTAATGGAACTTGACTCTACAGTCCATTTAACAAATTGCTCCCCTCGCCAAGTTAATTAGCCACACAAAAGGGTAGATTCGAGAAATACAGGGCAGTAGCTGGCTATATATGTGTGTGTATAAATATATATATATATACATATATATATTTTTTTTTTTTAAATAATCAGCTATATCCTTCCCAAAACTATTATAGTAATCTTAGGGTTGTAAAAAACCTTAACGCACCACTCAATCTAGACCACTCTTCAGACTTGTATTGATTCTGGATCTACATTAACATTTCTAGGCCCCGGAAGGCCAGTATTTCAAAAGAACTGACATTTCATTCTGGCAATATCAGTTCCTCCCAAACTTCAAAGCAACTGTATCCCTCCGACTCTCTATAAATTAATTTATTTGTTCCTAGTTACCCTCCAGGAACTACGCAAAACGTGTGTCTTTCAGAATAGCGGCCAAGATTTTTTCTGCCTGGCCTGAACCACATAATCATCTTTTCAAACATTACCTTTCCCAAAGTAAGTAAATATGTAACCAAACAGGCCATTCCTGCCACTGCCTATTTAACAGGAACAGCCAGAAATTACTTGTCGACATTTCCCCGGACTAATCATCTATATATACCACGTCTTAAACATCCTTACTTACTAAACTACCAGCTTTAATCGTGGCATTAAGGGCTTTCGAAAATCTAACAGAAAAGACTGTTCTCAAAATACGCACTACCTCCGCATAATACTACCAGGAAATAAACCCAAGGGCCTGCAACTCAGAACAGGCCTTCTCTCAGCCGCGCCCAGGACGGATAAACGTTACGTGAAGAAGGAAATTAGGATCAAAGAAAAAATCCAAGACTAGATGAAGTGTTAGGTCATGGGGAGACCGAGGACGAAAGGGCAGGCCTGGTCTTTGCCAGTGAGTCCGAGTGTCTCCATGGGGAGACCAGCTCCGCGCGGAGCAAGCTAACCTCCTCAACCCCCAACTCACAACGACGACCACGGTTCGGGCGACCACTCCAGAGCCCAGACTCCGCCCGTCACCTTTCTCCGCACTAACCTTTCTCCTCTCGGCTGTCGGCCGCCATTGCTCCCCTCTTGTTTCCGCTGCTGCTGCTGCTACCGCCGCCGCCGCTTCGAGGCGACTCGCGCGGGCGCCGCAGCCGCGGCAGCAAAACAGGCGCGTCCGTCAGTCCGTCCGCTGGGCTGCGCGCTCCGCACCGTGGCCTCTACACTTACCCTTCCCGATTCACCCTTTCTCCCCGCTTCTTCCCTTTCTCTCTTTTCCCCTTCCCTCCTTTCACTCTAGCCACCCACAGCTTAGGCCCAGCCTTCCCGTTGGGGCTTAGAGACGGGAGGGGGGGAAAGGCGGGGGGCTGGGGGAAGGGAAACAGATGGCGACAGCGGGCGGCGCTAAAATGGAGCCTGCTTCCTGCGTGAAACAATCCAGCTCCCGAAGTGCCCTGCGCTGTTTACGCTACGTTCCTCCCTGGGAACGTCACAGTGCGGAGAGGGGCGAGGAGGTGGGACGGGCGAGGGAACGTGACGTAACGTCCGCACGTCGTGCCGCCTCCCGCAACCCGGAAGTCTCTGGAATGAGTTTCATTTCTAGTGATGAAGTATTCGAGGTTACATGCTACCCTGCGTACTCCCTGGTTTGTCAGTTTTCTCACCTGAAGCGCCTATTAAAGTACCTTCCAGCTTCAAGACAAAGATGCTTCCTGTCTCTCCGCGGGACTCCTGATTCAGTTCTGAAAACTGAAGGCTTATTTAGGACAAGTCGGGGCCAGTCCTTTTGCGGCCATCACTTTCTACACTCAGTACAGGATGTACTTTCTAATTTGGTGCTGGAGGCTTACCGAAAGGCAGCGCAGGATGCGATGAGCTCACTTGTAACAAAAGCCTACTAGTTTTGTTTTTTACTGGGGAAAGGAATTACATTGTATTTTAAAATAGCTTTGTAAGTCACATAAATTTGATTTAAACATGTATCGAGGTCCTAGGGTACACAGTTGAGTCAAACAGACTTGAGAAATTAAAACTACGAGAGTGGCCAAAAGTCATTTTACATGATAGAGTAAGATCTTCGAGGACACTTGCTTAAAGTTCATTGTCAAAGGGATGAAAATGTAATTTTGCTTCACTGTTTCATAACTGAGTTTACAAGGGAAAGACATTTGAACGCAAAAAAAAAGTAACATTGTTAAAATATAAAATCAAACTAATGACAAATTTAAAGAAAGATCTATGCTGCCTTGTTCTTTGATTGACCTTGATTGTTTTCTCTCTTCAAGGAGTTAGTTTATGTTCTACTGAGGAAGACAAAACATAAGTAAAAAAATTAAAAATCATGATGAAGTCTATGAAAGAAACAAAAAGCTAATATGGCAAGGCAGAGGGGATAGGTGAAGGCTTTTTATATAAAGTCCTGAGGAGGTGAAGTTGAGACTGATACGCAGCAAAAGGTGGAGATAAGGGTCTTCCAGGCAGAGACCAGCACAACGAAAGGCTCTGATCAGGAAAGAGGCCTTGGTGTGGTCAAGGATCTGCAGAGAACATCACTGAGCTACCACCCAGATAATGAGTGAGAACAACTGGCTGAGATAATGCTTGAGAAACAGGCCACATCTTTAGGAGTAAGGGCCTAACCAGGACCCAACCAAAAACAAAAGCAGCTCAGTATCTACAGAGAGACGTAATTTCAGGGGTGAGCCCACTGGAGGGAGAAGATGGAAAACACCTTTGGCTTTCCACAGATCCACACCTATAAAATGTGAAAATAAGCCAACACAAGTTCAAGATGAGCAGCACACCTAAGAGGAAGACAGCAAAATCTTAAACATCTCTGAAACATTTTCCACAATGTTTACTATTAAATCAGACCAGGGCCAGGTCCTACAGAACAGGTTGCAAACTGGTGCCTCCTAACCTAAGACATCTTGAAACATCAGTGTTTGTGTGCTTTTATTAAAGCTTAATTCCTTTAATTGGGGCATACACTTTCCAGTAAGACTCTTCCTCCACCATCCCTCTCAACTGCCTTACCTTTGACCAGTGTTACTGACTGAAGTATATATCTATGAAGTGTGTGGATTTAGGGAAAAAAAAAAATGGTAGTTGGATTTTGTTGCCCTGGGAAGGTCATGTAGAGTGAAGAGTAAAGGAAACTCAGTACAGAGTCTTAGAGAATATCAATAAAGGGAATATGCAATATGAACCTAGAACATCTTGTCATATTAGAAAGGAGTAATCAGAGAATGCTAGGGCCCTATCAAACTATGAGGCATTTTGAGCAGCTATAAAGACAAAATTGCAGTGGACTGAAATATACCAAATATGTTTAAATCCTTGAATTCATCATAGTTCAAAAAAATCTATCAGTCCCCTTTGGGTGATGCTAGGGAACCAGTTCATTATTTTGAAAATTAGTAAACAAGAGAAGTTATCATCTAACCTGCCTTTCTAATTAGAACTGTATCTCATGGTTATCAGGCAAGTAGTTGATGAAAGAAAGTTTCTCTTTAGGGAGGTATTCAAGCTAATATGTGTCCAGGGTGAACCGATGTTAGAAGTTAGGACATCATCATTTTATAACCATGAATGAGATAAACAGATCAAGACATGTTATTAATGGTTGCTAATTTGTATAACAGAAAGACTAAAACCAAGGCCCAGAATGAGCCACAAGAGGAAACAAAATGTGGAAGTTGAGTCTTGCATATTATAAAAGGTTAAAAAACATAAATATGCAACCTACAGAAGTTCAAGGTGATTAGCCTTCATATGACTGCAGCCCTAATCTGACCTCAATTTCCTGAGCCAGAACTACCCAGCTAAGTGGTTCTGAAATTCCTGACCCACAGAAATGACAAAAGATAATAAAGTTTGTTTTTGAATCCACTAAACTTGAGGGTATATTGTTACATGGCACTTAGAGAAGTAATATAAAATGCCATATGTTAAAAATCAATTGTATTTCTAAATATAGCAACACACAATTGGAAAATAAAATTTAAAAACATTTATAATAGCATTAAAAATATAAAATACTTAGGAATACTGAAAACTATAAAACAGTGTTGACAGAAAATTAAAGAAGACGTAAATAAATGAAAAGATACTCATCATGCATTGAAGGACTCACTATTGATGTCAACCCTCCCTGAGTTGATCAATAAATTCAAAGCAGTCTCATTCAAAATCCCAGTAGAGGTTCTTAAAAGAAATTGACAAGTGAAATTAAATTCATAGGGAAGTGAAAATGACCTAGAAGAGTCAAAATAATTTTGGAAAACAAGAACAATTTGGAGAATTAGCACTACCTGACTTCAACACTTATCATAAAACACATAGTAACACAGTGTGGTAAAGTAAGACAGATGGATTAATAGATCAGTAAAGTATGATGTAATCATACCTAAGCATGGAATACAGAATTAAATGTATAGATAATTTGTGTTATATTCATATACAGTTATATGATACAGAATTTAAAATGAACAAGAACTACATCTAAAACATGGTTAAATTTCAAAAACATGATGTTAAGTGAAATGGGAGCTTTCAAATTGCTATGGTAATATTGTTTAAATGTTAAAAACACATAAAAAGTAATGTATTATTTTATACAGAAATAATGTATGAAAAATACAAAATTATAGACCAGAAGTAATCTTCAAAAGAGTGGTAATTTCTGGGATGTGAGGAAGGAATAGAACTGAGAAGGGGTACAAGGAGGATTTAATGCTCATCAGATATGCTTTATTTAAAGACAAGAAATACCTGAAATACATGTCAAAGAATGGCATTAATACATGTCACATTAGATATTAATTATTAATAATAATACATTAATAGCATGTCATACATGAGGGTTACACTACTGTCTTCAGTGTCTTTGAAATATTTCATTTTTAAAAATTACATATGAGGAATTTTAGGCAAATTTCTAAATTGAACTTATCATTGAACAGATCATGCAATTGTGTTTAAAATAGTTGCTCAATGCAGTAAAGAAGCCGAGCCTCCTACTGCCATTGTCTCTTGGCCTTTTCCACTAGAGGCCTTGTTTCTGCTCATTCTGAAGAGTTTGATGCAGACGAGAACGTTTCCTATTTCTAAACAAGTGCATGTAGATGAGAGGAAAGCAGGAGATAGAGGAGTCTGTATCCTTTACTGAAACGCTTATCTGGACTTCCAGATGCATAAAGCCTAGCGTGCCTTCACCTTCCACCCTCTTTTCTATTTACTGCCTGCCTGAGTGCCTCTGTAAACTACTATGTGAGCTAATTTAATAGGACCTGATTTGATGCTCCTGCCTCTGTATTTTCCCATCTTCACCTATGCCTGGTAAGGATAAGGTATCTTTATAAAATAATACATCAAAAAGTTAAGTATAACTGAGACTTCCCTGGTGGTCCACTAGTTAAGAATCCTCCTTGCAGTGCAGGGGACCTGGGTTCGATCCCTGGTTGGGGAACTAAGATCCCACATGATAAGGAGCAACTAAACCCGGTGAGCCACAAATACTGAACCTGTATGCCTCATCGAAAGATCTCTCCTGATGTAATAAAAACCTGACGCTGCTACTGCTGCTGCTAAGTCACTTCAGTCGTGTCCAACTCTATGCAACCCCATAGACGGCAGCCCACCAGGTTCCCCCATCCCTGGGATTCTCCAGGCAAGAACACTGGAGTGGGTTGCCATTTCCTTCTCCAATGCATGAAAGTGAAAAGTGAAAGTGAAGTCGCTCAGTCGTGTCGGACTCTTAGCGACCACATGGACTGCAGCCTACCAGGCTCCTCTGTCCATGGGATTTTCCAGGCAAGAGTACTGGAGTGGGGTGCCATTGCCTTCTCTGAAAAACCTGACGCAGTTAAATACAAATATATACATCTATTTTAAAAGGGATTTCCCTGGTGGCTGAGATGGTTAAGAATCTGCCTGCAATGCCGGAGACCTGGATTCGATCCCTGGGTTGGGAAGATCCCCTGGAGAAGGGAATGGATACCCACTCCAGTATTCTAGCCTAGAGAATTCCATGGGCAGAGGAGCGTGGTGGGCTAAATAGTCCATGAGGCAGCAAAAAGTCAGACACAAATGAGTTACTAATGCACATACATACCCACATATTTAAAAAAAGGAGTTTAATAAAATAAGAGAACACTATTAGGAGAGCTACAACAGCTTTAAGATGACTAAGTTCTAGGATCTAATGTACAGCATGGTGACTATAGTTAATAGTACCATATTTTACACACGCTTGTAATTTTCTTAAAGGCTAGATTTTAAGTATTCTCACTACACCAAAGGGAAAAAAAGTTACTATAACTATGTGAATGGATAGAGATGTATATTAACTTGATTGTGGGAATCATTTCATAGTATACATGGATGTGTGTGTGCTAAGTTGCTTTAGTCATGTCTGACTCCTTGCCACCCTAGGGACTGTAGCCCACCAGACTCCTCTGTCCATGGGATTCTCCAAGCAAGAATATTGGAGAGGGTTGCCATGCTCTCCTCCAGGGAATCTTCCTGACCCAGAAGTAAACCTGGGTCTCCTGCATTGCAGGCAGATTCTTTACCATCTCAGCCACCAGGGAATGTAACCCTGTAAAGGAAAACTATGTATTTATTTGTATATTGGGCTTTCCAGGTGGTGCTAGTGGTAAAGAATCCACCTGCTAATGCAGGAGACATAAGAGATGCTGGTTCAATTCCTGGGTAGGGAAGATTCCCTGGGGAAGGAAATGGCACCCCACTCCAGTATTCCTGCCTGGAGAATCCCATGAAAAGATGAGTCTGGCAGGCTATGATTCACGGGGTCCCAAAGAGTTGAACATGACTGAGCATCTGAGCACAAACATTTATATCTTCCTTTTTTTTCTTTTTTAATATATCATCCAGCCTGTCTCAGGTAATCACTGTCTGCCCTGTAGTCCCACGACACTTGCTGTTCTCATTGTGGTTACTTGTTAACATGGCTATGCAAACTGCTATCCAAACTCACAGTCATCTCTTAGCAGTAACAACCTTAAAACTGCCATCTTATTTTTTGAACCAACTATACTTCAATTTATTTTCAATTTTTGGGCTTCCTTGCTGGCTCAGAAGGTAAAGAGTCTGCCTGTAGTGCAGGAGACCCAGGTTTGATTCCTGGGTCAGGAAGATCCCGTGGAGAAGGAAATGGCAACCCACTCCAATATTCTTGCCTGGAAAATCCCATGGACAGAGGAGTCTGGCAGGCTACAGTCCATGAGTTTGCAAAGAGTCGGACATGACTGAGCAACTTCACTTTATACTTCAATTAAATTTTTTTTTAAACTGTAGAAGCATCAATTGTATTATCAATTGTATTACAGTTAGTTTGAAGGAACTTGTCTTCTAGTACAATAGAAGGAGATAAAGGGTTTTGATTCCTTTAATTGGTGGTGAGCTGGTAGATATTTAGCAACCAGCTCTCCAGAAGGAAAAACTATCTTTGTAGTGTTTGCCCTTTTCTATGGTATAGATAATTCCGTCATGACCTATTTCAAGCTACCAAAGTAACACCATATCATGAACAAAGTGATGTGTTCAGTAGAAAATCATGCAGTAACACAATTGTGTAGTATTTTCACCACACAGATGCAATAGATGAAAATATAAATAAGCTCAAGAACAGAGACAGTATTAACTTTTAGTTGAAAGAATTAAAGTGGTGAGTTTTGAAATTTATTACTTTTGTTTTTAAAATCATCTATTTACAACTTTTTGTTCAGTATTGATAAACTGTGTCCAACTCTTTGTGACCCCATGGACTGCAGCATGCCAGGAGTCTTCCCTGTCTTTCACCGTCTCCTGGAGTTTGCTCAAACTCAAGTCCATTGAGTCGGTGATGCCATCCAACCATCTCATCGTCTACCACCTCCTTGTCCTCCTGCCCTCAAATCTTTCCCAGCATTAGGGTCTTTGCCAATGAGTCAGATTATCACATCAGGTAGCCAAAGTACTGGAGCTTCAGCATCAGTCCTTTGAATGAATATTTAGGGTTGATTTCCTTTAGAATTGATTCATTTGATCTCCTTGTTGTCCAAGGGACTCTCAAAGGTCTTCTCCAGCACTACAACTCGAAAGCATCAATTCTTTGGTGCTCAGCTTCTTTATGGTTCAGCTCCCACACCTATACGTGACTACTGGAAAAACATAGCTCTGACTAGACAGACCTTTGGCGGCCAAGTGATGTCTCCACTTTTTAATATGTTGTCTAGGTTTGTCATAGCTCTTCTTCCAAGGAGTAAGTATTTTTAATTTCATGGCAGGAGCCACCTCCCACAGTGACTTTGGAGCCCAAGAAAATAAAATCTGTCATTGCTTCTACTTTTTCCCCTTCTATTTGCCATGAAGAGATGGGACCTGATGCCCTGATCTCAGTTTTTTGAGTGTTGAGTTTTAAGCCAGCTTTCTCACTCTCCTCTCTGACCCTCAACAAAAGGCTCTTTAGTTCCTTTTGCTTTCTGCCATGAGAGTGCTAGCGTCTGCATATCTGAGGTTGTTGATATTTCTCCCAGCAATCTTGATTCCAGGTTGTGATTCATCCAGCCTGGCATTTCGCATGATGTTCTCTGCATAAAGTTAAATAAACATGGTGATAATATACAGCCTTGACAGACTCCATATATAATCTAATTTTCAATAATCCCTTTGTTTAGCAACCAGCTTGCAAAATTTCTGAAAATCTCACCCTTGGCTCTTGTATAGGGCTTCCCAGGTGGCTCAGTGGTAAAGAATCTGCCTGCCAATGCAGGGGATGCAGGTTCAATCCTTGGGTCAGGAAGATTCCCTAGAGTGGGAAACAGCAACCCATTCTAGTTTTCTTGCCTGGAAAACCCCACGGATAGAGGAACCTGGCAGGCTACAGTCCATAGGGTTGCAAAGAGTTGGCCATGAGTGAGCGAGTGAGCACATGCACACAAGTCATTATAAGCCAGTTCCAGCAAACCACTGCCCTCACGTATACAGCTCCCAGGGGCCATATCTGTATAATGTCATGGTCGCTCCGGGCCACAGGTGGTGTGAGTAGGATTTAGGAGTGAATTTAGACCAAGGATCATTTTCTGTGTGTGACTGAAGCTATAATTAACACTTGAATATTTGAACTAATCACCATAATGTGGACTGAGTAGAAGGTAAGACTGATCTTCTAATAAGGAAGAAATGCAAAGGGGAAGCAGAAAAGGAAAATACCCATCGTGGTTGTCTTACAGAATTCTAGTTTTCAGCTGCAATTCTTTCTGAGACTTGGCTGCATTTTATCCTTGCATTTGGACAGATAATCTTACCTTTGTGAAATTAATTAAACGAGGACGCCATTATACTGAGATGGCTCTAACACCATAGGGGCTGATGTAAGCCAACCAAATCCTAAGCCTGTAAATGTCTCAAGGTTACGAAATCAAATCACTAAGTGCAACCCATCACAAATAACCAACTAGGCCTTAAGCTATAGCCAGTTAAATATTTTCCTTTCTTTGCTTCTATGCTTTCTTATATAAAGTCTTTCCCTGACTCTTTTCAGCCAAGTGCTTCTAACTACTTGCAGTTTGAATCTATTTTTTCCTCAAATAAACAAAGGATTTTTAATTTGCCTCAGTTTATCTTTTTACATTGGTGACAATGCAAAAGAGTACAGCCATTGGAAGGCAGTTTGGCTATTTCCTACAAAATTAAACATACTCTTACTATAGGGTCCAGCAATCATCCTTCTTGGTTTTTACCCAAAGGAGTTGACAATTAATGCCCAAAGAAAAACCTGCACATGGATGTTTATAGTAACTTTATTCATAATTGCCAAAGTGTGAAAGCAAACAAGATATTCCTCATAAGTAAATGGATGAACAAACTATGGTACATCCAGACAATGGACATTATTAAGCAGCACTGTAAAAAGATGAGCTATTAAGCATGAAAAGATACGAAGGATCTTAAATGCGTGTTAGTAAGTGAAAGAAGCTAATCTGAAAAGACTACCTACTGTATGACCCCATATACATTCTGGAAAAGAAAACTAAGGAGACAGTAATAAGATCATAAAAAGATCAGTGGCTATCAGGGGTTGAAGGTAGGGAAAGGATGAATAGGTGGATCAGAGAGGATTTTTAGGGCAGTGAAATTACTCTGTCTGAAACTGTAATGATGGATACATGTCATTATACTAATATATTTGTCCAAACCCAAAGAATGTACAACACTGAAGATTTGCTTAAGATAAACTATGGACTTTGAGTGATTATGATGCTTCAGTATAGATTCATCAATTATAACAATTACCACTCTGGTAGGGAATGTTAATAATGGGAAACACTATGCATGTGTGTGGGCAGGGGTTAAACAGAAACCTCTATACCTCCCTCTTAATGTTACTATGCACCTAAAACTACTCTAAAAATAATAATGTCATCTTAGGGACTTCCCTGGTGGCCCAGCAGCTAAGACTTCATGCTGCCAAAGCAGGGGGCCCAGGTTTGATCCCTGGTTGGGGAAATGGATCCGACATGCCACAGCTAAGGCCCAGTGCAGTCAAATAGATATTTTTTTCATTTATTTTTATTAGCTGGAGGAAATAAATATTTTTTAAAAAAATAATAATAAAGTCTTAAGATAACTGGGACAGTTTTAGTTGAGTAAGTTTGGACTTAAATTGTGCCAGACTTTCTGAAATACCTTTCAGGTCAAATTTCCAGGAACATTTTAGAAATTCTGTGGACTAACTAGAACAATCCTACTGTTCTAGTTGTAGTGACTGAACCACAGTCTAGTAGTGACTGCAGTCACTACTTTCGTAAATGTGTGACTAGGATGTCAACACAAACGGTGCTCCTGTACATCATTGCTTCCATCCAAACTGACTCATTCGACCGGAACAACCAGTTTGCATGCCAGTGCAAGCAGAGAAAGGAGAAATGAAAAGGAATAGAATGAAAGGCATTTAAAAGGTAAGTAGTTACATTTATGCTTTAAGTTAATGCATTTGTTTTTCAAGGGCTACCATCTTTTGGAGAAAGAAAAACAAGACAGAAAACAAATCCTGGAATATGTACAGGATTTCTGCAAGAAATTTACTCTGTCTTCCTATCTCCATTTTAAGCCTTAGTTTTATCCAAAACTTAAGTAGCCGAACCTACTTCCTCCCCTTCTTGTCTCTTTGGATTTCTCCCACAAGTATTTATTGTACATCTGTTACACAGCAAGTACTACCCAAGACATTGGTTTTTGTCCCAAACTGCAGAGTGTGAACTTGACCCTCTTGATCTAGAGTTCTCAAAGTATACTGTGCATAGGATTCATAAGGAAAATTTATTGAAAATATAGATTCCTGGCCTTGAACCCAGAAATCAGATTCAGGGGATTGCTATAAACCTGGGAACATGACATTTTAACAGGCATCTTGAGTGACTAATGGGAATAACATGATTGGATCGTTTTAAATATGATAACTCTATCAACTTCTCTATGCATCTAGTAACTTGGCTTTTGATGGGCCTGAGTCTACAAATTTTTCTCTCTTTAAGAACTCTGGAATCAGGCTCTCTGTTATAATCCAGACTCTGCCACTTAGCTGTTGTTTAAATTAACCCCTTTCTGTTCTGTGTCCTAATGTGAGGGTATGTGGGAATCAGAATACAGTATCTGCCTCAAAGAGTTACCTTTTGGATTTAGCAAGTAAAACGTGTGACCTTACAGCAGTAAGCACTTAAAAAATGGAAGTCCTTATTGTTGTTGTTCTTGTCATTACTGACAATAGTTTTACCACAGTTTTATTTTTTAGAGGGAAGAAGAGTAGGACATACTTCCCTGCTGGCTCAGACGGTAGAGAATCTGCCTGAAATGTGCAAGAACCAGGTTTGATTCCTGGGTTGGGAATATCCCCTGGAGAAGGGAATAGCAACCCGCTCCAGTATTCTTGCCTGGAGAATCCCATGGACAGAGGAACCTGGTGGGCTACAGTCCATGGGGTCGCAATGAGTTAGACACGACTGAGTGACTCACACACTAACACATCTAACGGTCACCTTGTTTAATTAATTTAACACAAAAGAACAAGCAGAAAAACCACCGATAAATTGTTCAGAAAAAAATTAAACCTACCCTCCACATTCCTTCTCTCTCCCAAGAATTAGATGAGCAAAAACAACATGGAGGAGAGCAGGATTTCTACCATGTATGTGGTTTTTAGCCAAATTTGTTTGAATGATACAGGACAGACAGATACCTAAAAATAAATGCTTTTATTGGAAAGAGTGGTACAGCAACAGAATTGTGGCTTAGCTGAAAAGCAGAAGGGAACTCTTTTAAAGGACTGTGTTTAAAAAAATCATTTTTAATTTTCCTACAACCACGTTCAATTGTTAGCTCTTAAAGCTATAGAGGGACTTTAAGTGAACAGTTTTTGAGGCAAATGATTAAGCTATAAAAAATGAACGATTGAGACCTAAAAATAAAATTACAGAATTTACTCCTATGTGATCAAATTTTGACCATGTAATTTTTAAATTGATGTGTGTCGTATTCCATCGTATGAATGAGCTATCGGCTATGGTTGCATACCATTCTATCTGGCCCAAGTAGGAGAAATTTATTACCCGATATTAGATGGCTTAAACTCTGGCATCCAGGAGCTTCCGAGAAGGACTTCCACTCACCAGAACCACACCGCCAACCCTTACTCCCAAGTAGCATTGCCATTAGGAAATCATCAAAGCGCGAGGTTGTGGGCTACAGAACAATACAGGCTCCGCCAGGGTTCGCAGCTTTAAAACCAGGCTCTGCAGCGCTCAGGCGTTCACTGATCCTTGGTCTCTGACTGGCAGATCCTAAACCCATCCCAACCCCGACAGCTAGGGTATCTGGGAAATGTAGTTTTTACTTTCCAACTTCGAAGGCACAGAAAGAATACTAGCAGCAGACAGGAATGCAAGTAGAACATTGTTATAATTTACTTAAATTCCTTAAATTTTAGATTTTTAGGTTGTTACATATTTTTCTCTTTGATAAATAAATAAATTCCTCTAGGTGGAATCTCAGTCAAATGGTATAAATACTTTTCAAGTTTTTATAATTATTGCAAAATTCCCCTCTTGAAAACTTATACCAGTTTATTTTCTTTCCAACCGTCTTATTCCATATTGTCAATTGCAATTAATGTAATCTAATTTCCTTTAAAAAGGAAAATGACACATCATTTTAAAATTTCTAATTTTTTTGCTAGTAAGTTTGAACATCTCAGTTCTCACTGTAGGTGAAGTACAATGAAGTCCTTAGACTACCCATTACCAGAATATTTCTCAGTGGGATAGGCTACCCACTCCAGTATTCTTGGGCTTCCCTTGTGGTTCATCTGGTAAAGAATCTGCTTGCAATGCAGGAGACCTGGGTTTGGAAGATCCCCTGGAGAAGGGACAGTCTACTCACTCCAGTATTCTGGCCTGAAGAATTCCATGGACTGTATTAGTCCATGGGGTTGCAAAGAGTAGGACATGACTGAACGACTTTCACACAAAGCCTGTAGATCATAACTTGATTATGATACAACCACTTTAGGTACAAATACTAGACTTAAACTGTAAGCATCTGAGTATCTATCAATATGATTTTTTTTGCTTTAATATTTATTTATTTGGCTGTGTGGGGTGCCGGGAGCCGGCACACGAGATCCCACCCATGACAAGGTCATGAGGGAGAAAACCTGACAGGCAAGGCAGATCAGGTTTTCAGGGGTTTTGAAAAGCTGCCCCTGGCACTCACCTTAAAGATAATATCTGTCTTTCTGATGCCTGCCTCAATAGACTACTCCCTAATTTCTATATTCCCAAATAAGAATCAATTTAGAATTTTAATCAATAAGTTTCCCAGGTGGTGGTATTTTATGAGATTATCTAGGGTGAAAGGAGTGTTTTAATTTAAACTCTTTTGCTGGTAGTTTGTTAGCCAAATGCATTTATGCCCTTGGTACTAATATGCATGATTGCTTATAATATCCTAATTATAAAATAGCATAAAGAACCTGATTATATAAAAGCCCTAATAGACATAGAGCATTTTTGAGGGGTGAAGGAGTCCTATTAGAAAACATAAGAAAAATTATTCTAAAAGTAGCTATTGGGTTAACATTTGCTTGCTGTGTTTTGCTTGCTGTGTTTTTGCTTTTAATGTGCTAAGGTTGTGTTATAGAAACCATTGTTAATATAGTTAAAGATCTAGAGAAATAAGAACTTAGCCCTAGTGTGGTAACAATGAGATGGTTGTTAATTGTCAGCCAGGAGTGCTAGGCAGAAGCTGCCTCACCAAAGTCGCAGAGTCAGTCTGGGGTAAACTTCTTAGATAAACGTAACTGACAACTTCTGCAGAAGGATTAATTTTTGTGTTAACAAGGTTATACTTCTACTCTGTACTGTTGCCCTATGAGACTGCTACCTTTCAGTTAAGGTCACCATAGAAACAGAAAATAGGTTTACATTCACCTGACCTGCATAAAATGTTAATAAGCCCCAAGGCCAGAGATAATGTACAAGACCCTCATAAACAAAGAAGTATGCAGAAAACACCCTGGTGTCGTGAAGGACAAGCTGACATAATGTTAAACTATCTTCCCCTTAGATATGTACTAACTTAGGGTATAAAGCTATGGTGAAAAATAAAAGATTGCCAGACTCTGCCAGCTGCACCCCCCATCTGGTCTCTCTCTCTCTCTCTTTCTCTCTTTCTCTCTCCCTCTCGCAGACTTGGCCCTATCAAGGGCTGGTCTCACGTGTCTTCTCTCTCTCTCTCTCACCAACACCATTCATCCTGAGGGTATCCCCTGGATCATGCCGAGGCTGGACCCCGGCAGTGGGGTCTTAGTTGTAGCACGCTGAATATTTGATCTTTGTTGCAGCATGCAGGGTCTTTTAGCTGCAGCATGCAAACTCTTGGTTGCAGGTTGTGACCAGGGATTGAAGCTGGGCCCCCTGCATTGGGAGTATGGGGTCTCAACCACTAGACCACCAGGGAAGTCCCTATCAATATAAGTATATGATGAGTACATATATATATATATATATATATATATATATATTTGTATATATATAAGTATAATTATGAGTATGTATATATCTCAGAATTTTATGAAATCTGTGAGTTACACGTCCAGGTTCTAAAACTCTTGCCATTCACAGTAAGAACCGTGGAAGGAGGGAAGCTCTGTGAGGAAGCACTCTATAGCTCAGGGAGGTCTGCGAGGTCCAAGGTCATTCCATCAGCCAGAATCCACTGACAGAGTCACTACCCTTCTGTGATTTAATGTGGCTTGATGAATTCCCCAGGAACCCTTGGGCTGTCAGGACATGAGTTCCCACATCATTTTCTTCCAGCAAGTAGCGTGTACAGCATGCACTCTGAAATGGTAATGAAAATTTTGGTGTCGTTTCCGGGGGCTCCAAAGAGCTCCTGGTACCAGAGTCCTTTATGTCTCAGCGCAGAAAAGAATTCTGCAAGAGATAAAGCAATAGATAAGAAGTGATTTATCAGAAGAGGACACTTGTGAGGCTTTCAAGTGGGCAAGCAAGAGAGTGCCACACCTTGAGAATTTCCTGGGCTATAGTTTTATAATCAAAGGAAAAGCAGGGAAGAGAAGAAGAGCTTCTTTTTACTTGAGTAGTCATCATGCTTCCAGCATCAGCTCCTCCTCCAGGTTGGGCAGGGGAATTTTCTTGTCCCTGCGTGGTCAAACTAGGTCCACATATTATTGTTTTTTATGTGTGCAGAGAGCATGTCCTAGGGATCATAACCCTACTGAGCTCACTGGGCAGGCTGTGTGTCTCATGCCACTATTGTTTTATTGTTTGGGGGCATGTCTCATGCTTCTGTTGCTTGGTTTTGTTGCTAAGCATGCCTACTTGGTTTTGCAGTTAAGCAAACCTGCTTTCTTGAGTAATCATTAACTTACAGAGTCTCCCATATTTTTTGTACTTACAATCCCCTAGTGGAATTAACTCTAATCACCCACTTTGTTCCTTTATTCTGTCCCTATTGGTAAGAAATTGAATGATTTATTGATTGATTTCTTACTATTCTTGATGTTAAAGAGCCTCTCCTTTCTTCCCAAAATAAACATAGGGATGTTTAGTGAAGGCATTAAAGATACGGCTTGTTTTATTAATATTTAGTGATTTAGAAGGGGAAGAACTTGCTATAAATTCACCTTTGAAACTAGAATATTAACTTTTCACCAAATTAAAACAAGACTCTGTACAAAGGCATTAAATGGCTATCTTTAAAAGCTGCTTGAGGGCTTCCCTGATAGGTCAGTTGATAAAGAATCTGCCTGCAATATAATCGAGACCCTGGTTCGATTCCTGGGCCAGAAAGATCCCCTGGAGAAGGGCATGGCAACCCACTCCAGTATTCTTGCCTGGAGAATCCTCATGGACAGAGGAGCCTGGTGGGCTACAGTCCATGGGGTTGCATTGAGTCAGATATGACTGAGCGACTAAACACAAAAGCTGTTTGCCGCAAGTCCATAAGCAGTCATTACTCTCCACCTAGTGGCAAGATAGGTTAATTGAAAGCAAGAAATATTCTGACACTTGAATGCTAAAGCCAAATATTATTTAAAAAGAGAACAGTAAGTATTTACAGCATCAAATAAACCTGACCACTGTTCTGTTAAATTTTGGTATAAATTAAAATGCTATGTAAAATAATCCATGATTGTAATTTGATATTGTGTCAAGTCATCTAATTTGGAAATGAAAATTCTTGCAGGATGATAAACAGAATATTCGTAACTACATGCCTTATCTTGAAAGCATTTCTTCGTAATATCTTAAATATTTTATGACCTTAAAAATCTTATTGTTCTTAAGAAAATGCCACATTATATTTTAACTGTTGTAAGGAGGTTTAGAAAATATATTACCAAGCAATTTTAAAGAAAATTAAAATCAGCATTGGGACACTAGGCAGGATATTTTTAGTACAAGAACTTTGTAATCTGGGGCTATTAATCAGGATATAGTAGTACTTATAACTAGCAAAGGTAGCTGATAGTCTCAAATTAAGCTGACATTCAGTATTGAGCCCATATAGGGTCATTGCAGTGGGCATCCATCTGCTCAAATGTGTTCAACATTCTATTAAGATTAGTCCATGCAGTCTGCTTATTAAATCATTTGGGTATTACTGCGGATCCTAAGGGACATAAGAGAAAATAAAAAAGTAGGAAGAATGCAAGTACTATGAAAAGAAAGTAAACACGCTGAGAAATCTATAGTGGAAGTCAAATGAATGGACCAGACCAAACAAGAAATTAAAAAAAAAAACAAAAAAAAAAAAACATACTAGATAACACTAGAAAGCTAAAGGAAGAAATTGGAAGCATGAATCAGGAAAATCAGGTGTGAAGGACCAATTGGAGACATTGAATATGAAAAATCTACCAGATGAAATTGTGTAGTAAGAACTGTATCAGAAACACCTTACTACTGTTTTGTGGATAATATTTATCTAAGTGAATATACTTGAGAAACAAATTGGTAAAATGAAAAATCAGGTCAATGAATATTTCTGAAGGAATTAGGTAAAGACAAAGTGGTATTAAAAAACTGAGAGAAGGGACTTTCCTGGTGGTCCCGTGGCTGAGACTCTCGCTTCCAATGCCAGGGGCCCAGGTTTGATCCCTGGTCAGGGAACTACATCCCACATGCCAAAACTAAGAGTTCCCATGCCACAAGTAAAGATCCTACATATCACAACTAAGACCCAGTAGCCAAAAAATAAATAAAATAATTTTTTTTTAAATGAGAAAAAAGTTAAGACATACTGACAGATTTTTGCACAAATTAAGAATGATATTACTATCTAAGTGGAAAGCACTCAGAGAAAGTGCTGAAATAGGAAAAATTCAAGTTAGCATTTTTAAATCTAATTAATTATATTTAAGAATGAATCTGAAATATGTTATTGTAAGGTGCACAAAACTTGAGAAGGCTGCCACAGAAAGATCCTATCTGAAAGCATTGTGGGAGGAAGTGTTTGGGCAAGAAAAAGAATGACTTCAAGAGGTAATGCAGATGACGTGGAAAGTATGGGAGAAGCACTTACACTTGGATCAGAAGCCTCCAGAGGGTCTTTAAAACACCTTCAGGGACAGATAAGATTGGACTGCTTCCTTGACCCCAAAGATTTTATAGAGTATACATACGTGTGACACATGTCATTTGTATATGTGTGCCTTTGCTGGAGGAACAGAGGCCAAAAAAAACCTCCCCTGAATTTATTTACAGGTTGGACATGTAAATATGTATAATATCCTATAATCAGAAATGATATTTAAAATATATAACATCCAGTACGGGGACTTTTCTGGTGGTCCAGTGGCTAAGACTCCACACTTCCAATGCAGAGGGCCCAGGTTCCATTCTTGGTCAGGGAAGCAGATCCCGCACACTGCAACCAAAGATCCTGCATGCTGCAACAAAGACTGAAGAACCTGTGAGCCTCAGCTAAGACCTGGACCGGCCAAATAAATAAATAATAAAAAAAGAAAACCAAGCATTTGGTGCAACATGAAGCACTGACCACTCAGAGCAGGCATCAAAGGGCTGGAGCAGATTCCAGGAGGCTTCTACCTCGCTCTTCACCTGGGGAATAGGAGTACATGTGGGGCGGGCTGGGGCAGTGGGGAGGCATGGGAATGGGGCTCAGGGTAGCTTCTATTTACCAACAGATACCACATAGTTCAAAAATTTAACAGTCAGTATGATCGTGTACCTTGGCAGGTGTTCCTTCAAGTTTGATGATGCCACACAATTTTCTAAAATATGCTTGTTTTTTAAAACAAACCTTGGGTAGATGTTATTTTCCTGAGAGGTGGAAACAGTCTCTGTAGTAAAACAATTTGACATGTTGGAGAGTCTTATCTTCTGACATTGCAAGTCAGAAAAATTACATAGGGGACATTAAGTTGTAATAAAGTAGAGAGAATAATAAAAAAATATTACTCAAGATATTTTCCTGACTAGTCATCTTGCAAGGATTTTCACTAAGTTTTGGGGGTTATGAATATCATGTATCATTTTGCTTCCTATGTTTCAAGGAAAGGTGGTTGAAAACATGAAACCTATTAAGCAAAGTTAAAACAACAACAACAACAACAAAAAACCTTTAAGGATAGTTTCTTCTCATTACAGACTGCAGGTTGGTATCAGGCCCAGTAGATGTGAGCAGAGCCATAACTTCCTTCAGACCAGTCTGCATACCCATGAGTGAGAAATTAACTTTTATTCATTGAATTGTTCAGTTGTCTGTTATGTAGCAAAAGACATTCCTTTGTCACTTATTAATATATTCATCATTCATATGATATATATTGCACATCTGTGTGCTAGGCATTGCTGTAAAAATCCAAATTGCTGTTTTGTTTTTTTCTTGTAAAAGGTTGATTAGACCAGTTTCTGATAAAACTAATCAGGAGGAACTTCCCTGGTGGTTCAGTAGCTAAGATCCATGCTCCCAATGCAAGGGGCCTGGGTTCAGTCCCTGGTAAGGGAACTAGATCCCACATGCCAAAACTAAGAATTCACATGACACAGTGAAAGAACCTGCATGCAGAAGCTAATACCTAGCAGAGCCAAATAAACAGATATTTTAAAAAACTAATCAGGAAAAAAGGAAAAGATACAATAAATAACACCACCCATGAAGTTCTGCTATTGAAATAGAAAATGCACAGAGAAACAAACTTGGAAATCCAAATGGCTGATAAGCAACTGAAGAGTTATTTAACCTTTCAAGTAATAAAGAGATGCAAATTGAAACATCAGTCAGAAACCTGTTAAGATCAAGTAAAAGTGAGGATGTTGAGAAACAAGAATTCTCCCATAAAGCTTAAAAGAAAGGAAGCTTGTGCAACCATTCCCGAGAGCAACCTGCAAGTCCTTGGTACATCACATTGCATATACTCTCTATAGAGTGTAGCAATTATATCCTAGATCTCTTGCACATGTCCCTAAGAATATTTTTTATAGCACTGTGTGTGATAATCAGAATGGAAGAAGCCTAGATGCCTGTGAAATGAGAAGTGAGAGATAGTTACATAATATAGTTATATTATGTATATGAATTATATATACAAATAGCAGTTCAGTTCAGTCACTCAGTCATGTCCGACTCTTTGTGACCCCAATATATAGCAGTATCACTGTATCCAGTTAATGTTCTAGATTAGTTTATAGCTCGGTGGATCTTAAAACATCATGGCAAGTAGAATAAAAGAAACTATGAAATTTACAAAAGAATACCTTTCAAGGAGACTAAATGCACATACTCAAAAAGCAAAACTGTATTTATTTTTAAGGATACATGTGTATCTAAATAAACATGGAAAAGCATATATTTTAATATTACATACAAGGATGGAAGAGAGATGAGGATAGTATATGAATGGAAAAATAGTGAAACAAAAGTAGGAAAAATAAGAGACACTTGCTGATAATGTAAAATGAAGTAGGAGAGGATGATTAATCCAATTTTGTGCACTTGATCATCAAAAAGGGATAATACATTGTAGAAGCTGGGGTGTGGGGTCTGGGGTAATTTGAGAGCATAGGAAAACCAGTGCTATCTGAGCATGAGCATGTTGAATTCTCAGGCTTCTGAAGACCCCTTCTCATATTCTTCCTGGGATAAGTGGAGGATAATAAGTATCACAGTAGCTATATTTTAATTCTGTTTTAGTTTAGCAAATGATAACAAGATAAGCCATAAAGCTCTGACCCATCTATATAAATCAGGAAACAAATGTAAAAAAATACTTTTAAAAAGAACATGATGTATCATGTTCATCGAAAACTTCACATTTCGATGTGACAAACATGATGATTTTTTCATAGTGGGAATTCTTTTGCAATTATCTTGTTAATTGGTATAATGTGGGCCTTAAATTGCATTCATGGATTTTAATATGTTATCATTAGAAATTACTTCAATTGAAGCTTTCATTTTATCTTTCTTTAACTATCATTCATGACCTTGAATGAGGATTATCTTTGGAACTCAGTGCCTCTCAAAATTTTTTGTCTTGGGATTTACCCTCTCCTCTACATTCTTTTCGGAGAAGGCAATGGCACTCCACTCCAGTACTCTTGCCTGGAAAACCCCATGGACGGAGGAGCCTGGTAGGCTGCAGTCCATGGGGTCGGGAAGAGTCCGACACCACTGAGAGACTTCACTTTCACTTTTCACTTTCCTTCATTGGAGAAGGAAATGGCAACCCACCCCAGTGTTCTTGCCTGGAGAATCCCAGGGACGGGGGAGCCCGGTGGGTTGCCGTCTATGGGGTCGCACAGATTCGGACACGACCGCAGCGACTTAGCAGCAGCAGCAGCAGCTACATTCTTTTGTCTTGGTTCCTGTGAAAAATCACAAGAGGAAAAGATTGCAGTGGAGTCTATAGCACAGCCTATTAGAGAAAATAGATGAAATAATATTTTCTTAACTGTTGCTTGTGAATATTAAGAGGGTATTATGCTTCCCTGTAGAACATCTAATTCTATTCGGTGTGTTTTAACATCACTGATTGCTTCTTAGTTGATGGTGTAATGAAAGTTTGTCATGTGGAAAACTGCCAACTTTACATCTCAGAGAATCTGAAGAATGTCTTCGGCTGCTGATTAAAATGCTTCAAAAAGTTTTAAAAGAGGAGTGTGTGGGGTTTTTTTGTGTGTGTGGTGAGGAATGATAGACATGACTATTTGAGAAAGAAAAAGCTATTATATTATGCAGAGTTGACGATTACAATTCAGCTGTCATCTTTTTTTTTTTCATCTTCAAACTAGTGAAAGGTAAGTTACTTATTTCTTTGACTAGATGAATTGAGAAGGAATAGGTTCAGAAAGATTACCTAGAATAATGGATAATTATGGTAAATTGATTTATATTCACTCTATAAATGAACGTGATGTGCTTTCCTTTTTATTTTCATCATAATTATGCTTATTTTCTCTGGTTATTTCAAGTGAATGTCTAGATACACTGTATTTCAAAATGATTCTGCAGTTGCAAAAATGACTGAAGACAGATGAACAAGCTAACCCTTGGTGTCTGATTGTGTTTGAACTATAAGGTCTTACTTATTTTTCTCAGCATTTACCTTCCCGTTGCTGATTATCATTCCTCATGATTTTGTTCCCCCCAAAAGCAGCATTTGTGAGACTTGGCACCTTCACTCCTGATTTTGATCCCTCCCTATGAGACAGGTAAGTTACAAACTCCCTGTTTCATTACCAAAATAAGAAGTGTAACTAGGAATGCCCTATGGGATTTGCTTTCAAAATGAAATGGAGCAAGACTCTATGGTCCTCATCCCCCATGTCCTCTACCTGCCTTTTGTCTGTGGAAAAACTTTAGCCAAAGAATAAGTTTAGTCAGAGAAGTGAGAACATGTAGAAACAAAAGAGAAAACACTCAAAGGAGACCAAATAATAATAGTTGAGGACCTTTAGTGCCTTCTCGGGGTCTATAGGTAATATTCTGAGCCATATCCTGTGAGCTGTCTTATGGAGATTGAAGCCCCTACGAGATGGAGAGGTTGACTCCATGATGTCCAGACTGTAGTCATGTCATTAGCCACTACAATTCTAAGAACTGGCCTCAAGAACTGGAAACAAACTGACCTTGGAACTGAAGATTAACTGTACTTAAACAATCAAGATGATGCTAGTCAGACCACCAAAGACCAATTTCAGGATAACTGTCAGAGGTGACTGTGCTGTTTCTGCACGTAGGCCCCTCCCTCAGCCTCTAGCTCACAACTGTCAGTGGAGGGAGATGGTCTTTGAACAGGAATCTGCTCTCCCTTGAGATTGCTGGCATCCACAGTAAAGCAAACCTTCCTTTCCACCAGCCTGGCCTCTTTAATGGCTTTTGAGTACTGAGCACCCAGACCCCACTTTCACTTACAATATAACTTGTGAAATATGAAACAAAACAGAGTCACCTACGTCAGGGGGTTTTAAAATGGAGTTGGAAGGCCATAAAAGAGGTGGACTTTATACATGTCCCATTGAATGGAGCCATGGAATTCTGAACTGGGCCAATCCACAAATATTGCAAGAACTCTGCAAGAATACCTACAACTTGTCACAATAATAAACTTTTCCTTCTTCCTAGTGGTAAAGAAACTGCCTGCCAAAGCAGGTTAGCTATAAGAGACTTGGGTTCAATCTCTGGGTCAGGAAGATCCCCTGGAGGAGGGCATTACAATCTCCTCCAGTAATCTTGCATGGAGAATCCCATGGACAGAGGATCCTGGCAAGCTACATTCCACAGGGTCGCACAGAGTCAGACGTGACTGAAGTGATTTTGCATGCACATAAGGATAGCCTTAGCACTCAATCATGACTAGTTGCTATCTCTAACTCCAATTAAAATTCTTTGTAATGCAAGTCTCCCTTCTTTGCCTTTAAAAGCTCCTGACTTTTGCTCCCTAGTGGATGCTATTTGGATTGAATCTGTGTATCTGTGTATCTGTATGCCCAGAATTGCAATCCTTTGATCCCAAACAAACATTTTTTGCTTGATTATTGTTTCCTAGGTTTGCAGACTGGTAACTGGGATGTGGACTGAAGTCATTTGTGCCACTTCCAGACCTGGTGCCTTAAATGTTTCTTCAAAAAATTTTATGCACTCTCTTCATTTCCCCAAGACTGTAAGCAAAGAATTCTGAGAGTGGAACTTTCTTAAATCAACATTTGGAAGAGAGCTGTGAGACCAACTGTGGACTGTGGCTCCATCAAATCACTAAGATTTTGAGATGGCAAAGACAGTAGTTGTCACATTCAAAGATACAATCCAGAAGAAATTATATAAGCACAAATCTGAATTTAATCTGTTGGAATGTTAGAAAAGAAAGGGTATCTTATTAAAGAAAATTATTGGATTCCTTGGAATATTGCACAGCATACAATTGTCATGGAAATGTAATTGTAACTGAGCAGGACTCTGGTGCTTTCCCGGGACAGGCCCTCCTCCATATCCTCTGCTTTAGTTCCTCTCCGAAGTGCTTGGATAATAGTATTGATGCACATTTCCTGAAATGTTCTGCAGATGAAAAAAGCCTCATTCTCTCCAACACATGAAAGATGTTGACTACTTGACAAGCATGAATGCATAGCTCTAGGTCTCCTGGAACCTAAAGACTGATAATGTTCACCTTGTGTGACACCATCCTGCTACCTCACATCAGCCAGAGAACTTGATCAAGCTGATCATGAATCTTGTGACTCAACAACAGGGAAGCCTCTTTGTTGTTTTTCAGTGGCTAAGTCATGTCCAACTCTTCATGAGCCCATGGACTGCAGCACACTAGATTCCTCTGTCCTCCACTATCTCATGGAGTTTGCTCAAATTCATCTCCACTGAGTTGGTGATGCTATCTAAGCATATCATTCTCTGCCACCCCCTTATCCTTTTGCCTTCAATCTTTCCCAGCATCAGGGTCTTTTCCAGTGAGTTCTCTTCATATCAGGTGGCCAAAACTTCAGCTTCAGCAACAATCCTTCCAATGAATAGTCAGGGTTGATTTCCTTTAGAATTGATTGATTTGATCTCCTTGCTGCCCAAGGGACTCTCAAGAGTCTTCTCCAGCACCACAGTTTGAAAGCATCAATTCTTGGGCATTCATCTCTCGTTATGGTCCAACTGTCACATTCGTACATGACTACTGGGAAAACCACAGCTTTGACTATATGGGCCACACTCCACCTCCCTCACTTGGCTTTTAGAAGTGTTTTGCCAAAAGTTTTGGGGGAGCTCAAGGCTTTTTAGTGTATGAGCTACCTTATCGCCTTGCATGACCTTGCAAGGAACATTTCTCTGCTCCAAACTCCACCGTTTCAGTTTGTTTGGCCTCACTGTGCTTCAGGCATGCAACCTTGCATCAGCAATTTGGTTCAGCAGTCTGAAAGCTCTCAGAAATTTTTCTTTTTCTAAAAAAATTTTTATTTATTTGGCTGTGTTGGGTAGTGGCAGCATGCGGGATCTTCGTTGTGTCATGTGGGACCTTTTGTTACAGAGTACAGACTCTCTAGTTCTGGTGCTCGGGCTTAGCAGTTGTGGCACACAGGCTCTGGAGCTCAAAGGCTCAGCTTAGTTGCTCCGGTGTGAGATCTTCATTCCCTGATCAGGGATCAAACCCCTGTCCCTTGCATTGGAAGGCAGATTCTTAAGCACTGAACCACCAGGGAAGTCCCTCAGAACGCTTTTTTAAAAAAAATTTTTTATGGAGGCTTCATTGCAGAGGCTTGAGTGATTAAATCACTGGCCTTTGATAGTTGAACTCAATCTCCCACCTCTCAGTCCTCTCTGGAGGTAGGGAGGTGGAATTCAAAGATCCAACCTTCTAATCACTCGGCTGGTTCCCCTGGCAACCAAACCCCACCCTTAGGTGATCTAGGAGCTTCCCAATAGTCACTCAACCTGGGTTCGATTCCTGGGTGGGGAAGATCCTCTGGAGAAAGGAATGGTATTCTTGTCTGGCAAATCCTATGAACAGAGGAGCCTGGTGGCCTACTGTCCACGGGGTTGCAAAGAGCTGGACCCGACTGAGCGACTAACACTTTCACTTTGGCTTCCCCAAGTGGCACCAGGGATAAAGAATCCGCCTGCCAATGCAGGAGATGCAAGTGACACAAGTTCAGTCCTCGGAAGGGGAAGACCACCTGGAGAAGGAGATAACAACTCACGCCACTATTCTTGCCTGGAAAATCCCATGGACAGAGGTGCCTTGTGGGCTACAGTCCATGGGGTCACAAAGAATCAGATATGACTGAGCTACTGAGCACATGGAACATAACAAAATCCACTTTTATGGCTCCAGTCACTTAGGAAATTCCTGGAGTTTTAAAAGCTCTGTACCAGAAATGAGAATGAAGACTGTCAGGTGAGTGTATTCTCCTTGGCTCTGTCTCATCACAACAAAAATTTGGAGTGACCGACATTAAAGCCCTTGGCGTGTCACAGCTCTCAGGTCTTGGAAAGACGGTATTATAGCTCTCAGGTCTCAAAGGGACCATGTTATAGCTCTTAGATAAATCAGTGTTACAGCTCCATGTTACAGCTCTATTGTATTTAGATAATAGCAGGAAAATCCATCCTCGAGGCGTGAGGGCGTGCGGACCCAAAGATGCTAAGAGAAGAGTGCCCCAGAGCGAGGGAGAGAGAGAGAGTCCTTTGGCTCCTCTTTTTATATGTTTCCCCCGCTGGGCCTGCCTTATGTAAATTGGGTTAGCCAGGGTTGTTGTTTGTTCTACCTGAGGTCCTCACTCCAGTCCTCAGACCTTCCTTTGTTCTATTTTTGTGGGCTTTTCTCTTTTTTATCTTTTAGTCACCGCCATTCTGGACTCCTTTTCCCTATTCTAACTACCTAGCAAAGACCAGATACATATTTCCTATTATAAATCTGAGAAATGGAATAGTCCTGCCATATCAGTAAACAAAGATGTCACAGCCCTCAGTGATTCTGGCCCTCCAGTTGTGAATGTCTGAGCCCTGAGGATGCCCAGGAAGGAGAACAATACTTGTGATGGAGCAGCTGTTAGGCTATAGCCACTCCCTACCCTGAGCCTAGAGGAATTCAGGATACTGGCCTCAGATAGCTGAGATGCATATGAAAGAAGTGATTTCAGTGAACCCCCACTCCTGCATCTTCCCATATATAGAAAAGTGCTAAATTCCTGAACTTGAGCTATCTGGTTTTTTTTATTTCACAAAAATACTTTTGATGTTCAGACTATCTGTGTCTTGTTGCAAACCTCTGTAAAACCTGACTCTCACCCTCTTCCACCCCACCTCCAACCCCTCCCCTGTCTCCTCAAAGCAGTTGTCTCAAGGCTACTTGACATGCTGCCTCCTGGGTTTAAGTCCTAAACATTTCTTCCAATAAATAAGACACAACTATCAACTTTTAGATTGTGACTTTTAAGTGGACAAATCATGATATCATAATTACATACAAAGTAAAGAGACTGTTATAATCCAGTGAGACAGTTAGCATTGTGGTTAAGAACATAGACATTTTCTTTCTTTCTTTCTTTTTTTGCTGTACTATGCAGCACATGGGATCTCAATTCCCCAACCAGAGATTGAACCTGTGCCCCTACAATGCAAATGTGGAGTCTTACTGCATCAGCAGAGAAGTCCCTAGAACATAGACTTTTAATCCAAATTACCTGGGTTCCAAACTGAAAGGTCGGGCATATTGAGACATGCCCCGGAAAAGTGCCCCGGAAAAGTGCGGCAAGGCAAATTCCGGAGGCTGGCTAAACTCCCGGAGACCGACCCCCTGCAGCCTGGTCCAATCATGTACCAACACAGAGCCCTTAGACACTGACCGCCGCTGTATTCCGCGTTTTCTTCCTTATATGAAAAGACCTGGCTTGGACGCCGGCCCTGGCTATAAAACCCCTCCCCACCCCCTCATACCTCGCAGACTCCCTTTGTCTCCTCACTCGCCCGCCCCCGGGAGTTCTGCCCGAGAGCGACTGCTCAATATAGGCCTTCACCAACGGTCCTTAGAGGAGGCTTTTTTCCTCCCGCGGCGTTTTTCTAACACAAACCAGTTATTTCATTGACTGAGTACATGACATTTGAAGAGATATTTAATATTTATTTGCTTAGTAGGGATAATAACGGAACCTTCTTCATAGAGTGAAATTGAAGTTTTAGTGATTCAATATATCTAAAGAATCCAGAGCAAAATCCTGTACATAGTAAACACTGTATTATTAACTGTGATTGTAACAGAAGAATCTGTTATTAATCCTTATATGTGGAATCTAGAAAGATGGTACTGATGAACCTATTTGCAGGAGACACAGACATACAGGAAAGACTTGTGGGCACAGCAATGAAGGAGAGGGTGTGACAAACAGAAATAGTAGCATGGGAACATTTATATTACCATGTGTAAAATAGATAGCCAGTGGGAATTTGCTATATGACTCAGGGAGCTCAACCTGGTTCTCTGTGACAACCTAGAGGGGTGGAGTGGGGTGGGAGGGAGGTTCAAGAGAGAGGGGACATATGTATACCTATGGCTGATTGATGCCATGTATGGCAGACAATACAACACAATATTGCAGAGCAATCAACCTTCAATTAAAAAAAAAAAAAAAAGAATGTTACCGAATCTCAGTTCGTGTGCCCAATGCACAGGGAGGTCAAACAAATGGAAGTGAGTTTGGAGCAAAGAAAGGTTTACTCTAGGGCCAAAAAAAGAAAAGAGGTGGCTCTAAGAAACTGAAGCTGAGTGGGACCCTGTGGGACTCTCCCAGGTATAAAAAACTTACTGTGTCATCGTTCCTCCCACTCCATTCCATTTCTTGGGCAGATTTCAAACATTTATGATTAGAGAAATGAAAGAATTCAGAAACAAAGGAAAAGCAGTCAAAAAACAATAGTGCAACAAGAAAGCAGAATCCTACTCCTCCCCCCACACCACCCCAAAGGAATATACATTGCAGTATACCTTTGAGTTCTTCTACAGGACCTATTGGAAAAGGGCATGGCAACCCACTCCAGTATTCTTCCTGGGAGAATCCATGGACTGAGGAGCCTGGCAGGTTACAGTCCATGGGGTCCCAAAGAGTTGGACAGGACTGAAGCGACTTAGCATGCACAGGAACGATGGCCCCCCACCCAGGTGGAGAATAGCAACTACATACTGAGACCCCAGACAGGTTGGAACCAGAAGGCTCAGGATTAAAATTCTCAGAGCTCTGCCCTGTTACCTCACCATCAACCAATCAGGAGAAAGTCACACGCCCTAGAGCCCCATACCCAAATTTTACCTATAAAAACTCTTCTCTGAAAATTACAGGAGAGTTCAGGTCTGTGAACCAAGCCACCCCTTCTCCTTGTGTGGTGCTTTCTCTGCTGCAGACTCTGATGTTTGGGTTTATTTGGCCTCGGTGTGCACCAGGAATATGATGCATATGATGCCATACCGTTTCCGTTGGCAACAAAATGTGTCAATAGCATTAGCTTCAATGGTAGGAGAAAAAAAAAAAAAATGTCTAAACTTTCAGTTGACTAGTTTGACTAAAAGATCAAACAACCTCTAAGAGCCCTTTTCCAGAGAAGAATGAAAGAATTCAGAACAAGATGGTGGGGGAGTAGGCGGATGTGGAGTACATCTCTCTCTCCACAGATGCATCAGAAATACACCTTCAGACACAGAAGTGCATGCAGAACACCAGCCGAGAGCGAACAGGAGTACCTGACCAGTGGGAAAGAATATATACAAAACTATAAAAAACTTGGTAGGGTGAAGGAACCAGGGGGAAAAACAGGAGTGTTAGTAGGACTGCACCTGCGGGGGAACTGAAGCAGGGGTCCAATCCCCACATCGGAGCAATTGCCTGAGTCAGAGGAGAAAAATTTAAGACTGAGAGTGAAACAGCTGATCCGTGGCAGCCTAAATGGAATGAAAATCAGACCGTCCTTACTGCAGCCATACATACCCCAGACAGGAATGCTGGTCCCCTAGAAGGCGCAGTGGCTGGGAGTTGGAGTTTAGGGATTGTGGAGCAATCCCAGGGCGAGCGCTGCTGTTGACTGTGGAGAGATGGATTGAGGGGATGTGAGGGAGGAGATCGTGGTGGGAAATGCTGGTGGAAGAAAAGCCAGGCAGCAATACTGCTGAGTCACATGTAGTAGGTGGAGCCATCACCATAGCCTCTCTCTCCCCACCCACCAGCACCGGCAGATGAATGATAGAGGCTGGATTATCAAATGCCTAACTCACTGAACTACAGAATAGGACCGCACCCAGGGTGCCCCTTTAAGTACCTGATGCACCAATCTACAGAGTAGGACCCCAGCCAGGGGGACCCCTCTATGTACCTGTGTGCGGAACAACAGAGAAGGTCCCCAGGCAAGGGAGCCCTCTAAGTGCCTGAATGGGCAGAGCTATGGAGAAAGACTGGCCAAAGAGGCCTTCTGATCGCCAGCTACACGAGGCTCGAAAAAAGACTCTGATAGGGCTATGACTGCAGCCACGGAGGCAGTCCGTGTCCCTGCACGCTTGGTGCTGCCAGGGTCCCTGCAAACCAAGCAGCTCTGCCACCTTCACGCTCAACTCTCTCTGGGCCAGTGTGCAACCCACATGTAGAGGTGGAAATAAAACCACAGTTGAAACCCAGGGGCAGTGTGGCTAAGGAAGAAGACCCAAAACCTTCCCACCAGCTGTACAAGCTGCAGATTAAATCCACAGGATCAACTAGGCAGACTGTGTCTATGGAATATATAAAAGGTCATAGAGAACTCCCATAAGAAAAAATGTGCTAGTTCTGATGGCTGTAGATGTTGAAGGCAAGGACACACAGGAGTAGGACCAGATTAGAATCTGAGCTTCCCCCACAGCAGTCCAGATATCAGCACAGTGTTAGAGGGCATTTTAGGGAGGTGAGGTGGACTGTGACTCCCAACTAGGAAAAGAACTGACAGCAATGATTCAAGAAAAACATTTCTTATTCTTATGTTTTGACTTGTTCTGTAGATTCTTTCGGACTTTTTTTCTCCCCCCCCCCCCCCCCCCCGCTGTTGTAGTTGTTGATTTTATTGGCAGTATGAAGTTCAATTAAGCTTTTGAGCTGTTTTATTCCTCAGTCACATTTTTTATTGTTGTTATAAACCTCTGCCTCTACGTTGGGCTTTTGCAGCTCTGTGGAATTTTCCTTTTTTTCCTCTCTCACTCTCTTTTCTCTTTTTAAATTTTTTAAACCTATTATTATTTTCCCTACATTTATTCCTTTGTTTGCTTTTCCTACTGTTCTTGTCCCCTTGCAGTTAATTTTTAATGTATATAAATCTTCTTTATCTACCTCTATTTAATGTTGCATATCTAGTCTTTCTTTCTTTTCTTTCCTCTCAACATATTTGTTAGTTTTATTTTCATTGTTTTATTCCCCACTTGGTACCTTGCTTTAGTTTTGTTTTCCAGTTTGTGCTTTAGTTAGTTTTGTTCTGGTAGATATAAATTTTGATTTCCTTTGTTCACCGGGTCAATATATTGTACTTTATTTTTGTTGAGCTATCTTGATTTCGCTTATGGGTGTATGTGTGTATGTGTATAATCAGCCACAGTTTTTATTGTTGTTATAAACCTCTGCCTCTACATTGGGCTTTTGCAGTTCTGAGGAGTTTTCCTTTTTCTTTTTCTTCCTTTTTTCTTTTTTCTTTCATTCTTTTTCTTTTCTATAATTTTAATTTTTAAAAACTTATTGCATTTTTCTACATTTATTCCTTTGTTTGGCTTTCCTACTGTTCTTTTCCCCTTGCAGTTAATCTTTAATGTATATAAATCTTCTTCATCCACCTCTGTTTAATGTTGCATATCTATTCCTTCTTTCTTTTCTTTCTTTCCTTTCCTCTCAACGTATTTGTTATTTTTGTTTTCATTGCTGCATTCCCCACTTGGCACTTTGCTTTAGTTTTGTTTTTCAGTTTGTGCTTTAGTTAGTTTTGTTTTTAACTGGTAAATATAATTTTTTATTTCCTTTGTTCTCTGGGTCAATTTGCTGTACTTTATTTTTGTTGGACTATTTTGACTTTGCACATGAGTGTATCTGTATATGTTTATATTCCATTATTTTAATTATTATTTGCCTGATTTTGTAACTTCCATTTGTCTGGGGTTCATCTTTGTTTTCTCATTTTTGGATATTTGTTTCAATCTCACTTACTACCATAACAAACCACTTGTGGAATCTTCAGTCCTGAGCAGAGATCAAGCCCTGAGCCTTTGGAGTGGGAGCATTGATTCCAAGACCCTAGACTACCAAAGAACTAACCCTAGGGAGTATCAAATAGTGAGAATTCACACAAATGAAACCACTTGAATACAAGACCCAGCATCACTCAACCATCAGTAGCACCCTGTGCAGGATGTCTCATCTAAACAACAAACAAAACAAAAATTCAAACCCAATCATCAGCAGACAAGATTAACACCTCACTCAATCTTGCCCATCAGAGGAAAAACAAACAAACAAAAACTCAGCACAAATCTCACACTATACAAAGCTTACACAAACCCCTGGACCAACCCAGGAGGGCAGAAACCAAAAGGAAGAAAGAATTCAACCTTCTCCAAAGAAAGAATTCAACTTTCCTTGAAGCCTGGGAAAAGGAGATCTCAAACACAATAAGTTTAAAAAAAAAAAAAAAATGAAAAGGCATAAAAACTACACAAATGAAAGAACAAACTAGAAACACAGAAGTCCAAATAAATGAAGAGGAAATAGGCAAACTACCTGAAAAAGAATTCAGAATAATGATAGTAAAGACGTTCAAAAACCTTGAAAACAAAATGGAGAAAATGAAAGAATCAATTAGCAAAGTCCTAGAAGAATTAAAGAATAAACATACAGAGACAAACAATACAATTACTGAAATTAAAAACAATCTAGAAGGAGTCAATTACAGAATATCTGAAGCAAAATAACAAATCAGTAAGCTGGAAGACAAAATGGTAGAAATAACTTCTGAAAAGCAGAATAAGTAAAAAGAATGAAAATAACTGAAGATAGCTTCAGAGACCTTGGGGACAATATCAAACACACCAACATTCAGATTAGAGGGGTCCCAGAAGAAGAAGAGAAAAAGAAAGGGCATGAGAAAATTTTTGAAGAGATTATAGTTGAAAATTTCCCCAACATGGAAAAGGAAGTAGTCAATCAAGTCCAAGAGGATAAAGAGTCCCATACAGGATAAACCCAAGGAGAAATATGCCAAGACACATACTAATCAAACTAGCAAAGACTAAACACAAAGAAAATACTAAAAGCAGCAGAGGAGAAGCAGCAAGTAATATACAAGGGAAACCCCATATGCTTAACAGCTGATCTTTCAGCAGAAACTCTGCAGAAGGGAATGGCAGGATATATTTAAAGTACTGAAAGGGAAAAATCTACAACCAAGATTACTGTACCCAGCGAGGATCTCATTCAAAAGTGATGGAGAAATAAAAAGATCTTCAGACAAGCAAAAGTTAAGAGAATTCAGCACCAACAAACCAGCTTTACAACAAAAGTTAAAGGGACTTACATAATCAAGAAATACAAGAGGAGAAAAAAGATTTACAAAATTAACCCCAAACAATTAAGAAAATGGCAATAGGAACATGTATATCAATAGTTACTTTAAATGTAAATGGGTTAAATGCTCCAACCAAAAGACACAGACTGGTTGAATGGATACAAAAACAAGACCCATATATATACTGTTGACAAGAAACGCACTTCAGACCTAAAGATACATACAGACTGAGAGTGAGAGGATGGAAAAATATGTTCCATGCAAATGGGAAGCAAAAGAAAGCTGGAGTAGTGATCCTCATATCAGACAAAATAGATTTTAAAATAAAGAAGATTACAAGAGACAAGGAAGGACACTATAATGACCAAGGGATTGGTTCAAGAGGAAGACATAACAATTGTAAATACCTATGCACACAACATAGGAGCAACTCAATACACAAGACAAACACTAACAGACATAAAAGGAGAAATTGACAGTAACGCAATAATAGTAGGAGACTTTAACACCCTACTCACACCAATGGACAGATCATCAAAAGAGAAAACTAATAAGGAAACACAAGTCTTAAATGATACATTAGATGAGATGGATCTCATTGATATCTTCAGGACATTTCATCCAAATGCAGAAGAATACACCTTCCTCTCAAGTGCACGTGGAATATTCTCCAGGTTAGACCACATCTGGAGAAGGCAATGGCGGCCCCCTCCAGTACTCTTGCCTGAAAAACCCCATGGATGGCAGAGCCTGGTAGGCTGCAGTCCATGGGGTTGATAAGAGTCGGGCATGGCTGAGTGGCTTCACTTTCACGCATTGGAGAAGGAAATGGCAACCCACTCCAGTGTCCTTGCCTGGAGAATCCCAGGGACAGTGGAGCCTGGTGGGCTGCCATTTCTGGGGTCTCACAGAGTCAGACATGACTGAAATGACTTAGCAGCAGTAGACCACACCTTGAGTCACAAATCAAACCTCAGTAAATTTAAGAAAATTGAAATCATATCAAGCATCTTCTCTCACCACACTATGAGACTAGATATCAATTGCAAGAAAAAAACTGTAAGAAACACAAACACATGAAGATTAAACAACACGTTTCTAAATAACCAACAGGTTACAGAAGAGATCAAAAGGGAAATCAAAAAAATTATAGAAACAAATGACAGTGAAAACACAACTCAAAGCCTATGAGATTCAGCAAAAGCAGTTCTAAGAGGGAAGCTTATAGCAATAAAATAGTACCTCAAGAAACAAAAAACACAACAAATAGACAACCTAACTTTATACCTAAAGCAACTGGACAAAGAACAAAAAACCCCCAAAATTAGTAGAAGGAAAGAAATCATAAAAATCTGAGCAGAAATAATTGAAAAAGAAATGAAAGAAACAATAGTAAAGATTAATAAAACTAAAAGCTTGTTCTTTGAGAAGATAAACAAAATTGACAAACCTTTAGCCAGACTCTTCAAGAAAAAAAGAAGACTCAAATCAACAAAATTAGAAATGAAAAAGGAGAGTTTGCAACAGACAATGCATAAATACAAAGTATTATAAGAAGCTAGAAGATGGCGGAGGAATAGGATGGGGAGACCACTTTCTCTCCTACAAATTCATCAAAAGAATAACTGAACGCAGAGCAATCCTCACAAAACAACTTCTGATCGCTAGCTGAGGTCATCAGGCACCCAGAAAAGCAACCCATTGTCTTCAAAAGCAGGTAGGACAAAATATAAAAGATAAAAAGGGAGACAGGGGAACTAAGGATGGAGATCCGTCCCAGGAAGGGACTCTTAATAGAGGAAGTGTTCAAGCACCGGGAAACCCTCGCACTGGCGGGTCTAGGGGAAGTTTTTGAACCTCGGCGGGCAACCTGACTGGGAGGGGAACAATAAATAAAACTCACAGATTACGTGCCTAAAAGCAACTTCCAGTGGAAAAGTACCCCAGATGCCCGCATCCGCCACCAGCAAGTGGGGGCAGAATGGAGAAGAGCAGGCGGCATTGCTTAAGGTAAGGACCGGGCCTGAGTGCCCTGAGGACAATTGGAGGGAGCTTTTGTGAATTACCAACTTAAACTGTGGGACAGTAAAAAAGAGAGAGAGAAAATTAACCGGCCCGAACACACTGCCGGCTGTTCGCAGAACAAAGGGACCGAGAAAGTCCAGAGAAGAGCTCACAGGCTGAGGACCGGCCCAGCCCCGCCAGAGGCAGGAGGCAGGGGGGAGGGGAAGGGGCAGGCTTGGCCCCAAGGACCGCATCCCCTACCACACTGCAAACAGGCCTCCACTTTCTAATCAAAGACTTCCTGAGATTCTGGATGGTCGACATCCGCCGGGAGGGTCGCGGCATGACACAGGGTGCAGGCACCCGACCGGCGCAGGCGGGGACTGAGGCTGGGACCGCGCAGGGCAGAAGACGCGCCGCACCCGGGGAGAGAGCCCCCCGTCAAGCGCCTGGCTGCCTGAGCCACTCGGGTGGCGTAGGCACAAAATGCAGGCGCAGCTTTGTGTTCCGTGCTTTTGTGGAACACCCGAGGGCTGGAACCGCGCGCAGTGCAGGGCACGCTCCATATAGAGCAGCCGGGAGCCTGAGCAGCTTAGATGGGAAAGCAGCGCCAGCCCCTCCCCGCAGCGCGAAGGAACTAGCAACCTGAATAAGAGACCACCCCCACCCGCCTGTGTCAGGGTGGAAATTAGGCGCGGAAGAGACCGGCAAACAGAAGCCAAATAAACAAAGGGAACCGCTTCAGAAGGGACCAGTGCAACAGATTAAAATCCCTGTAGGTACCACTGACTACACCGGAAGGGGCCTGTAGATATCGAGAAGTGTAAGCTGGAACGAGGAGCTATCTGAAACTGAACCGAACCCACACTGACCGCAACAGCTCCAGAGAAATTCCTAGATATATTTTTACTTTTGTTGTTTTTGTTGTTTTGAGTAAAAAAAAAAAAAAAAAATTTTTTTTCTTTTTTATTTTTTCTCTTTTATTTTCTTTTAAAATTCCCTATTACTCCCCCATTACTCCTTAACTTTCATTTTCATAGATTTTTTACGATTTTCTTAATTAGGAAAAATAATTTTTTTTTTTTACTTGTGTTGTTTTTTTTTTTTCTTTCTTTCTTTTTTTCCTTTTTCTCTTCTATTTTCTATTTTTCCTTTTCTCTTATTTCCTTTTAAAGTCCTCTATTACTCCTCTACTACTCCTTAATTTTCATTTTCATTACACTATAACCTTACCAAAAAAAAAAAAAAAAGAGAGAGAGAAGCCCTATTTTTAAACCGAACTTCATATATATTTCTAAAATTTTTGTGTGTGTGTTTTGGTTTTTGCTTTTAATATAGTATTTTTAAGAGTCGAACCTCTACTCTAGATTTTTAATCTTTGTTTTTCAGTATATGATATAAATTGTGGACATTTAAGAATCCAGTATTCAGTGCCCATTTTTATTCAGGAGTGTGTTGATTATTCTCTCCCAATCTTGACTCTCCTTTTTCTACCTCAGACCACCTCTATTTCCTCCTTTCCCCTTCTCTTCCTGATCCAATTCTGTGAATCTTTGTGGGTGTCTAGGCTACAGAGAACACTCTAGGAACAGACAACTGCATAGATCTATCTCTCTCCTCTTGAGTACCCCTTTTTCTCCTCCTGCTCAACTCTATCTCCCTCCTCCCTCTCCTCTTCTTCATGTAACTCTGTGAACCTCTCTGGGCGTCCCTCATGGGGGAGAATCTTTTGCCGTTAACCTAGAAGTTTTCTTAGCAGTGCTGTATAGTAGGAGAAGTCTTGAGACTACTGGAAGAATAAAACTGAAACCCAGAGGCAGGAGACTTAAGCCTCAAACCCGAGAACACCAGAAAACTCCTGACTACATGGAACTTTAAGTAATAAGAGACCGCCCAAAAGCCTCCATACCTACACTGAAACCAACCACCACCCAAGAGCCAATAAGTTCCAGAGCAAGACATACCACGCAAATTCTCCAGCAACACAGGAACATAGCCCTGAACGCCAACATACAGGCTGCCCAAGGTCACACCTAACACATAGACACATCTCAAAACTCATCACTGGGCACTCCATTGCACTCCAGAGAGAAGAAATCAAGTTCCACGCACCAGAACACCGACGCAAGCCTCCCTAACCAGGAAACCTTGACAAGCCAAATGGCCAACCCCACCCACTGGGTAAAACCTCCACAATAAAAAGGAATCACAGACCTCCAGAATACAGAAATCCCACTCCAGACACAGCAATCTAAACAAGATGAAAAGGCAGAGAAATACCCTACAGGTAAAGGAACATGAAAAATGCCCACCAAGTCAAACAAAAGAGGAAGAGATAGGGAATCTACCTGAAAAAGAATTTAGAATAATGATAATAAAAATGATCCAAAATCTTGAAAACAAAATGGAGTTACAGATAAATAGCCTGGAGACAAAGATTGAGAAGATGCAAGAAATGTTTAATAAAGACCTAGAAGAAATAAAAAAGAGTCAATTAAAAGTGAATAATGCAATATGAGATCAAAAACACTCTGGAGGGAACCAAGAGTAGAATAATGGAGACAGAAGATAGGATAAGTGAGGTAGAAGATAAAATGATGGAAATAAATGAAGCAGAGAGGAAAAAAGAAAAAAGATTCAAAAGAAATGAGGGCAACCTCAGGGACCTCTGGGAGAAAGTGAAATGCCCCAACATTCGAATCATAGGAGTCCCAGAAGAAGAAAACAAAAAGAAAGGCCATGAGAAAATACTCGAGGAGATAATAGCTGAAAACTTCCCTAAAATGGGGAAGGAAATAGCCACTCAAGTCCAAGAAACCCAGAGAGTCCCAAACAGGATAACCCAAGGCGAAACACCCCAAAGACACATATTAATCAAATTAACAAGATCAAACCACAAAGAACAAATATTAAAAGCAGCAAGGGAGAAACAACAAATAACACACAAAGGGATTCCCATAAGGATAACAGCTGATCTATCATATAGAAACCCTCCAGGCCAGAAGGGAATGGCAGGACATACTTAAGGTAATGAAGAGAATACCTTCAACCTAGATTACTGTACCCAGCAAGGATCTCATTCAGATATGAAGGAGAATTCAAAAGCTTTACAGACAAGCAAAAGCTGAGAGAATTCAGCACCACCAAACCAGCTCTTCAACAAATGCTAAAGGATCTTCTCTAGACAGGAAACTGCAGAAAGGTTGTATAAACGTGAACAAAACAACAAAGTAAATGGCAACGGGACCATACTATCAATAATTACCTTAAATGTAAATGGTTGAAATGCCCAACCAAAAGACAAAGATTGGCTGAATGGGATACAAAACAAGACCCTATAATGCTGTCTACAAAGAACCACCTCAAACAAGAGACACATACAGACTAAAAGTGAAGGGCTGGAAAAAAAATATTCAACACGAACGTAGAACAAAAAAAAGCAGGAGTCGCAATACTCATTCAGAAAAATAGACTTTCAATAAAGGATGTGAAAAGAGACAAAGAAGGACACTACATAATGATCAAAGGATCAATCCAAGAAGAAGATATAACAATTATAAATATATATGCACCCAACTTAGGAGCACCACAATATGTACGGCAAACGCTAATGAGAATGAAAGAGAAAATTAATAGTAACACAATAAGTAGTGGGAGACTTTAATACCCCACTCACAACTATGGATAGATCAACTAAACAGAAAATTAACAAGGAAACACAAACTTTAAATGACACAATGGACCAGCTAGACCTAATTGATATCTATAGGACATTTCACCCCAAAACAATCAACTTCACCTTTTTCTCAAGTGCACACGGAACCTTCTCCAGAATAGATCACATCCTGGGCCATAAATCTGGTCTTGGAAAATTCAAAACAACTGAAATCATTCCAGTCATCTTTTCTGATCACAGTGCAGTAAGATTAGATCTCAACTACAGGAAAAAAATTGTTAAAAATTCAAACACCTGGAGGCTAAATAACACTCTTCTGAATAACCAACAAGTCATAGAAGAAATCAAAAAAGAAATTAAAATATGCATGGAAATGAATGAAAATGAAAACACAACAACCCAAAACCTATGGGACACTGTAAAAGCAGTGCTAAGGGGAAGGTTCATAGCATTACAGGCTTACATCAAGAAACAATAAAAGAGCCAAATAAATAACCTAACTCTACACCTAAAGCAATTAGAGAAGGAAGAAATGAAGCACCCCAGGGTTAGTAGAAGGAAAGAAATCTTAAAAATTAGGGCAGAAATAAATGCAAAAAAACTAAAGAGACCATAGCAAAAATCAACAAAGCTAAAAGCTGGTTTTTTGAAAAAATAAACAAAATTGACAAACCATTAGCAAGACTCATTAAGAAACAAAGGGAGAAGAACCAAATTAACAAAATTAGAAATGAAAATGGAGAGATCACAACAGACAACACTGAAATACCAAAGGATCATAAGAGAACTACTACCAGCAGCTCTATGCCAATAAAATGGACAACTTGGATGAAATGGACAAATTCTTAGAAAAGGTGAACTTTCCAAAACTGAACCAGGAAGAAATAGAAGATCTTAACAGCAGCCATCACAAGCAAGGAAATCAAACCGTAATCAGAAATCTTCCAGCAAACAAAAGCCCAGGACCTGATGGCTTCACAGCTGAATTCTACCAAAAATTTAGAAGAAGAGCTAACACCTATCTTACTCAAACTCTTCCAGAAAATTGCAGAAGAAGGTAAACTTCCAAACTCATTCTATGAGGCCACCATCACCCTAATTCCAAAACCAGACAAAGATGCCACAAAAAAAGAAAACTACAGGCCAATATCACTGATGAACATAGATGCAAAAAATCCTTAACAAAATTCTAGCAAACAGAATCCAACAACATATTAAAAAAATCATACACCATGACCAAGTGGGCTTTATCCCAGGAATGCAAGGATTCTTTAATATCTGAAATCAATCAATGTAAACATCCACATTAACAAATTGAAAGATAAAAAACCATAAGATCTATCAATAGATGCAGAGAAAGACCTTTGACAAATAACACGCATTTATGATGTAAAACTCTCCAGAAAGCAGGAATAGAAGGAACATACCTCAACATAATAAAAGCCATATATGACAAACCCACAGCAAGCATTACCCTCAATGGTGAAAAATTGAAAGCATTTCCCCAGAAATCAGGAACAAGACCACTACTATTCAACATAGTGTTGGAAGTTTTGGCCACAGCAATCAGAGCAGAAAAAGAAGTAAAAGGAATCCAGATAGGAAAAGAAGATGTGAAACTCTCGCTGTTTGCAGATGACATGATCCTCCACATAGAAAACCCTAAAGACTCTTCCAGAAAATTACTAGAGCTAATCAATGAATATAGTAAAGTTGCAGGATATAAAATTAACACACAGAAATCCCTTGCATTCCTATACACTAACAATGAAAAAACAGAAAGAGAAATTAAGGAAACAATACCATTCACCATTTCAACAAAAAGAATAAAATACTTAGGAGTACATCTACCTAAAAAAAAAAAGACCTATACATAGAAAACTATAAAACACTGATGAAAGAAATCAAAGAAGACAAAAACAAATGGAGAAACATACCGTGTTCATGGATTGGAAGAATCAATATTGTCAAAATGGCTATTCTACCCAAAGCAATCTATAGATTCAATGCAATCCCTATCAAGCTACCAACGGTATTTTTCACAGAACTAGAACAAATAATTTCACAATTTGTATGGAAATACAAAAAACCTCGAATAGCCAAAGTAATCTTGAGAAAGAAGAATGGAACTGGAGGAATCAACCTGCCTGACTTCAGACTCTACTACAAAGCCACAGTCATCAAGACAGTGTGGTACTGGCACAAAGACAGAAATATAGACCAATGGAACAGAATAGAAAGCCCAGAGATAAATCCACGAACCTATGGACACCTTATCTTTGACAAAGGAGGCAAGGATATACAATGGAAAAAAGACAACCTCTTTAACAAGTGGTGCTGGGAAAACTGGTCAACCACTTGTAAAAGAATGAAACTAGAACACTTTCTAACACCATACACAAAAATAAACTCAAAATGGATTAAAGATCTAAATGTCAGACCAGAAACTATAAAACTCCTAGAGGAGAACATAGGCAAAACACTCTCCGACATAAATCACAGCAGAATCCTCTATGACCCACCTCCCAGAATATTGGAAATAAAAGCAAAACTAAACAAATGGGACCTAATGAAACTTAAAAGCTTTTGCACAACAAAGGAAACTATAAGTAAGGTGAAAAGACAGCCCTCAGATTGGGAGAAAATAATAGCAAATGAAGAAACAGACAAAGGATTAATCTCAAAAATATACAAGCAACTCCTGCAGCTCAATTCCAGAAAAATAAATGACCCAATCAAAAAATGGGCCAAAGAACTAAACAGACATTTCTCCAAAGAAGACATACAGATGGCTAACAAACACATGAAAAGATGCTCAACATCACTCATTATCAGAGAAATGCAAATCAAAACCACAATGAGGTACCATTACACACCAGTCAGGATGGCTGCTATCCAAAAGTCTACAAGCAATAAATGCTGGAGAGGGTGTGGAGAAAAGGGACCCTCTTACACTGTTGGTGGGAATGCAAACTAGTACAGCCACTATGGAAAACAGTGTGGAGATTTCTTAAAAAACTGGAAATAGAACTGCCATATGACCCAGCAATACCACTCTGGGCATACACACTGAGGAAACCAGATCTGAAAGAGACATGTGCACCCCAATGTTCATTGCAGCACTGTTTATAATAGCCAGGACATGGAAGCAACCTAGATGCCCATCAGCAGACGAATGGATAAGGAAGCTGTGTTACATATACACCATGGAATATTACTCAGCCGTTAAAAAGAATTCATTTGAATCAGTTCTAATGAGATGGATGAAACTGGAGCCCATTACACAGAGTGAAGTAAGCCAGAAAGATAAAGATCATTGCAGCATACTAACATGTATATATGGAATTTTGAAAGATGGTAATGATAACCCTATATGCAAAACAGAAAGAGAGACAGATGTACAGAACAGACTTTTGGACTCTGTGGGAGAAGGTGAGGGTGGGATGTTTTGAGAGAACAGCATGTAAATTATCTATGGTGAAACAGATCACTGGCCCAGGTGGGATGCATGAGACAGGTGCTCGGGCCAGGTGCACTGGGAGGACCCAGGGGAATCGGGTCGGGGGGAAGGTGGGAGGGGGGATTGGGATGGGGAATACATGTAACTCCATGGCTGATTCATGTCAATGTATGACAAAACCCACTGCAATGTTGTGAAGTAATTAGGCTCCAACTAATAAAAATAATTGAAAAAAGAGAAGCTATTAAGAACAACTATATGGCAATAAAATTAATAACTTGGAAGAAATGAACAAATTCTTAGAAAAGTTCAATCTTCCAGGACTGAACCATGAAGAAATAGAAATTATGAACAACCCAATTACAAGCCCAGAAATTGAAGCTGTGATTAAAAAAAAACTCCCAAAAAATAAAAACTCAGGACCAGATGGCTTCACAGGAGAATTTTATCAAACATTTAGAGAAGAGCTAATGCCTATCTTTTTAAAACTTCCAAAAAATTACAGAGGGAGGAACACTTCCAAACTCATTCTACAAGGCCACCACCATCCTGATACCAAAATCCAGGCACAGACAACACAAAAAAGATAGCTACATGCCAAAATCACTGATGAACATAGATGCAAAAATCCTCAACAGGATTTTAGCAAACAGTAGTCAGCAACACATCAAAAAGCTCATATACCATGATCAAGTTGGTTTTATTTCAGAAATGCAAGGATTCTTCAGTATATGCAAATCTATCAATGTGATACACTATATTAACAAATTGAAAGATAAAAATCATATGATTATTTCAATAGATGCAGGAAAAGCCTTTAACAAAATTCAGCACCCATTTATGATTAAAACTCTTCAAAAAAATGGACATGGAAGGAAATTACCTCAACATAATAAAGGCCATATTTGAGAAGTCTACAGCAAACATTATTCTCAAAAGTGAAGAACTGAAAGCATGCCCCCTAATATCAGGAACAAGACAAGGGTGGCCACTTTCACCAGTATTATTCAGCATAATTCTGAAAGTCCTAGCTACAGCAACCATAGGAGAAAAATAAATAAAAGAAATTCAGATCAGAAAAGAAGAAATAAAGCTGTCACTGTTTGCAGATGACATGATACTGTACATAGAAAACCCTAAAGACAGTATCAGAAAATAACTAGAGCTAATCAGTGAATTTAGCAAAGTTGCAGGATACAAAATCAATACACAGAAATCACTTGCATTTCTGTATACTAACAATGAAAAATCAGAAATTAAGGAATCAATCCCATTCACCATTGCAACAAAAAGAATTAAATATCTAGGAATAAACTTACCTAAGGAGACAAAAGAACTGTACACAGAAAATGATAAGATGCCAATGAAAGAAATCAAAGACTACATAAACAGATAGAGAGATATTCCATGTTCCTGGGTAGGAAGAATCAATATTGTGAAAATGACTATACTACCAAATGCAATCTACAGATTCAATGTGATCCCTATCAAATTACCAATGGCATTTTTCACAGAACTAGAACAAAAAATTTCACAATTCATATGGAAACACAAAAGACCCCGAATAGCAAAAGCAGTCTTGAGAAAGAAGAATGGAGCTGGAGGAATCAACCTTCCCAACTTCAGATTATACTACAAAGCTACAGTCATCAAGACAGTATGGTACTGGCACAAAAACAGAAATATAGACCAATGAAACAAGATAGAAAGCCCAGAAAAAAAACCCATGCACCTATGGGTACCTTATTTTTGATAAAGGAGGCAAGAATATAGAATGGGGCAAAGACAGCCTCTTCAATAAATGGTGCTGGGAAAACTGGACAGCTACATGTAAAAGAATGAAATTAGAACAATTCCTAACACCATACAAAGATAAACTCAAAATGGATTAAAGACCTAAATGTAAGACCAGAAACTATAAAACTCTTAGAGGAAAACATAGGAAGAGCACTCGATGACATAAATCAAAGCAAGATCCTCTATAACCCACCTCTTAGAATAATGGAAATAAAAACAAAAGTAAACAAGTGGGACCTGATTAAACTTAAAAGATTTTGCATAGCAAAGGAAATTATAAGCAAGGTGAAAAGACAACCCTCAGAATGCGAGAAAGTAATAGCAAATGAAGAAACTGACAAAGGATTAATGTCCAAAATATGCAAGCAACTCATACAACCCAATGCCAGAAAAACAAACAACCCAATCAAAAACTGGACAAATGACTTAAACAGACATTTCTCCAAAAAAGACATACAGAAGGCTAACAAACACATGAAAAATGCTCGACATTGCTCATTATTACAGAAATGCAAATCAAAACTACAATGAGATATCACCTTACACTTGTCAGAAAGGCCATCATCAAAAAGTCTACAAACAATAAATGCTGGAGAGGGAGTGGAGAAAAGGGAATGCTCTTGCACTGTTGGGAATGTAAATTGAAACAGCCACTATGGAAGATGGTATGGAGTTTCCTTAAAAAACTAGGAATAAAACCACTGTATAACCCAGCAATCTCACTACTAGGCATACACTCTGAGGAAACAAAAACTGAAAAAGGCACATGTATACCACTGTTCACTGCAACACTATTCACAATACCTAGAACATGGAAGCAACCTAGATGTCCATTAACAGATGAATGGATAAAGAAATTGTGGTACATATACACAATGGAATATTACTCAGCCATAAAAAGGAATGCATTTGAATCCATTCTGATGAGGCTGATGAACCTAGAACCTATTATATAGAGTGAAGTGAGTCAGAAAGAGAAAGAGAAATATCATATTCTAATGCATATATACAGAATCTAGAAAAATGGTACTGAAGAATTTATTTACAGGGCAGCAATGGAGAAACAGACATAAAGAACAGACTTATGGACATGGGGAGAAGGGAGGAGAGGGTGAGATGTATGGAAAGAGTAACATGAAAACTTACATTACCATATGTAAAATAGATCACCAACAGGAATTTGCTGTATGGCTCAGGAAACTCAGACGGGGCTCAATATCAATCTAGAGGGGTGGGATGGAGAAGGAGATGGGAGAGAGGTTCAAAAGAGAGGGGATATATGTATACCTATGGCCGATTCATCTTGAAGTTTGACCTAAAACAACAAAATTCTGTAAAGCAATTATCCTTCAATAAAAAAATAAAAAGAATGAAAGGATTCGTTTATCTACTGAAAAATGACTGCCTCTTGTCTATAAAAAAAGAGTTTTTGCTTTTTGAAAATGAGAAACTGTTAATTTCTTAATTTTATCCCCAGGAGTTTTCCAAATTTCAGACATTTTTGTGAGTGAGTCTGCCCAGCATTCAGAAGGCTACAAGCAAAGGGAAGAAAGCTACAGAGAAGCATCAGTTTTGCCCCAGGGCTTTGCAATGAAAGTGCCACCTGCTTCTTTTTGGAGTGACTACACCCTGTCTTCTCCAGGCATTGTGGTTTCTCCTGTAAATGTAACAGCCATTTGTCTTTCTGACAACATTTCATTGTCAGGAAGTTTCTAGATAGGGATCTCTGAGCTAAAATCTCAAATTATATGCATCCACCACCCTCATATGATAATTACTCTTTTGGGCTTTAAAAAAAAAATTAAAAAAAAAATAAATAAAAAATAACTACATACATCACCAGTTTCACAACTGCTTAAGTGAGTGGTAAGATTAGTAGGCAAACTCCTAGAGAAATCATGCTGGTGACCACAGTTATTAAAGTGCACATTGTTAAAACGTTTGCATATTTTCCTAACTGCTGGACCACAAAGGAATTCCCATAAAATGTTTGCATGTTGTCAGGAAGGCACCAAAGTTTGAAGATTTCTTCAACATGATAGTACTGACTTGGCACTTCAGAACAAAAATTAAGGGATTTGTAAGGGGGTTGCCTTAGCTGTATGCTGACTACTTTGGGATTTCCCCTGATAAAGAATATCATGCAGTATTTTGGGTGGACATTAAATTTTCCCTTTTAAGAAACACAGATAAAATTACATTTTGTTAGCTGCTTTATTAGGGCTTCCCTGGTGGCTCAGATGGTAATCTGCCGGCAATACAAGAGAACTTGGTTTGATCCTTGAGTCAGGAAGATGCCCTGGAGAAGGGAACAGCAACCCACTCCGGTATTCTTGCCTGGCTAATGCCATGGACAGAGGAGCCTGATGGGCTAAAGTTCATAGGGTCGCAAAGAGTCGGACACAACTGAGCAACTAATACACACACAATTGCTTTATCAAGTCTTTATATGATAACTAGTCATCAACAACTCTTTTCTTTATCGATTTTAGTTTGGTCAAATATTTCCCAGAGTAAAATTAGAGGACAGGATTTTCCTGCACAGATATAAATTAATTTATAATGAATATATTAATGTTTTAATTAATATATTTAATATATTTACATTGTATATATAAAATATAAATATATATGAATATATAATCAATATATTAATATACTTAATAAATAATTAATTTATAACAAAACAATATACATATTAGACTATTAGAACTGAAAAAGGCAATAGAAATATTGATATCACTAATGAATAAACTATTTGGTCCAGGAGATGAAATGATTTGTACATTCTGGTGTGTGGGGCTAGCAAATTTCCTTAAGTTATTTATGGACCCTTTACCTTAATTTCTAACTCAAATGAGCATTATATAAGCGATCAGACAGTTCATAGAGCAGTACTGACACTGTGAATAAATTGGGCTTGCTATCTCCATTTCAGATCCTTTCTAGCTATCTATCTTTCTGGTCAGATGAAAGACAGGACTTGGTTTAGCAGCTCACTTTATTAGAAGGGATGAATTTGCCTAGGTCTAAACCAAAGCTTACTCAGTTAGGCCCAGGATATCCATCTATACCAGTGATATAATACTTCTACTTTTGTTGATTCACCCTTTTTAACAGAATACTTAAACCTTTTTACTGTGCTGGTGTTTAAATTACACCTTTATATGCTCCCAGCATTCAGACTAAATAAACAATTTCATCACTGAGGTCTCTTTAGAGATAAAATAATTATTACTTTTTTCCTATGACATGTGTTTATTGTAAACATTTGAAAAACTACATTAAAATAGAAAGAAATCACTTGATATGAGAGAATCATATTTTTTGGATAAAAAAGAAAATTTGTGTTTGTTCTTAATCTATAAACAGTAAATAAATGCTTTTTACAGAAACTTTATTTATTTATTTGGCTATGTCCCATCTTAGTTTCAGCTTGCAGGACCTAGTTCCCTGACCAGCGATCAAACTTGGGTTCCCTGCATTGGGAGCTCCACATTTAGCCACAGGACTCATCAGGGGAGTCTGTTCACTACTGAAATTTCGGATAATACTTATAATCAAAATCAGTTAAAAAATTAATCTAGACATCATGTAAAGATAGTCACTGTTATATTCTCATTTGTGTTTGTTTTTCTATATGTGTGTATTAATTTGGTATTTGATGATTTTCAGATCTAAGTAATATCAAAGTAATAATTTAAAAAATACAGACGCCATAAATAAAAATCCAAGCAAGCCTCATGCTTGTTTCCACAGCAAATATACTGAAATTGGAACTACACAGAGAAGATGAGCATGACCTCTGCCAAGAATAACATATAAATTTGTCGAGTGTTCCTTATTTTTCAGTTATGCAAGATAAATATGACACCTCAATCAAGGTGGAGAAAAAGTGCAAGCTTATATATTTTCATAACAAGACTGGCCCTACATGAACTATGACAGTGAAATAATCCCTTCTGACATGGTGCAATTGCTATAGCTATAAACATAGGTGTCGTGGCTGATGTTAGCTGCAGAGGCTCCTGGGCTGCTGAGAGAACACTAGTCAGTTTTGTTTATGTGGGTGAGGTACTTTTCTGTGGGCGCCACGCCCCTGCTTCATTGCAAGATGCGCTTGAAGGCAGGATGCTGTCTTCCTTCTTGACTTGCCTCTCTTTCTACTTTTGAAATGCAGCAGAGTTGGATCATCCTGTATTCTGTCTTCTTCCTCATCACCTGAGATTTGAATAAAAAGGGACCTCTCCCTGGGATTATGAGGATATTAACAGAGGCTTCTGAGAAGAAAGCCTTTTGCTTTCACATCACATTGAAAAGAAAGGAGTCATTGGAGAGGCAATAATTCTAGAATTGAGGCGTTTTAAAAATTTGAGGAAGGAATTCCTCTCAGCCTTGTATTATTCAACCAACAATATGTTTTGCTTTTAGAATGAAGAACTGCCGGGGTCCAGCCTCAGCAGGATCCAGGGGTACCCTAAGGATGAACAGCGTTGGCGAGAGAGAGAGACAGAGAGAGACAGAGAGAGACAAGAGAGAGAGACCAGACTGGGGGTGTGCAGCAAGGTCTGGCAATGCTTTATTTTTTACTGTAGCTTTTATACCCTAAGTTAGTACATTTCTAAGGAGAAGATAGTTTAACATGACATCAGCTTGTCCTTCACGAAACCAGGGTGTTTTCTGCATACTTCTTTGTTTATGAGGGTCTGGTACATTATCTTCTGGCCTTGGGGCCTATTGACATTTTATGACCTAGGGAAATGCAAAGCTGTTTTCTGTAATGTATTCTTTATTGAACACAAGGGTCAGTCCTTTTGCAGAAGTTATCAGTTAAATTTATCTAAAACGTTTACCACACAAAGACTCTGCAGCTCCGGTGAGGCAGCCCCTGTTTAGCAGTCCTGGTTAAAATTAACAATTCTAAACTCTTATTTTTCTAAATCTTTAACTATAACCGCTTTTAGAATAAATTTTTTTGTTCTCTAATAGGGCTTCCTCACCTCCCGAAGGGCTCTGTGCCTATTAGGGCCTTTATGTGATCAGGTTCTTTATGCTGTTTATGATTAAGGTGTTGTGAGCAGTCATGTGCATTAGTAGTAGCATTTGTCAAGCAGGCTAGAATGCCAGTAAAGGGATCTAGATTGAAACACTCCTTTCATCCTGGATAATCTTATAGGATACCACCATCCGGGGGACATATTAATTAAAGTTCTAATTTGATTCTGTTTGGAGAGAGATCAGGGAAGGCCTTCTACCTGTGTCACAGAAATTAGGGAGTAGTCTAATATAGCAAGCATCAGAAAGACAGAGATCATCTTTAAGGTGAGCACTGGGGCAGCTTTTCGAAATCCCTGAGGTCCTGATCTGCCTTGCTTGTCAGGTCTTCTCCTCACGAACTTGTCATGGGTGGGATCTCGTGTGCTGGCTCCCAGCAAAGAACTTAACACTAGAAATGGAAAACTTAAGGCTGGCTGTGAACTCCACGGTTTAGGGGACTTTTTTGCTAACCCTTTTTCCTAAAATATTATTTAGAGAAGTAGGGAAAATATATTTCCTTTTAAGAAAAGCAACCTTGGCAAGATACAAACTTTTCTAGAGGAATCAGTCAATTCTATTTTTCTGTTTCTGATTGTTACAGATTCTTAAATAGCATCTTTAAAAAAAATACCAAAACAAACTCTCCAGTGATAGTCTGGATTAAGCAGGTTTCATTGTCTCCATTGAAAATGAAGTATTGCTTATGGCATGCCTTATTTGTAGTACTTAAATGGCTAAATCTAAGGCTTTTTCACTCATCTCCACTCCCACTCCCCTATGAGAGATGTTAATATAGAAAAGTCTGCCACTCTGGTGAGCAATATTTATTGAAACTTCAACTTTCAAATGCTAGTTTATGAGAAAAGACATCTGTTTATTTTTTATATTTACATTATCTATGTTACTTTTTAGCATAATGTCTTGGGTATATCATTTTTCAGTAGTAAAACAATAAATACGTATTGAGTTGAGAGGTCTAGTCAAGGGAAAGCTTAATTAATTTTGAGACTAGAAGGCAAAAAAAGAGCGTGTTTGCTACAAATCTTACTGGTTATTTCATTCTGAGCTTGAATATTGGCCATAATTTAGTTGAAGCATATGTGTTTATATAACCAGTATTAAAAAAGGTTATAGAAAGATCCCCCAAAGTCTCAGCTTTCTCTTCTAGGAAGTATGCAGGCATTATAGAAAGTAAATATTCCCTTTCACCTTTTAATATTTATCCTTATTTTATGTGTGAGGGAAACATTTAGATCATAGCCTGATCTTAGAAAAGCGATTTATTCTTTTGGCAAAAGTTTCTAATGCACAGCTTACTTTGACATACCTCTCTGATGGCGCAAGTGGTAAGGAACACGTCTGCCAATTCAGAAGACAAAAGAGACATGGATTCAATCCCTGGGTAGGGAAGATCCCCTGGAGAAGGGCATGGCAATCCACTCCAGTATTCTTGCCTGGAGAATCCCATGGACAGAGGAGCCTGGCGGGCTACAGTCCATAGGGTCAAAAAGAATTGGACACAACTGAAATGACTTAACACACTCACACACCTCTCTGGATACAGGCCTCTGTTGTTTGATGTACATGAATATTTTCGAATCACTTTTCCGGAGAAATAGCAAAACATATGTACCCACAGGACTTTTCTTAAGACAAGGTCTCTAGTTGCATATGTGCTGTGCTAGGCAAGTTTCCTGTAAGGGCATATACCACACACTAGGATTTTGCCAGAGTTAGTTTCTACGTATCATTCTGCATTTGTCACACATAATGAGAGCTTGTTCATACACAAGTGGATGTACCTGCCAAAGTCAGGACCATTTGGCAACTATTCCATTAAGAACACTGCTCTGTGTGTGTGTGCTTAATCGTATCCAACTCTTTGTGAGCCCACAGATTCTAATCTTCGAGGCTCCACTGTCCATGGAATTTTCCAGGCAAGAATACTCGAGTGTGTTGCAATTTCCTACTATAAAACAGTGCTATTCTGCTTTTCAGAAACAGGAGGGCAAAGCATAAATTACTAATGCATGTCCTTTTCCAGTGGCAATAAAAGTGATATCTTAAATTATTTTAAAATCCAGGTAAGGATGTAAATTAATGAATAAGTAGTGGAGGACAAATGAGAGAGTTTTCAATTGAGGAAGATTTGAATTGCTTATTTCTTTTCTCTGGACAAGACTTATTAACTATTTGTCTGGCTCCTTGCCGTGATGGATTTGAGAGCAAAGGATACCTTGCTATTGACTATTAATGATTGCCAGTCATATTACTTCTTTTTTAGCAGATTGAAACTATCCTGGGATGGTTTTCTGGCTCACCTATTACTTGGCTCATCATTCTCAATTAATTTTGCCAATTGTTATTACCTCATAATGCCTGTGCCTCAGGCAGCAACAGCTTCCAAGGTCAGCATACTACTGTTTGCCAAGGAGGATGGCTGTTCCAGGCCTGTACACCAAGTGTTTAAGGGCCCAGCTGGGCTCTGGTTGTAAGTGGTAACCTCAAAGTTGTCTTACTTATTCAGTTTTTCCACTTTTTTCTTTTTTGCATACTCTCTAAAATTATACATGGTAATTGGAAAAAAACTTGAGAAGATTAAAAAAAAACTAGAACATATATCAATTAGTTTAAAAAACAGATTGTACAGAAAATAAAAACAGAAAGGAATCTTTTTAAAATATCATTGGATTAATGTTTTCTCCTCCTCATCCTGTCTCTTTTTCTCACTTTTTCCTACTCCCTACACGTCTTTTCCTTCCTTCAAGTAATTTCCGACACACCCAAAGGCAAGGCTATGCAGTTACGAAATATTCTACTCCTGACAAAGAAAAATATAACGTAGCCTGTTAAAGAGATATTTATTGACCACATGGCCAGCTCACAGATTCTACAGACAAAGGTGAAGCTGTGAGGCTTGAATCCCAAGCAGTGCCTACTGCATGGTAGTAGACCTGAGCTTGGATTTTGTAGAATAGGGATGATCAGAAATTCTCAATTTAATTCTGCATTCTATGTGCTTAATGTTTGAGATATGTTTTATTGTTGGCACAAATGCTTGTCCAATATTTCAGATACACCCTATGAGTGCCAGGAAAGGAGTGAAGGTAGAGAATATTTCATTTGTCAATATTTCAAGACACTACTGATTTAGGGAAACTCATGAAAAACTCAGAATGTCCAGTCTTACAGTAGGCCAACGAAGTCTGTATCTGAGTATAGCTGAAAAGTTCAAGACCCTCAGATAAATCAGTAATGCTTTCAGAGATAAGGAAAATTTCTTCCTTCATTAAGTGATATTTATGTGTCTATTAAATATGGTTATTCATTGTACATCTTTCGAATTTTTTATCCACTGAATTAAAAATTAATGTGATCCAATTAATGAATAAAATTTAACCGTACCTCTTCAGTATATAGGGACACTAGGGGATCACAAGAAAAACAATGTTATGTTAGGGTTAGTATCCTTATTATGTTAGTATCCTTATTATAGGAAGCATAGAACAAAGATGGAAGACTGGAGACAATGTTATCATTTGCATTGTTCCAGCATCATAGTGGTGGAATGTTATCATTTGCATTGTTCACCACCTTAAGAAGAGGTGGCAAGAATACACAGAACTATACAAAAAAAAATCTTAATGACCCAGATAACCGTGATGGTGTGATCACTCACCTAGAACCAGACATCCTGGAATGCAAAATCAAGTAGCCTTTAAAAAGCATCACTACGAACAAAGCTAGTGGAGGTCATGGAATTCCAGTTGAGCTATTTCAAATCCTAAAAGATGATCTGTGAAAGTGCTGCACTCAATATGCCAGCAAATTTAGAAAACTCAGCAGTGGCCACAGGACCTGAAAAGGTCAGTTTTCATTCCAATCCTAAAGAAAGGCAATGCCAAAGAAGGCTCAAACTACTGAACAATTGCACTCATGTTGCTGCTGCTGCTGCTGCTCCTAAATCAGTTCAGTCATGTCTAACTCTTAGTGACCCCATGGACTGCAGCCTACCAGGCTCCTCTGTCCATGGGATTTTCCAGGAAAGAGTACTGGAGTGGGTTGCCATTGCCTTCTCCTGCACTCCTGTTACACACTAGCAAAATAATGCTCAAAATTCTCTAAGTGAGGCTTCAACAGTACATGAACCAAGAACTTCCAGATGTTCAAACTGGTTTTAGAAAAGGCAGAGGAACCAGAGATCAAATTGCTAAAATTCCTTGGACCATAGGAAAAACAAGAGAGTTCCAGAAAAATACCCACTTCTGCTTTATTGACTGCGCTGAAGCCTTTGACTGTGTGGATCACAATAAACTGTGGAAAATTCTTAAAGAGATGGGAATATCAGACCACCTGACCTGCCTCCTGAGAAATCTGTATGCAGGTCAAGAAGCAACAATTAGAACTGGACATGGAACAATGAACTGGTTCCAAATTGGGAAAGGAGTACTAAAAGGCTGTATGTTGTCACCCTGCTTATTTAACTTATATGCAGAATATATCATGCAAAATGCAAGGCTAGATGAAACACAAGCTGGAATCAAGATTGCTGGGAGAAATATCAATAACTTCAGATATGCAGATGACAGCATCCTTATGGCAGAAAGTGAAGAAGAACTAAAGAGCCTCTTGATGAAAGGGAAAGAGGAGAGTGAAGAAGCTGGCTTAAAGCTCAACATTCAAAAAATGAAGATCATGGCTTCCAGTCCCATCACTTCATGGCAAATGTATGGGGAAACAATGGAAACAGAGACAGACTTTATTTTCTTGGGCTCCAAAATCACTGTAGACAGTGACAGCAGCCATGAAATTAAAAGATGCTTGCTCCTTGGAAGAAAAGCTATGACTAACCTAGACAGCATATTGAAAAGCAGAGACCTTACTTTGCCAACAAAATTACGTCTAGTCAAGGCTATGGTTTTTCTAGTAGTCATGTATGAATATGAGAGTTGGACTGTAAAGAAAGCTGACCATGGAAGAATTGATGCTTTTGAACTGTGGTGTTTGAGAAGACTCTTGAGAGTCCCTTGGACTGCAAGGAGATCCAATCAGTCAATCCTAAAGGAAATCAGTCCTGAATGTTCATTGGAAGGACTGATGTTGAAGCTGAAGCTCCAATACTTTGGCCACCTGATATGAAGAATTGTCTCATTGGAAAAGACTCCGATACTGGGAAAGATTGAAGGCAGGAGGAGAAGGGGACCCCAGAGGATGAGATGGTTGGGTGGCGTCACTGACTTGATGGACATGTATTTGAGGAAGCTCTGGGAGTTGGTGATGGACAGGGAAGCCTGGCATGCTGCAGTCCATGGGGTCACAAAGAGTCAGACACGACTGAGTAACTGAATTAAACTGACTGACTGACCATCATAATCTGCCATGACTGTGTATTGATTTCCTGTTATATTTGGAATACATAGTCCTAGCACTGTTGGAGTTAGTAAGAGTTGAGCCACTACTGTAGGTATTTTCTCACTCAGAACTTTAAATAAATTTAGAATTTCCTCAGGTAGTAATTATTGTATTCCCATTATCTGATCATTTTTTGGTTTCCCCTTTCCCCTCCATTGTATTGGAAAATAATCTTTCCTGAAGAGAGTAATAGAAGGAAATGATATAGAAATAACCAAAAAACAATAAAGTGTGTGAGGGGGATAGTCAATACTAGCAGATTAACCTGGAATAATCACATCAATGGACTGAGCTAAAATTGAATGTAATTGAGTGGGTGCTCAGTTGTGTCTGATTCTTTGAGATCCTGTGGACCATTATGGCCTACCAGACTCTTCTGTCCGTGGAATTCTCCAGGAAAGATTACTGGTGTGGGTTGCCATTTCCTTCTCCAGGGGAACTTCCCTGACCCAAGGATCAAATGCAAGTCTTCTGTGTCCCCTGCACTGTCAGGCAGATTCTTCACCACTTGAGCCACCTGGGACGCCTAAGCCAAAATAGGGAAATGGCAGTTTGGTGTTAAAGGATGGTAGCCAGGAGAAAAAGACTGAGTTGCAGAGCCGGAAAGACTAGATGGAGAAAGGAATGAGATATGAATGATAGCTATCAGTTAGAAGGTGGTCAGGGTAAAATGAATTATGAATAGAAAAGAAATCTGTTTTTGGATTGACACAATGGATCATAAACTACAGCCAGAAATACACTGACATCTGTCAACACTGTGGGTCTACGGCTGAACATAAAGGCATGGATGGTCTGATTGATCCACTTTGATTTCTAGCTCTGAAATTTCTCTAGTTTCTACTCAATATCCTATTGTTATAATACTTTATAACTACTACTATCTTTCTCCCCTAAAAGCCAGTGGTTTTTCTGATACTGCCTTCTAGAGACTAGGGTCTTGCTTTCAGAGATAAGATTCCCACTAGTAAGAATTTGCTGAGGTAGACTGCTGCCTGGATCTCTGCGTGTTGCCTATTTGCAGACTGCGTACCTGTCATGCCTTAATCATCTTCTGTTACATTTTTCTCACCTGGGATTTGATTGTTTCCTTGCCACTATTTTTCCCAGATAGTATGTTCTACCTTGCTTTTCTGAGCAGACCTTTTCATAATGCTAACTCTGTCCCTACTTGCCTTTCATTGGAGCTGGTGCTGGACCTGTGTTCTGGACTGTCCCAACAGTAAACAAATCGTGGTCCTCATTCATTCATTCATCAAACATCACTTAGCATCCAACTATGTGCTCTGCCTTGTACTTGGTACTTGAGACATAATGGCAGAAATAACCATGGATGGACACAAGTGCTCTCACATGCTCCTGATGAGAGTGTAAATTGATAAACTACAGTGGGGAGTAACTTGGCATTATTCTTTAAAGTTGCACATGGACATTTCTTGTTATCCGACTGTTGCCTGTTTTTGTTTATATTTATAAAAGCGCTTGTTTCTCTGCATTTGCTTCACTTTCATTTACAATATCCTAAATTGTTTACACAAAATGTATAATCAGTGGACATTTTGTACAGGCACTTTTCATAATTACAAAGTGAACTAAAAACTATTCACATAAATAGAATGGATTTGTTAAAAATAACCCAACACACAGCAGCCTTGCTATCCTTTGCTTATTCTTTTCTGACAGTTTGTAGCCTGCATGACATCATGCAGCTTGAGTTCACAGTGATGCTTCAGTGACTTTCCAGCAGAGCTAAAATATCGCATCTCCTTGGATAATGATGCTCAGCAGGAGCTTCACCTCTGGAGTTTATGCAGTTCCTTCCAAACAGAAGATACTGACTCTACTCCACACTCCATCCAGTCCAGACAGTTCACCTCCTGTCAACATCCTCAGTTTTGAACCGTAGGGCAGCAGATCCTCCCCAAAGCAAACACAACACACGGAATTCTCTTCTATACGATTCTATTATGCACAAGTGCAAAATATTCATACAGATGAAACATTCATGACAACTGAGGAAAGCGTAAGTTTTAAGAAGTGTTTTCTGTGAGAAGATGTGACCCACATCTGAGTCAGTGATACCCTGTAGTCTTTAAAAAAATGTCACTATTTTTTTTCCCCTTATTTGCTGGCTCCAAAGGAAAACTGCTTGATTTCTGTTCTATTTCAAGCCAAACTCTGGCAACACACCTTCTCAGGAAGGTAAGACTGAGTGAAAAACAAGTGAGAAAGTGGTTGAAGGTGAATGTGAAGAGGTGACTGTGAGAAGACCCCCTCACCACCCCAAATTTGTCTACATATGTCTACAGCTTTATCAGCCTGTCACTACAAACTGAGGTTATCTTTCACGTTTGTGTCCAGATAATTACAGGAAATGACTGTCTCTCCACTTGCCAGATGTTAGAACTCACTTCTCTGCCACACTGTTTGGAGAGCTTCCAGGGTCCTGTCTTGCCTGTGGCTAGGAGCTCTGCTGCAGTTTGGTCTCTCTCTGCAGGCTTCTCATCCTGCTGGCCAAGGGATGTTTGCTACCTCTGCCTCTAACTGCCAGCTCCTAGGAGGGAACACCATTCTTATAATTCTCCATAAGACAATTGGGACCCTGCCAGGACATTTGCAAGGCTTGCATGTTATGTGCATGCGTGCATGCTCAGTCGCTAAGTTGTTTCTGACTCTTTGTGACCCCATGAACTATAGCCATCAGGCTCCTCTGTCCATGGAATTACCAGCCAGACATCGGTAGACATTTGAGTTGGGTGATGTAGCAGTTGCCAGCTCAATGTCAACCCAGGTCTGGCTGGTAATGAAAATATGTGAAGTCTGTTGGTGTAAGAAAAGTGGCCATGACATTTGGCTGCAGTATCAGGAAATAGCAGGAATGATATCAGTGCAAGTGGTGGTGAACTGGCTCGCACATACTCCATTTAAAAAGAGAAGCTGCTGTTTTTAGAGCTAACTGATTGCTGACCCATGGAAATAGACAGTTTTGCCAGGTCTGATTTTGTGAGAAAAGTCTGAAACTCATATTTTTAAGTGCAACTTTCTTTTTCAATGTTAGCACTCAATTTTTTAACTTTTTATTTTAATATGGCACTCAGTTCAGTCACTCAGTCGTGTCCAACTGTTTGCAACCCCATGGACTGCAGCATGCCGGGCTTCCCTGTCCATCACCAACTCCCTGAGTTTGTTCAAACACATGTCCATCAAGTCAGTGATGCCATCCAGCCATCTCATCCTCGGTCGTCCCCTTCTCCTTCTGCCTTCAATCTTGCCCAGCATCAGGGTCTTTTCCAATTTGTCAGTTCTTCACATCGGGTGACCAAAATATTGGAGTTTCAGCTTCAGAATCAGAATATTCAATGAATATTCAGGACTTATCTCCTTTAGGATGGACAGGTTTGATCTCCTTGCAGTCCAAGGGACTCTCAAGAGTCTTCTCAAACACCACAGTTCAAAAGCATCAATTCTTCTGTGCTCAGCTTTCTTTATGGTCCAACTCTCACATCCATACATGACCACTGGAAAAACCATAGCTTTGACTAGACAGACTTTTGTCAGCAAAGAAATGTCTCTGCTTTTTGATATGCTGTCTAGATTGGTCATAACTTTTCTTCCAAACAGCAACTGTCTTTTAATTTCATGGCTGCAGTCACCATCTGCAGTGATTTGGAGCCCAACACTACCATAGTCAAATCACACACTTTTGTGGACCTCAGTGGGACTGTGGTCCATTAGTTTAGAATCACTGTTAATAGCTGCCATCATAAGTAGCTACTCTTGCAACCTAAAGCCCAGGGACACTTCCAGGTCCCTGCATTGCAACCATCAGGCTTCCAGTGGCATGTGCACACACACACACATGCACACACAGTGCCTATATGGGAGAATTCCGTTCTTCTCAGGGGAAAACCCACATCCTTTCCTTTTATGGAGCCTGGTTTTATCAGCTACTCAAAACAGTCACAGTGTTTGCCCAACTCCATCTCAACTATGGGCTTCCCAGGTGGCACTAGAGGTAAAGAATCTGTCTAGTAATGCAGGAGACATAAGAGGAATGTGGGTTCGACCCTGCATTGGGAATATTCCCTGGAGTAGGAAATGGCACCCCACTCCAGTATTCTTGCCTGGAGAATACCAAGGAGAGAGGAGCTTGGCAGGTTACAGTCCATAGGGCTGCAAAAAGTAGGACACAACTGAGCAACTAACACTCATACCTCTCATCTAAAACTTTGTGTGAAAGAGCCCCATTATAGTCCAGATGTCACTGCCCCAGATTCAATAAAGTTTACTTTCAGTCTTGCCTTCAAAGTAAAGCAAAGCAAAGTTGCCACTGCACAGGAACTATAATTTCATCACTTGCCCCTGTGGGAAGAAATTCTTGAACAAAAATTATGATATTCCCAGAAGATTTGCTCCCAGAAGAGAATGTGCTGGCCAGGAAAAATTGAAAAACATGTTCCACTTAACCAGGTTGACAATATTTCTCATTGTAAATTAAAGAACAAGTTTTTGGGTTATACACTTCAGTTACATAAATATATAACTCCATGTATAAATATATTGGGAGTGTTCTATGTATGTTTCATACTCAGATATTTCATAATTTGATTTTAAATAGGCATTCACAGATGGCAACATGAGTAAATTAAAATATCATCTTGTATATTCACTTTTAGCTTTTCTTTGTTCATGGACTTAAAAAAATGAATTTTTGTTTCTTTTTCTCAAATTATTTTTTAAGGTTAAATAAATTCGTGATTCTCTATAGGCAGCATTTGCATTACAGTTAAGAGGGAAGAAGTAAAGAAAATTCACATTTATTGACAGTGAGTAGTTTTTGGATCCTTAAATATATTATGTCATTTGTTCTGCACAATAACCCTGGGGTAAAAAAAAGATATTCTCCTCATTTTATAAAAACAGGTTTAAGTGTGTTCAGTAAAACTTGCCCTGGGTCACATGATTAGTAAATTGCAAGGCTTAGATTTAAATTTAAAGAAACTAAGATGATTATTTTATTTCTTCTGCTTCATTACATATTTTTAAAAAATTTATGTATGTATGTATTTGGCTGCATTGGGTCCTTGGGTCCTAGTTGTGGGATGCAGGATCCTTGTCACATGCGGAATCTAGTTCTCGGATCAGGGATCGAACCCAGGCCCCCTGCATTGGGAGGGCAGAGTCCCAGTCACTGGACCACTAGGGAAGTTCCCTGATTTATTATTGACACACTGTAGCCTAAACCTCTAAAAGAACATATAAACCCTGTGTGTAAATAAAAGTTTCAATCTGTCCTAACCAAGGTTTAAGTGGTACTTGAGTAAGCCAGATTGAGAGAGGCGGTCCCTCAAAGTTGGCAGACATGCAGCATTGTAGAAGAAAGGACTTTAGAGGTAGGAGATTCAGGCCAGAGACATGAGCCAAGAAAATTTAAAGCACGAACTATTCTTTGCAAGGAAGTGGGGAGGCACAGGGGAATCTGTGAGAATTCGTGTATGAGCCAGCTGAAATGTAGCTCCCATAGAATCAGTTTAGTTGCAGAGAAATAAATGAATACGCTCATACATAGTAGGCAATTGGCGGGAGTCACAATGTAGGATCAGCAATATATCTGAAACACATAAACTTATTTACATACTAAAACTCGTATAGAATTGGAAAACAAGGCCATCAAATTCTCAGTTACTGTTTTCTCTAAAATATGAGTGTGTTTACTTGATAATTGGACTAGGTGTAGAATTTCAGGTTCAAAATTTGTTTTCCTTCTATGTTTTGTTCTGTTGTTTCAGCGCAAGCAGTTTTTACTGTAGGTCTGTTTCTATTATCCTGGAAGGAATGTATCTTTTCTTTCTAGAACCATCAAGATTTTCCTCTTTACTTGCTATCTAACATTTCACCATCTAGCCTTGGTGTATTTAATTTTGTGTGACATTTTCTGGCCCTTTTGAGGTTTCATGTCTTTGCAAAGTTCTGGGCAATGCTAGTGATCACCTTTCTGAAATATTTCTTCTACCATGTTCTCTCTAAATCTGCTGAAGGATGTTATGCCTGGTGGTTACAATCAGAAAGATTTGCTGATGGTCTTCTGGGTTCGGAATGCTCCTCATTCTTCTCAATGTCATCAGCCCTCTAGCATGCTGGGCTCTTTCTCTCAAAAAGTGTCCAATTTATCTTCCTACAAAGGAGGTTGATACTATTTACTTTGTAGGAGTAGGAAGAGAAATATACTAGAGTTGACTTGCCTGGCTCCTCCCTTTGTGGTATTCTAGGTGATTATCCTGCCAATAGTATCTGGGTCTAGCTTCTTTTCCTAGATTTCATCATATTGAGGCATGGAGAACTTGTGTTGCTGGTCTCAACTCCTAGGTTAAAACTTTCCCAAGAGAATCCTTGTCTGTGATCTTTCTCTTATCTGTGACATTTAGCTAGATAAAATGTCTCCTACTGGTAAGAAGACTGAGCTTTTCATAGGTATGATATCAAGAACCAACAAACAATATGAAATAATGACGAACACATATAAAGAATTCCCAGAAAGGGTTCTCAGGAATTGGTATTTGTTGTGCTTTGAATATTTTGATAACTAGCCTAAGAAAAGGTTCTTAACTCTCAGATCAGTTTATGGAAAGGACCATTCATACTCATACTGATGTGTGAATATGTCAGGAAAACAGTCATCACAAATCTCTTGCCACTGAGCCCTTACCTTTGCCTTCAGCTCAGCGAGAAGTAACTTGCATAGCATCCTACATGAGGTGGTAAATGGTTCTAGTATCAAGTTATAGTAACTTTTGCCCTCATTAAGGGTGGAAAAGAAGACAATACGATGTAAAACTTTCCATGCATTTACAGGAAAGAATTACTATCTTGGTGTCAAATCTTGAACTTGGGTAACAATGGTCTTGAATGTAGTTGCTGTCTAATTATAGTGGTCACTCAATGGAGACGTAGTCCTGCCTTCAGAAAAGATATTGAGATTTTGTCCTTAATGGATTTACTTGTAAAGAACTTCATGCATCTGATAGTACTACAAGAAGATTGCAATTAAACTTTGAAGATGTTGGGGAGGTATAAGTGACCCAGAGGGATGGGATGGGGAGGGAGGTGGGAGCGGGGTTCAGGATGGGGAACACATGTACACCCATGGCAGATTCAAGCCAATGTATGGCAAAACCAATACAATGTTGTAAAGTAAAATAAATTAATTAATTAATCTTAAAAAACGTTAAAAAAAAAAAAGTGTACAATAGAATAGGTATTCAAAACAATGCTGTAGGGAATTCCCAGTAGTTAGGATTCTGAACTTCCACTGCAGGGGGACACGGGTTTGATCCCTGGTTGGGGAACTAAGACCCCACAAGCCACACAGCTAGGTCAAAAAAACAAAACAAAACAAAAAGAAAATGATAGAATTGAATTTATTGACACCGGAAGATGTTCATGATATATCCTTAAGTAGACACAAAGACTAAATTGAATGTGTGAGTTAGGATAGTTTTGGCAACAAGTAATAGAACATCCAACTCAAAATGAATTAATTTCTTTATTTTTTAAATATTGTATTTTTATTTATCTATTTGTTTGGCTGCACCAGGTCTTCACTGTGGCCAGCAGGATCTTTGATCTTTGTTGCAGCATGTGGGATCTTTAGTTTTGTCATGGGAACTCTTAGTTGTGGCATGTGGGACTAGTTCTCTGACCAGGGATTGAATCTGGGCCCCTTGAATTGGAAGCGTGGAGTCTTAGCCATTGGATCACCAGAAGAGTTGCTAAAATGAATTTAAAATGATATATTTATTTATTGCAATTATTATATGTGTTTATCCAATTGGTCTAGACCAGAGATAGGGAAGGCTTTCGGGTTGTTGGTTCAGTGAGCTAACAATGTTATAAAGGAACTAGTTTACTTCTCTTTGCTCTCTCACTCAAAATATCTGCTTTATCCTCCAGCTGGCTCCCAAAATAATTGAAAGAAGTTGATTCCTCATTCACATTCAAAAGGAGGAGAGAATGACAGACTATCACTTACTGTAAAGACCAAAGAGGAATCTTTCTAAAATCTCTAGCAACCACCTCCTAATTTATCATTGGTTAGAATTGCATCATATTCAGATTTCTAAACTCGTAGGGAGAAGGAATATGACTTCATACTCAGACTTACTCACTAAGCTCAGATCAGTTTCCCAAATCAGAGTACTCAATGGAGTATAGGATGACTTGCATTTGGAGAGTCCGATACAATTTAAAAAAATATCTATCTATCTAATGTCTTTGAATAGAATAGAAAATTAATCCCACATTATGAAAGTATTGGGCATTGGAATTACATTTCTTTTACATTTGTTCCTTTTGCTTGCCTGTATGTTGTAGTCTTCTATAATTAAGTATGTGCTGTTGTTGTCTCATTAACCTTTTAGTGTGGAAAACTTTCAAATCAACCCCAAAATATAGGAAATAGTATAATGAACCCTCAAGTATCCATCACCTAGCTTCAACAATTATCAACTTGTGATGAATCTTGTTTTATACATTATTTTTGTAATAAGAAAAAGTTGGTTTTAGTTAAAAAGAAGATCTAATCACCTACTTATCATTTTCTCTAATCCATAGAATTCACCTTTATGCAAATCAGTAAGATTAGGTAAGGAGAGCCCAGTATTGCTCTTGTTGGGTGCTCAAGATCTTTCTCAAATTGTGCCCAATGTATTTCTTTGAGAGTTTGGTATTGCTTCGTTTCTTACCCTATCTATGCTTCTCAGAAATTCATGCTGCAGCATCCCCAACATCAAGAGGAAAAGCACATGACTCTAGGAACTTGGCATACACATTAAAATGGCTCACTTGAAAGCATAGAGTTATTTTGAAATCTCATTTTTACAGTTAAAATCTGTGAAGATGTGTATTTTAGGCTATGTTTAATAGAAATGGAATTTCTAAATTACTCACCATTGAATAAATTTGATACTGTAGGGAGATGGTACACGTTGGTCTTATGGCTTCCAGGCTTCCAAGGCACCTTGACGAATATGCCTGTGAACACAAGATCCCTAGTTTGAGAGGCACAGCCTAGGCTTCTCTCTGCATTTAAAACCCTGATTCTCCCCTCGGTTTCCTTGATTTTGAAAGTGCATTCTCTTTAAGGACTTGGACTTGATGTCAACGCTCTTGCCTTTCTCCACAGGAACCTCAGCTGGTGTGACCTACCCTAGGACCTAATCCTTAGTTGTCAGACCTACTGACTCAGCTTGGCCAGGTCTGGCCCAGTACCCTGATTCTTTTCAGTACCCTGAAAAGAAGATTTCAGATGTACAAAAACACAAGGGAGAAGATACTTGTTCATCTAACAGATATTTACTGAGTGCCAACTATGTGTCTGCATCTGAATGCAGAGTTCCAAAGAATAACAAAGAGAGATAAGAAAGTGACAAATGCAAAGAAATAGGAAAAAAAAAAAAAAAACCAATAGAATGGGAAAGACTAGAGATCTCTTCAAGAAAATTAGAGATACTTAGGGAACATTTCATGCAAAGATGGGCACAATTGAGGGAAAAAACGGTATGGACCTAACAGAAGCAGAAGCTATTAAGAACAGGTGGCAAGAATACACGGAACTATACACAAAAGATCTTAATGACCCAGATAACCAGAATGATGTGATCACTCACCTAAAGTCAGATATCTTGGAATGTGAAGTCAAGTGGCCCTTAGGAAGCATCACTATGAACAAAGCTAGTGAAGGTGATAGAATTCCAGCTGAGGTATTTCAAATCCTAAAATATGATGCTGTGAAAGTGCTGCACTCAATATGCCAGCAAATTTGGAAAATTCAGCAGTGGCCACAGGACTGGAAAAGGTCAGTTTTCATTCCAATCCCAAAGAAAGACAATAGCAAAGAATATTCAAACTACCACCAACTGCACCCATCTCACACACTAACATATCAAGGTAATGCTCAAAATTCTCCAAGCCAGGCTTCAACAGTACATGAACCAAGAGTTTCCAGATGTTCAAGCTGGATTTTGAATACGCAGAGGAACCAGAGATCAAATTGCCAACACCCACTGGATCATAGAAAAAACAAGAGAATTCCAGAAAAGCATCTACTTCTGCTTTACTGACTATGCCAAAGCCTTTGACTGGGTGGATCATGACAAACTGTGGGAAATTTTTTTTTTTTGGGAAATTTTTAAAGAGATAGCAGACCACCTGACCTGCCTCCTGAGAAATCTGTATGCAGGTCAAGAAGCAACAGTTAGAACTGGACATGGAACAATGAACTAGTTACAAATTGAGAAAGGAATATGTCAAGGTGGTATATTGTCACCCTACTTATTTAATTTACATGTAGAGTACATTATGCAAAATGCTGGGCTGGATGAAGAAAAAGCTGGAATCATGATTGCTGGGAGAAATATCAATAACCTCAGATATGAAGGTGACAATACCCTTACGGCAGAAAGCAAAGAGATACTAAAGAGTCTCTTGATGAAAATGAATGAAGAGAGAGAAAAAGCTGGCTTAAAACTCAGTATTCAAAAAACTAAGATCATGGCATCTGATCCCATCACTTCATGGCAAATAGATGGGAAAACAACAGATACCATGGCAGACTTTATTTTTTTGGGCTCCAAAATCACTGCAGATGGTGACTGCAGCCATGAAATTAAAAGACGCTTGCTCTTTGGAAGAAAAGCTATGACAAACCTAGACAGCATATTAAAAAGCAGAGACATTACCTTGCTGACAAAGGTCCATCTAGTCAAAGCTATGGTTTCTGTAGTGATCATGTGTGGATGTGAGTTGGACCACAAAGAAAGCTGAGCATGGAAGAATTGATGCTTTTGAACTGTGGTGTTGGAGAAGACTCTTGAGAGTCCCTTGGACTGCAAGGAGATCCAACCAGTCAATCCTAAAGGAAATCAGTCCTGAAAGTTAATTGGAAAGACCAATGCTGAAGCTGAAAATCCAGTACTTTGGACACTTAATGTGAAGATATGACTCATTGGAAAATACCCTGATGCTGGGCAAGACTGAAGGCAGAAGAAGTGGATGACAGAGGATGAGATGGTTGGATGGCATCACCGACTTGATAGATGTTATTTGAGGAAGCTCTGAGAGTTGGTGATGGACAGGGAAGCCTGGCATGCTGCTGTCCTTGGGGTTGCAAAGAGTTGGACATGACTGAGCGACTGAACTAAACTGAACTGAGCTGAACTATTTGTCTGGCACTTAGCCAGGCTTTGGGAATAGTGTAGTTAAAAGAAAGGACACAATCCACTGTTATCAGAGACACCAGGAATGTGTAGACAATTACAAAATGAGCTAAGAAGTGCTTGTTATATGAAGTATTGTGTCCTGTGAAGCTCAGAGCAGGGCTTCTTAGGTGGCTCAGGAATATGTTCCAACAACATGATACAGTATGATTTGGGAGACAAGGAAGTGATGTCTTGGTAGTAGTTTTCTATATTTGAATGAAAACTTGCTCTTGTTTAACCACACAGAGTAGCTTCTTAGGAGCAAAGAGATAGTCAAAAGCAGGAAATTGTTTCCAGTGTTTGCTTCTTACACTTATTACACTGATTTAACAAGAAGGAATGAGTACAAAGACTTTGATTACTTTGGGATGGAAATTAGAAAAATAAGTGTGTTGTTTTCAGCCTGAGCTTTTTTGGTGAGCATCTTTCACGTGTGTTGGGAATTTTATTCAAGTCTTGGTGCTTTTTACTCATGTTGCTTCTTCTTCCAGTAATGAAATTTCTTTGTTATCTTGGTGACATCTTAATCATTGGTGAGTCCTTGGCCTTCTGTGGTGGCTCAGCTGGCAAAGAATCTCCCTACAATGGAGGAGACCCAGGTTCAATCCCTGGATCAGGAAGTTCCCCTGGAGAAGAGAATGGCTACAGACTCCAGTATCCTTGCCTGGAAAATTCATGGACTGAGGAGCCTGGTGGGCTACAGCCCATGGGGTCGCATAGAGTTGGATACAACTGAACAACTAACACTTTCACTTTTTCACTGGTCTTCTGTGAAATCTTTGCCAAGTAGAATCAGTTGCTCTGTTCTTTCTTTTCCCTTAAGCCCATCTCTTAACAGGTGAGGCTTCGAACCATCGGTATTGGCCTCTCCTCCTGTGCCTTCCTGGTTGAGAAAGCAATTAATCATTCTACTTTCTAACCTCAGAAGTCTGTATGGTGGTGGTGGTTTAGTTGTTAAGTCATGTCTGACTCTTGTGACCCTGTGGACAGTAGCCTGCCAGGCTCCTCTGTCCATGAGATTCTCCAGGCAAGAATACTGGAGTGGGTTGCCATTTCATTCTCCACAGAACTCTGAATTTAACTAAAATATATTTTTAAAAGAAGTATATGGGCTAACTGGATTAAAATTTAATTTAATATTTATAGTGAACTGATTATTTCAATTACTTTATCATTAAAAGACTATATCAGTCAAAACTTTTAACTTTAATTTTTCTTTCTTGTTTCTCTGCAAAAAAAATGGGGTAGTGGTAATGACATTGGCATTTGTTCTGGAACCATCTTGATTGAGTGAATATGATGTGACACTCATTTCCCATTGAGCAATTCAGAAACAAACACACCCAAGCAATGGTGAACTCCTCTAAGGTGGAGATAGAAGGATAGGCTGTGATGACCCACAGTTAATCAGGGCTGAGTAATAGAGCTGAGTGAGGAAACAAGTGAAGAAAGCCCTGTGCCTACCCTTCGTCTGCTCTTCTACAGATGTAGAGTCCTGACCTCAGGTTACATAAGCAAAGGACTGTCTTGTATCTGGACGTTTACTTTTCCACTGTTAGCCCTCTTTTCTCTTCCATTTCAGGTATGCAACAGACACAAAAATCTGTCACTATAATATGACAGATTGAGCTTCCCTTGTGGCTTAGGGATAAAGAATCCACTACCAATGCAGGAGACATGGTTTCATTTGGGAGGCTCCCACACGCTGTGGGGCAACTGAGCCCATGCATCACAACTACTGAATCTGTGCTCTAGGGCCCAAGAGCCACAACTACTGAAGTCCCCGAGTCCTAGGGCCTGCATCCCAGAGGAGCAGTGGCAAAAAAAAAAAAAAAAGTACAGCCAAAAAAAAAGAAAGAAAGAAAGAAAGTGGCTCTTGATATAGAATTGCTATTGTTCAGTCACTAAGACATGTCTGACTCTTTGTGACCCTATGGACTGAAGCATACCAGGCTTTCCTTTCCTTCACTATCTCCCAGAGATTTTGCAAATTCATGTCCATTGAGTCAATGATGCTATCTAACCATCTCATCCTCTGTAGCTCCCTTCTCCTGACTTTAATCTTTCCCAGCATCAGGGTCTTTTCCAATGAATCAGCTCTTCACATCAGGTGGCCAAAGTAATGGAGCTTCAGCTTTAGCATCAGCTTCCTATGAAAATCTCCAAAGTGATGCCAAAAATTGGCAACAGTCATTGCCCTCTGGCAGGGTTAGACACCCTACGAAGTCAAAAGATTTGCTCTCCTAACAACTATCGGCACCCATCTCCACATACGTGTAAAGAGAGAACAAGGGAGAAGAGTCCCCTGCATGGATCACTGCCTTGTTGTAGCGAAAGGGCTTGTGTAACTCAATGAAGCTATGAGCCATGCCATGATGGGCCATCCAAGATGGATGATCATAATGAAGAGTTCTGACAAAATGTGGTCCACTAGAGGGGGAAATGGCAACCAACTCCAGGATTCTTGCCTCAAGAACCCCATGAGTAGTATGAAAAGGCAAAAATATATGACACCAGAATATAAGCCCCTCAGATCAGAAGGTGTCCAACATGCTACTGGGGAGTGGAGGGCAATTACTTATAGTTCCAGGAAAAAATGAAGCAGCTGGGCCAAAGTGGAAATGATGCTCAGTTGTGGCTGAGTTTGAGGGTGGAAGTAACATCTGACACTGTAAAGAACAATATCGCATAGGAATCTGGAATGTTAGGTCCATGAATTAAGGTAAATTGGATGTGGTCAAGCAGGAGATAGGGTTTCCCTGGTGGGTCAGATAGTAAAGAATCTGCCTGCAATGTGGGAGACCAGGGTTCAATCCCTCAGTCGGGAAGAACCCCTGAAAAAGGAAATGGCAACCCACTCCAGTATTTTTGTCTGGAGAATCCCATGGACGGAAGAGTCTGATGGGCAACAGTCTATAGGGTCACAAAGAGTTGGACATGATTGAACGATTAACTCTTTCACTTTTCAAGCAGGAGATGGCAAGAGTGAACACTAACATCTTAGGAATCAGTGAACTATTAATAAAATGGATGGGCGAATTTAACTCAGATGACCATTATATTTACTACTGTGGGCGAGAATCTCTTAAAAGAAATGGAGTAGCCCTCATAGACAACAAAAGAGTTCAAAATCTAGTACTTGGGTGCAATCTCAAAAATTACAGAATGATCTATTTTTTTCCAAGGCAAACCCTTCAACATCACAGTAATCCAAATCTGTGCCCCAACCACTAAGGCCAAAGAAGCTGAAGTTGAATGGTTCTATGAAGACCTCCAAGAACTTCTATAACTGACACCAAAAAAAGCTGTCCTTTTCATCATAGTGGATTGGAATGCAAAAGTAAGAAGTCAAGAGATACCTGGAGTAACAGGCAATTTGGCCTTGGAGTACTACATGAAGCAGAGCAAAGGCTAACAGAGATTCGTCAAGATAACATGCTGGTCATAGCAAACATCCTCTTCCAACAACACAAGAGACAACTCTACACATGGACATCTTCAGATGGTTAACACCGAAATCAGATTGATTATATTCTTTGCACCTGAATATGGAGAAGCTCCATACAGTCAGCAAAATAAGACCTGGAGTTGACTGTGGCTCAGATCATGAGCTCCTTATTCAAAATCCAGGCTTAAATGGAAGAAACTAGGGAAAACCACTAGCCCATTTAGGTATGACCAAAATCAAATCCGTTATGGTTATACAGTAGAGGTGATGAATAGATTCAAAGGATTAGACCTGATAGAGAGAGTGTCTGAAGAACTGTAGATGGAGGTTTGTAACATTGTACAGGAGGCAGTGACCAAAACCAAAACCATCCCCTTGCAGTCCAAGGGTCTCTCAAGAGTCTTCTCCAACACCGCAGTTCAAAAGCATCAATTCTTCAGCACTCAGCTTTATTTATAGTCCAACTTTCACATCCATACATGACTACGGGGAAAAACATAGCTTTGACTAGATGGACCTTTGTTGGCAAAGTATTGTTTCTGCTTTTAATATGCTGTCTAGGTTGGTCATAACTTTTCTTCCAAGGAGAAAATGTTCTTTTAACTTCATGGCTCTAGTCACCATCTGCAGTGATTTTGGAGCCCCCAAAAATAAAGTCTGTCACTATTTCCATTTTTAGGAATACATAAACCTAAGTATGGGCTTCGCAAATGGCTCAATGGATAAGAATCCATCTGCCACTGCAAAAGATGCAAGAGACTCAGGTTTGATCCCTGGGTTGGGAAGATCCCTGGAGTAGGAAATGGCAACCCACTCTAGTAGTCGTGCCTGAGAAATCCCATGGACAGAGAAGCCTGACAGGCTACAGTCAATGAGGTCGCAAAGAGTTGGACACGACTGAGTACAGCACAGGACAGCACAGCCCAGGAAACCTAAGTATATAAGAATATAGGACCACATAAAGAATTTCTTTGAGTTTGGAATGTAGGTTTTCATAGAGAAAAAAAGTCTTGAGGTCCTGTTAAATGAGTCTAACACGTCTTAGCCCAAAGTCACTCTGGGGAGAATGTCTTCCTTTGAACGAAAAAGTATAATCAAAGTTTTAATAAAATTTTAATGTGAAGTAGAATATAGTATGTGAAGCTAGTATTAACATTTAGTTAATGGAAATTTCATTTCTTAAGGGCTAGAAAACAAGAAAAGATTAATCTCATAACCTGGAAGTTTTTACTTCATCATTGTTTCCTCTTTGTTTCTGGCTGAGTTGTAATTTCAAGTGAGCAGACAGAAACATGATACTATATATTGAATAACTTCGAGTAGATATCCATGCTTTTCTTCAGTGTTATCTCGTAGTTAGAATAAAGAAAGATGAGGTGTTGCTTTCCAATCCCAAGTACAGAATGCCCCAAAGAAGAGGTTTCTTGAGTTACCGTTAGAGAATGATTCCAATTCTTGGCAGCCTAATCCCACACTTCACTGTGGATCCCAATTTTTTACAGCTGCTCAGATGAGCCATTGGTTAAATGGCTGAGTAGAAGTATTCAACCATATTTATTTGCCTTCTTTACAGTGATTTTTAGAATTGGTTCCACATACCTGCTTTCTCCGTCCTTCCCTCTCTCCTTTCCATGCATATTTTTGAGAGCCCATATGTCTTAGAAATAAAGTTACTGTCTGTTAAGAATTTACAGTTTAGTGGGGTTGAGATAAAATAAACAAAAATTTCTAATACATTATGGTAAGTGTTATGATACTATGAGAACATAAAGGAGAAACACCTAGTTTACAAGAATTAGAGGAGGCAGATTAAAGATTTTACCTGACACAAATACACAGACATTTGCATATACATGTGTCAGTACGCATTTTAAAAAACTAGATTATTGCCTTCTCAGAAATAAAATAATAATGACTGTGTTGGCGGATATGCCTGTCTCCACCATAGGAAATACCACTGTCCTAACTGAGGGTTAATATATGCAAACTATATGAATTTTCTAGAAGAATGGTGGCACATAATTTTGAGATATTAATGCTTTTCTAATCTTGACTATATTTTCAATAAATACCAAAGTAAAATTTTTATTATATGCATGGTAGAGTGGAAAGCATGTCAGATTAGTTAAAAAAAAAATAGGTGTTATATATCAGGCCCCAACAGCAAAACTCAGGTGCCTTCGCTACCCAGGCCCCTCACCCTTTCTACAGAAACTACCTCCGCCTGGATCTTGCCTCCACCAGTGCCCCGTGCAATATTTATTGGTCTATCAATTTCTCCCCTATCCCTTCTCCCAAAGGAATAAATCATGTTTCATAAAAAAAAAAAAAATAGGTGTTATATAACAGCTTCCCACTAGTTATTATGTGTGTGTGTATATGTGTGTGTGTGTGTGTGTGTGTGTGTATGTCAATGCTACTTTCTCAGTTCTTCCACCCTCTCCTTCCCCGGCTGTGTCCACAGTTTGTTCTCTATGTATGCATCTATGTTCCTTCCCTGTTGCACAGCAGAATCCAACACAACATTGTAAAGGAATTATCCTCCAATTAAAAAAAAATAATCACCCTCATAAGCAACAAACATCATGTCTTCCTTTATATATATATATTTCCCCATAACACCTTTTATTAATAAGCAAAAATATTCTTTAAAGAAATAGCTGTTATTACTATATAGAGGTATTAACTGTGATTTTGACCAATTTAACTTAATTAAACCTCATTTTCTTATTGGAAATGTGAGGTTGAGAAAGATGATTTATTTTGTTTTTCTAGATTTAAATATCTGACTTTTATTGAAAAAATCTAGTTTATATGGTTTATAGTAACACTTTTAAATTATTATAATCTGAAGACAATAGCTTTTTAGTTCCCACTCCTAGAAAGTACCAGTATTGTTTATGCTTTCTTGCTCTCTGTAAAATTTGACTTTGTCTTACTAGTAACACAGTCTCCATCAACTAGCCAAGACTCGTCAGACTGGTTCTAGTTAGATCATCAGTGACTTCCCTCTTCTCCTTAATCCAGCCCTCAAGGTTGCTGATAGAGTCTGGAAACACACACTTGATTGCAGACCTTGGTCTCCAGAGGAATCCTCTCTGCTGGTCAGCAATGTATCGGTGAGTTCTCTTTTCCTTTGTCTAAAGTTAACTTGTTTAAAATGGCATGAACCACATCAAGGAATGTGTAGATCTCCAATTCATTATTTGCTTAATGTGGAAAAACACTTTTGATATTTAAACTGAAATTTTGTCAAGAAATGGATTTCTCTTCTTTATATACTAGTGCTCCCTGTCCTGTTCTGTCTCATTCCAAAATGTTTTTCTATATACACTCAAAACAGTTCAACAAAAGATAAAGATACATGGTGTTTGACAACTGTCTTTTAGTTTGTTTTGTTTTGAGAAAAATAGAATGTGTTTTTACCTTGAGTTCTATTTGTCCCAAGTCATGTTATATATTACGGAGAAGGAAATGACAACCCACTCCAGTGTTCTTGCCTGGGATATCCCATGGACAGAGGAGCCTGGTGGACTACAGTCCATGGGGTTGAACATAACAGAATGACTAAACAACAGCAATAATGGTATATATTATAGTACATTATACTATATCATATGCTTAATTAAAATTATACATGAGAAAAAAACTGAAACCAACCATAAAGATTAAACTTATGCTTCTTTCTGTAAATAAATAGTATAAATTTTAAAAACTATATATGTTTTAAAAGAACAAGACAAATTTAAGAATATAATGGGATGAAATTATTATAGTTGGATTTTCAAAATAAATCCAGTGATGTACCTAGACACAATCAACTTCTCTAATAGAGAAATCATAATTATTTTGAGGCTGTTTTCTTTAAAAGTTAGAAACTAAATAGTAACAAGTTTACAATGTACTAGCTTGGACTCTGAAAATTTTATCCTCATATTAAAAATTTATTTTCTCTGAGTAAAATATTGGCATGCTATTTTTTTTAATTTCTGCTTTGAGAAGAAAATATTTTGAAAAGTATAGAACTCCTAATGGGATCTTAAAAATGAAGAACATGCAGGCTCTGTAATTGATAGAGAGTCCTACATAGTTATGAGAATTTTAATACCCTCTATATTTGTTCATGAATCAACTAAGAGCTAGAGACATCACAAATTTAATCAGACTTTTCAAGGCTTCCTGCCTTTTTCAAGTACTTCTCTATAATCCATGATGATTTTATGTATACCCTTTGTCTGCCTTACTTTTTACAATATTACTATAGAAAATAGCTTTTATTTAAATATATAATCCTATCAAACTCAAGATTCTAAATTTGATTTCAGGCTACGTTGATCTGAGTCTGGATTTTGTGTAGGGGAGTTATAATGTGGGGGGAATTGGAATGAATTTTTCTGAGTATAATCTCTAATTTGAAGCAAAAAATACTTTCAGTTCTGCTTCATTGTAGATGAAAGATATGTCTCAACAGAAAACAAACAAAAACTTCCTGATCTAAAAATTGTATAGAAAGTGAAGCATAATTATGCTTGAGTCAGCCTAGGAGATGTTCAGAGAATGGGTAGAGTGAAAAGGGATTAAACTTATTATGTACATTTGCTGAAATAAATGTGCCAACTGGAATGCTTTGAAGAAACAGGTATATTGAAATATAAAGGGAATTTCATTTTTTAACAGTGATTGTTGCAGGTTTTTATTTTTTACTGAAATATAATGTATATATAGGAAAGTGTGCATTAAATATTTTTACAACTCAGTGAATTCTCATAAGCTGAACATATTTGTGTCAAATGCACTCAGATCAAGAAATCAGCCCTCCTGAAGCTTTTCCCTTCTTCATTTCTGTTGACTATTCCCAAGGATTTCCATTCTCTACAGGCGATTTCTTTTTAAGGCCACTGGTTCATAACTGGGAAGGCAAATCAGAAACAGATGGAAAGATTTATCAAATGACATGCTTCTTTTTTTTTCCTCTTTTTTTTAACACCAAAAACATTTTGTATTGGGGTATAACCGATTAGCAATGTTGTGATTGAGGTGAACAGTGAAGGGACTTAGCCATAAATATACATGTATCCAAGTTCCCCAAAACCTTACTCCCATCCAGGGTGGCATATAACATTGAACTCTGCTACTTTTTCTTTAAGCATATTTCTGATATGCTTCTTCACTACTTCTTCACTACTTCAGCTACATAGCTCCTTCACTACTTTACCTGTTCTAAATGAAAACCACTATTTGTCAACAAAGGTCCATCTAGTCAAGGCTATGGTTTTTCCAATAGTCATGTATAGATGTGACAGTTGGACTATAAAGAAAGCTGAGTGCTGAAGAATTGATGTTTTGAACTGTGGTGTTGGAGAAGACCCTTGAGAGTCCCTTGGACTGCAAAGAGATCCAACCAGTCCATCCTAGAGGAGATCAGTCCTGGGTGTTCATTGGGAGGACTGATATTGAAGCTGAAACTCCAATATTTTGGTCACCTGATGCAAAGAGCTGACTCATTTGAAAAGACCCTGATGCTGGGAAAGATTGAGAGCGGGAGGAGAAGGGGACGACAGAGGATGAGATGGTTGGATGGCATCACCACCTCAATGGACATGAGTTTGGGTGAACTCCAGGAGTTGGTGATGGGCAGAGAGGCCTGACGTGCTACAGTTCATGGGGTTGCAAAGAGTCAGACACAACTGAGCCACTGAACTGAATTGAACTGAATTTTAGAATTTAAAAGTTAGAAGAAATTCAGATCAGGTAAACATTATTCTTTAAATACTATTGTTTTCTCTAAATTCTGATTTTATACTGTTCTTTGAACATGAAGAAATCAACACATTACTTTTACAAAAAAATACAACAGAAGGTTAAAGAAAACTTTTTCAGGTGTAAGTTTACAGGGAAGAGATTGGGAAGAGAAGAATATATTTATTAAATAATAATATAATATATAAATATATAATAATATAATAATATTGATGGACATGTCTGCTGACTATATTCACCAGCAAGTACTGACAACCAGCAACCACTGACAGCAGACAGAATTTATAGACATTAATATTTCACATGTTTAGACAGATGAAGGTAAACAGTACTATTCAAATGAAACAAAATGGACAACTTTAATTTTTACTCAGTAGGATAAGCATTATCTCTCAACTTATAACCCATGGATCCCCTCCATTAAATTCACTGGGTACTTATTAAAAGTAGAAAAGTCCAGTTCTCATTCAAGAATTCCCATGAATCTCTGGTTGAGGTATGGGAATTGTATTTTTAAAAGTTACACAGAGTCATTCTTATTTACTGTAAAGAACTGGTACAGTGTAAAGCCATAAAAAGAAAGGAACTTTTAAGACAGAAGGAACTTAAAGTAGAAAGGAAATAGGTCAGCTATTAAAGAGGTGGCCCTTTGGTTTCTTTAAATTGGTATAATTATATCTTAATGGGAGGTGTTCTCTTCCCGGTCACCTTTTCCTCCAAGGGAGAAGTGTAGTCATTTACACAACATAGTGATGATTAAGGAAGTGAAGATAATTTCAGGATGTATGGGAAACTGGAGGGTGGATACAGGCATAATTTGGGTAATCTGTGTCTGACAGAGAGGGTTGTCGTACTTGGGTTAAAAATCTGTTTGCTTGTAGGGAAAAATCTCAATGTGAAATGAATCTAGCACCATCTTCCTTTCTGCCCTGAAATTAGTCAACAGAGAGTGATAATGAAGGGTGAGGTGTGGGTCCAGAGATGCTTTATGATGGTGCTCCCAGTGTCCAATGCTCTGTTGTCAGTTCTCTTTCAGCCAAGATCAGCCCTGGTCCACGTAACAACTTTTAATGAGTTCTCATTGTGTACCAAGTTCTTTGTGGAGGAAACTGATTTGTTGCGCACCTATATTATGTATTACACCTTTTGTAAAATGCTATCTGATTTAATTTTGACAGTCCTTTGAGAAGCTGCTATTATGATCTCTCCTTTAAAAGACAAAATAATTGCAGCTCAGGGCTGGTGAGTGTTGGATCGAGAAACTGACCCTGACCTTTCTGGCTCTGTGGTGTATTCTTTTTACTATAATACAGTCTATTGTGTGTAGGAAGCTAAAAGAAGAGTCTTTGGAAAATTTGCTTTCTAACAGAGAGATGGAAAATACACACATATGCATATACATGCATGGAGAAAATGTGTATGCATGTGTAGGAATACCTATTTATATATTGTATAGGCAAAGAAACAAGTTAATATCAGTTAATATTAAAGAATGGACATATATACCAAAGGAGGAAGGAGGGTGGTATAATTTTGTTTTCGTTGATTGATTTTTAGAAATGTTTTGAAGGATTCATAGACTGTCCTTACTTAATTTTCTTAAAATTGTCTCTGTATTTAAACAAGATAATGTGAACTAACTTTTCTGTACCATCTCAAAAGTGATCAGCATTCAATTATATCATTGCTTTCTAAAAAAGACTGCAACATTTGCTATAGTGTGAAAATCAAGTTCATCTTAGTGCACCATTTCATGGAAGAAATTCATTAGTCTGTAATAACTGTAACTGTCTAGTGAACCTTTGTTATTACTCATTTTTGTCTGCTTTCCTCCAAAATATCCTTGTTTCAAAATAATATGCAAATAAAGAGAAACATTCAAAAAATAAAGCAACATCACAGCTTTCTTGTCAGCGCTGAGATTTCTAAGTATGCCTGATGCTTTCATCCTTGAGGATGGGGACACTGGACAGTTGTGGAGCAGGTCTTCTAAGACTGTCAAGTGATGAAATGGGGGTTCTGTCTGCATTTCGTGGCTTTCTCAGGATTAGAGTTTAGAGGAATTCTGCTAAGTATGTTTCAAAGTGCACTCCTTTGGACATGCTCTCATCAAAGATGGTGGATGAGAATTTTGAAGAATGGTCTCACAGTTTCAAGCATAATTTGAAGGCTTTGAAATGAGTGGGTTAGAAAATAGGAAAATTTTAAGAGGTTGAGAGAGAAAAGTGGGCTGCAGAGGTACCACGTCATGCCAGAACCCGCAAGCCCAGTCTTCTCCTATGTACATACATGGCCTGCATGATTGAGAAATTTCTGAGAATTTTAGAATAATAACTCCAAGATGATAGGAATAAACATGATATTTGTCAACAACAAAATAGAAATGCTTCCTGTCTGCCAGCCTCAGAGGTCTACTTAGAAGACTATCCATTGAATTATAGCACTGTTCCTTGAAAATATAGCTTTTATATCTTTTGACACATGAGACAGTTAAATCAGCGTAACAGTAGCACCACTGAGGTAGATAGAGGAGGCATTGTGGGATGGTATAGCATTGTGATTAAGAATCTACGTTTGCAGTCAGATAGACCAGGGTTTGCAATCAGATACTTTGGATTCTAAAATATCATATAGTAAGTAGTAAAGTCGATCAGTCGTGTCCGACTCTTTGCGACCCCATGGACTGTAGCCTACCAGGCTTCTCCCATGGGATTTTCAGGCAAGAGTACTGGAGTGGGTTGCCATTTCCTTCTCCAGAGGATCTTCCCCACCCAGGGATCGAACCCGGGTCTTCTGCATTGTAGGCAGACGCTTTACCGTCTGAGCCACCAGGGAAGTCCTAAAGTATCATATAGTCACCATTAAACTGTGTCTTGCAATCTTTCATCTGAAGATGTCAGATGATATCTTTTTTGAAGCTGCAGAAGCAGATACAGAAGGATTTAGTACTCTTTAAGGTTGAACTATGAGTCAGTACAGAACAAAGTAATAATTGCCATCATTTGTTTCACATGTACTGTGTGCTACCTACTATTCTAAAATATCATGTGCATTTAATCTTTATAAAAAAAACAATGGTTATATTATTATACCCATTTTCTAGATGAGGAAACTGAGGCTTAGTCAAGTAACAATATTTGCCCAGAGGTGATAAATGGCAGAACTGGTAATTAACCCAGGTCTGTGTGTCTGTGTGTGTGTGTGAGTGTGTTGGTCGCTCAGTCATGTCCAACTCTGTGCAACCCCATGGACTGTATAGCCTGCCAGGCTCATCTGTCCATGAGAATCTCCAGGCAAGAATACTGGAGTGGGCTGTCATTCCCTTGTCCAGGGGATCTTCCTGACCCAGGGATCAAACCTGGGTATCTGGTATTGCAGGCTGATTCTTTATCATCTGAGCTACCAGGGAAGCCCTAACTCTGGTCTATCTGATTGCAAACATAGGTTCTTAATCACAATGCTATACCATCCCACAATGCCTCCTAATCTACCTCAGTAGTGCGACTGCTCTGCTGATTTAACTGCCTCATGCATCAAAAGATATAAAAGCTATATTTTCAAGGAACAGTGCTATCATTCAATGGATAGTCTTCTAAGTAGACCTCTGAGGCTGGTAGACAGGAAGCATTTCTCTCTGTGTTCTATAATTTACGGGATATCACAGTCAAAGATTAGGTCATTCGCATGTGATCACAGGAATGAGTGAGTCAGTCAATACTAAAGATGGAATCTGTCCTCCCAGTTCACCTGTGTACTGAGTCCAGTGTTACCAAGTAGAAGAGTTAAACTAACACAGGTGTCTACCTGACCCAGGAGATATTATTGTTGCTGTTGTTATTATTGCCATTTGAGTTTGTGTAGAAATGTATGGACTTCAAAAAATTGATCATTGCACATTAAAAGCTTATCAGGTCATAGTAAAATTCAGAAGATATATATATGTATATATAGTAGGATACATAGGTATATACATATATATGGAAGTATTATATATGTATATATGTTTTTTATAAAAAATTTCAACATACTCTTTTTTTTTTAACATATATTCTTATTTGAAACCTATCAAGAACTGTGAGGCAGACAATTTTAATATGATCATGATTTTACAGATAGGAAAACTAAAGATTAGGAAGACTGAGACTTCCAAATCTCTAAGTGATTGGTAGAACTGGAGTTCAGACATACATCTCTAACTCTGGGCCTGAACTCTCTAATACTCCCTGCTGCCACCACCACATCCCTGGAATCTCAACTGCTCTCCTGGTTGTACTGTGTGCTTAGTCGCTCAGTCATGTCTGACTCTTTGCAACCCCATGGACTGTAGCCCACCAGGCTCCTCTGTCCATGGGATTCTCCAAGCAAGAATATTGGAGTGGGTTGCCATGTCCTCCTCCAAGGAATCTTCCCAACCCAGGGATCGAACCTGCACTGTGGGTGGATTCTCTTATCATCTGAGCCACCAAGGAAGCCCACTCTCTAGGTTAAGCAGAGATAACTTTCCTTGCTCTTTAAATAATTAGCTTAACCTTAGTGTCTCAACTTTCCTAGTCCAGAAAATAGCAAAGATAATAATAATACATCTAAAATATTTCAAAGCAATCTTTCAAACCTTAAAATACATTCAAGTCGTAATTAAGCACTTGGATATATATTACTGGACCCAACAGCAAAGCTAGATTTGGGCTTTTTAAGTAAAGTTCTAAAGCTTTGCACTAAACTGGATACTTCATGGCTGACCATTGGCTTGATTTACAGATTTTTAGAGCTAGACAGCTCCGAAGATGAGTCCTTTTACACATTTTCTTTACCAGTTGAATCCTTTTTACACACAGGTCAGTTCAGTTCAGTTGCTCAATCATGTTCACCTCTTTGCAACCTCATAGACTGCAGCACGCCAGGCTTTCCTGTCCATCACCAACTCCCAGAGCTTGCTCAAATAATGTCTATCAAGTTTGTGATGCCATCCAATCATCTCATCCTCTGTCATCCCCTTCTCCTGCCTTCAGTCTTTTTCAGCATTAGCGTCTTTTTCAACTTGTCAGTTCTTCACATCAGGTGGCCAAAGTATTGGAGTTTCAGCTTCAGCATCAGTCCTTCCAGTGAATATTCAGGACTGATCTCCTTTAGGATGGGCTGGTTGGATCTCCTTGCAGTCAAAGGGACTCTCAAGGGTCTTCTCCAACACCACAGTTCAAAAGCTTCAATTCGTCAGCGTTTAGCTTTCTTTCTTTTTTTTTTTTTTTTTTTGGCACTTAGCTTTCTTTATGGTCCAACTCTCACATCCATACATGACTGCTGGAAAAACCATAGCTTTGACTAGATGGACCTTTGTCAGCAAAGTAATGTCTCTGCTTTTTAATATGTTGTCTAAGTTTGTCATAGCTTTTCCTCCAAGGAGTAAGCACCTTTTAATTTAATGGCTGCAGTCACCATCTGCAGTGATTTTGGAGCCCAGGAAAGTAAAGTCTCTCACTGTTTCCCCATCTATTTACACACAAGATTCATGCAAACCCCTGCTTTATGGAGCAGTGTTGCTATGGGTGGAGTGGGACTGAGACTTGGAGGCCTTACCTGCTCTATCATCTCCTTATTCCCTCAGGCACATGAGGAAATTTGAGGGATTGTTTCAACCTGCTTTGAAAGCAACTTAATTCTTCATTATGAAGGAGGAATAATGACAAAGTCAGCATTTGTTGACCATGTACTGTTTACGTGTCATGATGCCAATTGCTATATATGTGTTATTTCATCAACACTTAGAAGAACCATACAGTTAGGTTCTATCGTTATCTCTATTTATAGTAGGGGAAATGTAGACCTACAGAGAGTAACTTGCTTGCAGCAAGTGAGAAGTAGAACTGGGCCTAAACCCAAGCTGTTTGACTCCAAAGCCCAGACCTATATCCACTAAACAAGAAAATAGAAGTTATTTGCATAAAGTCATAGAATTTGTTACAATGAATCCTAAGTGGAATCTTGGTTTCCTTATTTATTAGCATCAGACTTATTACTTGTATCTCAAAATTGTGTGGCCAGAGAATACTAAGTAAAATACTTTATGTACCTCTCATATATAAAACTTTCAAGGTAATTTAGTAAACATATTTCTTGAATGTCCTCTTGTCACAAAGATAATTACATTAAAAAATCACAATTTACCTTGATTGCAACTAATATGTTTTGCATAATAGATTAGTTCCAGTTCAGCTATGACTGGTAGGAAACTTAAAGTGTCTTATATAAAATATCATTTTATTTCAGTTTAATGTAAGGCAAGTCTGGAGTTAGGCAAGTAATGGCTGATAGGGAGATTCACCAAGTATTTAGGAATCCAGGTTTCCATTGCTGTGCTGTCCCAGGGGCATGAACATACAGCCTTCCAATCATGGGTCAGTGTGATTGCCTGAACTCCAACTAGCACATTAGGATTCTACCCACTGGGATAGAGACTCCATTGGTCAGAACTCAAATCCATATGGAGACTCATGAAGAAGGGACACTCTTCTAATTTCCAGGGGGCCATATGTCCAACCAGAAATCAAAGATTCTACAACTAAGGAAAATATTTGGGATAGGAACCTATGAGTCTCTAGCACAGACATGCTAAATTTGAATGATGAGAGGTATGTCCTGTTGTGAACAGTAGGCAGATAGACATATGGGTATGAAGTTTAGACAAGTGATCTGCATTTACAGATTTGGTAGCCATCAGCATTTAGATGTGAATTAAAGCTACAGACATTGGTGACTGAAAATATTTAGTTCTTTTGGATAAGATAATACTTTTCTTATACTTTTATGGTATTAATTTGGACTATTAATTCTACCTTATGAATCTGAGCATATTTCACTGCTACTATACAATAACAATACATTAAATTATAACTAAGTTAAGGTGAGTATATAATCCAATGATTAATTTTACAAATTTGTGTTCCATCCAAAAGTTAAAACTCAATACATCCATTATATTATAGGTTAGCAATTGGTGCAGGAAATTCACTAACCAAAAATCCGACTTTTGTAAGAATAATATAAACATTAACAGAATCCATACATTTTCCAATTCTTCCTCATTGTTAAAATAATTCATATGGGTTTTATTATGTATATAAACTTCTAGATTTTCTAAGGGATTCTTTGTATATGGCATACAGTGCTTGCCAGGGAAACAGCAATGAGGAGGACACCAAAGAGTCGCACATGTTCCAGCTGGCACATTCTAATTTTAAGGCCCATCAAGATTTGCACAAGATGCAATTTTACAAGTTTGGGACTTTTAAAACTGGCTTAGGATGTAAGTAGTCAAGAAATTTTATGACTTCCTCATATAAAACTCAGATTATTTCAAATGACTTGCAGACCTGTAATTTGACCATGCCAAATAATCTGGCAGCAGCCATCAGAAAAATTATACATGTGAAAAATTATGCTAAAGTTGATTGCTTAGCAAATTGTGAATTTTAATTGTAATAATGTTGAACATTTCTTAGGTTATTTGAGGTATGGAACACTAGCTTTGGTGGAAACTAAAGCATATGTAGATCAATTAAAATTCCAAATGTTTCCTACAAATGAAGAAAATGAGAGCATATTCAACATCATTTAAATTAGAAATTATGGGTTGCTGGAACTTCTGGGATATTGAATTTGCTCTCAGATTTCTCATCTGAGAAACTTAGCATTTATATGAAAGGACTTAGTTCTTAAATAAAAGCTCTAATACAGAGACACAGGTCACTGGTCTTTCAGTTCAGAGTTATTTCTGCTACATCATGTGAACTGTTATAAGAGGCATCTAGACAAAGTCATGGGAAAGGTTTGGTAGGAGGACATCTAAAGCTACAAAAAATTCTGAAAGTCAGTGCTGTACATTAGCAGCTTCAAGAATGTCTCTGGCTCAGGTTTCTCAATCATTTTTTCTTCTGATACTCCTGACAAAATTACTCATGCACTCCCTGTTGATGCTTATTTTTCTTCCACATTTTCAAATGCATACAATTCCCTATGGCTAGCTGCAATGACGTCTCATCAACATTTCTGTGTGAAACTGCTGCTTTTAAAATTGCCTACTCAGGTCATTTTGATTTACTATGTTGACCTGGAAAGAGTTTGACGAAAATAAAGCAAATATTTTACTGCAATTAAGGACTAAACTAACTCATTTTATAAGAATATAGACCCATATCTATTTACTTAATGCGATCTTCAAATTTTTGTACCCCATCTATCTGTGACTATAAATTTCTAGAGGTCAGGCAGAGTGCCAACCTAAATCTCAATTTGTAGTTTCCTGTGCTACACCATATCTGGCTGGGAACTTAATAAAGAGATGGTTGATAACACAGTTGAGATCAGAGACATTCCTTACTGTTGAATTGTCATTAATGCTTATATAATACACGTGTCCAAAAAAGTCTGATGATACCATATGTGTAATCACAAATTCCTTTTAATGTAGGCAGGATGAAAGATATTATCACTTGAGTTTTATGGTCAAATACAAGAATCATTAAGCTATGGGTTTTACCACAGTTAGTGGTAGGGCTTTCTGTCTTTTCCAACATTTACTAAAAACTTACTATTGAATTAAGTAATACAATGCTTCTTAAAAATTTACTACTGCACTCAGTAAAACTGTATTCTTATGTCTATGATTTTAATAACTTTTAGCTTCTTTATAATGTGAAAATGCCACACAGAGCCATTTCAATAATTAGTGAAGTGTTGTTAGATATTTTAAAAAATTATCTCAGAGCTTGGTATAAATAATTTCACATTGCTCCCCCCACATAAAATTGTTTTCACTGAACAATAATTGGTGGTATTTTCCAGTATTGAGGAACATACTAAGAGTATTATAAAACACTTAGTTTTATAATAAAAAGAGCATTATAATTTTTGTTTCTATGCTAAGAATATTATGGAGAATATTGTTCATGACATTACAGAATATTCTTTCTGTTAGAATCTAAAAGAATTGCACTGCAGCCGAATAAGTGTTCAGCTTTTATCTTATGGGTACTATGAAGAATGCACTTGAACAGGGTTTATTTGTTTTCCTTGTTTTGTTTTTGAGTTGGCTGCTAGAAAGCTTCAAATTTTGTGGTCTGACTTATGGAAGTATCCAGATGGGGAATTATGATAAGCAGTTTTAGTACTATTCTCATTTTGTGTTTTCACTTTCTTCCTGCATCTCTAAATAAAACCATATACAAATGTAATTTAATACTATATATACTTTAATAATTATATAAATGTAAGTATGTGTCTACTGGAGTGGGTAACCATTCCCTTCTCCAGAGGATCTTCTCGACCCAGGAATTGAGCCCGGGTCTCCTGCATTGCAGGCGGATGCTTTATCATCTGAGCCACCCATGTGTCTTTATGGGGGTACCTTAAGTCAATCTAGAACAAGGTAGAATATAAATAAAAACATTTATAATAGAAACAATGAGCTTCCCACCATTTATCTTGGTGCTATAGAAAGAAAATGGAATCACCTGTCTAGAAATTAGATTACTACTTTGTTATGAATGTAACTTCTCTTTGCGAACTATTCATAGTTATTATTGTAGGAAATGAACACATAATTCAGTCCAAGGGTCTGGCTGATGCTATCAGATAATTTATATGTATATTTGTATAACAGTGGACACAACACAAACATGTTATTTGTAACTTTATAAGGAGTAATGCATTGGTATTTCTTAAAAAAAACAAGACATGGCAATGAAAACATATGATCCATGAACATAGATTCAAAATTTTAGTTCCACCTTGGACATTTTAATAGTCTTGTTCTAGTTTATAGTAAGACTCTAATCTCATAACTGGAGATCTCACCAGTACCTGTTGATACAAGTCTTCCACAAAGGACAAAGCATCTGAAGTATTTGTGTGGGTGAAACAAGCAGGCACACTCTATGATGTAGAGAAATGAGCTAAATATAAAATAAAACCTGAATCAATATTTATCAATTGATTTTTTTTCAATTTTTTTTCAATTGATATTTTAAAACTGAAGCTCTGACTTAGGGAACTGGTAATGTCAAAAGTTGTATGCTCAGTTGTGTTCGACTCTGTGTGACCCCATGGACTGTAGCCTGCCAGGCTCCTTTGTCCATGGGATTTTCCAAGCAAGAATACTGGAGTAGGTTGCTGTTTCCTCCTCCAGGGGATCTTTCTGACCAGGAGATCTTCCCAACCAAGGGACCGAACCAATGTCTCCTGCATTGGCAGGTGAATTCTTTACCACTGAGCTAGAGAGGCAGCTATGGGGTCACAAAGAGTTGGATACCACTTAGCAACTGAACATGAGGATGAGAACGTCATAAGGGACTATGCTGTTACTTCATCGTGGTATCTTATGCTTTTGTTTTTTGTTTGGATATCCTAATTATGTACAGACATTTAATGACCCCAAATAATATATGTCTCCTGAAATTAATGTCCCCTTATTTTAATTTATCACTTTTCTGTGCTACAATAATACTTTACAGTAGATAGGTAAGATCACAGTTGGAAAATTATACATTTTAAACAGGTAAAATAAACATATTAACCACAAAGTTTAATTATTACATTAAAGTGTTTTATGAAAATCAGGCTTTACTTAAATAGTAAATAGTCTTCATAAGGACTGACTTATCCTTTCCTGTGTGTAATATTCCAGTTTGTTGTGTAAGGCTGAGGCAGACCAGAAGTGCTATGAAAGACAGGAGGTTAAAACCCATACTGTGGTACTGACAAATGGTCAGTTCAATTTGGAGTAATCAACTTCTATTCAATTCCCTCTGTGAATGTATCTTGAGCAGCAGAGTGGTCAGAGAAGAGAGATAAGTAAGACTCAGACATTGTCCTCAAGGGAACTCAAAATGTATATTCTGATGTGACACTTAGGGGTGAATAAAACTTACTGAAGTGGAGGGGACTTTTCTGAACTGAATCTTATGTATACAGAGGCGTCTATGATGAAAGCAAATACAAACTCTAAGTTACTCTATATAGGAGGCAGCAGGAGCAAAGACAAAGAGCCAGAAAGCTCATGGGGAAGAAGGGGAATGCCAGGCCACCTGAGGCCAACTTGGATTTCAAGTGGTTTCAGTCATTGGCTCTATCATTTCCAGAAGAACAGTGTACTGTAATGGACAATGATTTAGAGATTAGGGAAATAAGCTGTAGGATGAATTTTAGTGAGAATTGTCAGAACAAGGTCAGTGGTAATGGGATTAGAGACATGTTACATTAGACTTGCCATGTAGTTGAGATGAAAAAATGCAAAGATTATTATAAGTTCTCAATGCAATTAACACTGACTTGTAGGACAGGGCTTACAACAGCCATCAGTAATCTATGGCCCAAGAGCCAAACCTGGCCCACCATCTGTTTTTGTACAGTGCTTGAGCTAAGAATTATAGCTTTTAAATGGTTGAAACGAATTAAAAAAAAATTTTATAAGAGAAAATTATACAAAATTCAAATTTCAGTGTGCAGAAATAAAGTTTTATGGAACACAGCCGTGTTCATTTTTGTATATATTAGCTGTAGCTGCTTTTACACTACAATGGCGTAGCTGACTAATTGCAATAGAAACCCAGAAATCTGCTACAGTTACTATGGGACCTTCACAGAAATTTGTTAAAGTTACTATGAAAGTAAAAGTGAAAGTTGCTCAGTCCTGTCAACTCTTTGCGACTGTATAGTCCATGGAATTCTCCAGGTCAGAATACTGGAGTGGGTAGCCTTTCCCTTCTCCAGGGATCTTCCCAACCCAGGAATCGAACCCAGGTCTCCCACATTGCAGGAGGATACTTTACCCGCTGAACCAGAAGGGGTCTGCAGTTACTATGCGGCCTTCACCGAAAACTTCGCTGATCTGTGGCTTAAAGAGTTAATAATGTATTGGGATCACCAGATTTATAGACATCGTGCACATGATCATTCAAAACAGCTCAACTGGACTGAGCAGATGAAACATTCCAGCTAAGAATATTAGCACTGCTTACCCTTACAGAAGGGGCTTCCCTCATAGCTCAGTCAGTAAAGAATCTGCCTGCAATGCAGGAGATCCAGGTTCAATTCCTGGGTCAGGAAGATCCCCTGGAGAAGGAAATGGCAACCCACTTGCCTGAAAAATCCCATGGACAGAGGAGCCTGGCAGGCTACAGTCCATGGGGTCGCAAGAGTTGGACACAACTTAGCGACTAAACCACCACCACCCTTACAGAGACTGGAGAGCGAGTTCAATGTCCGTTATTAATCAGTCCATTGTGGTAGTTTTACATTGGCATTTGTTTTGGTAAACTTTCCTCTGAAGCACTGTGAGACTTGTCGTTTGGGTCTCCAATGCTTGCCATGAGGTCTATTTGCAGTATTATAAATGCTTTTTTCCCCCTCACATTTTTGTTAATGCTCCTGCTTTTCTTTTTATACTATTCTAGAAAATGACACATTAAGAAGTGATCATGATAATGCAACTCTGGACTTGTTTTCTGGCAATTTGGGACTTATAAAAATATGCCGTGCTGGGCTAAGTCTCTTCAGTCGTGTCCAACTCTGTGCGACCCTATGGACTGTAGGCCACCAGGTTCCTCTGTCCATGGGATTCTCCAAGATCACTGGAGTGGGTTGCCATTTCCTCCTCCAGGGTCTCTTCCTGACCAAGGGATCGAACCCAAATCTCAAGTCTCCTGCATTGGCAGGTGGGCTTTTTTACCACTATATATAACCATATTTTTTTGCCAGATATATAACTATATTTTAACTGCTATATTCACCTGTTACATTCACTGTCTAGTTAAACATGTCCTCAGTTGAAAAGAAAAATCTTAGAAAGAAAGAAATTTGATACCACTGAAGTTATTGGAATTTATCTAGTCTATCTGAAGGTGGTTTTTCACGAAGAGGTTCAGATTATTTTCAACAGATCCCAATCATAATTGGACAAGGGTTTATGTGCAGGAAGGGGTTAATTACACAAGTGTCTGTTGATACATAAAATAGATTTATTCCTCCATTTTTTTGGAACACATTCCCACTACATCTAATTTGGAGCAATTCAACACTGAATCACTCGCTGAGAGAGCAAACAGAAAAGTAATTAAGAAACAGGGTGAATCAGTTTGAAAAGCAATGCCATACAGGGAAAGGAAGAGATGTTTCCAATGACAAAATCCCAGTAATATGGTCACTGCCATTATTATTAATAATTAAAATAATGATAATAATAATTCTTACTATTTGTACAATGATTTTCTACTTGGAAATCAAGATGGGAAGGGAAGGGAAGAGATGTTTCCAATGACAAAAAATCAGGAATATGGCCACTGCCATTATTATTAATAATTAAAATAATGATAATAGTAATTCTTACTATTTGTACAATGATTTTCTGCTTGACTGCTCAAAGTAATAAAATACTTCATCATTTCTCTCTCTAAGAGCTTATCAAGTTAGGAAGGGACTGTAGTTCTTATCCTTGTCTTTCATATGCAGAAAATAAGGGAGAGAATGGAATCTTCTGGTATCACACTGTACAATAAATAAGCTGGTGGTCAGAATAAAAAAACATACTCTCTTAATTGTTTATTCAGAGTGTTTTTTATGGATTCTCTTGGTTTATTCTATGCTATCCCTATTATTTCCCTCAAAGCCACCAAAGACAGAGCATCTCTAAAATAGTTTTGAAAGGTGGAAGAGAGGAACAGAAAATGCAGTAGTATCTCAAACAGGTTAGTGATAGGAATTCCATGAAAAGACATGTATATTAAAGCATATATATGGAATCTAGAAAAAGGGTACAGCGGAATCTATTTGCAGGGCATAAATAGAGATGCAGATGTAGAGAATGGACATGTAGACATGGGTGGGGGAAGGAGAGGGTAGGACAAATGGAGAGAGTAGCATTGATGTATATACACTATCACGTGTGAAATAGTTAGCTAATGGGAAGCTGGTGTATAGCACGGGAAGCTCAGTTCAGTGCTATGACCCAGAAAGGATCGGGTGGGGAGGATGGGAGGAAAGTTCAAGAGGGAGGGGATACATGTACACATATAGCTGATTCACTTTGCTATACAGCAGAAACTAACACATTATAAAGCAAATATACTCTAATCAAATTTTTTTTTAAAAAGACATGTATAACTGTCCTCCTTAGTTTCTCTCTCATTTATTTGAAAGCCATGATATCTCCTTTTAAAAAGAATCCATCATAACATAAAAAATACATAAGTTAAAAGTTGCTCACTTACTTTTATTTCACTTCTTACTATTAAAAATTTTGTGTTTTTTTAATATACTTTTCTCTGCACACACACATGTATTTTTATTATTAACATTTACAAAAGCCAAACATAGGATGCATATTATTCTGCAACATTTTTTTCATTAAAATAGTTTATTGGCCTTTTGTATGCTGATACAGGTAAATACTACCTCATAAATTTAGTGGCTGCAATTTTAAATTTTCTATCTCAATGAAAAGTTATTGTAGAATGAATATAACTTCTGTCTTATATTTCACAATTTTATACTTTCATTTGATGATTATATCAATTGTTTCCTACAATTACAAATTATATTCTTCATCTGGCATGTGTTGAAATTAGTTAAGAAGCCTTTCCCTCCCCACATTCCCTCTAACATTTTGCTTATGTCTGCTGTGCACATCTCCTTTCTTCTGCAAGTGAATAGCAAGCATTCAGGGATGGAGGGACAGGAATCAGTTTATAAGCATCTCAGGCACGTCTTCACATAAGAAATATGCAGAAGTGGAGAAGTCCTTTTATACTTCAGTAATCGTCATTCTAGGAACAGGTGTTTGGAATCCCACTTAAAGGAGAACTGGAGATGGAAGAGACTGGGGAGAGGAAGATAAAGTTTCCTTGGCTATAGCCCCATGGGGAAATCACAGAACCAAGGGAGGAGACCAAGTAGATCCCTGGAGCCTTCACTACATCCCAGTGACTTCAGCAGGGGCAGAGGTCTGTAGTGATGACACTGTTGACTTCTGTGACAGTGTTCCCACTGAACAGGACATTGAGACAGAGTCAAGATGGGATGAAGGTGTGCCAGCGACCAAAATGATCAGACCACTTCCTAGTCCTGTATCAAGCTTCCCTGGTGGCCCAGTGGTAAAGAATCCACCTGCTAAAGCAGAGATGTGGGTTTAATCCTTGGGTCCAGAAGATCCCCTGGAGGAGGCAACCCATTCCAGTATTCTTGCCTGGGAAATCCCATGGACAGAGGAGCCTGGCAGGCTACAGTCCATGGGGTCACAAAAGAATTGGATATGACTTAGTGACTAAACAACAAGTCTTGGATCACCAGGAAATGGAGTCTCCTTGATTTCTGTAAGCAACAATTATTTACTGTAAAATTCTTCACAATTTTCAAGAAGTTTTCACATTCATGATTTCATTCAGGGTCCTAGAATCAACCATGTGCTTTAGACAGTGGGTGGCCTGTCACTTATTGCCAGATGGCGGAACTTAGTTCAGGGTCTAAATAACTTGTCCAAGCTGATAAGGAAAGGGTTGGACTTGGAATTCTCTTTATTCTGAATCCACCCCACGTGGTCCTCCAGGATAACCCTGTTCTTTCCCCCAGTTCTCATGTACCAGACTTTTGTGGAGATAAGAACACATGCCTTGTTTCTACCAGCATGATAAATACCCCTAGAAATGGAAAATAACAGCATCATGATTCAACAACTGGGCCCACTCTGACTTTTCATTTTCTCTAACTTTTGAGTTTGTTTAGAAGCTATTGTAACACAAGGGAATGGTAACTTCACTAATCAAACAAAAAGCAGGTTGATCAGCATTTCTCAGTAACTTATTTTTGAAAGCAGAACAAATGGGAGCGGTTGAGAAAGTTTTATGCAGAGGGGATTTCCTGAAGCATTGCTGAAGTTTAGAGGTAAACATCAGTTCAAACACTCTGGCTCTGTAGAAAAGAACTCTGGTTCTTTTCTAGAGTTATGTGTATCCTTGAAGTTTGTTTCAGAAAAATATTACGAGAATAGAATTAGTAGCTTTGCCTGGAACCTGATACGGTTCAAGCTGTAACATATATCATGTGCATGCTAAGTCACTTCAGTCGTGTTTGACTCTGTGGGATCTTCCTGACCCAGAGATTGAGTGTCTCCTGTATTGGCAAGGAGGTTCTTTACCACTAGTGTCACTTGTGAAGCCCAAAAGTTTAGGATTTAGGGAGTTCCCTGGTGGTCTGTGTGTTTAGTCGCTCAGTTGAATCCAACTCTTTGCAGCCCTTTGGCCTGTAGCCCACCAAGTCTCCTCTGTCCATGGGAGGAATTCTTTTCCAGGCGAGAATACTGGAGTGGGTTGCCTTTTCCTTCTCCAGCTCTTCCAGTCCTAGGGCTTCAACCTGCATCCCCTGTGTCTGTTGCATTGCAGGCAGATTTTTTACTTCACTGAGCCATCAAGGAAGCCCTAATAAGTATCATAGGCCATTTAAAATTCTATGATGGAAACAGGCTTTAAACATTTTCATAGCTTGTACAGTGCCTGAAAGTAGCTTGCATGTGACCACTCAGTAAATCATAGCGAACTCTTACATTGCACTTGCTACATGCTAGGCACTGTTGTAGGCACTTGACCTACAGTAATTCATTTAATCCTTAATGATAATCCTCTGAGACTGGTGCTATCATTATCATCTTCATTTTTTGAGCAAGGAAACTGAGGCACAGAGAAATCAAATTACGTGCCTAAGGTCAGGCAACCAGAGCCAGGAATGGCTTCAGCAGGGATTGGGGTATGTTTTAAACCAAAACAGTACTCTTCCTTCTGAGTGTCCTGAATTAATTCCCCAGGAATATCTGTTTCACCTAAGGAGTGGGTGTGGTGTATACTGTAATATAATCCACCCGTTTGCTTTCTTTTTCAGGTCATCTGTGGTGAGAGCCAGGAAGAGGGCTTGTCTGGAGCCCTGGGTTATTGGCCTCATCACCTTTATTTCCTTAATTGTCCTGGCAGTGTGCATTGGACTCATCGTTCATTATGCAAGATACAGTAAGTATGGGTTGCCCTGGCATCATGTGATTTACCTCAAATATTTCCTGATCTACATTTCTGTTTTGATTTGCCTCAGGCTTATTCATTCATTACCATAATTTGTTCACATGGATAGTTCAAAAGGATCTTTACCTGCCTTGTTACTCATTTAATCTGCACAAGCCAAGGAAGATTCTTTCTTCTATCTTTGATGTAGCAATGCTTCCTGCTGGGAATATCATGCTAGCTTTCATATTCATTGACAAGCAATAATCAAGTCTTAATTATGGGAAAACCATAGGAAAGGTAGAGTCCAATGTTTGGAGAGGTTTGAAGTCATCGGATTTTAAATCATCTTGATTTAAAATAACTCCAACTCATTGAAATCCTGACAGTTCAATAAACTATACAATCAGAGATTATAGACTGGTAGGCTCTATTCTGTACTAGTAAGTTGGAAAAATGCTTATAGCAGTATATGTTGAATAAATGTCTATTGTCATTATTTTAAAATCATCTTGGGATATATTGCAAGTGCTTAAAGAAAATAAGATATGCTGAGAAGGTTAATTATAAAGAGGTTCACTCTGTGGTATTCAGGTACCTCCCTGTTAGATGAAGCATGAATGCTGCTCTGTTATTAGAAAGGTCCCCAGGGTACTTCAGAACTGTTTTTCCAGGGCATAACAACCCTTCTGAAGTTTCCTTCTTACTCTGTCTCAGGTTTTAATTAGCTGACTCCACTTTGACCTGTTGGTTTAATATCTCCCTTAGTGACTAGATAATGCTTTGATATTTAAGACCCTGTAACCAAAAAAGCTAATCACTTGATTCTAATTTAATTGGGAATTTGCAGAAGTTGCTTTCCTGTGAAGAAAGATGGTGATCTGTAAATTGGTTATATTCTGCTAACAGACACAAATCCAATCTTAATTTCCTAAACAAGGTGGATTATTTTTCGGAAATTTAAAGAAAAAGTATTTAAAGATTTTTTTTTTGAAGGGGGGATAGAATTTGCCTACATGCAGATCTTTGAATTTGTAGTATCTGTGTTTCAATAATTTCTCTGGAACATGTTTTTAATATAAAAAGAATAGCTAAAATGATTTTTATAATTCTATAGCTCTGTTCTGAATATACTAAGTCTCATTATGTTACAAGCATCATTATTCCTCTCCATGGATGTCTAAGACTATGTTTTAAGCACTTTTTTATTTCTAGAACTTAGCAAGTTCCTGGCACATGTTAGATAATTAACATCTATTGAATGCTGAATGATGAAAATGAATGAATCATACCTACGATATTTTCTTGGAAAATATTTAGGCTTGTCTGACTTAATGAGGAATTCCCAATAATGTTAGGGATCTCATTACTTCAGTGGGAGAAAATTTTCCTTAGTACTTCTCCTTTGCCTCTTTCCAAGTCATGTATTATAAAGCTTACAAAGTTTACTCATATGCATAATACAATAAAAACCTGGTAATATTTCTTCAGTACTCTGTTCCTATATATCCTATTGTTGGGATGATCATCTGAGTAATATGGAACACACAACTTCCACTGCCCACACAATTCACCTGAATAAATAGTGATTGTTATGATATGTGTTGCTGTCACATTTGTCACCTATCTTCTGTTTACAGATGTGACATAAAAACAGAGTAGATGAAGCACATGAGCATTTACGAGCTGGCATGCCTAGAGAACCAAAGTGAGCCAAACAAATCTATTGTAGAAACAGGCAGATAAAGATGGAGATGATCACGCTTGGAAAAACACCATTTTGGCATAAAACCCAGGCAACATAGAACTGTGTGTGCAGTTTGTGTCCGGTGGCCTTTGGGACTATATTTCTATCCCTTCAGTAACTTGAATAACAGCAGTATGTCTCCTATGAACATCATTGTGGGTTATAGAATCACCTACAATGAATAATTTCCTGTTAGAATATTATCAGCAAACTCATGTTCATCCATATTTTTCTTACTTTTCTGTTAACACTCTCTATGGTATTTTTCATCAACTACACATGCCATATAATTTTGTCAACTGGAAATGTGTTTTGACACCTAGCAACCTATTTGACTCTAACAGGCAAATTAAAATATTGATTATAGTAACTTATTTAGTTGTAGCATATGAAATTGCTGATATTGGACCATTTTTAACCTATATAAATGGCAATTTCAAATAATTCAATCTAATAATTAAAAAAAAGAGTCTAAGGATATAGAAGAGAATGTTCACCTCTTCTTTAGAACCTTACTATTCAATGTGTGATTTGGTACCAGCAGCATCAGCAGAACCTAGGGGTTTGTTAGAAATGCAGAGTATTGGACCCAGCCTTAGACTGAAGGTAAACTATTGGTCACTATTTCAATACATTAAAACTCATACTTCAAATTGTGTATATTGTGGTCTGTTTGCATTTCAGGTCACACAGGCCATTCAGGGCCAGGAAAGGAGGAAGGAAAATCCTCCCTAGGCCCTCACTTAGGTGGCAAATGCTCAGGAGAGCTTGAGCGTTCAGCGCCATCCATCTCCTTTACAAATCACTACTCCCTCCCCAGGTCTTGTCCAAGTCACCACTGGCTTCCCTTTCTATCCCAACAAATCCTCAGGATGACCAGAATGATCTGGTAGAATCTTTTTTTTTTTTTTTTTTTGATAGCTCTCATGCATGACTAGAGACTTCTCCTGTAGCTTCAGTGAGTGAGTTTGTTTTTTTCCATTCCAAGAAGCAGTGTATCATGAAAATGTGTGCTTTGGGAGTTAGACGTTAACTTGAAACCCAATTTAATCTTTTCTGGCCATCTTATGTTGAGGTTGGACAAATGCATGTATGTTTCTGAGACTACAGTCCTTATTGTTAGATGTGGATAACATTGCTTTCTTAGGAGGGTTATTTTAAACTGGGTGAGACATGTGAATATGCTAGGGATACAGGTGTCTAATGTAAATTTCCTTTCCCTCTGGTGTTTAAGTGAGAGAAAGAATGAGAAGCAAGAGAGAAACTGAGGTTGAATGAGGCACACTCCATTTTCCTATTATAACCATACACAACAGTCTTGGTCACCATTGTATTCCTAATGCTTGGCACAGTCTCTCACACAAAACATAGTCAGCATTAATATTTCATTGAAAGAATCTTCTGAGCTCTGTGCCTGCTTCATGTAAAGGAGAGTAGAAGAAAAGCTATGCTGCATTAACTCTTCAGCAGACCAAAAACTTGGGCTGCTTGAACTGGATGCAGAGAGTGGAGACATTGGCTAAAGAAACGAAAAAAGCCAATGCCTCTGGCTGGAGGGAGAAAATAAATGGAGAGCCAAGAGAACCAGGTGAAACTATGTACTGTCCCTGGAGGGTTACCAAGGTGGCAACTCTAGCTCCTTAAAATTCTATTCACTAAACTCCTGGTATTTTAATCCCTACCCTCACCTCCTTCTTTAGCCAGAATAAATTTTCTTATTCTAGATCCTTGCAGCCAGAATTGATGGATAGTTTATGGAATTGAGAGAAATCTACTTTTAAAATATAAAAATGTGTTTGCTCTTGGGAAGCTTCTGAATCTATTCCTGTTAGTGTGTTCAGATGGCCTGACTAGCTGCTTCTTGTGGTTTATTCAGAAATATCCATGTAACTAATTAGCCTACAGGAACACCGAGCATTTTGTATGGATTTTACACTCTAAATCTTAAAATGATTTTACACTGTAAATCTTCTAATGATGAATGTTGCTGTCTTTTATTTTGAGATAACCATGAAGCTCAGAGCAGGATGATGGAGATGATTTGGGTGGGACATTTTCTCCTGTCTCAGTCTGTCTCAGTTCAGTCAGTTCAGTCGCTCAGTCATGTCCGACTCTTTGCGACCCCATGAATTGCAGCACGCCTGGCCTCCCTGTCCATCACCAACTCCCGGAGTTTATTCAAACTCATGCCTATAAAGTCAGTGATGCCATCCAGCCATCTCATCCTCTGTCATCCCCTTCTCCTCCTGTCCCCAATCCTTCCCAGCATCAGGGTCTTTTCCAATGAGTCAACTCTTCACATGAGGTGGCCAGAGTATTGGAGTTTCAGCCTCAGCATCAGTCCCTCCAATGAACACCCACGACTGATCTCCTTTAGGATGGACTGGTTAGATCGCCTTGCAGTCCAAGGGACTCTCAAGAGTCTTCTCCAACACCACAGTTCAAAAGCATCAATTTTTCAGCGCTCAGCTTTCTTCACAGTCCAACTGTCACATCCATATATGACCACTGGAAAAACCATAGCCTTGACCAGACGGACCTTTGTTGGAAAAATAATGTCTTTGCTTTTTAATATGCTGTCTAGGTTAGTCATAACTTTCCTTCCAAGGAGTAAGCATCTTTTAATTTCATGGCTGCAGTCACCATCTGCAGTGATTTTGGAGCCCCAAAAAATAAAGTCTGACACTGTTTCCACTGTCTCCCCATCTATTTCCCATGAAGTGATGGGACCAGAAGCCATGATCTTAGTTTTCTGAATGTTCAACTACCAAACAAGAAAATGCCTGATGCTTTACACACATCAGATAAAAAGTATGATACATTTTTGCCTCTTTTCTTATAGATCAAAAGAAGACCTACAATTACTACAGCACATTGTCATTTACAAGTAACAAAGTATATGGTGAGTTTGGAAGAGAGGCTTCTGAAAATTTCACAGAAATGAGCCAGAAAATTGAATCAATGGTAAGCATTTCTCCCCATTTCTAGGGCATTTGCTATCACTTTTTACCAAAATTTTTAGTATCCTAGCTTCTCAAATATCCATTTAACTGATCTGGTATATCATTGCAAAATGGGGAGAGACCCTACCTGAGAGACATAAAACAAAATTGACAACACGTGACTTGGAGGAATATTCCTTACGAGACTAAACCTAGTGACCTTTAGTCTTTTCTCTTTGTCCCTCTTACTTACACTTCTTTAGCTAGTGATACTCTATTGATCAGCAGAGTCCAGAAATTCTGAGAATGTGAGGGTGACCCAAAATATGGTGGTTGTGTCACTGATTTCCTCAAGAAGAGACCTTTAGCAAAAGACACAAGATTGAAACTATTCAGACACATACTTGAGTAGTATTTTAGTACTAAAAAGTATCCAACCTTGGACAAGTTTTTAGTACATAAATCTATAGGAAATCCTTGGATATTCATCTTTATCCTTAGGTCATCAACATGTATCCTAAGGAATAAAAGAAATAGTTTAAATAGTGGAAAACTAAGTATGCATGCTAAGTTGATTCAGTCATGTCTGACTCTTAGTGATCCTTGCAGACCACAGCCTACTAGGCCCCATTGTCTGTGGGATTCTCCAGGCAAGAATAGTGGAGTGGGTTGCTGTGACCTCCTCCAGGGCATCTTCCCAACCTAGGGATCAAATCCGCATCTCTTACATCTCCTGCATTGGCAGACATGTTCTTTACCACTAGCACCACCTGGGAAACCTTAGCAGTATAGGCCAAAAGAGCAAGAACCTGGGTGAAGACTTATCATTGCCAGACTACTTAGAGAATAATTTGGAAGTTTTCTGATAGTCTGTGAGGTAATTAGTGAAATGACATGATGGAAATTACCTTAAACCAGGAGCTGGGACACCTACTTCTAGGACCATCTATTAGCCACTGATGTGCCATTTGGCACATCTCTTTGTCATTCTGGAAAAATTCCCTTATGTGAAAATTAAGGCACTAGACTAGAAAATTCCCAAACTGCTTTCCAATATCTTAAGAGAGAACAGAATGGCAGTGGTCCACCTGGAATCTGTCTGGTAAATTAGAAGCCTAAGGATTTGGATACTTTGCTGAGGAGAAAATCAAATCCTGGTTGAATTTGTATTTGTAAACACCAAATCAGGGAAATATTAAATGAACTTTTTTTAAGGATATATATCTGCTTAAAGATATGTATGTGTATATATATATCCTTAAAATGTAATATATAGTAAAGGAAAGGAAAGGAAGTAAATATATTAAGTAAAAATGCAACTATTTTTCTTGTTTTCTGTGCCAGTCACTAAATTTTGTATAAGATTCAGACTGACTTAAACATAAAGGAATATAAATAGGACTCTAGTACTCTTTAAAACAAGTAATTTTGAAGTTATTCAATAAAATAAAAACCTTTAAATTTATTTACAAATGAATGCTGTCATTAGAGGGCTCATTTGAATTGTGCTGATTTGTTCATAATTGAAGTAATTGTTCTTGGGAACAAAGACTCAGAAGTCAAACAAAATATAAGAAAGAATAAAAAGGCTCATTGTTTGTCAATTGGTCACCAGCTTGTAGTATCTGTGTTTGGTTCCCAGGTGGCTTAGTGGTAAAGAATCTGTGTGCCAATGCAGGAGACCCAGGTTTGATCCCTGGATTGGGAAGATCCTCTGGAGAAGGAAATGGCAACCCACTCCAGTATTCTTGTCTGGAAAATCCCATGGACAGAGGAGCCTGGCAGGCTATAGTCTATGGCGTTGCAAAGAATCGGACACAACTGAGCAACTAACACACATACACCCATAGGCTATGTGTTCCAGTCCATCTGAGCCTTCCTAAGAGCATCTTGAGTGCTGAATTGGGCGTAGGTTATGACAGGATATTTGGTAATATTTTTCTCCAGGTTTGAGAACCATGTGACACCATTATGCATTCATTCTCACATTCATTATCTCTTCCAAGTACTAACCAAGCCTGACTCTGCTTCTGAGATCAGATGAGACCCAGCATGTTCAGGATGGTGTGACCATGGACTGAATTTATGACCTACCACCTGCCAGAGTTCTTTTCATTTCCTTGGTGTACCTACAGTAAAAGTCTCCATCTCATAGTGAATACTTCTCTTACTTTTCAGAACCCAGTCTGTTTACTCTCTTTTATCTCTTTCCGAGTGTAACACAGCAGACATTACTCCTAGCCCCCCTCCTATGGTTCCCCAGCTCATATAATTCCTAAGGCAGAGTCCAGCTGAAATCACTGAACAGAGTACAAAAAGAGACTCCTCAAGTTCAGCAATTGTGAAATGTCAGTCAATGTGTTTTGCTTTTAAGTTTTTAAAAAATGTTTTGAGCTTTGAATCAACTTGCAGAATTTTAGAAAATTATCCTTGCTGACATATTTTGAATATTTTTGGAACAGGTGAAAAATGCATTTCATAAATCTTCATTGAGGGGAAAATTTGTCAAGTCTCACATTATCAAGTTCAGGTATGTAGATCTAAAATACTGACTTCTGATTATAATTTGAAGCTAAAGCTGTTAGCCTGGTCAGTAATAAATAGTTTGAATTGTTCATATGTGATATAATTTAACAGATTAATTTTGTATCTCTTCTGTGTTAAGTTGTGGGTTACAATGTACCTTACTTATTCTTTAAATCCAAAAGAAAGAATTTGCAAGATGATTTTGAGGGAAAAATAAAAGTGAAAGTCTCTCAGTCGTGTCTGACTCAGCAACGCCATGGATTGTACAGTTCATGGAATTCTCCAGGCCAGAATACTGGAGTGGGTAGCCTTTCCTGTCTCCAGGGGATCTTCCCAAACCAGGGATCAAACCCAGGTCTCCTGCACTGCAGACAGATTCTAAGTGTTATCGGTGGCTATATTATAGAATTGGGTTTTTTGACTTGTTTGTTTTTTGGAAACTAGTTAGAACAAATAGGGACCTAAGCCACACCTCTTGGTTTAATAACAAATAAGTGTCCTATGTAAAATAGTGTAGTAGATGAGGGTTTTTTTTCTCTTCTTGATTCTCCTTCCTACCATTTTTCTCTCCTTTCTTTCATTTCACTCATCTTTTTCTTTTTTTTTTTTTTTGCTATAAGATTTAAGATCTCAGATCTGTTCATCAGTTCAGTTCAGTTCAGTCACTCAGTCATATCCAACTCCTTGTGACCCCATATACCACAGCACACCAGGTCTCCCTGTCCATCACCAACTCCTGGATTCACCCAAACCCATGTCCATTGACTGCGTGATGCCATCCAACCATCTCATCCTCTGTCATCCCCTTTTCCTCCCGCCCTCAATCTTTCCCAGCATCAGGGTCTTTTCCAATGACTCAGCTTTTCACACCAGGTGGCCAAAGTATTGGAGTTTCAGCTTCAACATCAGGCCTTCCAATGAATACCCAGGACTGATCTCCTTTAGGATGGACTGGTTGGATCTCCTTGCAGTCCAGGGGACTCTTAAGAGTCTTCTCCAACACCACAGTTCAAAGCATCAATTCTTCGGCACCCAGCTTTCTTCACAGTCCAACTCACATCCATACATGACCACTGGAAAAACCGACTAGGTGGAAATTTGTTGGCAAAGTAATGTCTCTGCTTTTTAATATGCTATCTAGGTTGGTCATAACTTTCCTTGCAAGGAATAAGCGTCTTTTAATTTCATGGCTGCAGTCACCATCTGCAGTGATTTGGGAGCCCAGAAAAATAAAGTCAGCCACTGTTTCCACAGTTTCTCCATCCATTTGCCATGAAGTGATGGGACCAGATGATATGATCTTCGTTTTCTGAATGTTGAGCTTTAAGCCAACTTTTTCACTCTCCTCTTTCACGTTCATCAAGAGGCTCTTTAGTTCTTCTTCACTTTCTGCCATAAGGGTGGTATCATCTGCATATCTGAGGTTATTGATATTTCTCCCAGCAATCTTAATTCCAGCTTGTGCTTCCTCCAGCTCACCGTTTCTCATGATGTACTCTGCATATAAGTTAAATTAGCAAGGTGACAATATACAGCCTTGACATACTCCTTTTCCTATTTGGAACCAGTCTGTTTTTCCATGTCCAGTTCTAACTGTTGCTTCCTGACCTGCATATAGGTTTCTCAGGAGGCAGGTCAGGTGGTCTGGTATTCCCGTCTCCTTCAGAATTTTCCACAGTTTATTGTGATCCACACAGTCAAAGGCTTTGGCATAGTCAATAAAGCAGAAATAGATGTTTTCTGAAACTTTTTTGCTTTTTTGATGATCCAGCAGATATTGGCAATTTGATCTCTGGTTCCTCTGCCTTTTCTGAAACCAGCTTGAACATCTGTAAGTTCACAGTCCACGTATTGCTGAAGCCTGGCTTGGAGAATTTTAAGCATCACTTTACTACTGTGTGAGATGAGTGCAATTGTGCGGTAGTTTGAGCATTCTTTGGCATCGCCTTTCTTTGGGATTGGAATGATAACTGACCTTTTCCAGTCCCTTGGCCACTGCTGAGTTTTCCAAATTTGCTGGCATATTGAGTGCAGCACTTTCACAGCATCATCTTTCAGGATTTGAAATAACTCAACTGGAATTTCATCACCTCCACTAGCTTTGTTCATAGTGATGCTTCCTAAAGCCCACTTGACTTCACATTCCAGGATGTCTGGCTGTAAGTGAGTGATCACATCATCATGATTATCTGGGTCATGAAGATCTTTTTTGTACAGTTCTTCTGTGTATTCTTGCCACCCCTTCTTAATATCTTCTGGTTCTGTTAGGTCCATACCATTTCTGTCCTTTATTGAGCCCATCTTTGCATGAAATGTTCCCTTGGTATCTCTAATTTTCTTGAAGAGGTCTCTAGTCTTTCCCATTCTATTGTTTTCCTCTATTTCTTTGCACTGATGGCTGAGGAATGCTTTCTTATCTCTCTGTGCTATTCTTTGGAACTCTGCATTCAAATGGGAATATCTTTCTTTTTCTCCTTTGCTTTTCACTTCCCTTCTTTTCACAGCTCTTTGTAAGGCCTCCTCAGACAGCCATTTTGCTTTTTGCATTTCTTTTTCTTGGGGAAGATCTTGATTCCTGTCTCCTGTATAATGTGAAGAACCTCCCTCCATAGTTAATCAGGCACTCTGTCTATCAGATCTAGTCCCTTAAATATATCTCTCACTTCTGCTGTATAGTCATAAGAGATTTGATTTAGGTCATACGTGAATAGTCTAGTAGTTTTCTCCACTTTCTTCAATTTCATCATCCATCAGTAAATAGAATCCAAGGCATAACACTTAAAGCAAAATACTATATGAGGATCTTAAAATAATGTATTATCTTTATACAAATTATTTGTAATTTCCAGAAGAAAACAGCTGCTATTTCCAGCATTTTTTCGATGAAAAAAGCTCCCAGTTGCTCATCAGCCTGTTACTTAGTTGCCCACTTTCTCTTGAAAATTCCATACTCTTTGATGTTCAAAATATTACTTTTTCTTGGATATGTATCTGCTTCTCCAGTTAGCAAATTTTCAGTCTTTCAAGGGGACTTCATTCACCCACATCATGGTTTTCTATGCTATGGAAATCCAAGTTTCTATTTCCAGTCTAAATTTTTGTCCTGGTTCTAGAACTATATGCTTGCCCATGCACACTTCCATGTGGGTGTTTCACAGAAAATTCTCAAACTCAAGAAAACCTAATTATGCTAATAAGAAACCTGGAAGTCATCCATGCTCCTCCCTTTCCTGGGCCCCTTGAACTTCGTAAACAACTAAGTTCTACCAATTCTACAGGACTAGGGAAACAGAGACTCTTGGAGAACACAAATAAAACCTTGTGTGCACCAGGACCCAGGAGAAAGGAGCAGTGACACCATAAAAGAATGAGTCAGACTTGCCTGTGTGTGCTTGGGAGTCTGCAGGGAAGGTGTGGGTCAACAGTGGCCTGTCGTGGGGCCAGGGAACTGACTACAACAGTTCTGGGAGGCCTGGCATGCTGGCAAAAGTCATTTTGAAGGAGGTCACCCTTACTGCCATTCTGTACAGTTCAGTTCAGTCGCTCAGTTGTGTTCAACTCTTTGTGTCCCCATAGACTGCAGCACACCTGGCTTCCCTGTCCTTCACCCACTCCTGGAGCTTGCTCAAATTCACATCCATCGAGTTGGTGATGCCATCCAACCATCTCATCCTCTGTTGTCCACGTCTCCTCCTACCTTCAATCTTTCCCAGTATCAGGGTCTTTTCCAAGGAATCAGCTCTTTGTGTCAGGTGACCAAAGGATTGGAGTTTCAGCTTCAGAATCAGTCCTTCCAATGAATATTCAGGACTGATTTCCTTTAGGATGGACTGGTTAGATCTCTTTGCAGTCCAAGGGACTCTCAAGAGTCTTCTCCAACACCGCAGTTCAAAAGCGTCAATTCTTTGATGTTCAGTATTCTCTATTGTCCAATTCTCATATCTATACATGATTACTGGGAAAACCATAGCTTTGACCTTACAGAATTTTGTCGGCAAGGTAATATCTTTGCTTTTTAATATGCTGTCTAGGTTTGTCATAGCTTTTCTTCCAAGGTGTAAGCTTCTTTCAATTTCATTTCTGACATTACACAGCCTCAACCATCAGCAGAAATTTGGATTAAAGGCTTACTGAGCATAGCCTTGCCCACCAGAACAAGACCCAGTTTTCCCCACAGCCAATCCCTCCCATCAGGAAGCTTGCACAAGCATCTTGTCCATCAGAGGGAAGACAGAATGAAGACCTCAATCATGGATCACAACCTTGCCTAACTCAATGAAACCATGAGTCATGATGTGTAGGGCCACCCAAGAGAGATGGGTCATGGTGGAGAGTTCTGATAAAATGTGGCCTACTGGAGAAGGGAATGGCAAACCACATCAGCATTTTTGCCTCAAGAACCCCATGAACAATATGAAAAGGCAAAAAGACATGACAGTGAAAGATGAAGCCCTCAGGTCAGTAGGTGTCCAATATGCTACTGGAGAAGAACTATTGCTCCTTGCAACTAAAGCAAAGACAAACCTAGACAGTGTATTAAAAAGAAGAGACCTTACTTTTCCTACAAAAGTCCATATAGTCAATGTTATGGTTTTTCCAGTAGTCATTATGGATGTGACAGCTGGACAATAAAAAAGGTTGAGTGCTGAAGAATTGATGCCTTTGAACTGTGGCGGTAGAGAAGAATCTTGAGATTCCCTTTGGACAGCAAGGAGATCAAATCAGCCAATCCTAAAGGAAATCAACCCTGATTATTCAGTGGAAAGACTGATACTGAAGCCAAAGCTCCAATACTTTGGCCACTTGATGCGAAGAGCCAACTCACTGGAAAAGACTCTGATGCTGGGCAGGATTGAAGGCAGGAGGAGAAGGGGATGACAGAGGATGAGATGGTTGGATAGCATCACCAACTCAATGGACATAAGTTTGAACAAACTTTGAGAGTTGGTGAAGGACAGGGAAGCCAGGCATGATGCAGTCCATGGGGTTGCAAAGAGTCAGACGTGACTGAGCAACTGAAAAACAACAACCAATTCTATCTTCTGAATCACTTTCTAATTTATTTACCCCTTCATCCCAGAAATCTTGCTATTCATTATTCTTTCTTCTATTATCATAATATGAAGATGTGCAAATTTGTTGGAAAGATAAAGTCAGCCTTAGAGATATTGATTTGAGATACTAAGTGATCCTATGAGCCTGAAATATGAGTCTGACATAAGGGAGGAAATGGAAACTGAGTTGAAGACATAAATTTGCTCAACATCAGCTCAGAGTATTAGAAAGTGTGGGTGTCAACAGAATTTCTCAAAAAAGGGGTAATGCAAGAAAAAAAGGATGGTGAAGAAAACTTGAGGAATGACATATTTAAGGAAACAGAAGAAAAATAGCAAACTAGGAAATAGACAGGAAAGGAGCAGGCAAAGCAAAGAATCGAGAGAGGCACCACTGAAACTAGTAACAGGAAGTTTTGGTGAGGGAGTGGTCAACATTGACAAGATTCCTGAGAGACCAAGTAATATGACTAGAAAGAATCCATGGGAAATGTCAAGGAGGAAGTCATTAGTGTTCAAGTAGAGAAATGACTCAGTTGAACAGAAGGGGAGGAAGTAGACTGTAGTGAAGTAAATGTGAGGTAGAATGTAATTTACCCATTCAAGAAGGTTTTCTGTGATATGAAGGTGTGAGGTAAATCATATAGCTGGGGTAGTGGGAGGTTTTGTTTTTGTGTCTATCAGCCAGCCAGTAGATGAATAGTTTATGGGAAAGAAGAAAAGAGTAAATAATGGATGTATGGGGTGCTGTGGCAATGAAAAGGGGGATGAGATATACAACAATGATCCCTTTAAAGCTCTATTTTTCCAGATTACAAAAGCAATACGAAATTGTGTAAAATTCAAATAACATAATACTACAAAAAACAGAAAGCAAAAGTCCCCTCTTTAATAGTTTCATGCTCAGAAATAACACATCTTTTTTTTTTTTTTCAAAGTCATGGCCACTTTATTGTCAGTGTGTGGCGGGGGCCTCAGTCATGATAGAGACACAGGAGGCAGCCAAGGAGGGTGGGAGGGTATCCATGTAGCCCTCCCAGGGGGCTAATCATTCAGCGGTCAGTGGTCTGGGCCACAGGGTTCCATGAACTTCTCCACAAGGCCCATAAATAGGTCTAGGACATCCTTATTGTGGGTCAGCTTGGAGGCCACATTCTTCAGCCCCCAGGACCTGGCTTCCATCTTCGAGAAGACACGGAACTTTCCCCAGAGGGTAGTTTGATCTCCTTCAAGTCCTGGAGACTCTCCTCCTCAAAGTTAGCATCCATGTCATCCACCTAGGAGTCTGCAACTCTGAGGGTCCAGTTTGGGACCCTCATGAACTCAGTACAGAAGGCAAAATCCCAGAAGCTCAGAGACTGCAGTTTTTTCCTTCTCTGTCTCAAAACGATTGTTGGCGAAGAAGACAATGGCTGCATAGTCCCTGGCCAGTCGCTCGAACAGGAGGAAGTGCTGCTGGGTGTTGTCGACCAGGGAGTCCTTCATTTCCTCTACCACCTTTAAGACTCGCTTAAAGTTGTCAGACTGCCTCCAGTAGCTCTTGAGGGTGATGCCGGTTTTGGTTCCTATGTCATCCAGGTCTTTCTTGGTGCCCTTGGACAGATTCTTGCCCAGCGCCTCCCGCACGAAGGCCTGATCAGCGGCAGAGTCCCTCTAGATGAACAGTGCCTGTTGAGAGGGCAGGATCTGGAAGATGAGCTGGTGCTGCAGTTTTGGTGGTGCATGGAGCAGGTGCTCAAGCACATGGAAATTACCATAGTGGTCCATGGTGTCGCTCTGAAGCATCGCTGCTGTGGTGCCAGGCTGCTTCAGGATCCCCCAGCAAGCACACCCTCAGGGCCACCAAGTACTCACCAAATCATCATCCAGCCAGAGGTGATACACATCCTCATTGATGAGGGTCATGTTCCCCATGAAGATGTCCAGCTCGCTGGTCACAGAGATGCCAAGAGCCCCAGTAGGAGGAAGGACTGCTTTGGCCAGCACACAGCCATCCAACACATCTTATTAGTAATTTATTTTTAATATTTTCCCAACGACTGCATATATATTTAGCTGGCTATATAGTTTTTCACTACAAGTGTATGTCAAGATTGATTTAGCCATTGCCTTTTTGATGGACCCTTGGGTTGTTAACAATATTTTTTGATTTAAAGATAAAGTTAAGATGCTGTATGTATACATATCTCCTTGCACTGAAAGAGTGTATTTTGAAGATTAAACTTCTAAAAGTAGAAATGCTGCATCAGAGAGGATGGATAATCAAATTTATAACAGATAAACCGCCTTGCAAAAATGAGAGTCTAGTTGGTATTCCTATCTACAATTTAGGAGCACAGGAGTTGATGCAGCATACAGGTGAGAAGTAAGATTCTTTGGGGTTCTGGTTTAAGATGGTGAAGCAGGAAGAAAAAATCACCTCCTCCCATGGACTCACTGAATCTACAGATACAGAAGAAACAATTTTCTCTTAAAAAAAAAAGCAAAAAACCCCAAAGGTTGACTGAGTAACTACTGCACATTGGGCAAATGAGAAGAAAGTCACATTGAAGCAGGTTGGAGAGGCTGGGACACAATCCTGCAATAAATCCTTTTCTGCCACACCAGGAAAAAATCTCAAACCCAGAGATTCTCCCTGATGAGTGAAAAGTTTGAACCCCAAATCAGGTACCTCAACTTTTTTTTTTTTTAATTTTTTTATTAGTTGGAGGCTAATTACTTCACAACATTTCAGTGGGTTTTGTCACACATTGATATGAATCAGCCATAGATTTACACGTATTCCCCATCCCGATCCCCCCTCCCACCTCCCTCTCCACCCGATTCCTCTGGGTCTTCCCAGTGCACCAGGCCGGTGCACTTGTCTCATGCATCCCACCTGGGCTGGTGATCTGTTTCACCATAGATAGTATACATGCTGTTCCTTTGAAACATCCCACCCTCACCTTCTCCCACAGAGTTCAAAAGTCTGTTCTGTACTTCTGTGTCTCTTTTTCTGTTTTGCATATAGGGTTATCATTACCATCTTTCTAAATTCCATATATATGTGTTAGTATGCTGTAATATTCTTTATCTTTCTGGCTTACTTCACTCTGTATAATGGGTTCCAGTTTCATCCATCTCATTAGGACTGATTCAAATGAATTCTTTTTGATGGCTGAGTAATATTCCATGGTGTATATGTACCACAGCTTCCTTATCCATTCATCTGCTGATGGGCATCTAGGTTGCTTCCATGTCCTGGCTATTATAAACAGTGCTGCGATGAACATTGGGGTGCACGTGTCTCTTTCAGATCTGGTTTCCTCAGTGTGTATGCCCAGAAGTGGTATTGCTGGGTCATATGGCAGTTCTATTTCCAGTTTTTTAAGGAATCTCCACACTGTTTTCCATAGTGGCTGTACTAGTTTGCATTCCCACCAACAGTGTAAGAGGGTTCCCTTTTCTCCACACCCTCTCCAGCATTTATTGCTTGTAGACTTTTGGATAGCAGCCATCCTGACTGGCGTGTAATGGTACCTCACTGTGGTTTTGATTTGCATTTCTCTGATAATGAGTGATGTTGAGCATCTTTTCATGTGTTTGTTAGCCATCTGTATGTCTTCTTTGGAGAAATGTCTGTTTAGTTCTTTGGCCCATTTTTTGATTGGGTCATTTATTTTTCTGGAATTGAGCTGCAGGAGTTGCTTGTATATTTTTGAGATTAATCCTTTGTCTGTTTCTTCATTTGCTATTATTTTCTCCCAATCTGAGGGCTGTCTTTTCACCTTACTTATAGTTTCCTTTGTAGTGCAAAAGCTTTTAAGTTTCATTAGATCCCATTTGTTTATTTTTGCTTTTATTTCCAATATTCTGGGAGGTGGGTCATAAAGGATCTTGCTGTGATTTATGTCGGAGAGTGTTTTGCCTATGTTCTCCTCTAGGAGTTTGATAGTTTCTGGTCTGACATTTAGATCTTTAATCCATTTTGAGTTTATTTTTCTGTATGATGTTAGAAAGTGTTCTAGTTTCATTCTTTTACAAGTGGTTGACCAGTTTTCCCAGCACCACTTGTTAAAGAGGTTGTCTTTTTTCCATTGAATATCCTTGCCTCCTTTGTCAAAGATAAGGTGTCCATAGGTTCGTGGATTTATCTCTGGGCTTTCTATTCTGTTCCATTGATCTATATTTCTGTCTTTGAGGCACCTCAGCTTTTAAGACCTGTACCTAGAGACAAGCCTCCAAAACATCTAACTCTGAAAATGAACAGGAGTCAAGTGCTGAGTGGAGACAAAAATGGCAACCCACTCCAGTACTCTTGCTGGGAAATCCCATGGACGGAGGAGCGTGGTAGGCTGCAGTCCATGTGGTTGTGAAGAGTCGGACACGACTGAGCGACTTCACTTTCACTTTTCACTTTCATGCATTGGAGAAGGAAATGGCAACCCACTCCAGTGTTCTTGCCTGGAGAATCCCAGGGACGGGGGAGCCTGGTGAGAAGCGACTTAGCAGCAGCAGCCGCAAGTGCTGAGAGCTACAAAATTGTATCTATCTAGGAGATGGCTCTTAGAGCGCCCATGCACTTGGACTCACCCTCCTCAGGGCCCAGCACAGTGGCAGCCTATTGCACCCAGACTGAAAGGGAACTGGTTGTGATTGTGAAAGAAGGGGTAGAGTATAGACTGAGAATGAGAAAGAGTAGTCAAGCGTGGTTCCAAAGTGGTAATTCATTCAAATAATGCTAAGGCTCATTAACACTTTGTTGTGGAAATAAAATCACATGAAGTCAAGACAACTTGGTCAAACTTTCTAATGTTTTCAGGATTAGCAGTTGTTTAGAAGAACCTGAAGATTACTTAGGAGAAATCACTGGATTTAATTAATCCTATTTGATAATTTTGAATGGTTGACAAGAAAATTGTCTTTTGATGTTAATAACCCAAGTATTTAACTAGAACCTATGGTGGTAAGGAAGATCATAGGCTACTAGTTGACTGTCAGAAAGGCTGAGATGAGAGTTTTGAATGTGGCAAACAATAGGAATATTGTTGTTGTTGTTCAGTTCCTAAATCATATCTGACTCTTTGTGACTCCATGGACTGTAGCATGCCAGGCTTTCCTGTCCTTCACTATCTCCTACAGTTTGCTTAGACTCATGTCTGCTGAGCCATGATGCCATCCAACCATCTCATCCTCTGTCACCCCTTTCTCCTCCTGCCCTCTGTCTTTCCCAGCATCAGGAATATAGAAGAAAACAAATTAGATCTTTTAAAATTGCATTTACATATTTTTTTGTGTGTGTTTGTGTTTCAAATGAGTTATAAAGAAAAAATAGAGTATGATATTGCCATAAATCTTATTTGTATATTAACCTTTTAAAACTGTATTTCTCTCTCTTTTTTCTTTTTTCTTTTTTTGGTCAACAGTAAAGAGGAACATGGAGTGTTGGCTCATATGCTGCTGATTTTTAGATTTCCTTCTACTGAGGACCCTGAAACCATCAATAAAATAATACAACATGTCCTACATGAAAAGCTGCAAGATGCTGTAGGACCCCCTAAATTAGATCCTGAATCAGTTGAAATTAAAAGTAAGTTTATTTCTTCTAATTCAATTCTCTTACATAGAATAACTGGTTTTGGGCACTAATCTTTAAAAGTTTTTGGATGTTTTTCATTATGGGGTCTTGCCACCAACAGAATACTTCTTTGGGACTAAATTTATCCAAATGAAGTTTTTAAAATTTTAATACTACTTTAACTTACATCTCCCCTGCAAGTCTGTCATTTTCTTGTGAGACAGGATTCTTTTTCTATATTGGGCCTTATACTTTAGCTATAGAATCCAATGATGAATGGAAAAAGTGGCTCTGTGTATTTATCCCTCTTCCTGTTGCTTACTTTTTATGTTCTGAGTGTAATGGCTTATATGCTACTGATTTTTAGATTTTGTGAAAGATTCATGCTATCTACCTATTTTCATTCAAATGTCATTAATAAACCTTATTAGCTTCTTCTCTTAGGCCCTTTTCTGATGAAATGTATATCATGTATCTTTTGGCAAAAATTATTTTTGGTATATTTTATAACTAACTTGAAAAATCTAAATTTTTTGTTTTTGTCAGGGCAAGGGAACAAGATAAACTGTGATAGGCCCTCATAACTAGAAAGTGAAAAACATACAAGACCCTCAGGAGAAATATAAAATTGGTTAAAAGCTCAGTCATATGCTATAGAACAGTGTTAGTTTCTAGAAACTGTGTACCAGCCACATGTATATTCTTAAAGTTTCTGGTAGCCACATTAAAAAAGTAAAAGTAAACATGTGAAATGTGTTTAATTAATTTATGCATTTAACCCAATATATCCAAAGTAGTACTATTTCAATGAGTAGTTCATTTAACTGTCTACTAGTTGAAATAATGCAATTTATAATACATTGTATTCACAATGTAATTCATATTGACAAATAGTCCATGTAAATATTTTTCATGAGATTTGAAATTGATTGTATAGTTTATATTTATAATGCACGTCAGTTTGGCCACATTTCAAGCGCTTACTAGGCACATGTGGCTGGTGAATAAAGTATTGGATATGGCAGCACTAGAAACTACAGAATAAAGCACAAGTAGAAAGAAGGAATAAAAGTCCTAATATAAACACTGACAGATGTAACTAGAGACCAAACCTGGTGGTTAGTCCCTCTACTTGCTTAGAAACGGCAGCCCACTAGTCATGGCCAGCTATTAGTATGTAATTTGTGGGGCCAGTGAGAAGTGAAAGTCTGAGACTCCGAAAAAGCAATTAGACAGTGCTGTTAAAGGTAGTAAGATATATGATTTTTCTTTCATGATTTTTCTTGATTTGTCATGGTATTTTTATTTATTAATTAATGATAGTCTAAATGAAAAAGTGGAGAAGGAAATGGCAACCCACTCCAGTACTCTTGCCTGGGAAATCCCATGGATGGAGGAGCCTGCAGTCCATGGGGTCGTGAAGAGTCGGAAACGACTGAGCGATTTCACTTTCACTTTTCACTTTCATGCATTGGAGAAGGAAATGGCAACCCACTCCAGTGTTCTTGCCTGGAGAATTCCAGGGATGGGGGAGCTGGTGGGCTGCCGTCTATGGGGTCGCAAAGAGTCAGACACGACTGAAGCAACTTAGCATCAGCAGCAGCAGTAAGTGAAAAAGTCAAAATTTTAAATTAGTAGCATGAGATTTGCTGTTCACCTTTATATTGTGAAATGTCAATTTCAAATGCAAATATAAAAGCATTTAATTTTTATTTGGAATCATGAAAACTATGCAACTGTATTTCATAGCTTATCCATGCATACATCTTGGTTACCAGATCAAAAGAAACACTAGAGAGGTCTAGCTCAACATTGTTTATTTCCCTTCTAGATACAGGCACATTTTACCAGTGCTCTCTACCTTCAGCTTATGTGAGGAAGGACCAAAACATCCTTCTATATCATTATTTTCAGTTAAAGCTTTTGGCTAATACAAAGAAGTAATGGGCAGAAGAAAGGGTATGGTAGGTCCCTTAGTCATTTATGTTTATTTGAATGCCATTACTTCTTTAGTGTTCTAAGCAAGTTCTGGTTCAAACAGAAAACTTGGCTTCCTGGGGCTGTCAGTAACCTCTGTTTATATAGCGGTAGACATCACACACTATCTTGTACTCATTTTGAGTTTGCTGAACATTGTGGGGCCATTGGAATTCTTATTTCAAAGAATATCATGAATAACACATTCAAAAGGGGTAGCATGAATCCATGTACACGTGGCATATATCTCCTCTGCTCATGCCATACTCAATTATCCTGTCAAACTTCACTTCCAAACACAAATTATGAGATACAATTATTACGAATTTCAACACAGTGAGCATTAAACCAAGTGCAAGGTCATGCTGAGTATAGGACTTGGTGCAGATACATAAATCATGCATCCATGAAGTCAACTCTGTTGGTGGTACATAAAAAGAAAGAAAGAAAGAAAGAAATTCAACAAAGTAAATTTAAAGATCTAATTGACTTTATTTAATGATTCATGGATTGGGCAGCACTCTGCCTTAGTGGACAGATGGGAACTCTGAGGAGCTGTACAAAATAGAAGACTTTTATGGCCAGAAGGAGACAAGACAAAGAAGTTTTCTGGCAAAGTGGATTGTGTCAGGAAAGGGCAACTTCATTTGGGAAACAATGGGGGTCAGCAGACAGATTACTTCACTAGCGCTGACTAGGTAATTCCAGGTTCACTGATTAAAGGTCGCCTTCCTGAAATAGGTTGAAACTGCAATTAGGCTAGATGTTAAGTTTGGCTTACTGATGTGGGACTTAGCACAATGACTCCATTTTGAGTCTTTTATTTATTTTTTTAATAGTATCAACATGCAAAGCCCAGATTTTCTCTAGGAAAAGCTTGAAATAAAGAATAGAATATTGAAATAGGGAGACTTGTGGTGGTGTTTTTAAATATTTACTGAGAATAAATGGCCACTTCTTCATCATTTTTTCATTTTCCCCAAATGTAGCCAGAATAAAGTCAGAAAAGTCGTTCTAGAAAATAGATTTTTTGTGAATCAAAACTGTTAAATACTAAAGAAATTAACATTATTATTTTTTTTTTTTTACATTTAGAAATCCTATCTTGCCATGTTCAAAGAAAAATAGGTTCATTCATTAGAAATCTACTGAATCAGGAAATTTGAGTATTGAGAATTTTATGTAACTATTGGTTGGTTTAGCATTTGGATAAGATTATGGCCTGATTGTTGAGCTAAGGAGCCCCTGGCTAGAGTTGAATGACAATTTGAGGGCAAATTGTCTTCCTAAAACTTTAGCAAAAAGAAGACCAAGAAATGGACAGCATTGGTTTTCAGTGGGAGTGAGAACTAATTTATGAACATGCACTAGGGTATGTTGTACAGATGGAACTATGCTAATGAGTTTGGTAAAACAAATAATACAAAAATAATGGTCAATAAAAATATGATTGCATTTGGGGAATCAATACTGCGATTTAGAATAGGATTTCCCCCTAAAAGCTATGGACTAGCTGCATCCTATTTCCTGCTATAAAACTCAGATTCCTGGGATTCAGGACAAACTCAGAATTACCGGGAAAAGGAAAAGGAATTTACAGTATAAAGATGCTCTTTAGGTGACTTTTAGCCACACTAAAGTTTAAGAAACTGTTCAAATCTCCCTTCTCCCCAAGAAAATGAATATACTATGTCTATGATAAACTGTGTTGCTTTTTGAAAGTTTTACATCATACAGATACTATCTTTTAATGGAATTGAGCAACCTTTAGTATTTTAGGTACTCAGAGGCATTATGAAATTCTCATGTGCAGACCCTGTTCTATTGACCATTTCTGTGTGTTTCAGAAATCAACAAGACAGAAACAGACAACTTCCTGAACAATTGTAAGTTTAACACACTTATTAAAATTGCATTACCTGAATGAAAAAAGTTAACTTTAGATTATTTAAGTTTATTTTATCAGTATTATGGGGTCAGAATAAAGTTCGATTTGTGCACATCTCATGGTATTTATCTTACCTCTGAAGGTAAGGTTTATCTTACCTTTTATTGAAAAAGGATAAAAACTGGGAGGGTTTTGAAATGGATGTATGGGGCCTGTGGCAGATTTGTAGTAGAAGTGAGTGGTACAGTTGTTAAAGAAAAAGCAAAAATATTTCTTAACATTCTGATTGCAGATATCTACAATATATCCTCATGAAAATTTTCTAAAGATTGTATAAAAGTAATTTGTATATTGATATTTTTCAGCTAAAGGCAGAAACTTAGTGCTACTCCACACTAAATAAAGTCTTGATGTTATTAATCTCATATTATAAGAATTGCTGACAATTATGGGACTGGGGTTCTCCAAGTCAGGCTTCAACAATACATGAACCATGAACTTCCAGATGTTCAAGCTAGCCGGTTTTAGAAAAGGCAGAGGAACCAGAGATCAAATTGCCAACATCCACTAGATCATCAAAAAAGCAAGAGAGTTTCAGAAAAACATCTGTTTCTGTTTATTGACTATGCCAAAGCCTTTGACTGTGTGGATCACCATAAACTGTGGAAAATTCTGAAAGAAATGGGAACATCAGACCACCTGACCTGTCTCTTGAGAAATCTGTATGCCAGTCAGGAAGCAACAGTTAGAACTGGACATGGAACAACAGACTGATTCCAAATAGGAAAAGGAGTACATCAAGACCATATATTGTCACCCTGCTTATTTAACTTATATGTAGAGTACAACGTGAGAAACATTGGGCTGGATGAAGCACAAGCTGGAATCAAGATATCTGGAAGAAATATCAATAACCTCAGATATGCAGGTACACCACCCTTCTGACAGAAAGCAAAGAAGAACTAAAGAGGCTCTTGATGAAAGTGAAAGAGGAGAAAGAAAAAGTTGGCTTAAAGCTCAGCATTCAGAAAACGAAGATCACGGCATCTGGTCCCATCACTTCATGGCAAATAGATGGGAAAACAGTGGCAGACTTTATTTTTTTGGGCTCCAAAATCACTGTAGATGATGACTGCAGCCATGAAATTAAAAGATGCTTACTCCTTGGAAGGAAAGTTATGACCCACCTAGACAGCATATTAAAAAGCAGAGACATTACTTTGCCAACAAAGGTCCATCTAGTCGAGGTTATGGTTTTTCCAGTAGTCTTGTATGGACGTGAGAGTTGGACTATAAAGAAAGCTGAGCACTGAAGAATTGATGCTTTGAACAGTGGTATTGGAGAGGAATCTTGAGAGTCTCTTGGACTGCAAGGAGATCCAACCAGTCCATCCTAAAGGAAATCAGTCCTGAATGTTCATTGGAAGGACTGACGTTGAAGCTGAAACTCCAATACTTTGGCCACCTGATGGAAAGAGATGACTCATTTGAAAAGACCCTAATGCTGGGAAAGATTGAAGGAGGGAGGGGAAGGGGTCGACAGAAGAATATATGGTTGGATGGCATCACTGACTTGTTGGACATGAGTTTGGGTAAACTCCGGGAGTTGGTGATGGACAGGGAGGCCTAGCATGCTTCAGTCCATGGGATTGCAAAGAGTTGGACATGACTAGCGACTGAATTGAACTGAAGTGATGGGACTGGTATATAGGTGGATGAAATTACTGAAGGCCCAAATGATATTTTAAAGGTATTTTAAAGGTACTGACTCAAGGCACAGTGTTTCTTCCTCCTAAGGCAGAATACCCTACCATGATTTAGAGAATATATTTGATATTTAACAGAATTACACAATACCTTTATATTAAAAGATGAAAGGAAATGCACTACTCACCAGCTCAGAATGCTGGTTAATTCACAGGCTTAACTAAATGTAAAACCAAAGAATAATCCCATTACATGGCATATCTTTTCACTACTAGTATTTACTGGGAACTAGCTATGTACTAGTGCTGTGTTAGTCAATAGGGACATAAAACTGATGATTTAATCCTTGCTTAAAGCAGCTTACACTTCAATGAGACTAGATATATGAGACTAACACACGAACACAGAATTACAAGACAGTAGTTCTCAAACGTGGAGATGAAAATGGCAACCCACTTCAGTATTCTTGCCTAGAGAATCCCGTGGACAGAGGAGCCCGGTGGGCTGCTGTCCAGGGGGTCGCAGAGAGTCAGACACAACTGAAGCGACTTAGAAGCAGCAGCAGCAGCAGTTCTCAAACAAGGGCAATTTTGACTCCCCCAAGTGACTATGTCCTATTGTGGCATTTGGGTTATCATGATGGTTGGGGGGCAGGGATGCTGCTGGTATCTAATATGTATAGGCCAGGGATCCTTTTACACATCCTGTGATGCACAAGACGGACCCCCACAACAAAGAATTATCCATCTGAAAATGTCAATAATGCCAAGATTGAGAAACTCTTGTTATAAACAATATTCTACTACTAATATTAGATATATATACATATAATAATATATGTACTAATATATATTAATCTGTTGTATATAGAGATAAATATATACATATGTATATACATATACAGGCTTCACAGTTGCCTTAGGGATAAAGAACCCGCCTGCCAATGCAGGAGATTCAGGAGACTTGGATTTGATTCCCATGTCAGGAAGATCCTCTGGAGAAGGAAATGGCAACCCACTCCTGTATTCTTGCCTGAGAAACCCCATGGACAGAGGAGCCTGGTGGGCTACAGCCCATGGGGTTGCAAAGAGTAGGACACGACTGAGCATGCACAACACAGTTTGATACATAAAAACAATTGCTAACAAATGCATCCTCTCTTCTGCAGGTTGTGGGACACGAAGGAACAAAACCTCAGGACAGAGTCTCAGGATAGTTGGTGGAACAGAGGTACAAGAGGGTGAATGGCCATGGCAAAGTAGTCTGCAATGGGATGGGATCCATCGCTGTGGAGCAACTTTAATTAATGACACATGGCTTGTGAGTGCTGCCCACTGCTTCAGAAAGTAAGTATTGAACCTTGAAAATGATTGGATGGTGGTGGTGGTTTAGTCGCTAAATCCTGTCTGACTCTTGTGACCCCATGGACTCTAGCCCTCCCAGGGTCCTCTATCCATGAGATTCCCCAGGCAAGAATACTGGAGTGGGTTTCTATTTCCTTCTCCATGAGAATGACTAAGGGTAAGCAAAGTGCATTGTGCTTAGTAGGATGGAAATGCCTCATGAGAGGTGAGTTTAATATAAATTAAAGATTATATACATACATATGTATGTATATGCATGTTTTATCACATAGGGCTTCCCTGGTGGCTTAGTTGGAAAAGAATCAGCTTGCAGTGAGGGAGAGTTGGGTTCAGTCCCTGGGTTGGGAAGATCCCCTGGAGAAAGGAAAGGTTACCCACTCCAGTATTCTGGCCTGATGTATTCCATGGACTGTATGGTCCATGGGGTCACAAAGAGTCAGACACAAGAGAGTAGGAAACACATAAATGTTAGTAAGAGGTTTTATAGTCTAGAAATGGAAATGGTATCAAAGAACATGTAGATAAATTATCCATTGACAATTACACAGTAATTTATCAAAGGAAGCAGGACTTTGAGAATTATCTCTGGACATTGAGCTTGGTGTGAAAATCAAGAGCCGTTTCTCACGTAGATTCTACATATCTACCAGAGATAGATGCTAAGTGAATTGTAGTTTTGATCCTGATGGAGAAATTCTAAGAAAAAATTAAATATGAAGAAATTTGGTAGTAACAAATTATATTGATACAACTGAATAGATTGATCAGTTATATTTCAAGGAATTTTGCTTCAATCTTCTAACCCATCACAAAATGCCGGAGGTATACAGGATAAGTAATGCTCTGTTAAACTATTGTGTAGCAGTTTTGATTTTCAGAGAAATTTGTGGATAGGCAATATGGTGCACACAACTGCATATAGTTCTTTCATTCTGTACAAGATATGCTTTCCATATGTCCCTTGGAGTCACTGATGCCCAGAAATATCAAAAGGCCCTAGGATCTGGAGTAGGTGACTCAGTATGCAGAATGAAGTGCACATCCCAAGAAAACATGTATGTTTGCTCAGTTGCTCAATCATGTCCAAGTCTTTGCAACCCTGTGGACTTTAGTCCTCCAGGATCCTCTGTCCTTAGGATTCTCCAGGCAAGAATACTGGAATGGGTTGCCATTTCCCTCTCCAGGGAATCTTCCTGACCAAGGGACTGAACCTGCATCTCCTGTGTCTCCCTGCATTGGCAAGTGGCCTCTACCACTGAGTCACCTGGGAAACCCTAAGAAACCTGACCACTGAGTCACCTGGGAAACCCTAAGAAACCTGACACAGTGACCTTTCCACCTTATATGACCCCTGACCCTTAGATTGGAAAGCATTTGTGTCTATGCATAGAAACTATAATTTTAAAGGGAAAACTTACTTTGACAAGTGTGTGCTAAATTATTTAATATAAATAGTTATATTAGTAAAGTGGGATTTGTTCCTCATACTTTATCCTCAGGTATAAGGACCCAGCCAGGTGGACTGCTTCTTTTGGAGTCACAATATATCCTCCAAAAATGAAACAATCCCTCCGGAGGATAATTGTGCATGAAAAATACAAATATCCATCGCATGACTATGATATTTCAGTCTTAGAGCTTTCCAGGCCTGTTCCTTACACAAATGCAGTACACAAAATTTGTCTCCCCGATGCATCCCACGAGTTCCGCCCTGGTGATGAGATGTTTGTGACAGGATTTGGAGCACTGCAAAATGATGGTGAGCATCTGAGGAGAAAGTCAAATCATAGTAACCTAATCTGGTATGCTAAGGCATTTAAAGAGTGGAATGCCATTATGCCAAAATATGTTGGTGGTTTGGTCATATGGACCTGGGCCAATCAGGTCCTACTTGGGAACTAAGTGATTTAGAAGATATGTAAATTCCTTCATGCTTTAAGTTACTTTCAAGTACATCACTACAACTATAGTAATGGTGCTTGGTAAGATGGCTGAAAGAGTGAATATGTCTGAAATTTTTAGTAGGGTAATAACCACATAAGATTGTGAAGTGGGAGTGTTAGTTGCTTACCTGTGTCTGATACTCTTTGTGACTCCATGGACTGTAACCTGCCATGCTCTTCTGTCCATGGAATTCTCTAGGCAGGAATAGTGGAGTGGTTTGCCATTCCCTTCTCCAGGGGATCTTCCTCACCCAGGGATCAAACCTGGATCTGCCACATTGCAGGCAGATTCTTTACTATATGAGCTGCCAGGGTATTAACCACATAAGAGATTAGGGATCATTAATACTTACGCCTAATTGTGAAGATCAGAGAATCATAAAACTACCATCTTTCCCTACTGAAATTAACTTCTAAGCTTAATAATGACATAGAAATTATTTAAGCAACTTGGGGTTCTTTTCTAGGCACCTAACTTCATTTAAAATAGTTATACTTCATTTCCCAAATACCACTGTATCTGAAAAAATACATCTCTAAGATTCTATGTGCCAGCTCATCCAATAACTAATTATAAAAGACTTTCTTCAGGTTTATAGAATATATATATATATATAAATATGAAGTCTATTTTTTTCCTTTTAGGTAGCAGTCAAAATCATCTTCGGCAAGTACAGGTAGATCTTATAGACACTAAAAGCTGCAATGCACCCCAAGCTTACAATAATGCTATAACTCCTGCAATGTTATGTGCTGGCTCCTTGAAAGGAAATAGAGATGCTTGCCAGGTAAGTGATTGGCTGAATAATTTTTGTTCACCTTTTATTTTGAAATAATTACAGCTCTACAAGAAGTTGCAAAGATAGTACAGAGGGGTCCCCTATAACCTTCACCAAGTATTCTCCAGTGGTTACATCTCATATAACTAGAGTAGAATATAAAAGCTAGGAATTGATCTTGGTACAAGGTGTACTTCTTGCTTTTTATCACATGTGCAGATCTGTGTCATCATCACTGCAGTTAAGAACTCTTCCGTCACCACAGAGATCTTTCTCCCTTTATAAAAACATCCATTTCCTTCCCCCATCACTTTATCATCACTAACACCTGGCAATCACCAATCTGTTTGCCATCTCTATAATTTTGTAATTTCAAGAATGTTGTATGAGTAGAATCATACAGTAGCCTTTTTTCAGAATTCCATTTTGATTTTTTTATAGTTCTGCTGTATATTGCAACTATTTTTAAGTGGATAAATTAAGATTTTTAGTTGGAGTTTCAATATCAAACTCTCAAAAGTTCATAGAATAAGTAAACAGAAAAGTAGAGCAATATAGTAGACCTGAAAAGCACCATGATTTATCCATTAGTGTTTCTAACCATACTCTCTCTTTGTAGGAAAATTGTGTGGTTCCTCTAAGTTAAATACACATGACTTATCATAGTTTACTGGTGTTGAGATTTTACTCAACACCAGTTTGAGTTGGATTGAAATTGAAAGCATACTTTCCCTTAAGCCTCTTTAACCTTTCATCATTCATAATATTAAATATTAATAAATATAAATATTAAATATTTCCTCTCTATAAATACTGAGAGCCACATCAGACATGTTTTTGCTTCAAGTGCCAGATGTAACTTAGAAAACTTAAGAGGAGAAGGGAAGTCTATTTACTCATCGTCTGTTCTTTCTTCCCTTCTGGTTTTCTAAAATTTTTTAAAAATTATTTTTAATTGGAAGACAATTGCTTTACAATATTGTGTTGGTTTCTGCCATATGTCAGCATGAATCAACCACAGGTATACATATATCCCCTCTCTCTTGAACCTCCCTCTCACCTCCCCCGCTCTAGGTTGTCACAGAGCACCGGGTTTAAACTCCCTACATTATACAGCAAATTCCTACTAGCTATCTGTTTTACATATGGCAATGTATATGTTTAAAATTCTTTTTATATCATTTCTTTTCTGTTTCAGAAACTTCCTTTCGCCATTTTTTTTTTTTTTTTTAGTGTAGATCTGGCTAGTGTCAAATTCCCTTAGATTTTCTTTGTTTGTAAAATTCTTTATTTCCTATTTATTTGTAAAGCCTAATTTTGCCAGGTATATAATTTATGCTTGACAGTTTTGTTTTTTTTTTTTTTTTAGTGCTTAAATCATGGCCTCTGTAATTTATAATAGGAACTTGCTGTTATTAGAATTGTTTTTCTCTTGCAGATGAAATGTCATTTTTAACTTGCTGTGTTAAGGTTTTTTCTTTGTCTTTAGTTTTCAGAAGTTTGAGTTTGTATCTTGGCAGGGATTTCTCTTGATTATACTGCTTAGGGCTTACTCAGCTTTTTACACTTGATCTTAGCCAAAAGGCTGAGAAGCAATTACTCAGCTTTTTAATCTGCAAGTTTATGCCCTTTGACAAACTTGGGAAAGTTTCAGCCTTTATTTCTTTGAAAAATTTTCAGCTTCATTTTGGAATCCAATAATAGGTATGTTAGCTCTTTCATTATGCTCTCAGAGATCTCTGAGTTTCTGTTCATATTGTTTCCACTCCTCTTTCTGTGTGTTCAGATTGAGCAGTTTCTATCATTCTATCTTCAATTTCATTGATTTTGTTTTTACTTCCATCATCTCCTTCTTTTTTTTTGTTAAGCACTTCAGGTGAGCTTTTCTTTTTTTTTTTTTGATAATCGGATTTTTTGTGTTTTATGATGGAAATTGCCTAGTAAGACATTTTTGTGATGACTGCTTTAAAATCTTTGTCAGATAATTCCAACATCTGTCATCTCAGTGTCGGTGTCTGATTGATTGCCTTTTCTTATTCAAGTCAAAATTTTCCTGGTTCTTGGTATTGGGTGATTTTCAGATATATCCTGGACATTTTGGATATTATGTTATGAGTTTCAGCATCTTATTTAAATCTGTTTTTACAGGACTCCTCTGACATGCCAGTGGAGGGGGTAGGGGAATGGGGTAGCACTTCCCCCACTCATTGTCCCCTGACACCAGGGTGGGGAAAGAGACCTCTGTTACTGCTGGATGGAGGTGGAATTGCAGGCTTCTCACTAGGGTTTCCTTTGTGGCTCAGCTGGTAAAGAATCCACCTTCAATGCTGGAGATCTGGGTTTGATCCCTCAGTTGGGAAGATCCCCTGGAGAAGGGAAAGGCTACCCGTTCCAGTACTCTGGCCTGGAGAATTTCATAGACTGTACAGTCCCTGGAGTCACAAAGAGTCGGACACGAGTGAGCCACTTTCACTAAGTGTGGGTTTTTTTTTTAAGATGGGAGAAAATTATTAAATTTATTTTATTTTTTTGGCCGTGTGGTGCCGGGCATACAGGATCTTAGTTCCCCGACCAGTGATCCAACCCGCGCTCCCTTCACTGGACAGCCAGAAAAGTCCCGAAACTTATTAAACCTAATTTTTTAAAAAAATATACCATTTTAAAAAGTATATACCATTTTCCTCCTCACCCTTCTTGATGGAGGAACAGAAAATCCCCTCACACCCTCCATTTAGGGGATTTCACATATAAAGTCTGGGATGGTGAGGATGAAGTAAAAAAATACCATTCTGGATGGTGGCAACTTGTTACTGCTCACCTTGTGGCCTCCACTGACATCATGGGATAATGCCCTTATCACCGCTTGGCTCTCCACTAGGTCTGTTCTGACATCAGCCTAGAGGGAGAGAGTTCTGCCTCATTGGCACTGGGGGGTAGTTCATGCTCCCCAGCTGGTTACCACAGGGGAGGAAGAGGAAGGCTTCATCATCACCTGGCAGGGATGAAAGAGAGGCTCCCCACTCAGCCTCTCTGACACCAGTCAGGTGGGGATTGCCTTACAGAATCCTTATATTCTGTAATGGTTGAAGTCCAGTCTCCCCACTTGGCCCTTGGTGATGGGGTTGGGATGGGACCACACTTTTTTCTGTGACTGACTCACAGTGTGTACACAGCACCCAGTTTATACATTATCAACTCATGACCAATCATTTCATTCCTACATATTTTAACCCCAACCTTCTTCTTCCCATCCTCAACTCCAGATCTATTTTGAAGTAAATCACAGTTGTTTATAATTTCATTTGAAAATATGTTACCTCTTCTATTAATACAATGCCTTTTTAATGATAGTATTAGATGTGAATGTCTCATAAATTTGGGGAACTAAAGACAAGAAACCAAGTTTGGCTGCTTTTCTGTTTCAGGAGGAATCTGGTACTTCCCCCTCTCAAAAATCATGAATAACTTTATATGCAGAAACCTTTACTTGGGTCTCTTACTCCCTCCCCTCAGTGGCATGTGGCTACCTCCTCTTAAAATATGATCTTGTTTTGGGTTCTATAATCCTGAAATATGCTGATTTCCTCCCCCCTTTTCCAACAACTCATTTCTGGTTCCTTATTTTGGTTTCTCTTTATTTCCCTCTCTGCCTGTCTCTAAGCCTTGTTGCTCCTTAAGACTCATCTATTTTTTCTCTACATATACCTTCAAAGAAATGACCTTTTCTTTAAGTTAGCTGTCACTTTAATGTCTTCCAAATCCACATCTCCAAAATTAATCTCTTGCCCAAATTCAGTCTCACATTTCCACATACTCCCAAACCATTTCTATCTATATGTTTTAAGTTGTTAGTATAAGACTAACTTTTATATATGTTCCATCTTAGACTCAACAGGCATTCAGTCAACTCAGTCGCTCAGCCATGTCTGACTGTTTGCTACCCCATGGACTGCAGCATGCCAGGCTTCCCTGTCCATGAAGTGCTTTTTTCATTTCAAGTTTCTCATTTATGTGGTTGGCTTTCATTATTCTTGAAATCTTTTAGTTTTAAATCTCTTTCACATGTAATCAATTAAATCATAGAATATTTTCACCTTACTATTTCTACCATATTTATCTCCTTGTCTCCATTCTTTCTGTTAAGAACTTAATCTATTGCTTCATTGCTTCATATCTTAATCACTAAAACTGGTTTCTTGTTTAGCTTCTGGCTTTAAGTTTCTGTTATGATATGTACATTCTTTTGTAAAAAAATTTAGTGGAGTAGTTGATTTACAATGTTGTGCTAGTTTCTGCTATACATCAAAGTGAATCAGCTATACATACCCATATTCTTGAATAAACTTCCTGTTCTGTTTCTCATTAAACCACTCACTAAAAATAACTGCATTTAAGGGGGAAATAGCAGGAGATACAGACCAACTGACCCCTCAAAAGTTATGCAACTTTGTAACCAGAGAATTAACAACATCATCAACAGCAAAAATAATTGTACCTTGAAAAATAACAGTGTAGGTAGGCAGATTGCCCAGGGTGGCTGGTGGCTGACTGAGGGAAAAGTTAAAAATGCACAAAAACAATAGAGTAGAAATACTGAAAACAAAAAGAAATACTGGCTTGTTGAGGGTGAGACAATACATATGGGAGTGTAGCTCTGGGCAGAGGAGAAGTACAGCCTGGCAGGACCCGAGAACTAAGCAAGGATGGGGTGTGCCTCTCTGGGTAGGGAGAAGGGTTCCTGGGCATGGACACTCTTAACATTTTCTTAAACTAGAGCCTCCAAGGCTTCTGCCTGCACAGTAGTGGAGCTGAGACCTTTTTTTTTTTTTCTGGAAATTGCAGTTCTACTCCCATTAGTCTGGTTCCCTTGCCTAAGTCAAAACACCTATAAGCCATCACAACTTCCACTTTGTACTGATGTAACTCCCCTATTCACCAATCACATGTGAGCTAACTAGTGTTAACAGAACCAACTGTCTCTTTCTCCATTTGATACTTGCTGGACATCACCTTACTTTTCAGCTTGTATTGCTGTTAGACTCACTGCTGTCTTTTTTCCTTAATTACTTTATTATCAGACTCATTCACTCCTGTCTCTTAAACAGATTTAAGCTTTGTAGTTTCTGGCATATTCCATTGCTTTTTCCTAATCTGCTATGTCTTCACATAGGCCTGGGTGCCAATTATCTAAATGATTTGTTATCCGATAGCTTCATATAGTACATTTTGCTTCTATCAGTAGATTGTGCACTCGTTGAGGGGAGGGCTCATGTGTTTAGACTCTTTTTACATCTCCTACCACATATGAGAGTATAAGGAAATATACTTATTGGTTAATTGATTTAAAAATTACAAACACATTATATCTAATTGAGTTAGTATTAGTTAATACTTTTATGTAGATGAAATAAATTAGTATAATGTAAGGGAAAAAAAGCATGGACTTAGTGAAATCACTCTGGATATTGAATAGCATGTGATATCAGGAAAATTACTAAACTCTGTTAGTTTCAGCTTCTTCATTGCTAAAATAGAGAAAATGAAACCTAACTCCGTGCTTTGTTGCCAGAATTACGCTAGTTAATAAAATAATATATTAATTATTTAAGCACTTCATATAGTATTGAACATGTAATGAGTGGTCAGTAACTAGAGATCCCAGGATTTTGGGGGAAGATCAGTCAGCACCTTGTTTTTATGACCCATATAAAAGAAATAGCCTACTGGTTTTCACAAGGCATAAACAATCGGACTTTGAGGTTATATATACATATTCACTAAGTTCTGTTTTGTGCCAGGCTCTATGCTAAGCACGTTATGTACACTGTCTTACATAATCTTCAAAATTATCATTGCAGGTAGGTATTATTAGGAGCATTAGCAATAAGTAAATTAAAGGTCTTAGCCAGCTTGGAGGGGCCAGAATTGAGCTTTAAACCCAGGTGTCTGACTCTGATGGCCATGCTTTTATCAGTAGTAAACTCCTCACTCTTCTTTTAGGAGATGTGTCATACTGATAGAGTGTGGGCGGTTATTTGTCAGATGTATCAGATTGTGGCTGTTCTGCCAAGAGATGCAGTCTTTCATCTCAGAGTACTGAGCCCTGAGTCTAACCAGCTCTCCAAGCAGGGGAGCTCCTCCTTTATGTGAATTCCTGGCATGGATAAAGGACATCACTTCTCATTTGAACACACTGAAGATTTTTTAAAACTGCCCCTTTCATTAAACTCACTTTAGAAAATAGCACATTTCTCTGTAATAAGCTGCATTATTAAATACTAATCTCTCCCTTTTCCTTTAGGGCGACTCTGGAGGACCTCTGGTTAGTCCAGATGCTAGAGATATCTGGTACCTTGCTGGAATCGTGAGCTGGGGAGATGAATGTGGACAACCCAATAAGCCTGGTGTTTATACTAAAGTGACTGCCTTCCGGGACTGGATCACTTCCAAAACTGGTGTCTAAGAGAGAACAGCCTAGCAGAATGGAACACACTTTTGTGTACAGGTCATTCTTAGAGGTACAGAATTGCAGAAGTCATCATGCAGGCCACCTAGATCTGACCAACTGAACTAAACCACCTGCTATTTCCTTCCTAGCTCTGCTCCGCACACCATCTTGCTTCTATCAGATGGATTCTGTCTCAACTTGCAGTCACTTGTTTTTCTAGAAGTTTTCTGTCATCAAATTTTGACTGTTGACATAAATCTCTCTCAGGCATGTACGCAGTTTGAAGTGATCCCTTCCTTCATTTTCCTGGCTTTTCTCAACTCGGTAAATTTCCACTTTCAAGGTGCGGGACAAAGAGTAAAACAAAATATGAAAAGAAAAAAAACTACATTTTTACATACAGAAAAGTATTAGGTGTTTTTTATTAATGCAGTGAAGAAAATGATCATAATCATGAAGGTTCAGGTAAAGAGACAGCAGAAAACCAAATACTTCATGATGGTGAAAGAATGGGAACTAAGTTAAGGAAATAAAGAGAAACCAAGATATAATTTATTTGCATTTCCAGCAAACTGACAGAGATAAATATGGGGAAGATTCTATTTTTTTGTGGCCTATAATAAGTATACAAACTCTATATAATGTATTTGTTTTAAGTTAAAGCAAATAGTATTTATTTAACATGGGACTACTGAGAATGTCAACATATCTTAATAAAAAATAAATATTATCAATTTGCTTGACATTATGATAATCCACAAAGAAGCGGAAGATGGAGAAAATGTTACTCATCAATTTACTGCAAATTCCTTTCAAATCTGAGGCTAGAGTGGAACTTTACCTAAGAACAAGCAGCATACATTATATGGTAAGGTTTTTGTATGGTTGGGTGGGAGGAAATAAAAATAGAATCTGTATGAACTATTGAATGAAATGGTATTATCACCAAGAGCTTGTGTGTTTGTATTTAAAGTTTTTCCACATTGCATAGCTGTGAAGGGAAATAAGGTCCAGCTGTGAGTGTGTATAGTTCTCTAAATGCAGCTACAGGTCAGACCTCTATTTTGAGATGACTGCGGATTCTGGCCTCACCACTCCACCTCCTTGCCCTCATTTCCAGTCCGTTCTTACACCATGTGTCTCAGACTCTCCTCTGGGCTCAGATGAGAGGATATTATGGGGAATTTATCCTGGAAGATGCCTCCCTGTTACATCTGGCATGACACTGAATTGCTCACCGCCTGGATAGAAAACTGATGGAAAAAGCCTAATGTCAACCACCTTCCTGATTTCAGCTTTGATAAATTACTATTAAGTTGTTAGACATAGAGCATTCAAGTGATGTAGGCACTATGAAGTTAGGATTGGTTTCACGTTAGTGGTGAGATTTCACTAAATCTTTGCATTACCCTTTCCTCATTGTGTATAACTACTCGTATGAGTTCGGTATTGTACCATAACCACTTTGAAAGAAACATTAGTAGAAAAAAAATCCACCTAAGTAACATTGGCATATGAACTGATACAATTTAGGCACTTGGCTAAAATATGATATGAAATCTGACATGAATTGACAGTGTCAAATATTTTGTAGAAATATATTTAATGTATTGAATTCTTTTGAAAAAATTGAGGAAAATGAATTTTAAAGGAAGACTTAAGTACATTTCCTACCATTTCTCTCAGTGTTCGTCTTGTTTGAGTATACATCACAGTTAGGCCTCTAGGTGGCACCCGTAGGCTGTAGGTAAATAAAGGGAAGCAAGCTCTTAGGGTGTTCAAGTAATGATGAAAACTGTAGTAGACATTCTGTATCAGGGTCTTGTAAAACCAAAAGAATACAATTCATCTTTAAGAAGGTGTTTAAAAATTAATCCATATAAATTGACAGCAGGTTAGTATTTTCCACATTTCTGGAGGTAGTTTCCAAATTAAAGTAAAATCTACAATGTGATAGGAATTTCTTTGGCAAACTTGAAGAGATTTAAATTAAGAAATTTTAGAAGTTTAAATTCACAGTGACATCATATATCTCAGAGAAATGTTTCTCAAAAGATCTTAGAGGTTTGGCCATAGTGAATATATAAGTGCTAGTTAAAACTTAATGTGCACAGAGAAATAGATAAAATAGTATCATATTTTTAAATGACAACTTTCTTTAAAAGTTAACTTCTAAAGGATTTCAGATCTTCCCTGGTAGCTAACTGGCAAAGGAAACGCCTGCAGTGCAGGAGACCAGCGTTCAATCCCTGGGTCGGGAAGATCTGCTGGAGAAGGAAATGGCAACCGACTCTAGTATTCCTGCCTGGAGAATCCCACGGACAGAGGAGCCTGGAGTACAGTCCATGGGGTGGCAAAGAGTCGGACATGACCGAGAGACTAACACAACAAAGAGTTTCAGCATTCCTGAACTTGTCTTTTTTAGCCATTTCACTGCAGAAAGTTGTCATGACTGAAATAATATTTATTAACTGTGCAAGAGGGCAGGCATTTCTCAGCTATATTTTCTCTCTTCCCACAGGACCTAGTAAAGTGCTCTGCATATAATAGTCTTTCAAGAAATGTTGTTGAACTGACCTTTTGTTTTTGTGTTATGCAGAACGTGTAGCTTTGTTACTATTTACACATCGATTTTAAGAAGTAATCCCAGATTTTACACTGTGTGATATAAGCCAGTTATTTAAACACACTAAGCCTCAATATACTCACTTATAAAACAGGGATAATAATATTCACCTCAAATGAATGCTGTAGAGATTAAAATGAGATATTTAAAAGTGCTTAACAAAGTTCTTAGAACATAGCAGGTGCTAAAGAAATTGTGCTATTATAACTGTTGATGTAAACTACATTGTTATATGATTGCTACTTGATTACTAATAGATTGAATAAGTATTTTTAAAATAAAAAGATGATTAGATCAACAGAATAGGCTGGTTTCTTGTTTAATTCTAATTCTACAAAAGAACTTTTATTGAGATCATTCCAAAACATATTACCAAGTTATTTGTTATTCTAATTTTTCATTTCAACTTTTAAAATGATAAACCTTTTTAACTATAGAGCTACTGGACCATATGAAGATCTACAGTCTAGTTCAAATGATGCTTCCTCCATGAGGCCTTCCTCGACTCTCTCGAGTGGAGACATTCTTTTTCCTGAAATTTCTGACCACTTAAAATAATTTTTTATAATCAGATAATCATAGACTCACACAGAGCTGTAAAATATAATACATGCATGCTAAGTTGCTTCAGTCTGACTCTGTGCGATCCCATGGATGGTATCCTGCCAGGCTCCTCTGTCCGTGGGATTCTCCAGGCAAGAATACTGGAGTGGGTTGCCATGCCCTTCTCCAGGGGATCTTCCTGGATCTTCCTAACCCAGGGATGGAACCCACATCTTTTATATCTCCTACACTGGCAGTTGGGTCCTTTATCACTAGTGCCACCTGGGAAGACCTGAAATATAATACAGAGAGATCCTACGTATTCTTTATCCAGTTCATGGAAACGGTAACATCTTGATTAGCTGTAGTACAATATCATAACCAGGAAGTTGACCATGAGACAATCGATCAACCTTATGAGAGTTTATGTTTTTAAAACATGCAATTATTTGTGTGTGTGTATTTAGTTCCATGTAATTTTGTCTCACGTGTGGATTTGTGTGCCATCACCAAGTCACAATGCAGAATAGTTAGGGCAAAGGATCCCTCATGCTATGCACAGCCGTCTGGCATCATCCCCATCCCCATTCCCGGTCTGCAATCCCTGAAAAACATTAATCTGTTCTCCATCTATATAATTTTGTCTAAGAATGGTATATATTAATAACTGGGATCATACAATATGTCTACTTGGGAGGTTGGCCTCTTGACTCAGCGCAATTCCTTTAAGATCAATCCAAAGTGCGTGTGTTGTGCCCACACATGACAGTTCATTCTTACTCTATTGCTGTGTGTGTTTCACAGCATGGGTGCACTGCAATTTGTTTAACCATTCATACATTGAGGGGCATTTGAATTGTTTATAGTTTTTGGCTACTATGAATAAAGCTACTACAATATTTGTATGTGGATGTGTAGGTCTTGTGTGAACATAATTGTTCATTGTTTGCACCATTCCATTTTTTTCTCAATCTTAAAGTATTATGCAGACACACATCAATTGTCAACCCTAACTTCCTTTGTGTACAAGCTTTACATTTACCACTGTTCCTGCTCTACCATCCTGTGCACTTACTGGCCACTTAGAAACTTTGCTGGGCCAAGAATATATTCAAATACAATAAGGTTATATCTTAATGGGGTTATTATGTTAATATCCTTTTATGTAAACATAGGGAATTTAATAATCAAATTTTGTGACTTTCAATAAATTCACAAAATGTTTTCAAAGAAATAGATTTTAGCAGAAAGCAAGTGCAGCAATGATGTTTAGTAAGTCTAGAATATTTCTCTTATTAGTGCTAGCACTTCTGGTGGTGTAAATTGACAAATATTGGTGATGTTCAGATTTCTTTCTGCAAAAAGAAGCAGTCATATCATGGATTGGCTGACTTAAAAATAACAGAAATTTGTTTTTTATGGTTCTGGAGGCTGGGAAATCCAAGATCAAAGTGCCAGTTATAAAATAAATAAGTACTAGGTTTAATGTACAACATTATCTATACAATTAACACTAAAAAGTAATTGTATATTTGAAAATAAATGTGAAGACATTATTAAATAAATTGCATGCAATGTCCCATTACAAATGGCCTTTTGGACCAAAATAGGCATTTCTCCAAAGAAGACGTACAGAGAGCCAAGAGGCACGTGAAAAGTTGCTCAACATAGCTAATTATTAGAAAAATGCAAATTAAAACTACAATGAGGCACCTCACACCAGTCAGAATGGCTATCATCAAAATGTCAACAAACAATAAATGCTGGAGAGTGTGTGGAGAAAAGGGAAACTCCTAAGCTGTTGAAAGTACTGTTGGTGGAAGGTAAATTAGTACAGCCACTATGGAGAATAGTATGAAGCTTCCTTAAAAAACTAAAAATAGAACCACAATATGATCCAGCAATCGCACTCCTGGGCATATAGTCAGACAAAAACTATGGTTTGAAAGGATGTATGCATCACACTGTTCATTGCAGCACTGTTTACAATAGCCAAGACATGGAAGCAACCTAAATGTCCACAGACAAATGATGGTAAAGAAGATGTACATATATACAATGGAATAACACCCAGCCATTCAAAAGAATCAAATAATGCCATTTGCAGCAACATGAATGGACCTGGAAATTATTATACTAAGGGAAGTAAGTCAGACAGAAAAAGACAAATATCATATGATATTGCTTACATGGAGAATCTAAAAAAAAAAAAAAAAAAGATACAAATGAACTTATTTTCAACACAGAAGCATACTCACAGACTAAGAAAATAAACTTATGGTTACCAAAGGGGAAAGGTGGGGCGGAGGGATAAACTGGAAGTTCGGAATTGGCATATATGCTCTATTATACTGAAAATAGATAACCAACAAGGACCTACTATACAGCACAGGGAACTCTGTATTCTGTAATAATCTAAATGGGAAAGGAATAGATATATGTGTATGTATAGGTGAATCACTTTTCTCTACACCTGAAACTAACACAACATTGCAAATAAGCTATAGTACAATATAAAACAGAAATATTTTTAGAATGGACTTTTCTTCCCACAGAAACATATGTAGATAGAACTCCAGATGGTGTTACTAATCTGTAAATCAGAATTTCAGTCAGGAGAGAAAATCTGCTGGTTCAGGTAGAGGAATTCAGCCAGGACAGTTAGGATATTTGTATTTAACAAACATGATAACCGAAGAGAATTCTATTCTATTTGTGATTGCACTCCCCTCCCAAAAACCTCATGTGAAGTGGTAAAAATATTAGTATCTTCAGGAAGCTGAAAATATTTTGCAAACCATAATAAAATATGTAGTATCTATGAGTTTAGCAGTTCTTGCCCCAGAATTTAGGAAGTATTTGCTAATGCTAAATTTGAAAATCTCATTTATCAAATAAATATATTTACATTTATGGCTATAAAGATTTGAGAGTAGATGTTTGACAACCAGCTATGTATTTAAAATTTTACATGTTTGTGCATGCATGTTCAGTTGTGTCCAGCTCTTTGCAACCCCGTGGACTATAGCCCACCAGGCTCCGCTCATCTGTCCATGGAATTTTCTAGGCAAGAATACTGGGGCGGGCTGCCATTCGCTACTCCAGGGGATTACACATTTAGCTACATAAATAATTAGTACTCACTTTCTTTTTATGAAAATGGAGTGCACTGAAATGTGTATCTCTTGGACACATCAACTTTCTTGGAAAAAGTCATGTAATTATTATAACAATATTCTGGTATTGGTTCACATATATTGAGTTTCTCTTATCATGTGTAATCTCTATAGATCGCAGATGCATTCTTTTCTGTATCTTTTATATTTACTTTCACAGCACCTTGCAGTAACTTTTCAGTACATGTTGTTGGCAGGCTTTTTATTTTGCTTTCATACAGAAATAATTTCCTCTCTAATAGCTTATATATTAATTTTTCAGAAGTTTTGTGGTGAAGTATAATACATAAAAGAATACAGAAGACAAATGTACAGATCAATAAATTGTCACGAGGTAAACAGCCATGTAATTACCACCTAGACAAGAAATAGTACACTGCCAGCATCCCAGAGAACAGTATCCTGGACTTATAACTCAACACCCTACATCTAACAGTGTTTGAATATTACAGAAGTGAAACTGTATAGTTTCACAGAAGTGAAACTGAAAATATAGTATATATTGTGACTCTCATTTGTGAAAATCATTTATGTTGATGCATGTATCTGAAGTTCTTTTACTTAAAGTGCTGTAGAATATTTTATTACATGAGAATACGACAAAGTATGGCTTCTATGGTAATACCTTTTTATTGTGGAAAGATTTTGCTATCTTCACAATCATGAAGATTATTTCCTAAATTATTTTCTAAAAGTTTTATTATTTTGCATTGAGATTTATGATCCTCCATAGTAGAATGCCATGTAGGGATCAAGTATCATTGGTTTTCTTTCATAGAGATATCCAATCCAGATATTGGGCATATAGTCACACTTAACAAATTGCCTTTCAGGAGCCCAACTCAAAGCGTGGTGGGTTTAACAACCACCCTTATTCAGTGCAGACCCTGGATTCCAATTTTTGACGCTGTTACCCTGATACTATTAGATGCTCTTCTCAGCTTTAGCATCCTTTTTCAGAAATAGCAGCTCCAAATGGCAGGCTAATTAACTTCTTTGAGTTTATCTTCACCAAGATCTTGGCCCTGGAATTTTTATTTTGTTAGCTTTATGATATCGTCAACAGAGTTCTTAACTATTTTACCCATTTTTCCTACTATAATTTTCAGGAATGTTGGTCTCATTTCCTTAGTCCATCATCTTAGGAAATACCAGTCCCATGCATTTAAAAAAAAATTAATCTTGTTTTTTATTACTCACTATATGGTGTCTCTTGATAAGTTGCAAACTCTTTGAAGTTCAATTTCCTTATTTGTAAAGTGGGAGTGACAATATTTATCTCATGTTTAATCACTAAATTGTGTCCAACTCTTGCGACACCATGGTCTGCCCCCCAGGTTCCTCTGTCCTTGGGATTTCCCAGGCAAGAATACTGGAATGAGTTGCCATTTCCTCCAGGGGATCTTCTCAACCCAGGAATCAAACCTATGTCTCCTGCATTGGCAGGTGGATTCTTTACCACTGAGCCACCAAGGTAGCCCATTTATCTCATAGAATTGTTGAAAAAATTAATATGAAAGAGGTATATAGAGACTGCTGCTGCTGCTAAGTCGCTTCAGTCGTGTCCGACTCTGTGCGACCCCATAGACGGCAGCCCACCAGGCTCCCCCATCCCTGGGATTCTCCAGGCAAGAATGCTGGAGTGGGTTGCCATTTCCTTCTCCAATTCATGAAAGTGAAAAATGAAAGTGAAGTCGCTCAGTCGTGTCTGACTCTTAGCGGCCCCATGGACTGCAGCCTACCAGGCTCCTCTGTCCATGGGATTTACCAGGCAAGAGTACTGGAGTGGGGTGCCATTGCCTTTTCCTGGATATAGAGACATTGGAAAATAAAAAAGTAAGGCTCCTACTGTATCTTCAATGAATGATAGCTATTATTTTTGCTATATTAATAATGATAATAATTCTTAAGGTGATGATGAAGACAGTAAGAATTCTAAGTAACTCTGTCTACCACATTGCCCTAATCCCCTAATCTAAAAGTGGTATAAAGTTAATCTGACAATATTTATTTTAAGTGAATCAACATAGGCTTCAAGTAATGACTGCTTCCAATTTTAGATTTGCCCAAGCCATACTTTTAGTAACTTCTCCACTTCTTTTAACCCAAATTTTTTTCAGATTTAGTGGAAAATGATTTTCACTGATAACTTTTCTCAGTTAAAAAATAAACTATGTTATCTCCACTCTTGGACTCCTCTCATTTTATGATTCATCAAAATCTCGTAAACATCAGCTATAACACTACATACAGTTTCATTTGTAAGTACTCTTAGTACTTAGGAATGTAATTCATCCTACAAAAGACCGAAACTCATCAAACAGCAATTTGGTCTCTTATAATCCATCTTTTTTATTGAGTACTAGACTTCAGTTCACTATGTTACAAGGGTTGGCAAGGAATGTCAATCTTCCTTCAGCCTTTCTTTAGCAGGGATAGATTATATAATGACGTTATATTTTTAGCAACAAAAATTACCAGTGCATAAAAAAATGGTGTTTTAATCTGGAGAATTTATAGGAAGTGGGCAGGCAATCTCGTAACAGAATATTTGGATTTGGTACACACACATCATTTGAGTAACAGTCCTATAAACTAAGTTATCCAGATTCCTTGAGAATATGAAAGTAATATCCTAGTTATGGAACCATGCATTCTAGAGATAGAGAATATTGTAGCTCTCATTCTAAGTTCCCTACATGACACCTTGGTCAAAAACAATATCATGAGTTTGATAAATATCAAATAATTCCCTAGAGCTTGATCATGATGAACTATTGGTAAAACTGAGCTTCTAGCTTTGCTATTTTGAGAACTAGGTCCTGTGAGAAGTATGCTTATTAAGAAACAGTGCCATGTAAGAGGCTGCTAGTAGCTCTCCAGACAAGCTAAACCAAAATATTACAAATGCAAAATAAAAAAATAGTACAAATAAGAGCCAAATACCATGTAGGAATTCCCTGGTGGCTCAGCTGATAAAGAATCTGCCTGCAATGCAGGAGACCCTGGTTTGATTTCTAGGTTGGGACGATCCCCTGGAGGAAGGCATAGCAACCCACTCCAGAATTCTTCTTGGAGAATCCCCATGAACAGAGGAGCCTGCAGTCCATTGGTTCCCAAATAGTTAGAGATGACTGAGCAACTAGGCACAGCAGAGCACTATGTAAGAATAAACAAGCAATAAAAAGAAAGGGGAAGAGGTGCTTGCTTCCTGTTCCTGACAATGAGACTGTAAGTGCCTATTGAGAAACTGGAGTGTATGAAAAATTAGTATAAGGTGTAAACCCTGCACTTTAAGATCTTCTCATCTTCTTGGGGAAATAAATATGGCACAAATAGAATAATAAATAATAATTAATTGTTTTGAGGTATGTGCAATATTATGACAGCAAATAATAAAATTAATGTGGGCCAGAGTAATTTCAGAAGATTCAGTAGAATAGAAAATCTTAAGGTGGGTTTGAAGGATTTTTAAAATTTTGTAAAGAAATGTGTTTGGATACAAATGTCATGATACAACTTGGGGACAATATAAACCCAGGGAGAGAAAGTACTTGCATAAGATGGATAATTCCAGCTGCTATGGAACACTTGATTAATTTTTATGAGTTTGTTAAAACACTGAGACCTCATAATTGAATTGAAACTGGAACATGCAGTCTATGGGAATGTTTTGGAACACATGCACATTCTATAATGTACTCATTTAAAGAATGGTGATTCACCATACACAAAAATAAACTCAAAATGGATTAAAGATCTAAATGTAAGACCAGAAACTATAAAACTCCTAGAGGAGAACATAGGCAAAACACTCTCCGACATAAATCACAGCAAGATCCTCTATGACCCACCTCCCAGAATATTGGAAATAAAAGCAAAAATAAACAAATGGGACCTAATGAAACTTAAAAGCTTTTGCACTACAAAGGAAACTATAAGTAAGGTGAAAAGACAGCCCTCAGACTGGGAGAAAATAATAGCAAATGAAGAAACAGACAAAGGATTAATCTCAAAAATATACAAGCAACTCCTGCAGCTCAATTCCAGAAAAATAAATGACCCAATCAAAAAATGGGCCAAAGAACTAAACAGACATTTCTCCAAAGAAGACATACAGATGGCTAACAAACACATGAAAAGATGCTCAACATCACTCATTATCAGAGAAACGCAAATCAAAACCACAATGAGGTACCATTACACACCAGTCAGGATGGCTGCTATCCAAAAGTCTACAAGCAATAAATGCTGGAGAGGGTGTGGAGAAAAGGGAACCCTCTTAACTGTTGGTGGGAATGCAAACTAGTACAGCCGCTATGGAAACAGTGTGGAGATTTCTTAAAAAACTGGAAATAGAACTGCCATATGACCCAGCAATCCACTTCTGGCATACACACTGAGGAACCAGATCTGAAGAGACACGTGCATGTTATCGCAGCACTGTTTATAATAGCCAGGACATGGAAGCAACCTAGATGCCCATCAGCATGAATGGATAAGGAAGCTGTGGTACATATACACCATGGAATATTACTCAGCCATTAAAAAGAATCATTTGAACCAGTCCTATGAGAGGATGAAGCTGGAGCCCATTATACAGAGTGAAGTAGCCAAAGTAAAGACCATTACAGCGTAACATATATATATTTTAAAGGTGATAACGATAACCTATATTAAAACAAAAGAGACACAGAAAATACAGAACAGACTTTTGAACTTTGTGGGAGAATGTGAGGGTGGAATATTTCAAAAGAAGCAGCATGTATACTATCTATGGTGAAACAGATCACCAGCCCAGGTGGGATGCATGAGACAAGTGCTCTGGCCTGGTGCACTGGGAAGACCCAGAGGAATCGGGTGGAGAGGGAGGTGGGAGGGGGATGGGATGGGGAATACATGTAAATATGGCTGATTCATATCAATGTATGACAAACCCACTGGAAAAAATAATAATAATAAAAAAAAAAAAAAAAAAAAAGAATGGTGATTCAACAAAGCCATTAGTATAATATGACATATTTTTCCTTTACAGTGGAGAGGCCCTTTGTAGTTATGGGACCAAAGGGAGAAAAATAGCATAAATACTGAAATTTTAGGCTTTGTTTAAGATGGAAGAAAGGTTCATACTGTTTCATAAACAACGTTGTTTATCCAAGGAAAGTTGAAGGAACACATCTGAAGTTGTTATTTTTGATATTAGAAGCAAATCAAAAGAAAAAAGAGATGCATATGAGATGACTGGGGCTTCCCAGGTGGTTCAGTGGGTAAAGAATCCTCCTGTAATGCAGGAGACCCAGGAGACATGGGTTTGATCCCTGGCTTGGGAAGATACCCTGGAGGAGGAAATGGCAAACCACTCAAGCATTCTTGCCTGGAGAATCCCATGAACAGATGAGCCTGTCGGGCTATGGTCCATAGAGTTGTAGAGAGTAAAATACGACTGAAGTGACTGACATGCTTGCCTGCACATGAGATGATTGATATCTAACATAAATACATAATATACATTAGCTTCAAATCTTTGTCTTATTTTAAGAAGGTATCTGACAGTAAATGTCATATAACATACATATGAGTTATGGATTATATTTCTAATAGCTGTTTCAACAGATAATTTTCTATACCTCAGTGAGTATGTAGAGAGAAAGTTTAAGTTTGTGCAAAGTCCAAAATGTGGTTTTCCTTAAGGATGGGTAGCAATTCTTACAGTGGTGATTATGTCAGTTTTGGAGACTTGAATTTTTTTTCTAGGAATTTTTCCACCTGATATAAATTTAAAATTTTATCTTCAATAAAATAATTGCATTCCAACTTATATTATAAGAGCAACATTACCTTGATTACTAAGCTTAACAATGACATTAAAAGACAATAAAATTATGTCATTCTCTTTCAGGAGCATGAATACAAAACTCCTAAAGAAAATAAGATATCAAACCTAGTAAAATATAAAATGTATCACATTTTATTTGCAATACAGTGGGGGTCATTCTAATAGAAATACAAGTGTGATTTGACATTTAAATATCAATCAATTTAATTCACAATATTGATCAAACAAAAATAAAAAAATGATTATCTCAATAAATGGAAAAAAGCATTTGGAAATGGAAATGGAAAAAAAATTCAAAATTAATTTATTATAAAAATTAGCAAACTAGTATGACAAAACCCACTGAAATGTTGTTAAGTAATTAGCCTCCAACTAATAAAAAAAAAAAAAAAAAGAAAGAAAAAGAAATTAGCAAACTAAAAGCAAAAAGAAACTTCTTTAATCTGATTAAATGATAGTAAATATCCTATTCAATGGTGAAATACCAAAAAACATTCCCTAAAAGTAGGAATAAGAGAAGGATGCCAGCTATCACCTATTCTATTCAACAATAACTAGAATTCTATGATGTATGGCAAAGGCAATCAATCAACGAATCAGCTAAAAGAAAATAAAAATATAAGCAATCAAAAGGAAGTAATAATATTGCACTTATTTGCTGTTATAGGTATATGCTAAAAATCCAAAATACTATACAAATAGAAAAATAAAATTGATAAACGAAGTTTCTCAATATGAGGTCAATATACTAATGAATTGTACTTAATATGCCAACAATAAATATAACATAAAATTTAAAGAATAGTACCATTTACAACTAAGATCATGGTCCTATCACTTCATGGGAAACAGATGGGAAACGGTGGAAGCAGTGTCAAACTTTATTTTTTTGGGCTCCAAAATCACTGCAGATGGTGACTGCAGCCATGAAATTAAAAGACGCTTACTCTTTGGAAGGAAAGTTATGACCAACCTAGATAGCATATTAAAAAGCAGAGACATTACTTTGCCAACAAAGGTCTGTCTGGTCAAGGCTATGGTTTTTCCAGTGGTCATGTATGGATGTGAGAGTTGGACTGTGAAGAAAGCTGAGCACTGAAGAATTGATGCTTTTGAACTGTGGTGTTGGAGAAAACTCTTGAGAGTCCCTTGGACTGCAAGGAGATCCAACCAGTCCATCCTGAAGGAGATCAGTCCTGGATGTTCATTGGAAGGACTGATGCTGAAGCTGAAACTCCAGCACTTTGGCCACCTCATGCGAAGAGTTGACTCACTGGAAAAGACCCTGATGCTGGGAGGGATTGGGGGCAGGAGGAGAAGGTGACGACAGAGGATGAGATGGCTGGATGGTATCACCGACTCGATGGACATGAGTTTGAGTACACTCCGGGAGTTGGTGATGGACAGGGAGGCCTGGCGTGCTGCGATTCATGGGGTTGCAAAGAGTCGAACACGACTGAGCAACTGAACTGAACTAACTGACTGACCATTTACAAATAGTATCATTTTCCAGTGATCATGTACGGATATGAGAGTTGGACCATAAAGAAGGCTGAGCACTGAAGAATTGATGCTTTTGAACTGTTGTGCTGGAGAAGACTCTTGAGAGTCCCTTGAACAGCAAGGAAATCGAACTAGTCAATCCTAAAGGAAATCAGTCCTGAATACTCATTGGAAGGATCGATGCTGAGGCTGAAGCACCAATCCTTTGGCCACATGATGTGAAGAGCTGACTCATTGGAAAAGAAGCTGATGCTGGGAAAGATTGAGGGCAGAAGGAGAAGGGGATGACAGAGGATGAGATGGTTGGATGGCATCACTGACTCAATGGGCATGAGTTTGGACAAACTATGGGAGACAGTGAAAGACAGGGAAGTCCTGCGTGCAACAGTCCATGGCGTCTCAAAGAGCAGGATATGACTTAGTCACTGAACAATACCACCATCAACAATGATTTACACTGGAGTAGAAAAAAACAAATACATGAGACTGAACCTAGGGAAACATGTATAAGCCTTCTATTCAGATACTTATAAAACACTATTGAGAGAAATTTTTTAAAAATCAAGATAAACTGAAGAAATCACCAAGTTCATGGATTGGAAGCTTCAGTATATTAAGAAGGTAATTCTTCCCCATTTGTTCTATAGATTCAATACTATACCAACAAAAGTCTAGAGATTTCTTTTTGGAAATTGATCAATCAATGTTAAAATTTATAAGGAACTATAAGGGACTAAAAATAGCCAAGACCATTTTGAGGAAAGAAAAAAATATAGACTTACATACCAGATATCAAGTGTGAACAGAGAAAAAGTTCTGTTCTAAAAGTATTAAATTGCAATCCATCACAGATGATAAAGAATGAGGCTTATTGTGCTTTGGACAAACAGACCTCTTAGATCCTTGGGTAAACATCTCCAGCAGAATTTGGATAACCCTGGACTCTTGAATCTTCCCATACATGAAACTCATTAACATCACTGACTTGAGACATTTGTTTTTTGTGACTAGAAGTAGTCTTTTACTAAGATGTGTATGTGACTGTATGTATTTCCTAGCCAAAAATCATACATAAACTGGTTTTCTCCACTATCTCTTTGGAGCAGTTTTCTCAGAGCTAACTCAGTAGCTGTCTCCAAGCTACAGTCCTCAGTAGGACCTTGAACACAACTTAAACTGACAACTCCTATGTTGTGTCTTTTTAAGTTGACACAAGACATGATGTAACTTCAATAATTAAGGCAGTGTGATAGAGTACACAAAAAATAAAGTAACAATAAAAAATTCAGAAAGATACCCCCATTTGATTTATATCAATACTTGATTTATAATAGAGGTGGCAATGCAGGATAGTGGATAAAGAATTGCATGCGTATGATTTCAATAAGATGTGCAGGGTCAATTAATAGTCATACGGAAAAAAATGCATCTTTACTCCTTCTTCATAATATACACAAAAAGGAATGCAATGTGAATTAATGATCTAAATGCAGACAGTAACACTAAGGTTTTTAGAAGAAAACATGCAAGCATATCTTTATGAAAGGCAAAGAATTCTTCAACAAACTATGTACATATAGACATAAAATACTAACCTTAAAAGGAAATATTGGCAAATTTTAAACTATAATTAAGAGATTCTGTTTTTTAAACACCACCAATGACTAGTTCCACTTATGGCAATGGAGAAATATCTTCTATCAAGTTTTTCTAGAATTAATAATTATAAACTTTGGAAAAAATATAAAAAATATATGAAGGTAGTACAGAGTGACCAAAAACTGGCAAAAAACTGTCTCATAGAAAAATAATGAAGAGAAGGGACTATAGTGGGTGAAATTTAAAAGCTGTCTCAGAGAAAACTAATGAAGAGAAGGGGCTATACTGGGTGAGATTCACGTACATATAGTTTCTTGCCAGAGAGCACTGGCCAGTCCAGGTGAGGTAGAGGAGCTAAAAATTAAGCAGAAAACCACAGTGTAACAGGCTATAGAAGTCAGAACACAAAGACTGGGGCTGCAGCGTAGCTGAACAGTGAAATAATGATCATAATGATCATTTTCACTGGTAATTAGGGAAATGAAAATGTAAATGACAATGAGATAGAATTCATTATATCAAAATGGTGGTGATATTAGTTATGTTAATATCAATACCTTGTGAAAAGTCTTTTGTCAGCAACTTCTACGTAGTTACAGCCGGTTTCAGTTGAGGAGGAAGAATCCAGAATGATGGAACTGGTCAAACAAAGAGTTAGAATTATCTCGATTTACCAAAAAGCTATTTCTTAGGTGTACCTTTTAAGTGACCAGACCAAGATTAGGCTATTAGTTTTTTTCTGAATAGCCAAGTCAAGGAAGTTTTTCATTCCCTGGATGACTCCTATCTTGAAACCACAGAAATATGACAGTCATTGACACTAGTCAGACAAGTTTCACTTTATTTGTTCTCTTTATTTCACCCAGCCCATAAAAATGAATCAACCAACACTGAATGTTAACACATAAATCTGGGAAACTCTGATCATCTTTAAAGCTCCACCAGAAAGCCCTTATCTTTATTACCACTACTATCATCATCATCTTCAACATCGTCACTATCTTTGTTCCTGACTCCACCATAATAACCAGAATACTATGTACAGGTAAATGGAATTTTATTTGGGAGATTAAGTCTATAAAAGCTAACAGGTTGCTACAGAGTAGCTTCTAGTTTTTTGTTCATTTGTTGCTTTTTATAATTTAGATTTTTATTTCTGGATCCATGCTATTGTTTCTGATATCTAAAGGCCTTGTAAAGTCTCTGGGAAATTTTCAGAAAATTGGAAAATCTTAATCAAATTTTAGGAAAATTTTATTTGTTATTTTAAAAGTAACCATACATAAGAGTACCACGGGAACTTCCCTGGTGGTTCAGTAGTTAAGATTCCACATTTCCAGTGCAGGGGCATAGGTTTGATTGCTGGTCAAGGAACTAAGATACCACATGTCGCAAGGTGCAGCCAAAAAAAAAGAATACTACCATTTTTGTTCTCTAATAGTGTAACAAAAACCATGTTTTCTAGTATGAATTTTTAAATAAATATTTTAAAAACCTGAAAGCCATTATAGATTTTTGGAATAATATACTTTACAACACAGACCCTAAATTAGCACCTAGCAAACTGCAGGGGGCCCTCAAAACTTAATACATTTCCAAATAAGTTCCTTTCCAGACTCTAGGCTTTCCTAGAGTTCCAGAAGAAAGTTGGCTGTGGAGGCTCTTTGACTTATTTGATCATTAATTATTAATACTTTGTTCCTTATTCATAAGCCTCTCTCCCTATGTGGCTCAGATGGTAAAGAATCCTCCTGCAATTCGGGAGACCTGGGTTCGATCCCTGGGTTGAGAAGATCCCCTCAAGATGGGAAAGGCTACCCACTCCAGTATTCTGGGCTAGAGAATTCCATGGACTGTACAGTCCATTGGTTCGCAAAGAGTCGGAAATGACTGAATAACTTTAATGATGGGGAAAAAAAGTATCTTTATAAGATTTGGGGAATTTTGCATTGGAATCATATTTTACACTCTTCACTATATAACAGAACTCAGGTCCATCCAATTCAAGTGTAGAAATGAAGTTTTAGTAAATGAGAACTACAGTTTGTAAGGCTTTGTAATTTAACTGCTAATTCAGTACCAGAATTTGGTTATAAGGAAGTCTGATCTAGGATATGATACTGGGTATGGGCTGTGGGAGATAAATTATTGTGAGACAAATGTTTTAAAATTGTCAATACTGTAGTTACCATTATTTTTAACATTATTATAATTTTATTAAGGTAAATAGTTGAATTATACCAGAATAGCAATGAGCTCATCCTTGAAGTAGATTCAGTCCAAAAGTGAGTCAGGTATAATTTAGTTTAGCATATGGAGTTGGTTAAATTTATTGAAGATTAATTTTTACCCTATTCTCTTTGTTAAATGAGAGGTTCATTCAGGAACTCAGATTTCTACCTTTAAAAAATTATGGCTAAAATATATACTTTATAGATGGGAGTAAATTATTTCATGAATGGACTTTTTTGGATATCTAGAACATGATTTTAATGATTTCAGCTGTTATTAAAAATTATAATCAATTTCAGAATGCAAACATCATACTTACTAGAGGAGAGGTTGAATAAATCATAAGCTGTGATATTTTATATATAAAACAATCTCCTCAATTGTTTATGATAGGGAGAAATTCACAATTAAGGGGAAAAAGCAATACCAGTTCTATAGTCAACACTATGTATTCTTTAGAACTTCCAAGAACACCTAAAAGGGACCTTCAAAGAAAAGCATTTATGCACTGTAATATAGTGACTATTTTATATAGAAACCATTTCAGCTACTTTCTGTACTATGTACATAATTTAGGTTATATAGTGCTTGAGTCTCTCAAACTAATATTCATGTCTCAGAGAGACTAAGCCACCAGCCTATGTTACAATGGCTAATCCAAAACAAATTTGAGACTATCATAGTAAATTTTGCTATTTATTAGCAGGCATATATTTTCAGATATTAATAAGGTTATAAACATTAACTATATGCTCCTTTTAAAGTGTGAATCATCTAATATAAGAAATATTGTGCCCAAATAGCTTTTTTCCTATGAAAATGAGATTATACAAATGAACTCCAGTATAAAAGCATGTATGGAATGTAGGGAGTTTCTTTGAAGAGCTTTCACAACGTTGGCATAGGATAGTGTTAATGAACGAGTCATCAAAAGAGATATAAGGAAGAGGTAGGATTAAGAATAAAGAACAGAACAGAGAGGAATTGAATTAACACTGGGTGGAGTTGCACAGGTGGGGCATAGTTACCTATAATTCATTTTTAAAGGATCTTCTCTACCAAAAAGTCAGTTAGTTCTGGAGGAACTAGAACAAAAAGGTTTTCCTGCTCATAGAAAATATCTAATTTGACAAATATGTCTACTGATTACAAATTCTTCTGTTTTGTCATTTTTGTTTAGTATAATGCAGAAAACAAAGATTGAAGAAAGAGTTGAGGTTATTTTGAAATTTGAAATTAATTTGTGTGTGTGTGTTACAGCTCCAAATGAACTATTTCATGACATCATGTCTTTCAAGATATGAAGAATAATGCCCAAACTTTATATAAATTAGATTAAGCCTGGCCATATGACCTAACTGTAAGCCTAGATCACTCTATCTGTATGATGCCAACTTACAATATTTTCTGATTATTTTTCATCTAATTGATTAGTTGTAATGATGAAAGTTATCTATCTATTAAATTATACTGTATAGATAATCCAAGCTTATTGTAGAAACATTAGAGAGTACAGATAAGGAAGAAGTAAACAGAAATAAAAAAGTCTATCCATAATCTTAAAACGTGGGAAAGCTGAAATTGACATCATGATGCTTTCTGACACACTTAGTTAAATATATAAATGATGTTATATGTCTTGTTTATAAATCTATATATGTCCATGTATATGATGTAGCTGTAGTTCCAAAGGTACAATCAGATCATGTATAAGGTTTTATAACTTGTTTTAAGTAAATAAAAAAAGTCAGTTGATTTCTCCTCGTCAACATGAGAACATAAACCATGCTATTTTGCTCACTGTTGTATCCCCAGCAGCTAACATAGCACTCAAAGATGATCTGTTAAATGAATGAGCATTAGGGTCTATCCTCTTTTCACATTTGAGGCTTTTGTGTTTTAAGCTAACACAAAGATATGATGCATAAATTATAAATTGTGTTGTATGAGTTGGAGGAGAGACAGGTAAATTTAGAATACTTATTGTCTGATTCAGCACAGCACACAGCACATCATCTGACTCAAGTCACCTTCCCTCTTTTGGTAGACACACCAGTGTATCTTCCCAGAGAAGATCTTGGCCATTATGGAGAACCATCCTTATTTTTCTTGGAGTCGTGGCAATCTTGGGATTAACCATTGGTCTCCTCATCCACTTCCTGGCAGTTGGTCAGTACTGACTCTCATTTTCTTAAAAATTGACAAGAAACAACAGGAATGTTAAATTTCTTTGTGGAAAATTTCTCATCTAATTACTATTTTATTTCAACATAATTTCATGTTATTTGACACCAAAGTTTGTAATTTGTTTGAATCATATGCCTCTTTGATCCAGTCTATAAGTTATATCACCAGCTGTGGGAGTGTGGACAAGATTGAAATGCTCAATACTATGATGCCAGTATTCATTGTCAATAAAGGTGCTTGTAGAGTGGGTTTGTAGCTAACTTGTATCTTTTGGTAAAAAAAATAAACCTCAAACTTCAGAGCTTCCCTTCACTTCTTGGTTCCTTCTGATATTGGTTACTAAGATCTACACACACAGTTGTGTCTGACTCTTTGTGCCCCCATGGTCTGTAGCCCTCCAGGCTCCTCTGCCTATGGGATGTTCCAGGCAAGAATACTGGAGTGGGTTCCCATCCATTTCCTTCTCCAGCGGATCTTCCTGACCAAGGGATCAAACCTGGGTTTCCTGTATTCCAGGCAAATGCTTTACCGTCTGAGCCAATGCTTGTGCTCTGATGTTGGTTGTTAAGATCTGTTTAAGGAACTTCCCTGGTGGTCCAGTGATGAAGAATCTGCCTTATAATGCAGGGGATGCATTTTGATCCCTGGTTGTGGAACTAGGATCCCACATGCTGTGGAGCAGCTAAGTCCGGGGCCAAAACTAATGAGCCCACATGCTCTGGAGCCCTTGTGCCACGACTAGAGAGTCTGTGCACCACAATGAAACACCCCACATGAGGTAATGAAGATCCTACGTGCAGCAACTAAGACTTGATGCAACCAAATATGTTAACAAACTTTTCTGAATGACATAATTGATAAGCATAATTGATACTCCACTAATGGCTTTTCTAATAGTGGACAGTCAAGAGTGGCTAAATGGCTGAATGCTTATGCTAACTTGATCTTATTTTTAATAACATTCATTAAGTTTACATCCAGAAAGCTGGTTTTATTTTTATCTTTCAGGAAAAGTAAACCCTGAAGTTTGTATATCCATTGAATGTTTTGAAAGAAACTTGGTGTGTGTTACTCCACTCGATCCTCACACTAATTCTCTGAGCCTGGGAGGGCAGGTTTTACTACTGTCCCTCCTTGCACATGCAGGAAACTGAGGCTCAGGAAAGTCAAGTCACTTCCTAGATATCACAAGCTTTCTAGTATAGTTGAGCACAAACCCACATCCTAATACTTTAAGTGTATTATTCTAATAATACTTTTTCATGATTTTCCTGTTTTATTCCTCTGAAATATATCACCCCATACAGTAATGCAATATGGATATATTTTGTTTGATTCAGTGACAATTTCAGTTCTTTTTCAACCTAGCCTCTTCTCCTTTGTTTTTACCCAACCATCTTAATATGAAATTTCAAAACATCCTTTGGAAGCATAGTGGATACTCACGGTCTCTTGCCTGCCTTGTCTATCCACCACCTCTCCATAGTCTGAATCTTTCTATCTACTTCTTATCTCTACTCATTAAAAAAATAACTTTATTCACATAGTTTCCTTATGGATAGCACTCTGAGTTTTTCAAATCAGGCTACCGTGAAGAAGCCTTGTCAGTATGTTAGTGGGGACCAGTAGCTTAATTAGCTAGCCTTCCAAAATATGGTTTGCATTTTAACAAGTCCCTTTTTTTTTTTTTTGAAGAAACAGTGAATTAGTGGAAAGAAGTGATGCAAAATGGAGCCCTACAGTCATCCTGGCTTGAGCAGGAAGTGTGTGAGATAAGAATTTACTCTTGAGTTTCTTTACCTGATCAGCTATCTACCATTTCAGATTCAATGCTAGACAAGCTTATATTACCTAAATCTAAATTAGTTGAACTGGACTTCTTGAAATAAAATTAGACACTCAAACTTTGTTGTAAAAGCTGTTTGAAGCAATTTTGGAAGATGGGCTTACTCTAGGACTCTGGTTTACGAATTCATACAGTCTTTGTTAATACTGTGAGTAACTAGAATTGGTTGAGAGCTAGGGGGATCTCTCTTTCAAGTGGTGATAATTTCCCAGTACTGATTATTAATTTTGAGATAAAGATATGGAGGGACTTGAGGTCAAGGTTATTTTAAAGTTTTCTAAGTATTTTCTTTATTTCACAGAAAAGACTTACTATTACCAAGGTGATTTTCATATTTCTGGAGTCACATACAATGATAATTGTGAAAAAGCAATTTCACAGGCCAGCGCAGATCTAAGCAAAGATATTGAGACTAAGGTAAGTCAGAAGTTTATTTATTTTATTATAAATTTCGTTAAAACATACATGGTAACTTTTTTGTTTTTTCTCTTGACAGATGTCTGATGCATTTCAAAATTCTAGTGTATACAAAGAATATATAAACTCTCAGGTCATCAAACTTCTGTAAGTAAAAATTCATTCAAGATCTTATGGCATGAGAAGTAGATAATATGTCACATCAGCCTCAGCTTTAAATAACCACAACAGCAAGAGACAGGGATAGAGGAAGAGAGAGAGCAGGAAGGAAGGGAGGAGAGAAGGGAAGAAAGGTAAAAAGAAAGGGACTAAAAAGTTCCCCATAAACTATAGCATCACTGTATTGAACAAATTTCTATTCAAGTAGGCAATGTTCTGCTCAAATCTTTAATCTCTGCACTTGAAGGGGAATTATAAGGTAGTTGGTGGCAGTCAGTCCTGACTTCTATGATAAAAGATAATTGTAACTCTATGCAGAACCAGGAGTTCTAGCTGATTGTTTTGCTACTGATACACTAATCATCTCTTTTCCCATTTAATACCCATCTGGCCATACTTTTTCTAAAATAATCCTCTTTTGTTCTCTCTAATAATTACCATCACTTTAATGACTGGAGAAAGTGAATCTTTTAAGGTAACTTTTGTCTGAATATGTATTGTAAGTGCTCTTGGTGGTGGGGGGGGGGGATGAGGGATGCAGGGAGGCAGTGGGACAAAGCATAGGGGATGAGTGACACAGGGAGCACTTGTGAGTCTGAACTCCCTAAACAAGACAAAATGAGACAAAAAATCCAGCTAGCCAACCAATCAACCAGCTAACCAACCAACCAATCTACTTTCTTACAGACAGGCAAAAATCTTCAAAGGGTCTTCAATTAATCATAATTATTTGAAAATAAAGTTGAAGTTGTTTTTTTTAGTCGTGCTTAATATGGATTTTTGTTTGAAAATCTTCCAAAATGAATTTATCTTCTTTCCTTATTAATAAAAATGATGTACTGAGTATGTAGAAAATGGAAATTGTCTTCATGCTTTAGAGTTATCTTTCTGAAGTTTCTCATTGCATAGATCTATTGGGTTGGACATGTATAAGAATCTATAGGAAAAAGTTTAGTACTGGTTCCCAAATACATGCTAGAAGTTGTCTTTTGAATACTTCCAGACCCTGAATTTAAGTTCTCATTTATCTTTTTCTCTAAAATTAAGCTATTAGAAAATATCTATATAAGAACACTATTTTTTTCTACAATACAATAAAATCTCAAGCCAGTTATTTATTGGCCAGTGTTCAGTTTCTTACATGTGTTTGAGATATTCTGATTTCTAGTTTGTGGTTCACATCCTTTTTCATGAACAATACCTCTTAACCAGTTAGGTTCTTAGGGACCATTATACTTTATACATACTGTGACAATATCTGTATTATTTTTTAATATATGTAAAGGCAATATAATAATTAAAATGTGGGAAATCTAATGTGTTCATAAAACCTCTAAAAAATCAGAAAGTAGCACACTAAAACATTTCTGTTATTTCTAGTCCTGATTCCAATGGTTCGAGTGTACACTTACAGTTGACATTCAAGTTTCCTCCAGCAAAAAAGAATAGCATGAGGCCTAAAATCAAGGCCATCTTACATCAGATGTTGAAGGACAACATGGCATCCTGGAACGCAGTTCCCACTTCCATTAAACTTACAGGTATTTTACTTCTTTATGTTATTTACTACTACTTAAGTACCTAGACTATTAAAAAAAAAAAAAAAAAAAAGGACTGGAAAAAAAAATGAACCAAAATTTTTAGGAATTTTCTTAGGAAAAATTAGTTTTCCCAACTATGGCCCTTCTACAGTTGAGGTGGTATTGTAAAGGGGAGTGTTATAGACTCTTTGTCTGAACAGTGATAGAAATAAGTGTTAAGCTACAGGCATGCTCGTGAGTTTGGAAGGGTTGGCTGTAATGGATGAAAAGGGGGTGAAAAATAATAACTGAAGCCATATTCCTCCTTGTGCTGTTCTTAGACACTCAGTCGAGTCTGACTCTTTGTGATGCCATGGACTGTAGCCTGCCAGGCTTCTCTGTCCACGGGGATTCTCCAAGCAAAAATACTGGAGTGGGCTGCCAAGCCCTCCTCCATATATTCCTCCTTACCTTCTACTTATGTCAGGATCTCATTATAAGAAACAAACTTGGGGTTTTCTTGATCATTCAGTGTAAAGATTGGAGGAGTAAGGGTAAAGTTGAAGATTAGGGAATTCTCATTGCTTCTTGGGGAAGAATGGAAGTAATACTATTAAAGATAAAGTTCGCCTGAAATAATTCCTTAGAAAACAAGGGAAGAAAATGATAGGATTTTGCCCTAGTACAGAAAGTAATTATTCAGAAATTTTTGATGGTTTTGCAAAGATCTTGAAACTCTAAACTTTGATTATTAAAAAGTCTGTTAGGTGATAAGCTTGTGTTTCCAGAGACCAGTTTTGTGATTCTTCCAGACTGACAATAGATCCTAGTATCCTTGAAGGCTATAATGGTCACCAGCTGCCAGTTACAGCTCCTTTGCTTCAATACAGTCTCTGTTACCAATGGGCCACTCATGAGAAGTGGGTTTAAGTTAGAGCTTCTGCAAGGAGCAAGATAATTCCTTTGTGCTTAGTCATTAGGAAAGATGGTTGTACCAGTTACGGCCCCTCTGTCTCCCAGGAATTCAGGGTCAACACTTTCCAAAGTGCCTTTTTTTAATGTTCTCTCTTTTCTTTCTCTCTAAGGTCTCTTTCCAAAAGAAAAGAGACTTAAATTTAAGTCAAATTCTCAAAATTTCACAATTCAGTCTAAGTAATGAGATGACTTCTAAACAGCAGGGTAGGCGCAATAAAATGTAATTTTAATTGCTATTTTTCTTTAAAATATAGACAACTCTATTTCAAAATAGTGTGAATTATCATTGGGGGAAAAATCCAATTATGCCCAGTGCCTCTTTTGGTAAGAGTGTCAGCTTCTTATTTCTCTAAATGCTTTACTTCAACTATTATAAAACCGAGACCTTTGCTTTTTTATTTCCTTTTCCTTTTGCCTATACCACCTGGTAGAGATGTGGAGAGATGGCCAAAATAGAGCAAGTAGGAGTCAGAGGGGTTGATAAATAATACGTGAAATAATCTGAATAGTTAAATATTGGGTGTAATTGGGTTGGGAAATTTAGTTCTTTGGTTGAAGAGAATTGCTTGGTGATATTTTATTAACCTTATGTTTTTGTTTCTTAATTTCAGAAATCAGCAAGTATAATGCTGAAATGCTTACCAACAACTGTAAGTTTAGAAACTTTATTATAAATTTAACACACTCATAAATATTTTCCCATCATCTTGCTACAAAGTTTCTAGAAGTATTTCATTTTGGAAATCTGTAGTAGTCTTTCAAAATTATTGGTGATGCTACATATCTGTCTAGCATTTCTTTTTGAAAAACACTGACCATTTGCCTGATGAACTATGGATGGAGATTTGTGACATTGTACAGTAGACAGGAATCAAGATCATCCCCATGGAAACGAAATGCAAAAAAGCAAAATGGCTGTCTGAGGAGGCCTTATAAATAGCTGTGAAAAGAAGGGAAGTGAAAAGCAAAGGAGAAAAGGAAAGATATACCCATTTGAATGCAGAGTTCCAAAGAATAGCAAGGAGAGATCAGAAAGTCTTCCTCAGTGATCAATGTAAAAAAATAAGGAAAACAATAGAATGGGAAAGACTAGAGATCTTTTCAAGAAAATTAGAGATACCAAGGGAACATTTCATGCAAAGATGGGCTCAATAAAGGACAGAAATGGTAGGGACCTAAAAGAAGCAGAAGATATTAAGAAGAGGTGGCAAGAATACACAAAAAAACTGTACAAAAAAGATCTTCACAACCCAGATAATCACGACGGTATGATCACTCACCTAGAGCCAGACATCCTGGAATGTGAAGTCAAGTGGGCCTTAGGAAGCTTCACTATGAACAAAGCTAGTGGAGGTGATGGAATTCCAGTTGAGCTATTTCAAATCCTGAAAGATGACGCTATGAAAGTGCTGCACTCAATATGCCAGCAAATATAGAAAGCTCAGCAGTGGCCACAGGACTGGAAAAGGTCAGTTTTCATTCCAATCCCAAAGAAAAGCAATGCCAAAGAATGCACAAACTACTGCACAATTGCACTCATCTCACACGCTAGTAAAGTAATGCTCAAAATTCTCCAAGCCAGGCTTCAGCAATACGTGGACTGTGAACTTACTGATGTTCAAGCTGGTTTTAGAAAATGCAGAGGAACCAGAGATCAAATTGCCAACATCCGCTGGATCATCAAAAAAGCAAGAGAGTTCCAGAAAAACATCTATTTCTGCTTTATTGACTATGCCAAAGCCTTTGACTGTGTGGATCACAATAAACTGTGGAAAATTCTGAAAGAGATGGGAATACCAGACCACCTGACCTGCCTCTTGAGAAACCTATATGCAGGTCAGGAAGCAACAGTTAGAACTGGACATGGAAAAACAGACTGGTTCCAAATAGGAAAAGGAGTATGTCAAGGCTGTATATTGTCACCCAGCTTATTTAACTTATATGCAGAGTACATCATGAGAAATGCTGGGCTGGAGGAAGCACAAGCTGGAACCAAGATTGCCGGAAGAAATATCAATAACCTCAGATATGCAGATGACACCCCCCTTATGCCAGAAAGAGAAGAAGAACTAAAAAGCCTCTTGAAAGTGAAAGAGGAAAGTGGAAAAGTTGGCTTAAAGCTCAACATTCAGAAAACTAAGATCATGGCATCAGGTCCCATCACTTCATGGCAGATAGATGGGGAAACAGTGGAAACAATGGCTGACTTTATTTTTGGGGGCTCCAAAATCACTGCAGATGGTGATTGCAGCCATGAAATTAAAAGATGCTTACTCCTTGAAAGGAAAGTTATGACCAACCTGGATAGCATATTAAAGAGCAGAGACATTACTTTGCCAACAAAGGTCCATCTAGTCAAGGCTATGGTTTTTCCAGTGGTCATGTATAGATGTGAGAGTTGGACTATAAAGAAAGCTGAGTGCCGAAGAATTGATGCTTTTGAACTGTGGTGTTGGAGAAGACTCTTGAGAGTCCCTTGGGCTTCAAGGAGATCCAACCAGTCCATCCTAAAGGAGATCAGTCCTGGGTGTTCATTGGAAGGACTGATGTTGAAGCTGAAACTCCAATACTTTGGTCACCTGACGCAAAGAGCTGACTCATTTGAAAAGACCCTGATGCTGGGAAAGACTGAGGGCAGGAGGAGAAGGGGACAACAGAGGATGAGATGGTTGGATGGCATCACTGGCTCAATGGACATGGGCTTGGGTGAACTCTGGCAGTTGGTGATGAACAGGGAGGCCTTGCATGCTGTGGTTCATGGGGTCGCAGTGTTGGGCACAACTGCTTGACTGAACTGACTATTTGTAAGGTTGAAGTGAGAATTATTTTCAGAAAATGGAATCATGAAGAATATCATGGCTGAATTAGTTTTTTTTTTTTTTTTTAAGCGAAGGGAAAAAGGAGGGTAATAAGACACTGAGGGTAATAAGAAAATGCAAAACTAGGCTATATCAAATGTGTTTATTGTAAGTTAAAAAACACAGTCTGTACTTTTTAAGCAAATTCTCTTAAGAGTATCATGTGGCGCACAGTTTGTTACATCCAGGCATTCATTCATTCAGTGGATATTTATGGAGCATATGCTGTCCACATGGGGCTTTACAGACAGCATTGTACATGCTATGTAAGATATTAATGAAGCAAAGTCTCCACCTTTAAAATTATGCAATCTACTTGGGGAGACTAGAATTATAACGGATAGATACAAGAAAGGTCAACAGTTGAAAGATTCTTGAAACTGGAAAAGAGGAGTAAAAGTCATCAAAACAAGGATGGAGTGCTACCATAATAAACGTACATTCTGAAAAGAAACAGCATTGGTTAGGAGATGCAGGACAATCATTGAAGGGTTTCAAGAACTGTTTTAAAATGTATTTCTTATAAAGCATGATCAAAGTTACCTGCTCTTGTATAAATAAATCCTTTTTTCAGGTTGTGGAAGAAGACTCACCAACAGTATCCCAGTAGGCAACCGAATTGTGAATGGGGAAAATGCCCTGGTGGGAGCCTGGCCATGGCAAGCAAGCATGCAATGGAAAGGCCAACACCACTGTGGCGCCTCTCTGATCAGCAGCAGATGGCTCCTATCTGCAGCTCACTGCTTTGCTAGGTATGTTTGAACGTCTAAGTGTAAGATTCTGGTTGCAGATCTATTTGGGAGGTCTTTGAAGGTTAACCTAAATGTGTGACATTCACCAGGACTACATGAAATATACAAATGCTCTCATAATTAAGGGCAGTGAAGACATTTAAGAGCTTCGTAGGTGGCACTAAAGAACTTGCCTGTCGACACAGGAGACTCCGGTTCGATCCTTGCATCAGGAAGATCCCTTGGAGGACAGTATGGCAACCCACTCCAGTACTCTTGCCTGGAGGATCCCCACGGACAGAGGATCCTGGGAGGCTACAGTCTGTAGGGTCGCAAAGAGTTGGACCCAACTGAAGCTTACTGCTTTGCCCCCATTTAAATGCCTTTGTTTGCACTGCAAAGGGAAAAGCGAATGGAAGCAATTAACATTTCCCAAATAAGGGCTTTGGCCTGATACTAAGTGCTTTCCTTACATCATTTCATGTAATCATAACAATAATACTATGTGAAAGGTATACTTGAAACTATTTAAAGGTGAGGAAATCGGGTTTAGAGATGGTGATATAACTTGACCAAGATCCTGCCACTGTTAAACAACAGGAACCGAGTGTGAACGCAGGTATGTCTAAATCCAGTTACAAGGTGCTTATTTGTCTTGTGCTCTAGGGATTTACAATCTAGCTGAAGAAATTTAAATATGATATATTAAAGGTATTATGCAGCATAGAGTAGTAAGTGTCACACGTACAACACAGGCGTTAGTATGTGCTATGGACACTTGATGAAGATAGAGAACACATTCTAGCTGAGATATGCAGTTACAAGTTTGGTTCCAGACTCTAAAGAGATAAAGTTTATTTGATTGGAGTAGATAGATCAGAAAGAATAATGCATATTTTGAGTTGAAAAAATAGTCATCTTCAAATGTGTTGGGATGAAGAGACACAAGTTGTATTCTATGGACAGCAAACAAAAATAACTATTTGAAGTAAAGAAGATTTGTAAAAGGAAACATTAGAAAATATGCTTAGAAAATATAGTTTTATTCAAAAACAAAAAACAACAACAACAAAAAAAGAAAATATAGTTTTATTCATCAGGGACACCTCTAAATGACAAGATGCTTATTTACTAAAGAAACACAGCTATTGAGTGTGTGGAGTCACTGAAGACTTCAGAATGGGAGAAGGATTCAAGAGGGTCACAGTTACATGAAGATTTTGAAATCTTAAAAAAAAAATGCACCTGACATTTTGAGGAAAGTGACAGTAATTGAATAGGATGTTAGGGCCTAAATTGAGAAAGAATTTCAGAGGAACTGGAGAATCTGGTCAAAAAAATCTAAATTAGAAGCCAAGATGCATTGACTTGGTAAATACAGTGGAGTGATTGGATGAGAACTAGTTGCAATTTTTTTATGTATGCAGACAGACGTCAAGAGCCCTGCCATGGGCTCATGGAGTCCAGCGTATGTGATTGCTCAAATGCATAGAAACCAGATGAGGCTGAAGTAGCAGGAGACATCAGTGACTATTTAGGAGTTTTTGTAGTGTGCTAACAGCTCCAATATGGGCTTCCCTGGTGGCTCAGAAGGTAAAGAATCTGCCTGCAATGCAGGAGACTGGGGTTTGATCCCTGGGTTGGGAAGATCCCCTGGAGAAGGAAATGGCAACCCACACCAATATTCTTGCCTGGAGAATTCCATGGATACAGGACCCTGCTGGGTTACAGTCTGTGGGGTTGCAAAGAGTCAGACATGACTGAGCAACTAACACACACACACACACAACACTCCAATACAGGCTTCCCTGGTGGCTCAGATGGTAAAGAACCTGCCTGCAAGGAAGGAGACATGGGTTCAATCCCTGGGTCAGAAAGATCCCCTGGAGAAGGAAATGGCAACCCACTCCAGTATTCTTGCCTGGGAAATCCCATGGACAGAGGAGTCTGGTTGGACACGACTTGGCTACTAAACAACAACACACAGCTCTAATAGTCTTTAGGACTATTTTTATGTGTCTGCAGCATTTATGACATCCCCAGATCAAAGACATTTTTAAAACAAGAATTTAAGTGCTTTATAGTACTGTTTGGGAAACATATCTTAAAGTTATAAGATAACCACTGAGAATACCATTTTGACCCTCAAATTGAGTGTATTTTAATTAAATTGTGCCTTCCAGGAAAAATAATTCAGAAGATTGGATGGTTAACTTTGAAACTGTAGTAAATAAACCATATATGACACGGAAAGTTCAAAACATTATTGTTCATGAAAATTTTAGTAGCCCTGGGATTCATGATGATATTGCCCTTGTACAGCTCGCTGAAGAAGTATCTTTTACAAAGCATGTTCGTAAGATTTGTCTTCCTGAAGCCAAAATGAAACTCTCAGCAAATGACAGTGTTGTAGTTACAGGATGGGGAACACTTTATATGAATGGTAAGTTTATGTGAATGGTAAGTTTTTCTGTAAATATGTAATAGCTTCATAGGAATAATTAATCAATCACTCACTCTTTCATGCAATTAACCAATTCATAAAAAAAAAAAAAAAAAAACTGAAAAGAAAACGAAGTGATGGGACCAAAAAAGCATGGCGTCATCTTCAGTTTCTGAAATATCTCTGGGAATATGAACTGGAAAATTTGAAATTTCTGTGTGAGGCAGCCAGCTATAATAAACATTAGAAAGAAATCAGTCTAGCCTGGGACTGGTCTGCCTCTTGGTGACCAAAAGAATCTGCTTTATTCTACAGATTGTTCTTTGTCTTAACAAACAAGGTTAAGATCTCCATAATATGCAGCATTTGTTGCCCTTAGGTCCTCTTCCAGTGATACTTCAGCAGGCCTTTTTGAAGATTATTGATAACAGAGTTTGCAATGCTCCATATGCATTATCTGGCTTGGTGACTGATACAATGCTATGCGCTGGATTTATGTCAGGAGAAGCAGATGCCTGTCAGGTACTTTTAGATACATTATCAAATCATTTTTCCCAAGTACTAATTCAATGGAAGTTTTTTATCACTTTTTTTGGTTTGTTTTAATGATTTTCACAGAGTAGCTTCTTATTTCAATACACCTAACAAATATTTATTCATCTCATTAATGTACCAGGCCCCAGCTCAGAAGCTGGAGATGCAGTGGTGAACACAACTCTGCTCTCAGGAAGTTTTTAGTCTAGGAATCCATAGTTACAAGGTAATAAAATAAATTTGGCCCTATTTTCTGGGCAACCTGTAGACCTACGAGGCTGCCTCTTCATTATCCAGAGATGCCACATGCACATGTCATCCATTCTACAGAGGCTTCATCATGGAGTCACTTTCGCCATTTTTAAGGTTGGACTCATTACAAACTCAGCTTCTAGTCTTCCCAACCCAATCCAGTCCAGTTGTAGGCACTGTGTTCTGATTTATAATTGCCCTGGGTTCTGAAGAAACTCAGTAGTTCCACAGTTCTAAGCCTGAAGAGCATGAATTGTCTGCACTGCCTAGAGCCTATTGAAAACTCAAGACTAGAGACAGAAATGTTTCAGGACCAGAAACTTTTTTTTTTCTTGTTTTCTTCTAGAATGATTCTGGTGGACCACTGGCTTACCCCAACTCTAGGAGCATCTGGCACCTTGTTGGAATAGTAAGCGCGGGAGAAGGGTGTGGTAAAAAGAATAAACCAGGTGTCTACACTCGAGTGACTGCTTATCGTGACTGGATTACCTCCAAGACAGGACTCTGAAAGAGAAGTAACTTTGGAACATAACAGAAAGACAACTATAGGATATTCTTATCCATTTTCTCAAAATATTTTTCTTTTCACTGTTTATATACCAATTATTTTCTTACATACAAATGAATGAAGGTCTTGATTAATGTTTTATTTTATCTAAAACACTATCCATTCATTTATTTATCTATTTAACTAATATAGGAAGCAGAAAGAAAAAGAGAAAGATCAAAATATTTTTATTAATACCTTAGTTCTGGTTTACCTTGCCATTAAATTAAGAATATACTTTATTTTTCAGAATTAAAAAAAAATTCACATTTTATTAGTATGAGAACAAATATGCTAGATATACCAAATAAATTATTTTTCATTCTATAAGTTACAAATTCATGTTGTTAAACTGGACTGTATAAGACAAATAATGGACATTCACATTTTATTTATATTTGAGATAGCTTTTACGATCTCATAAAATCTTATAATCTTGGAATGGAGAAGGGATATCAGAAGTTCAGCTAGTCCAAGTCTCTTAATCTATAGAGTGAGGAACACTAAGCGGAACAATTATTTGCTTAAAGTCATTCTTCAGCCTTTGATAGACTGTAACCCTCACATAAATTTTTCCTCAATAAAATTTAAATTCAAAATGAGTCAAGAATTTTAAAATGACTTAAAGTTATAATTATTTATATAATATTTTCTTCATGTCCTTTTGTCATCTGTTTGCATTCTCAGGGAAGAGGAGAGTATGGCACTTATTATAGTAGCTCTCTTGACAGTACACATGTGGTTACACAGAGGGCTGACTTTGTAATCTCTGTGAATAAATCACCTCTTGTAATTTCTTAAAAATAAAAATGTAGCTTAAAATTTCAAAAACAACTAAAATAAACTACAAAATTCTCTTCCTTCAATTGTTTTTGACGTTACTTTTTTCTTTATTGTAAATTGCGACTCAAATGACAAGCACAGTGATGTGAAGTCAATCCATAACCAAGTAGGACAAGATGGTGCTTTTTTCCTCCCCACTCCTTACTCAGGACAATCACACATATTTATTGAACGCCCAATGTGTTTCAGGAAATGTCAGGTATGGACACAGTATCATCTTTCAAGGATGCTGCATTTAGAGGATAAAGATAGGCAGTGAAGACATAAGTAAGAATCTCAACAAGTGTTACAAAGGAAAAAAAAAATATGATAGGAAATAATAGGGCTGATGAGATGTACCTGAGATTGGGCAGTCTGAGCAACTTTTTCAGAATAGTATCCTCAAGATTGCCAGGAGAAATATCAAAAACCCCAGATATGCAGATGATACCACATTAACAGCAGAAAGCAAAGAGGAAATAAAGAGCCTCTTGATGAAGGTGAAAGAGGAGAGTAAACAGCTGGCTTAAAACTCAGTATTAAAAAACTAAGACCATGGCATCCAGTCCCATCACTTCATGGCAAATAGAAAGGGAAAATGTGGAGGCAGTAACAGATTTCCTCTTCGTGGACTCTAAGATCACTGTGGATGATGACTGCAACCATAACATTAGAAGATGATGGCTTTTTGGCAGGAAAGCTAGGACAAGCCTAGACAGTGTATTAAGAAGCAAAGACATCACTCTGCCGACAAAGGTCCATGTAGTCGAGGCTAGGGTCTTTCCAGAAGTCATGTACTGATGTGAAAGCTGAACTGTAAAGAAAGCAAAGCACGAAAGAACTGATGCTTTTGAGCTGTGGTGATGGAGAAAACTATTGAAAGCCACTTGGACAGCAAGGAGATCAAACCAGTCAATCTTAAAGGAAATCAACCTGAACACATATTGGAAGGGCTGATGCTGAAGACCCAATACTTTGGCCACCTGATGCAAAGAGATGACTCATTGGAAAAGACCCTCATGGTGGGAAAGATTGAGGGCAGGAGGAGAAGGGGGTGACATAGGATGAGATGGTTAGATGGCATCACCAATTCAATCGACATGACCTTGGCCAAACCTCAGGAGATGGTGAGGGACAGGCAAGCCTAGCATGCTGCAGCCCATAGGGTTGCAAACAGTCAGACGTAACACTGACTGAACAACAACAAATAGAAAGCTACTGCTTGCTCCTTCCTGAATCTATGTTCAGCAATATCATGTGAGTAGCTTGAAATTGATCATGGTGTATTTAGACCTTGAAAATTGATCAGTGCTACAAGTTGGCTCCTAGTCCCTAGCCCTGAGACCTGGTTGTTAAGTATTTACCAGCACACCACTGAATGTAACTACATATTACTCATTTGCACTTTTAAAAGAAATCTTCACCAGATGATGGGCTTCTCTGGTTGCTCAGATGGTGAAGAATCTGCCTGTAATGTGGGGGACCCAGGTTCAGTTTCTGGGTCAGGAAGATCCCCTGGAGAAGGGAATGATGCAACTTGAGCATGATTTCTATTCCAGGACATTACAAACTAGCTTTCTGACCATTGTGTCAGATATTTTGTTAAATGCCTTAAGTAATGCCTGCTTAGCACTTGAGGTACATAAGTTGTTACTAGTTTTCATTTTTGATGATTTCAATGTAAGGAAGTTTTAGAAACTATTTTTGAGACATTCATAAAGGTATATCAAGCACATTTCAGATTTGCAGTTTACAGTGGCTAATTAAAGGATTACAAAAAAATCATGTTTTTATGTTTTGCAAAAAAATCATATGATTACAAAAAATCAATCTTTCATAAAACATTGTTTTCTTTATAACTATTATAATTCTTTGTGAAAATAAAATAATTCTATTGTACTTTTTTAAGTTGTTTCCTCAATAAATTTAGTCATCTTCATTTAAAATTTGTCACAATTCACACTTGTGGTTGAATAAACAAAACTTTATTTTAATTAAACATGGGTGTATACAAGAATTCAATTAAATAACTATCTTTGGTTTCATATGTTTATTCTGTACATCAGATTTATATCATCTATCAAAAATAAGATTCAACAAAGCAGAAATCACTAGCCAGAGTAATGAGAGTCTGTCCCCACATTTTCCTTCCCAGACATTTGATGAAAGAGAAGGGATTAAAGGGCATCAAACCAAGCCATGATCAGAGCAGGAACAAAGTCTTGGTTATCAGGGAGTCTAGGAGAATTTCTTTGTTCTGCTTAAAATCTACTCCACCCTTGGACTCATCACCCTTGGAGAATAAAACCTAAACTCTGTATTATGATTTGCAAATCCACAAAAAGCTTGACACACACTTCCTACTCATTAGTCAGGACACGTTTTATGAGTTTCCCTCTTACCAGGAAGACTTTTCTGACGTCCCTAGTCTGGTGTTCCAGATTGCCCCAGGCATACACCTGTTACTGTGCTTTCTACAAAATGGAAACATCTATTTTTGCGTCTGAGTATCCTACTAGACAGTTTCTCAAGAGCGTTTTTCTGTCTCTGTGTTCCTGAACTAGTGTCTGGTTCAATGGAGGTAACAGTCCCATCCAACTGAATAACACCGAAATGTCCTATTAGGATCTGGCTGCTATATGCAGCTCTGTGCTTGTTCCCATTGAGCCCTTGTATTTAACCTGTGCTCTAATTTTGTTACTACTTCAGATTTCTGAAACATGCTATTCTGGGCCTTTCAAATGCTGTAGTCGTTATCTAGAATGTCCTTTTCTGACGTTTTTCTCCTGGTAACTATACTTTAAAAATTAGTTCACACCTTTGTGAGACTTATCAACTTTTTTTTTAGTCCATGTTGCACAGCTTGGCATAAGAGCCCTTAGTTCCCCGACCAAGGATTGAACCCAGGCTGTCATTAGTCAAAGTGTGGAGTGCTAACCATTAGACCACGAGGGAGTCCCAATCCACTGTGTTCTTATGGATTTTGTGCTTATTGTCATCAAGCCATTATCTCATCCTGGAAAGTTCTACAAAGCCAACAAATATTAATACAATTTATTTTTAGCCAATATTAATTTGGCCCTAACTCCCTACATTTTATTTACCAATTCCTCTTTTTATCCTCCACTCAGATCCATATCAAAGACAAACTTTTATTTCATTTCAACAAGTATATTTTAAACTTGTTTAATTATACAAGCAAGCAACATATTAACACATTATTCTTGTGAAAATAACAAATTCATTACAGATCAAGATAAAGTTTCTTTAGTTATCATTTTCAATTCTTATCTTTTTCCTTCTCCTTGGAAGTAATCATTATTTTGGAATCCTTCCAGATATTTTAAATATATTTACCTTTTTATAAATAAATACATGAATTTAAGTATATACATTAACTTCTATTAAAATGTAAATATTATTTTCTTTTAATTACTTCTGTTATTGTATCAAATTGTGATCCTGTATCTCATGTTTTTACTCAATAATTTTTCTTAAAATTTTTCTATACAGATTTACAACTCTATCAGTCAGAGTAGAAGAAGCATTTTATTTATTTATTTTAGAAAAGACATTTTAAACAGAAAGAAATTTGAAGTATGAAATCATGTATTTCAAAAGTTATTAGAAGGGCTGATGTGAAGGCCCTAGGCTGAACTTCAGGGATGACCCATAGAACAGTAGAGAACTGATGCCCAGAAGAGATAGCCACTGTGGTAGTATTGAATTCAATAGCTAAGATCCAGGGATCAGAAAGGCCCTAACAGCAATGATACTTCTACTACAGCCTCTTGACACCCGTAAGCTGGTCTGGTCTTTGCCTACTCTCAAATTGTTTCTTAGACCCTAGGAAGCTAGATATAGAAAGTAGGATGCTGCTGCAGGAAACAGAATATCCCTATGACCTTTTATCAACATAAATCCCAAGACAGTCTCATTTCTGCCTTAAAAGGCATTTGACTTGCTTCTCCCTTTCAAGTTTCATACAAGTGCATCTAGCTGGCAGAATCTATTTTGCATCCAGAATTCTAAATGCAAGGCAGTCTTGGAAATATCTTTTTAAGCTTTCCAGTCTCTATAGGATAGAAAGGGACCTTAGAAAGGATAATGAGTAAGGCACCACACCAGTTATAACCTCATTCCTGCCAAACAATATTGCATTGTATAGGTACACCATAGTTTAACCATTGTTCTATCAATGAATATTTTGTTTCTATCTTTTCTGTTGAGAACATTGTAATAAATCACCTTATATATTCCTGTTTCAGTATATGAGCCAGGATAGATGTCTAGATATATACCTAGAAGTGAAACTGCTTAGTTATAGGGAATGTGTGTGTGTGTGCATTAGTCACTCAGCCATGTCTGACTCTAGCCCATAGGGAATACAGTGTTAAAATTAAATAGGTGATGTCAAGCTACTCTGTACAGTTGGTGACTCAATTCTAATTCCTACCATTAATATACGAGAGTTCATTTTGAAATAGAATTCTTAATTTTTAATTTTAGTAGAGTTATTGAATTGTTCTAATGTGCTTCTATAATTATCCATAGATGGTATTAAGCATATTTTATGTTAATGTCCTTCTCTATTTCTTCCATGAATACTCTATTAAAATCTTATCTACATTCTATATTACATTTAAAAAATATTTTATTAATTTTTAGGAGGTCTACCTATTTTTGGATATTAATCATTTTATTTAAGCATATATGTTATTTGATGAACATCTACTGGATACTAAGAACTTTGATAAACATTATGAAAAACAAAAAAATATAAGCTATAGTTTTTGCCTTCAGGTTTAAGTAGCTTATATTTTCATTGGTATGATAGAACCCTCCACAGAACAGATTCAAATAGAAATCAATATGATAATTTATATTAAATTGAAAATGAGTACTGATGATAGTAAATATTAGGGGCCATAAAAAAAGATTAAAGAGAAGGGTTTGGATTAAAGATTAACAATTCCAGGGAAGGGTTTATGAAGGTCATAGCAATTAAGTTGGACCATGAAGCATGGATAAACATTAGATGGTAGAAATGGCAATCCTGGGTGTGTTAATCTTGGAGGTAGGAAAGCACTTGCCATTCAAGGAATGTGTATGTTTTGGTCCTCAGTCATGTCCAACTCTCTGCAACTCCATAGATAGTAGTCCAACAGGCTCCTCTGTCCATGGAATTCTCTAGGCAAGAACACTGGAGTGGGTTGCCATGCCCTTCTCCAGGAGATCTTCCTGACCCAGGGATCAAAACCAGGTTTCTCTGCATTGTGGGCAGATTCTTTACCATTTGAGCTACCCAGGAAGCCATTCAAGGAATAGAACTGTGAGAAATAGCTCAAGGAAAGTCAAGTTTTAGGTAAAGTCATTGTGAGGATAATACAGTGTCCTGTACATTGTATCAAGCACTTGGCCTACATGGTCTCCGTTGATAACAACTGCCTTACATGTACAATCTTCTTAGATTCCATTCTTACTTAAGAGAAAAGGGAAGCTCAGGAAGATTTATGCCAAACAACTAGTTACTGGTGGTCCTGGCCTTGGGACAGAGGTCATGCCCTTCTTGTTAGAGCACGCTGTAATGGAACAGTATTGGTAAAAAGAAATGACATTCTAAAGGACCTTGAATATTAACCAGTGAGGTTTCTATTTTATCCTGAAAGCAAGTGAGAGTTTTGATGATTTTTAAATGAAGAAATGTTATGAATATGTTTTAGGAAGATGAGTCATACCTATTAATATTATCATTCAGGTCAGTGTTCAAAAGTTTCCTCCTCAGAGAGGCCTTTCCTAACCACCATAAAGATAGCCTCCCACCATTTTCTGCCCAATTATTCTGCTTTATTTTCCTTATAGCATTCATAAATATCTCATATTAAGTCTTTACTATTTTCTTGATTCACTTAGTAAAATAATGCTTGACTAGATTAGTTAACTCCACTTCCCATAAGGAATTATCAAAATAGAACTGATGAATCCTATACCAAAACCTACTTCCATCAGTAAATCCATTCCTTCAAAAATGTGCAGAGAGTCCAGGGAGAATTTTTAGATTAAGTGTGTTTCCAATGAGTAATGCTGTGGCAGAATTTTTTTTTAATTGAAGTATAATGGCTTTACAGTATCATGTTAGTTTCTGCTGTACCATGAAGTGAATCAGCTATATGTTTACATATATCCCCTCTCTTTTGAGCCTCCCTCCCATCCCCATCCCACCCTTCTAGGTCATCACAGAGCAACCTGTGTTATATAGAAATTTCCTACTAGCTATCTATTTTACACATGGTAGTGTATATATTATAACAGAATTATTGTATCCGAAAAAAAAAAAAACCACAATGTACATTTAAGTCCTTTGTCAGAGAGTGCTGTGGTAGGTATAGTTGGTTTCACTGAGGAGGAGCCACAGTATCAGGAAAGGGGTAGACAGAATCTGAGTCAGAACACTGATTCACCAATTTGTGGTGATATTTCTTGGGTGGACCTGTCAGATGACCAATCCACATTATGTCTGTCTTAGTATCCAACTCAAAGAGAATTTTCATTTCTTCCTTTAAATCACAGATCCAAGTTGTCATCAACACTTGTTAAACAAGTTTCCTTTTAATTGCTTTCTGCTAGTGCACCCAGCCCTTAAGATCCCAAGTATCACTGTGGTTAGTACATTTACCTGAGAACCACTGATCAGGACAAAAGAAGTACAGAAGTTTCCTTTATCGTTACTAACATCAACAGCCATTATATCAGTACATTATGTACAGGTAAGTGGAGACTTGCTTGACTAAAATTCTGACATAAAAAGGATGAACACTTTCCCCACTATGACTCCCACCCAAGGGTTGCAGTAAAACAATTGAGTTTGAGGGGAATTTGTAATTTTTCCACAGCAGTTTGGATTTCCTATCTGGAGGCAACCCTATTATTTACATGTTGTATCTAGGATCTATAGGTTTCTTTTGTTTGTTTGTTTGTTTTTAGCAATTTGGGGAGTGCTTCAAAAAGCTAACATGCAGCTTAACATTCTGTGAATGAAAAACAATATTAATGTGTGACTGCTTTTTACTTAAAATTTTTTTAACTTTATATTGGAGTATTTAGTTGATTAATAATGTGTTAGTTTCAGATGTACAGAAAAGTGACTCAGTTATACATATATATATGTATCTATTCTTTTTCAAATTCTTTTCCCATTTAGGTTATTACCAAGTATTGAGCAGAGTTCGCTGTGCTACACAGTAGGTCTCTTGTTGGTTATCTATTTTATATTTTTATTTATTAAAAAAATATGATTGCTTTACAATGTTGTGTTATTTACTACAGTACAGCAAAGCGAATTCACTATACATGTACATATATCCCCTCTTTTTTTGGATTTCCTAGCCATTTAGGTCAATGTGTGACTATTTTAAAGTGGAGAGAAGGAAGCAGAGATATAATTTTCTTCTCTCATAAAGCTAATGTCAAATTGTTGTTGGTGGTAATGATTATGAATCCTTCATTTTTGTTTAATATCTGTGGTTTCTGAAGTGCTTTCACGGATATAACTTTCAATCTCACAGTACCATTACTTCATAAGGGTTCCCTATAGAATAATATATAAAATTATGTATTTTTGTCTGTAAAATGTTCATAAACTAGAATAGTGTAACTATGTATAGACATGTGTTACCTCAAGTATCTAATTAGATTACTACTTCATCATGTGAACAATGATTATTCATGCCAACCTTTTAAAAACATGCATGGAGTTTTCATTGCAATGTGTACAATATACCAAAATTAACTGATCCTAATTTATAATATTTATATTATATATTAAACATTATAAATTAGGATAACTGAAATACAAACTCATACTTTACAGAAATATTTCTCTAAAAAATGTGCATCCTAACATAATACTCTTAATTAACTATGCTCCAATATAAAATAAAAATAAATTCATGTAAAAATGTAATTAGAAGGAGCATGCTCAGTCAGGGGATTCCTGGAGAGAAGGATTGGGAGTTTGGGATTAGCATATGCAAACTATTATACATAGAATGGATAAACAACAAAGTCCTACTGTGTGGCACAGGAAACTATATTCAATACCTTCTGATAAACATATTGGAAGAATATGAAAAGAATGTATATATATGTGTAACTGAATCACTTTCCTGTATAGTAGAAATTAACAAAACATTGTAAATCAGCTATATTTGAATGAAATACATTTTTAATTTTTAAAAAAGAAGAGCATGCTCACTGCAATAAAGCATACTAAGAATATTTTTCTTGAGCTAAAGTAAATATTGTTATGTGATTTCTTTTTTATTAAAAATGTTATGATATTTGTAACCCTGATATTTTCTTATTAGTCACATCTTTGGTCTATCAGTTAAGGAAAGAGCATTCACTCACAATTAAAAGTGGAGAAGAAACAAAAAGATTGTTTTGTTCTGTTTCGTTTTGCCTGGAAGTTAGTCATCACCTTTATGCTGGGTGGGTAATATTATTTTTATTTATAGAGCACCTCCTCCTTCTCCATCATTCTGACACTTGTGTGAAGTCCTAAACTGAAAGAATTGAAAGGATTAAGCCATTGTTTCTAAGCACTGCTAATTAGCCAGGAAAGGTTCAAGCCCTAGCTCAGTGAGTAACTTCTCAGGGTGAGGCAATAATCTGATTGCCTGGGGGATCTGGGGGGAATCTTAAAGCATGGTTGCCTCTGCAGGTGCATTTGATGAGACCTTAGGTCTCATCCTGTGCAGTCTGTGGCTGCACAGGAGCTCTGAGTGGTGAAAGACCAAGAGGGAGAAAGGAAACACTGCCAGTGAATGTAAAGACTTCAAAACCATATTTTATCAATTTCAATTTCTTTTCTAGGGCTAGTCCAATGAAATGGGGAAACTCTTACAAGAAAGCTATGTTTTAGATCCTTGCCACAGAGGCTTTGAGAATTCATGGCAGTGAGATGGGCACTGCTCTAATCCAATATGGCACTTCATATTTGTGTGTATTCTTTTGATATAATAAGGACATAGTAAATAATATAGGATCATGATCATAGTATAAAAATTATAATAAACTTAGGCATCAAGAAGTCCCAAGGCACTTCTATTCTTTTCTCTTCCTGGGCCCCCCTAACTGGCAAGGTCTTCACTTGCTAACTTTTTCCACTACCCATTGATCAGGGGAGGGAACTAGTATCTAAGTAAAGGTCACTTGGCATCATCATAACTCCTGAAAAATAATTTCATAGCACAGATCCAGAGAGGTTCAGTCATAAGCTTTAAGGTAAGTTCATAGGCTTCACTTCCTTCTTCCCCTTTCTTCCTTCTTTCCTTCCTCTCTCTTTCCATCCTTTCTTCTTTCCTTCCTTCCTGTCTTCAAATGTCTTTTGCTACTAATGTGTTTAGATTATGGATATTCTAGGGGTGAGCAAGAGAAAATAAATAAAGATTTGGAATGGCTGACTTTTCTAATGTCTTTCTTATTCATATTCTTTACTTGCAGACGAGTGACAGTTCCTCGGCCATCTTTGCCACTGTGGGTGATTGTCCTCATTGTGTTTGGAGTGGTGGCAATCCTAGGAACCACTATTGGTCTTCTAGTTCATTTTCTGGCAGTAGGTTGGTAAAGAATACATTTCTATTTCTTTAAGTTTGTTGCAATTTTCATTTCTATTTCTACAAGACAAACAATTGCAAATAACAAATAATTTCCTTTTAGAAAGGCCATTAATGATCCAAGATCCCAGAAATAAGAATTGTCAACATGTGTCAGTGTATTACAGACATTATTTTGAATATACACAGGCAACATAATGTATGCTTTATAAAGACATGAGTGCATAGATAATTGGTAAAAAGTGAAAGTCTCTCAGTTGTGTCCAACTCTTTGCCACCCCATGGACAACACACCCATGGAATTCTCCAGACCAGAATACTAGAGTGGGTAGCCCTTCCCCTCTCCAGGGTATCTTCCCAACCCAGGTCTCCAACATTGCAGGTGGATTTTTTTACCATCTGAGCCACCAAGATTCTTTACCAGCATAATGTATGCTATATAAAGACATGAGTGTGTGGAAAATTGTTAGATAGGCAGAAAAAGTAATCTACCAAGATAGTATCAAGTGTGTTATTTTATATTGATAATTAAAATATTATACTCATTGTATATGATGAAGAGAGAAGAAAATGGCAACCCACTCCAGTACCCTTGCCTGAAAAATCCCATGGACGGAGGAGCGTGGTAGGCTACAGTCCATGTGATGAAGAGAAATCAAAGAATATTGAATTTTGACTATTTGTTTCTTGATAACAAAGATGTTAACAATTAAAAGTCTTTTTAACATACATTTTGAAAAAGACTTTGAAAAACAAGAGAGAAGTTGGAGTCATTTTCTAAAATCATGTTTTTGTTTTTCTTTTTTTTTGGTAGGTGATTTTTTTTTTTCATTTATTTATATTAGTTGGAGGTTAATTACTTTACAATATTGTAGTGGTTTTTGCCATACATTGACATGAATCAACCATGGATTTACATGTGTTCCCCATCCTGAACCCCCCTCCCACCTCCCACCCCATCCCATCCCTCTGGGTCAACCTAGTGCACCAGCCCTGAGCACTTCTCTCATGCATCAAACCTGGACTGGCGATCTGTTTCACAATTGATAATATTCATGTTTCAATGCTATTCTCTCAGATCATCCCACCCTCACTTTCTCCCACAGAGTCCCAAAGTCTGTTCTATACGTCTGTGTCTCTTTTTCTGTCTTGCATGTAGGGTTATCATTACCATCTTTTTAAATTCCATATATATGTGTTAGTATACTGTATTGGTGTTTATCTTTCTGGCTTACTTCACTCTGTATAATGGGCTCCAGTTTCATCCACCTCATTAGAACTGATTCAAATCTATTCTTTTTATTGGCTGAGTAATATTCCATGGTGTATATGTACCAGGGCTTTCTTATTCATTCGTCTGCTGATGAACATCTAGGTTGCTTCCATGTCCTGGCTATTATAAACAGTGCTGCAATGAACATTGGGGTACACGTATCTCTTTCAGATCTGGTTTCCTCGGTGTGTATGCCCAGGAGTGGGATTGCTGGGTCATATGGCAGTTCTATTTCCAGTTTTTTTAAGGAATCTCCACACTGTTCTCCATAGTGGCTGTACTAGTTTGCATTCCCACCAACAGTGTAAGAGGGTTCCCTTTTCTCCACAGCCTCTCCAGCATTTATTGTTTTGTAGACTTTTGGATAGCAGCCATCCTGACTGGCGTGAAATGGTACCTCATTGTGGTTTTGATTTGCATTTCTAGTTGGATCTCCTTGCAGTCCAAGGGACTCTCAAGAGTCTTCTCCAACACCACAGTTCAAAAGTGTCAATTTTTCGACACTCAGCTTTCTTCACAGTCCAACTCTCACATCCATATATGACCACTGGAAAAACCATAGCCTTGACCAGACAGACCTTTGTTGGCAAAGTAATGTCTCTGCTTTTTAATATGCTGTCTAGGTTGGTCATAACTTTCCTTCCAAGGAGTAAGCATCTTTTAATTTAATGGATGCAGTCACCATCTGCAGTGATTTTGGAGCCCCCAAAAATAAAGTCTACACTGTTTCCACTGTCCCCCCATCTAGTTCCCATGAGGTGATGGGACCAGGTGCCATTATCTTAGTTTTCTGAATATTGAGCTTTAAGCCAACTTTTCCACTCTCCTCTTTCACTTTTATCAAGAGGCTTTTTAGTTCCTCTTCACTTTCTACCATAAGGGTGGTGTCTACTGCATATCTGACATTATTGATATTTCTCCCAGCAATCTTAATTCCAGCTTGTGCTCTTCCAGCCCAGCGTTTCTCATGATGTACTCTGCAAATACTTTAAATAAGCAGGGTGACAATATACAGCCTTGATGTACTCCTTTTCCTATTTGGAACCAGTCTGTTGTTCCATGTCCAGTTCTAACTGTTGCTTCCTGACCTGCATACAGGTTTCTCAAGAGGCAGGTCACGTGGTCTGGTATTCCCATCTCCTTCAGAATTTGGTTGTCTATTCTTGCCTCCTTTGTCGAATATAAGGTGTCCATAGGTTCATGGATTTATCTCTGGGCTTTCTATTTTGTTCCATTGATCTATATTTCTGTCTTTGTGCCAGTACCATACTGTCTTGATGACTGTGGCTTTGTAGTAGAGCCTGAAGTCAGGCAGGTTTATTCCTCCAGTTCCATTCTTCTTTCTCAAGATTGCTTTGGCTATTCGAGGTTTTTTTGTATTTCCATGCAAATTGTGAAATTATTTGTTTTAGTTCTGTGAAAAATACCGTTGGTAGCTTGATAGGGGTTGCATTGAATCTATAGATTGCTTTGGGTGGTATACTCATTTTCTTAATATTGATTCTTCCAATCCATGAACATGGTATATTTCTCCATCTATTTGTTTCATCTTTGATTTCTTTCATCAGTGTTTTATAGTTTTCTATATATAGTTCTTTTGTTTCTTTAGGTAGATATATTCTTAAGTAGTTTATTCTTTTAGTTGCAATGGTGAATGGTATTGTTTCCTTAATTTCTCTGTTTTCTCATTGTTAGTGTATAGGAATGCAAGGGATTTCTGTGTGTTAATTTTATATCCTGCAACTTTACTATATTCACTGATTAGTTCTAGTAATTTTCTGGAAGAGTCTTTAGGGTTTTCTATGTAGAGAATCATGTCTTCTGCAAACAATGAGAGTTTTACTTCTTCTTTTCCAATCTGGATTCCTTTTATTTCTTTGTCTGCTCTGATTCCTGTGGCCAAGACTTCCAAAACTATGTTGAATAGTAGTGGTGAGAGTGGGCATTCTTGCCTTGTTCCCGACTTTAGGGGAAATGCTTTCAACTTTTCACCATTGAGGATAATGTTTGCTGTGGGTTTGTCATATATAGCTTTTATTATGTTGAGGTATGTTCCTTCTGTTCCTACTTTCTGGAGAGTTTTTATCATAAATTGATGTTGAATTTTGTCAAAGACTTTCTCTGCATCTATTGAGATAATCATATGGTTTTTATCTTTCAATTTGTTAATGTGGTGTATTACATTGATTAATTTGCAGATATTAAAGAATCCTTGCATTCCTGAGATAAAGCCCACTTGGTCATGATGTATGATCTTTTTAGTATGTTTTTGGATTCTGTTTGCCAGAATTTTGTTAAGGATTTTTGCATCTATGTTCATCAGTGATATTGGCCTGTAGTTTTCTTTTTTGTGACATCTTTGTCTGGTTTTGGTAATAGGGTAATGGTGGCCTCATGGAATGAGTTTGGAAGTTTACCTTCTTCTGCAATTTTCTGGAAGATTTTGAGCAAGATAGGTGTTAGCTCTTCTTTAAATTTTTGGTAGAATTCAGCTGTGAAGCCATCTGGTTCTGGGCTTTTGTTTGCTGGCAGATTTTTGATTACAGTTTCGATTTCCTTGCTTGTGATGGGTCTGTTAAGATCTTCTATTTCTTCCTGGTTCAGTTTTGGAAAGTTATACTTTTCTAAGAATTTGTCCATTTCTTCCAAGTTGTCCATTTTATTGGCATAGAGCTGCTGGTAGTAGTCTCTTATGATCCTTTGTATTTCAGTGTTGTCTGTTGTGATCTCTCCATTTTCATTTCTAATTTTGTTGATTTGATTCTTCTCCCTTTGTTTCTTGATGAGTCTGGCTAACAGTTTGTCTTCTTTTTGTCTTCTTCTTCTGGGACTCCTATGATTCAAATGTTGGGGTGTTTCACATTGTCCCAGAGGCCCCTGGAGTTGTCCTCATTTCTTTTTATTCTTTTTTCTTTTTTCCTCTCTGCTTCATTTATTTCCACCATTATATCTTCTACCTCACTTATCCTATCTTCTGTCTCCGTTATTCTACTGTTGGTTCCCTCCAGAGTGTTTTTGATCTCATTTATTGCAATATTCATTATTAACTGACTCTTTTTTATTTCTTCTAGGTCCTTGTTAAACATTTCTTGTATCTTCTCAATCCTTGTCTCCAGGCTATTTATCTGTAACTCCATTTTGTTTTCAAGATTTTAGATGATTTTTATTATCATTATTCTAAATTCTTTTTCGGGTAGATTCCCTATCTCCTCCTATTTTGTTTGGTTTGTTGGGCATTTTTCATATTCCTTTACCTGCTGAGTATTTCTCTGCCTTTTCATCTTATTTAGATTGGTGTGTTTGGGGTGGCCTTTCTGTATTCTGGTAGCTTGTGGTTCCTCTTTATTGTGGAGGTTCCTCCCAGTGGGTGGGGTTGGCCAAGTGGCTTGTCAAGGTTTCCTGGTTAGGGGAGTTTGTGTCAGTGTTCTAGTGGGTGGAGCTGAATTTCTTCTCTCTGGAGTGCACTGGAGTGTCCAGTAGTGAGTTTTGAGATGTGTATGGGTTTGGTGTGACTTTGGGCAGCCTGTATATTGATGCTCAGGGCTATGTTCCTGCATTGCTGGAGAATTTGTGTGGTATGTCTTGCTCTGGAACTTATTGGCTTTTGGGTGGAGCTTGGTTTCAGTGTAGGTATGGAGGCTTTTGGATGACCTCTTGTTAATTAATGTTCCCTGTAGTAAGGAGTTCTCTGGTGTTCTCAGGTTTTGGGCTTAATCCTCCTGCCTCTGGTTTTCAGTCTTATTCTTCTAGTAGCCTCAAGACTTCTCTATCCATATAGCACTGATAATAAAATTTCTAGGTTAATGGTGAAAAGATTCTCCACAGTGAGGGACACCCAGAGAGGTTCACAGAGTTATGTGAATAAGAGGAGAGGGAGGAAGGAGATAGAGGTGAGCAGGAGGAGAAAAGGGGGGAATCAAGAGGAGAGACAGATCTAGGCAGCAGTCTGTTCCCTAAGTGTTCTCCGCAGACCAGAACACCCACAGAGATTCACAGAGTTGGGTTGAGAAGAGAAGGGAGAGGGAGGAAATAGAGGTGACCTCCTTTCAAAGACAATGTGCTGCTTTTCTGGGTGCCTGATGTCTTCTGCCAGCGTTCAGAAGTTGTTTTGTGGAGTTTGCTCAGTGTTCAAATGTTCTTTCAATGAATTTGTGGGGGAGAAAGTGGTCTCCCCATCCTATTCCTCCACCATCTAAGGCTAGGTCCAAAATCATGTGTTTTAACTTTAGACATTATGTTATTCATATCCTGCTATGAAAGTTTAAAAATAGGCATACATACTTCTCATCTATCTGTCACACTTCCCAGTAGTTTGTTACCAATATTATTACCTTTCACTGTCAACATTTATAGCACTTTATTTTGGTTTATAATTATAATTACTAGTTGTGAAGTTTTGAATGAATATATTTTCATATTCAAATATTCATATGCTCACCATTACTCCTTTATCCATGACTTTGCTATGCTTGGATATTTTTTTCCTCCTAAGCTTTATATACTTTAGTTGTAAGAATCAAACTGTCACAGCTTTTTATAAAAAAAAAAAAAGCAGGCCCTCCTCCGCTACCCTTATTTCCCATTTCTCAGAGCAACCGTCTTCAATTCTTTAAGTTGATTCTTAACATTGCTATCCCTGGACTTTTCAGCTATTGATATCTATTTACTTTCTACTGTTCATGTCATACTTCACTCCCTGGCTACATGGTTGTTTATTTAGAATTTCTCTTTAGTGACTTTCTAAGAATTATTTTCCACCGTCTACTGGGTTTAACCCCCTAATGCCTGGATTTCTTTTTTATTATTTTATTCACTTGGCCGTGGGCTTCCCTGATAGCTCAGTTGGTAAAGAATCCGCCGGCAGTGCAGGAGACCTCGGTTAGATTCCTGGGTTGGGAAGATCCTCTGGAGAAGGGATAGGCTATCTGCTGAAGTATTTTTGGGCTTCCCTGCTGGCTCAGCTGGTAAAGAATCCACCTGCAAAGCAGGAGACCTGGCTTCGATCTCTGGGTTGGGAAGATCCCCTGGCAAAGGGAAAGACTACCCATTCTAGTATTCTGGCCTAGAGAATTCCATGGACTATATAGTCCTCAGGGTCGCAAAGAGTCGGAAAGCAGCTTTCACTTTCACTTAGTTGTGGAATGTATGTTCCAGAAGCTTTCAAGAAAGTTTACATTTTGACAACTCACATGTCTGAAAACATCAGAACCTACTTTTGACCTTAATTAACAGTATAGAATTCTAGGTTGAAAAACGTTTTCCTTTCTGAATTTTGAAGTTAGAGCTCTATAATCTTCATGCTTTTATAGTTCCTGCCGAGAATTCTGATGACATTTTGATTATAAACTTTTGAATGAAAACTCTTCTCCTACTCTCCCATCTTCTGAAACCTTTTGGATTTTTTTCTTTGTCCCCAGTATTTTGAAATTTCATGGTAATTTGATATAATCTAGGTCTTATTTTCATTCATTGTGCTGACATTTAGTGGGTTCTTTCAATCTATAAACTCATGTGCTTCAGTTCCTGAAATTTTTCTTAGATTATTTCTTTGATAATTTTCTAGCCTTTTTACCCTCTTTCTGGGGCTCCTGTAATTTTTATATTAGACTTCCTAAATGTAGTCTCTAATTTTTTTATCTGTTTCTTTCTATTTTTTCATCCCTTAGTATTTTTAAAAATGACTTTCTTGGTCATTTTCTCAAGTTTATCTTCAAATCTTCTACTGAATTATTTATTTCTGCAGTTATATGTATAACTGCTTTTTAATTATCTAGTTATTCCTTTATATAACATCTTGGTTTTATTTCTTACAAAATTTTCTCCAAATATAATAACCTGTTTTAGTTTTTAGTCTCTTTCCTCAAATGTTTTCTCTGTTTATTTTGGCAATATTTCATATTAGATCTTGTCTCAAATATATATGTTAATCTTTCAGCTCAGTGTCTGCTAATATTTAGGATTGGAGGTTAAAGAGCTGACTGAAGCTCACTCTGAAAGAGATACCTGTTTACAATGATTTTAACTATAGGCTGTGTTATTTAGGTGGTTTTGTTGAGAGAATTCAAGTTACCATTACGCTTAGATATTTTTTCTTGAACTGGTTAGAGTTCTTCGGTAGAAACTTCATTTGTTTTACATGAGCATAGTCTGGGCTGGGGGAAAAATCAAGTGGGGTAGGGGAAGAGTTCAGCATATACATTTTTAGCATGTGCACATGCTTTCAACAGTGTCTCAGTTTCACTAATCCAGAAAATTTAGCATTGGGGAAGACACTGGGATGTAGTTGCTTCAATCATTTCAGTTCAGTTCAATCGCTCAGTCGTGTTCAACTCTTTGCGACCCCATGAATCGCAGCATGCCAGGCCTCTCTATCCATCACCAACTCCCGGAGTTTACTCAAACTTATGTCCATCGAGTCGGTAATGCCATCCAGCCATCTCATCCTCTGTTGTCACCTTCTCCTCCTGCCCCCAATCCCTCCCAGCATCAGGGTCTTTTCCAATGAGTCAACTGTCGCATGAGGTGGCCAAAGTATTGGAGTTTCAGCCTCAGCATCAGTCCTTCCAATGAACACCCAGGACTGATCTCCTTTAGGATGGACTGGTTGGATCTCCTTGCAGTCCAAGGGACTCTCAAGAGTCTTCTCCAACACCACAGTTCAAAAGCATCAATTCTTCGGCACTCAGCTTTCTTCACAGTCCAACTGTCACATCCATATATGACCACTAGAAAAACCATAGCCTTGACTAGAGGGACCTTTGTTGGCAAAGTAATGTCTCTGCTTTTTAATATGCTATCTAGCTTGGTTATAACTTTCCTTCCAAGGAGTAAGTGTCTTTTAATTTCATGGCTGCAGTCATCATCTGCAGTGATTTTGGAGCCCCAAAAAATAAAGTCTGACACTGTTTCCCCATCTATTTCAAATGACGTGATGGGACCAGATGCCATGATCTTGGTTTTCTGAATATTGAGCTTTAAGCCAACTTTTTCACTCTCCTTCACTTGCATCAAGAGGCTTTTTAGTTCCTCTTCACTTTCTGCCATAAGGGTGGTGTCATCTGCCTATCTAAGGTTACTGATATTTCTCCCAGCAATCTTGATTCCAGGTTTTGCTTCTTCCAGCCCAGCATTTCTCATGATGTAATCTGCATATAAGTTAAATAAGCAGGGGGGCAATATACAGCCTTGATGGACTCCTTTTCCTATTTGGAGCCAGTCTGTTGTTCCATGTCCAGTTCTAACTGTTGCTTTCTGACCTGCATACAGATTTCTCAAGACCAGACCACTTGACCTGCCTCTTGAGAAATCTCTATGCAGGTCCAGTGGTCTGGTATTCCCATCTCTTTCAGAATTTTCCACAGTTTATTATGATCCATACAGTCAAAGTCTTTGGCATAGTTAATAAAGCAAAAATAGATGTTTTTCTGGAACTCTCTTGCTTTTTACATGATCCAGCAGATGTTGGCAATTTGATGTTGGCAGATCCTGTGCCTTTTCTAAATCCAGCTTGAACATCTGGAAGTTCACAGTTCATATACTTTCGAAGCCTGGCTTGGAGAATTTTAAGCATTACTTTGCTAGCACATGAGATGAGTGCAATTGTGCGGTAGTTTGAACATTCTTTGGCATTGCCTTTCTTTGGGATTGGAATGAAAACTGACCTTTTCCAGTCCTGTGGCCACTGCTGAGTTTTCCAAATTTGCTGGTATATCGAGGGCAGCACTTTCACAGCATCATCTTTTAGGATTCAAAATAGCTCAACTGGAATTCCATCACCTCCACTAGCTTTGTTCATAGTGATGCTTCCTAAGGCCCACCTGACTTCACATTCCAGGATGTCTGGCTCTAGGTGAGTGATCACACCATTGTGATTATCTGGGTCATGAAGATCTTTTTTGTACAATTCTTCTGTATATTCTTGCCACATCTCCTTATTATCTTCTGCTTCTGTTAGGTCCATACCATTTCTGTCCTTTATTAGCCCATCTTTACATGAAATATTCCCTTGGTATCTCTAATTTTCTTGAAGAGATCTCTAGTCTTTCCCATTCTATTGTTTTCGTCTTTCATATTTTAATTTAATTATGGTGTCTGCCTTTCTGTATTCATAAAGAACTTGTAGTTTAACAATTAAATTTATCATTTAATTATATCCTTATTAGTATCTCATGTATGCTTTTATCCATATTGAGCCTGTTTCTCCCACAAGATAATATTCAAAGGCAATGGTCATACTACAAAACAATGTTAACATTTTTTTTAGTGTTTACTATATGCTGGGCACTACTATCCAGTACCTAGCATATTCCTAGATGCTTACTATCTATCACATATTAGGGGTAAGATGCATTATGTATCAAACAGCATAGTATCTATAAAAATTTAGAAAGAAAATATAATGGATTAGATGTGGGCTTCAGAGTCAGACAGGTCAGAAGGTCAGGTATTGATACTTTGCTCTTTTTAGTAGCTAAGTGATGTTAGGTAAATTACTGAATATTTCTGAGACCACATTTCTCTTGAAAACTGGGTATTCTTCATATGGTTTTTATAAAGTATCTTCACATAGTAGATGCTTAACGGTAATTTTTTTATATATATTTACTTTTTATTTTACTTATTTGGCTGTGCCAGGTCTTAGTTGTAGCACATGGAGATCTTTGATCTTTGTTGCAGCATGCAACATCTTTAGTTGCAGCATGTGGGATCTAGTTCCCTTATCAGGGACCAAACTCAGAGCCTCTGAATTGGGAACACAGAGTCTTAGCCATTGGACTACCAAGGAAGTCCCAACAATTTTTATTTATACTCCAAAAATTGATTATTCTAGACAGATATCATTTATAGAATGTCCTAGCTTTCCTCATAGCTCAGTTGGTAAAGAATCTACCTGCAATGTTGGAGATCCTGGTTTGATTCCTGGATCAGGAAGATCCGCTGGAGAAGGGATAGTCTACGCACTCCAGTATTCTTGGGCTTCCCTTGTGGCTCAGCTGGTAAAGAATCTGCCTGCAATGTGGGAGACCTAGGTTTGATCCCTGGGTTGGGAAGATTCCCCTGGAGAAGGGAATGGGCTACCCACTCCAGTATTCTGACCTGGAGAATTCCATGGACTATACAGTCCATGGGGTAGCAAAGGGTCGGACTCGACTGAGCCACTTTCAATTTCACTTTCATCTGTGTCAATCAAGATATAACTCTTCTTTCTGACCTTTGTCTGATATAGATCTGCTCCATTATTGGTCTTACAAATACTTTCTGCAAAGCACAGTTTATCTAATCAACTGCCCCAGAAAGGTTCACAAGGCTTATCAATATATAATATGAACGCATTATTTACTATTAATAGCTGGTATTACCTTGTAATCTATATCTGGATTTGCAATCCACTTCACTTAAATAATCATTGGATCATTTCCTTATCTCACAGAAAACAAGACCTACTATTACCAAGGTAGCTTTAAAGTGCTGAATATCCCAAATAATAGAAATTATGGAAAGGAGACATCACCAGAAAATAACTATCTTAGCAAAATTCTTGAGACGAAGGTAAATTAGTATTTTCTTCTATTTAGTTCATTGTTAATTCTCTGAAACATAAATTTATTACTGAGATTTGATATTTGACTCTATGTTCTCTTTAACAGATGTCTGATGCATTTCAGAGTTCTAGCATTTACAGACAATACATCAGCTCTCAAGTCATCACACTGGTGTAAGTAACTAATAACTGTTAGAAAAGATACCAACCTATCACCTATATCATTATATTTCAAATACCACTATAAAAGGAGTCTGTTGACAGATTACAATCATTAGCCAGTAAGTTACTAATGAATGACATCATCCTAAGCTAAATATCAGGCTAATTGTTTAGCACACAACTAAAGCAAAGTTTGAGCTATTTAGTGAAGTTCATTTTTAGTGACACTGAGAATACATTATTTCTTAAATTACATATGAATCATTTCTCTAGTATTTAAAGTTTTTATGTTCAGCAAATACTAACTGGTCTCTTAGACCAATGTTTGACGGTATAACATTTTTATTTAGCTGTAACATAAATACATATCCTGTTTTTTCATGTTTTTCTATTCTTGTAAGTTAGTTCAACACCTTGGAGAACTGCCCTAGAGTTCTTTTAGGGTAGAAAAGAGCATATCTATACCAGACTTTGATGCCAAGAAAATCCTTTTAGTGGCCACAACAGGAAGCAAAATAACTGTGCTGTGTTTTCTGCACAAGTTTGCAGAAATATGGACTAGCTAATGGAGCTCTGTGTGCTGTACTTCATCACTGTTGTGTCTGATTCTTTGTGACCCCATGGACTGTAGCCCACCAGGCTCCTCTGTCCATGGGGACTCTCCAGGCAAGAATACTGGAATGGGTTGCTATGGCTTCCTCCAGGGAATCTTCCCAACCCAGGGATCAAACCCAGGTCTCCCACATTGCACGTGGATTATTTACTGTCTGAGCCACCAGGTAAGCCCAAGAATGCTGGAGTGGGTAACCTATCCCTTTTCCAGGGGATCTTCCCGATCCAGGAATTGAACTGGAACTCATATATTGCCGGCAGATTCTTTACCAGCTGAGCCACCAGGAAAGTCCAGTGGAGCTCTGGAATAGGAGTTAAACAACCTGATGCAGCTTTGCTACTTAGTAACCCTCAAGTCTTGAATGAATCACTACATCACTCTGACTCTGCTTCCCTGTCTGTGAATAGCGATAATAACACATACACTGCATTCCTCATAAAACTATACTCACGATCAAAAAAGATAATGTGTATGGAAATATTTGCAAGTAAACACTTTTCCAATGAAGGCTATTATTGCTTTTACCTTAATCAAGGCCACCAGACTATGTCTGCCCTTCTTCCGCTGCTCCTGGAACTCAAGTGGACTCCTAGAATTGCAGGATGGTTCAAAAGCTCAACTAGAATTAATTTTGGGAATCGGTTTAATTTTTTTTTTTTTATTCTTTTTTGGGAATTGATTTTAGTATTGGAAACAGTGGGAGGCTAACACTAAAGGGTATCTTTCAAACAGGACTGCAACCACCCTAAGGCTTTTGCTTGGTTTTCCCACACATGTAACTTTGGGTATCTATAGGAAGTGTGAGCCCATGGAAAGCGATGGAGAGGCTACAGGTCCAAGGTTTTCATTTGGGCACACCTTGCCGATGGCTCAGACAGTAAAGAATCTGCCTGCAATGTGGGAGACCCAGGTTCAATCTCTGGGTCTGGAAGATGCCCTGGAAAAGGGAATAGCAACCCACTCCAGTATTCTTGCCTGGGAAATTCCATGGACAGAGGAGCCTGGTGTGCTACAGTCAGTGGGGTCACAAAGAGACACGACTGAGCTTCTAATACTTTTGACTTTCAACTGCTACTATAATCAAACTTGTATTAGCTGAGTGCTACCTAGGAATGACTATTTATTTATATAACAAAAGATAATCATTCATTAGAAAAATCTAAAGCATAATAATACCACTTCGGACACTGACCTCAGAGATGCTTGACAATTCTTACAAGTCCATTAGCCAGCCTCTTGGACTGTCCCCACCTGCATTCCAATACCAACCAAATCTGTCCTGAACATGACAGTCAGGTTAATCTTCCACAAGCACAGCTTTATTCAACAACTTCTCTTTACCACTACCCCTTGGCTAACATTCAAATCCTCTTCCATCTGAGCTCAGTCTCCTAGACACTGTCGTCACTGACTAACTTGGCATAGAGACAAAGTGCATAGTGTAATGGGCCTGGATTAGGGAGTCAGTTGTAGTGTATCTGGATCTTAGTTTAATTATTGTGTAATCTTTAGCACATTGCATGTTTATGTGCTCAGTTATGTCTGACTCTTTGAGACGCCATGGACTGTAGCCTATCAGGCTCCCCTCTTCATGGGATTTTCCAGGCAAGAATACTGGAGTGGATTGCCATTCCCTTCTCCAGGGAATATTCCCAACCCAGAGATTGAACCTGGGAAACCTGCATTAGCAGGAAGATTCTTTGCCACTGTACCGCCAGGGAAGCCTCTGAACACATTAGGTAGACTTTCAAAGTCTCAAGTTTTCCTTGTCTGCAAAAGGAAGGTAATGACACCTAAGGTGCAGGGTTGTTGTGGAGACTAAGTGTGATAATAAATGTGATAACATAGTACCTGGAACACAGAAGATACACAGTAAATGCTAATTAATATTATTGCTATCCAGTTATTCTGCAGTACTATTCCTCCTTTGCTCTGCCTGATAAGCAATTTTTGCTTGATGATGAAACAGTGATAAAAATATTTTAAGGTCTAGTGTGTATGTTACCTCTTCAATAAAAATTTCTCTGATACTTTAAGTAAACCATGACTTGCCTTATTTTCAGATAAGATAAACATCTTATTGCTTTGCCTCATTTATTATAAGTCATTTGTATAGATGTCATCTCTCTTAGAAATCTGGAAACCTCTTGAGAGTAGGAACTATGTTATAGTCACCCTTGTATCACCCCATAACACCTCATCACTTTTCATAGCAGCTCAATAAATGACTGATGAATGTAGGAATAAATGATCCCAGTTCCTGTGTGATACTTCTACTCTGTGCCTCAAGCCTTTCCTACATTTTTAGATGTGTAGAACCACTTGTCTTCTAAACTGAATAGCTGTATGCACACTGTCACCCAGCAAACGTAGGCAGCTGGATGATCCTGTGATTGACTTAAGGTGAAGGTACTACACACAGCTACAAAAGAACAGAAGTGAAAATATAAGAGTTCAGGGAATAAAGACATAATGCTCGTTTTTAGCAACATATGAAACCTTTACTGTGTTTTTAGTCCTGCTGACGACAGTGTGACAGCACATATATGGCTCGTATTCAAGGCGCCCAAATCAGTGAAGGAAAACACAAGAAGAGGAATTGAAAGCATCTTACGTCAAATGCTGAAGAACCACTCAGGATCCTTGACTACAGATCCTGATTCGCTTACACTTGAGGGTAAGCTTATGTTCTAGATGGAAGCAGTGTTACTTTCATCTTTTTATCCTGGACATATATCACAAGCCCCAGGCACAAAGCTGATTCTCATTTTTTAAAAGAAAAGTCATGGTTTTATATCAGAGCAACAGTTTGTATTCTTCATTATTAAAACACACTTAGATCATAATAATGCCACACCTTAAAACTGGTTCTCTGAGGGGAAAGCTGCTCTTTATTCTAAAGTAAGTAGTAAAACGTTGAACAATCCTTATAGTAGTGATGTATTCTTGTATTCTTTTCATGATCTCCTATGACTTTCAGACATAGGATTCGATCAGCCATTATAAGACAAGTCAATTTTTAAAAGTTATTTTTGTTTACTGACAGGAATCAGGTTCACCTGGAGGTCTTCCTGTTCTTCAAATGAAATATACTAGTAACTTTCCACTTTGAATGATATAGAATACAATCCCAATTAAATAAAAAGACGTTTCTCATGTGGAACTATGAAGATGGTATTTCCATATCTCACATTCATATATAGTAAAAGATCAATTCAAATAAGCCAATATTTTCTCCTTTCTGTTGACACTTTATCCTGAGATTCAAAATGATTTCTCTCTGGACCTACCATCACCAGCCCCAGGGTCAGTGACTAATGCTAGTCATTAAATTTACAATGGGCCTTTTCTTCTATTTCAGAAATCAGTAAGGTCAAAGCTGAAAAGATAATCAACAACCGTAAGTTCAGATACTTTTTAATTAAATGTATGTGATGATGTAAAACATATCAATCAAGATTTGTTATTCTGAATCAGACAGTTCTAATTGTTTTACATGTAACTCATTCAATCCTCACAACAATCCTAGATAAGTATTATTATTTCTTTTGGAAGGACTGATGCTGAAAAGCTGAAGCTCCAATATTTTGTCACCTGATGTGAAGAGTAAACTCATAGGAAAAGATCCTGATACCGTGAAAAATTAAAGGCAAAAGGAGAAGGGTTAGATAGCATCACTGACTCAATGGACATGAATCTAAGCAAACTCTGGGAGACAGTGGAGGACAGAGGAGCCTGGGCAACCATAGTCCATGGGGTCACAGAGAGTTAGATGCGATTTAGCAACTGAACAACAAAAATTATTATTCCACTTTAGAGATGAGGAAACTGAAGCATAAAGAAGTGAAGTAATTTCCTCAAGTTCATCCAGCTTGTAAATGATGGGGCCGGAATTCAGACCACGGAGTCTGGTTGCAGCGTCCACGTACTTAATGGTGTCTTTATACGCCTTGCACAGTTTCCATATCCTCCAAGTGCTGAAGAGTCTTGGAGATACTATGATGGGTAGGAAGGTGATCCAGGGGTTGCTAGTGATTCCTGTGTAGATTGCATTCTGTTCCTTTCAGTGAGAGACATTGTCAGATAGAACACAAGGATAACTCAGCTCAACCTCAGTTTTGTAGTCAAACAGGATCTTTCTATTCTCAACAGTATAACACTGACTCTTCCTGACAGGCTGTGGGAGACGACCAAGGATGTCAGCTACCTATGATAGAATCAAGGGTGGATCCACTGCTCAGGAAGGAGAGTGGCCCTGGCAAGCAAGTCTCAAAAAAAATGGCAAGCACTACTGTGGGGCATCTTTGATCAGTGACAGATATCTGGTGACTGCAGCTCACTGCTTTAAAAAGTAAGTTCATCATATTGCTTGAGGTTAGGGCTTCCCTGGTGGCTCAGACAGTTAAAGACTGCCTGCAGTGCAGGAGTCCTGGGTTTGATCCCTGGGTCGGGAAGAACCCCTGGAGAAGGGAATAGCTACCCACTCCAGTACTCTTAACCTGGAGAATTCCATGGAAAGAGGAGGCTGGTGGGCTACAGTATGTGGGGTTGCAAAGAGTCGGACACAATTGAGTGACTAAGACTTTATTTTAGGGAGGCTAAATGTCCAGTTTACACCTGTTATCCCAGGGTATTCAGCAATAGGATTCCTTCTCATTCCCAAGTGTTCTGGTTTGAAACACAAATCATATGATAAGCCAATCTAAGGCTTTCCTACCTTATCAGTAAGATTGGAAAAAGTAATTCATTCTTGACATCTTATTTCGCACATGATTCTTATCTCTCATCACTTCATACTGCAGACATCCCAAATGACTTGCAATTATTATCACACATAATCCTATTTCATACCTCCTTCCCACTCTCCACCTGCCTGTCTCCTTCTCTTCTTGTCTTTTAGGCAAGATTGACTTAGTTCTATAGTCTCATCAAAATGCTACTTTTCCTAAGAAATCGTCCAGTCCCTAGAGCATACAGATTTAAGTCCTCCTATTTTGTGGTCACACAACCATTTAGGCAATGATAACTTTTTGTGTTCATGCCCATCTTTCATTAGATTTAAATTTCTTTAAGGCATGAACTATTTAATTTCTACATCTTAATCATCTTACATAGTGTAGGTATAGGGACTCGAAGATTTTTCAAGTGAATTTTAAAAAATCAGATTGTATCACTGCTAATGGCTTGCAAGGCAAGAAATTGTCATCAATGTCATGAAAAGACTATAACAGATGCAACCTGTACCTCTATTTCTCTGAAATAAATGCAAAATACATGATTTTTGTTTCTTTTAGTTCACGAGATCCAAGGAACTATACTGTCACCTTTGGCACCAAAGTAAATCTCCCCTATATGCAACACTATGTTCAGCAAATTTTTATTCATGAAAACTACATCAAGGGTGAACTTCATGATGATATTGCAGTTATATTGCTTACTGAAAAAGTTTTATATAAGAACGATGTCCATTCAGTTTGTCTTCCTGAAACCACACAGATTTTTCCACCAGGTGAAGGAGTTGTTGTCACAGGATGGGGAGCACTTTCACATGATGGTAAGTTAAGTTTTGAGTAGGAACTTAATATGCAAGGTACAAAAGAAACAAGGGGAAAAAAATGATCTAGGGACAGAACGAAAGGATCATTTACCCCTGGAGGCCCAGTACTTCCAGGAAATGGTTCAAGGAAGGTGCATATGAAGTTATGACTTTGCAAATCCTGGATTTGGAACATTCCAAGGAGGCCAGTTTGGTAGTGTAAGCTCCTTGACCTGGAGAACCTAACTAAAAAGGTGCTGCTGCAAAGATGTAAGAAGGGAAATAAGGACAAAGAAAGACAGCATTAGAAAGATGTTTCAAACTATTCTTTAAAAATTTCTTTTTCTTTGGTTTGAGTGAGGGAAAGGGGTATTTTCATTCTTAGAATGTGAAAGTGAAGTTGCTCAGTCATGCCTGACTCTTCAAAATCCCATGGACTATAGCCTACTAGGCTCCTCCGTCCATGGGATTTTCCAGGCAAGAGTACTGGAATGGGTTGCCATTCCCTTCTCCAGAGGATCTCCCCAACCTAGGGATAACCCGGGTCTCCTGCATCACTGGCGGACACTTTACCATCTGGGCCACCAGGGAAGCCCAATTCTTTACAAATCTCTTTTTCTTTGGTTTGAGTGATGGAAAGGGGCTTTTTCACTCTTAAAAAAAAGTCAAGTACACGTCTTATATAGAGACAACAAAGCTAGTTTTCCATCCTGCTCTGCTAAAGAGCAGCTCTTTTGCTGATAATGTTTGTGTTCCTTAGGTGCATACCCAGTATTACTTCAGAAAGCACCTGTGAAGATAATTGATACAAACACTTGTAATGCTCGGGAAGGATATAATGGGATGGTACAAGACACAATGCTATGTGCTGGGTACATAGAAGGAAATATTGATGCATGCCAGGTAAGTCCGGACATTATTCACACTGACCATATAGTATACAAGCAACTATTATTTTATGTAAATTATCAATATGCAAGTAATTCTGTGCTTCAGTTAATTTACTTTTTACAATCCAGTCAAACTCCCTCTCGGCTCTGGGGCTAAAGTAATTGTCTCCTACATGCCACATGTGCTTGTAAGTGTTTAACAAATACATGTTGGACTTACTCCGAGTTAAGCACTGACTGAAGTCCTTCACAAATATGAATCCACTTAATCCTCATCACAACTTTGTGATGTAGATGTTATCACTACTATCATTTTATAGATGAGGAAATCGAGGCAGAGGAAGGTAATTTGCAAAAGGTCACAAAGCTAGCATGTGGGAGAACAGGTATATAAACCAAAATAGCCTATCATTACAGTCCATACTCTTAGCCATATTTCACTAAATTCTCAGTCTCAGAAATGTTTAAATTACTTCTAGACTATTTCTTTTACTTTGTAGCCTCATGGCTACAGTTTTGTTACATTTCTCAGATATGAAGCCTGCTACTCCAAAGATATCCATAATATATGTCTCCCAAAGCTTTCTCATGGAACACTTATCAGTTCATACTTCAGGACTCAAGTTTCCCCCAAAGAACCCCAGGGAATATATAGGCTAGTCCATCACAGTTGAGGTTAGATTTACATCATACACCCTACAGTCTCTATGAAGAGTGAACCACAAGCTCATCTGGGCTTACTACTTTGTGTATGTAAAGTATCTGGAAGTAAATTCTCCATAATGACAAATATTTTTATTTAGGGTGACTCTGGAGGACCACTAGTTCATCCCAACTCTCGAAATATTTGGTACCTTGTTGGAATAGTGAGCTGGGGAGCAGAATGTGGTACAATCAATAAACCAGGAGTCTATACACGAGTGACTGCCTACCGCAACTGGATTGCCTCAAAGACTGGTATCTAAGAGGAGAGCATCTTGTAGACACTGTTTTAGGTCATTTTTGCCTCTTACTTCTAAGCCTTATTTAACATGTATTTTAAATTGATGTGTATAATAATTATTGTGAAATAACTGTGGTCCTGAGGGAATATTTATGAACTTTAAGCAGACTCGACTAGACAGAACAAAAAATCTCATGTTTAGTTGAGAAAAGCCTAACTAAATAAAATGTTCCTATCAAAATTAACCATTACTATTTGTTTTCTATTTCTCGTGCCCACATCACAGTTATCTCTCCACACCATAACACTCTTGGTTTTAGTCATTCAGACTTTCTGGAATTGAGAAAATATGTCCTTGTCCACTGCAAGTTAGCAAGCCTCACTCTAGGAAACTGAAACCAATACCTTCTGAGAGTTGGTTGGAACACACTGTATATGCCTTCCTTTCTATCTTTTGTGGAAGGGATGTAGCTGTGAACTAAATCTGGTCTGAATTTAGGCATGGCTTAGAGAGTCTCCTATTTGTCATGGGGTCTTGATCAACTCTTGAAATCACTGTTTAAGAATTTCACCATAAGCAAAATTAGGCAAAACAACACCTTTTTGACTTACAGAAACCAGGTACACTAATTCTGCTGTGTTCATACAGGCTTCTGTGGAGATTCTTCATTTGTAACATGTAAAAAAAGAGTAGATATGAACCATGAAAGTATATTTTAATTAAAACAAATTTAAAAGCAAACTCTCTTTGTTCAATATGACAATTTTTTTTTCTTTTCTTTTTCTTCTTTTTTGTTTTTTTTTTTTGTTGTTTGTTTGTTTGTTTGTTCTCTAGTCTTTTACTATTGACCTTCTCTCTCTCTCCTTTTTTTTCCCTGTTATTCTTGCCACTTGGTTCACAACTTGTGAACCCTCTCCAGGGTGGTAAAAAAGCTACCTTGTTCATTCTATTAATTTCTGAGAGCTTAATATTGAAACTCGAACTAAAAATCTTAATTTATCTACTTAAACAATTGTAATATATAGTGGAACTATATGTAATTTAGTTCTGTGTTTTCCAAATCTCTAGTAAATTTGTTATCATATTTTACTAATTTAAAAAATAAAAAAGAAAGATAAAAAGCAAAAAAGAAATTGTCTTCAAGGCTGGAGAGAGAGGCTTGGGCAAGTGGCGGGGGGAGTAAGTGGTAGGGAGGTTGGGGGGTGGGGAAACAGTGGGTGTGGCCCTCAAAGGGCCCTGGAGGCTGGAGGCTCCTGGACACACTTGAGGATGATGCTGGCCCAGCCTCAGCAGAACTGAGGCTCCAGACAGCCTGTGGAGTTTGGTCTGGTGATCACACACAATCTGAATGAATTTCAGCTTGGAGTCTAGGAAGTGGCTCTCCAGGAAGCCACAGAGGTTACAGGCAGAGCCCAGGCATGCCTCCTCTCCCAGGGCAAGGCAGTTTGCACAGTGGGCAGGCTGCCTCCCCACACAGCAGGATTTCCTGGGGTTGGTGGCCATGCAGGTCTTGCATCTTCAAGAGATGCTGGGTGCCTGTGCACTGCTGGATCAACTCATGGAAAAAGCCATCTGGGGGTCATTGTCTAGTGGGAAGGCAGGCCCAGAAGGAGAGAGGTGAGCCAGACCCACAGGAGCAGGTTGACCAGCACTGAAGGTGGCCTCTGTTTGGGAGGAATATGTCTACCTGGTCTGGGGGCTTATGGTTTGTGGGCGTCTAGGAGCCAACCTCACACCCCAAATGGTGATGGAATAACCAAGAAGACAGCTCCAGAGTCAGAGATGTAGAAAATAAATTTATAGTGACCAGAGGAGAAAGAGGAGGGAGGAGGGATAAGTTGGGAGATGGGGATTGACATATACCTACTACTACATATAAAATAGATAAGGACCCACTGTATAGCCCAGGGAACTCCACTCAATACTCTGTAATGAATATGGCAAAAGAATCTAAAAAAGAGTGGAGCTGATTCACTTTGCTGAACAGCCGAAATCAACACAACATTGTAAATCAACTATACTCCATTAAAAAATCTTTAAAAAGAAGCTGAGACTGAGAGCTGAGGAGGAAGTTGAGGGTGTTCAGAGTCTGGAGGGACAGATACCTTCCAACCAGAGACAGATCCGTACCCTGCGCCTGTAGCTCCTGTTTTGAATATACTTTCTTCCCTCGTGGCTCAGCTGGTAAAGAATCTGCCTCCAATGTGGGAGACCTGGGTTCGATCCCTGGGTTGGGAAGATTCCCTGGAGAAGGGAAAGACTACCCACTCCAGTATTCCTGCCTGGAGAATTCCATGGACTGTGTAGTCTATGGGGTCTCAAAGAGGCGGACACAACTGAGCGACTTTCACTCACTCACTCACTCACTTAAAGTATATTCTGCTTAGTTATGTAAACTGTTAATTTTTTAAAAAAAGAACTACTACTAATTCAGTTCCTTTATCCATGAAACGATAATATTAAAATTATTTCCTGATAGACTTGATATTATCATTATGTTAAGAACACTGAAAGGACAGTTGATTGTCCCTACTACTATTTGCTGGGAACAAAAAGAACAGAAAGTTGGATTTGGAGACCGTCCCCTAGACCCAAAAGAATTGTTATTTGTGCCCTGAACAATGTAAGCAAATCTTGGAAGTTACCTATCACCCCAATCAGTCTGCTCAGTGGCCTGGTTCCAACTGGCCTGGAATCCGCTGGGTAGCTCCCAATGGGACCCAGTGGCTCTGTGGGCTTAACTTATGGCCATGGTTACCAGTTGGCTGGGTGGGGCATTGCACAATAGGATTTGCTTTCGCCCATGGCAGTATTAAGCCTAGCTTACACCAGCCTCCAGTAAACCTGCCTTATCTGCATGCAAGGTGGACACGATCCGTGTTCCAATGGTATGACTATCTTGCTGCCTTGTTTGTACCCTCTGTAGGGACAACGGATATCATGGTTAAGGTAGAGGCCTTAACTAATTTCACTAAACAGGCCCTCTTAGACAGTACTAAAGCCATTAAGGCTGAATACCGGCACGAGACCGATAGTCAACAAGTACTGTAAGGGAAAGTTGAAAAGAATTTTGAAGAGTGAGTTCAAGAGGGCATGAAACTGTTAACTGAAGAACAGATTCAGTAATTCAAAATAGGACTCACGGCAGCCCAGGGAGGGACTTGCACCATAATTAAAGTCGAATATATGCAATGAAAATATTCCCTTTTGGACTTCAGTCCTCTCCTGGGTGAAGGGAGACTGGTGGAAAACCATTGTAACTGTTGTTATAGTAATCTTGATCATCCTGCTTTGTGGGCCCTGCTTCCTACAATGCCTTGTGAATTTTGTAACCCAGAGGTTGACAGCATTCTCTCATATGGGTAGCAGGAGGGCTAAGGTACAATATATCTCAATAAATGATGCTCGTTATAGAAACTAAGAGCATCAAGAGGAGGGAATGAAGAAGGAATTCATAGGGTCTGGACTGCATCTCAGGCCTGTCCATGCTGGTCGTGCTAGGCCGCCTCTCCAATAGACTCTGAACTCTGTGCTTAGCGCCTGTGGGAATGACAATGGAAGGATAAGACCCCCTCTGGGCAGGGGAATCTTGAAAATCACATCCAGATTAAGAGAAAACAGACACTAATCACCCCTGCCTCTGGACAATATCTATCGGAATGTAACCGCAGTCTTATCGGTTATTAACTGGTTGGAATATAACCGCGGGCTTATTGATTATTAACTGTTTGAACACATAACACGTGAATGATGGGGTTATTGTGATTGTATTTACCCTTCCTTTGTAAGCCTCAAGGGATTTGGGCTGGTGGGTTTGGACACGTACACATGGGGTATAAAAGATTTTCACAAATGCTGGTCAGGGTCCTTGGCTAAGAGGAGACTTTGCCTTAGGCCCGCCGGTATAATAAACTAAACTCCACTATCTGCATTGTCCTTCTGAGTTTGTTTCAGAGAAAGCATGGCTATAACACTATTAATAGAGGTGTTTTGCTGTTTTAGAGGTGTTTTGGCTGTTTAATAGTTAATCGTTGTAAATTGAGATTTTGTGGTTTTAGGTAAAGAAAAATATCAGGTTTTTCCATGGTACTATTTTCAGAAATGTCAAACATGTTACTGTGACCCTTCCCATGTATTGTTTTATTGTCCAGAGAATTTACACTATACCTGAGACTTGTGGAACATTGTTTTTGTTAGAGGTGAGAATGTTAGGCCATTGAAGCAACAACCCTAACACACTTTTTCTAAATTCTGGGAAAGAAGCTTCTTCTACAGCACTATGAAGTATTGCTGGATTGTTTTTGGTGATTTGTTCTTTTGTAGCCATCTTAACCATTTATCTCCTTGGCCTTATATTTATTCATTAGGCTTTGGACATAGTCCTTGGTGGTGGCAGATTCTGTAATTGATTTTTCTATAAAACTAGTACCTAGATCCAGTTACTTTTCTACTGGACCTTTTTCAGAGTCTTGTCTTTTCAGTTTTAAGCTGCATATTTTTTTCTTGAATCACTCATCCTCAGACACAAGACTATCCACATACCTCTTCAGATCTGCTAATATGTGTGCTGGATTTGTTAGTTCACTCTTTTATGATGTCCTTTGAGGCTTTGCTTCCAATAGTACACGGACTTTTTGGTTCACTCATTTTCTCAGAGTGTTGGAGACTTTCAAAAACAAAAAGCAACAACAACAAAAAAACCTTGAATTTGTGTCATATGCTTCTGTTAGAAAATGTCACTCTTCTGGGAAAGAAGGGATCTTCACCCCTCAGAAAACTCTGAAGACTGGGTTTGTGAAGGCTGAAGATAAGTCCTTCCATTGTTCATGTTCTGTTGGGCTTTCAGTTTTTTCCTCTTTGCTTTTCTTTTTAGTCTCCTATACAAGTAGTAGCTATTGCATGAGGCTATGCAATATCTACAGAAGGCAATGGCAGCCCACTCCAGTACTCTTGCCTGGAAAATCCCATGGACAGAGGAGCCTGGTAGGCTGCAGTCCATGGGGTTGCACAGAGTCGGACACAACTGAGCGACTTCACTTTCACTTTTCACTTTCATGCATTGGAGAAGGAAATAGCAACCCCCTCCAGTGTTTTTGCCTGGAGAATCCCGGGGACAGGGGAGCCTGGTGGGCTGCCATCTGTGGGGTCGCACAGAGTCGGACAAGACTGAAGCAACTTAGCAGCAGCAGCAGCATGCAATATCTGTTATAAATGAACTTGCTTGGCCTGCTTAGCTCACAGCTTCAAAAAGTTAGTTGTCATTTCATAGCTTCTTAGTATTTCCTGTCAACTGAAAAATCCATGTGCATTTCTACTATTGATGAACCATTGAGAGGTCCTTCCATTACTCTCTATTGTCTCTCAGGTGAATATCAACATAGGAGCAATGGCCAAAATGACCTGGCACAGGGTCCATTCTATCAGGGGAGATCCATCAGGCTATTGTAAGGACTTCCCTACTGCACCTGGGAACCTGGAATAGTGAGAGGTTTGCTCATTTCTTTGGAGACAGCATCTATTCTGAACTTATAAATGAGTTGCATGAGCCCTGTGAGCTTGAGGGCACTTATCTCTGTTATAATCTCTTTTCTCTGCGCTCTTGTAGTCAACCTACTATGCTAGCTTTGCCAGATGGATATCCTTGATCTTAAGTTATCTGCAGCAGTGGTTTTCAAACTCTGAGCTCTTAGGATACTTCTGTTCTTCAAAATTATTGAGAATCCCAAAGAGCTTTTGGTTATATAGGTTATATCTACTGATATTTATCATATTCAAAGTTAAAATAGAAAAATATTTAATCCACTTAAAATAATAATAAACTCATTATATGATAACATAACAGAACTTTTATTTTAAAATAGCTGTATTTTCTAAGGGGTTTCCCTGGTGGCTCAGGCTGTAAAGAATCTGCCTGCAATGCAGGAGACCCAGATTTGATCCCCAGGTATTTTCTAAGACAAAAATATGAGAAAAATGGCATTGCTTTATAGTTTTGCAAATGCCTTTCATATATAGCTTAATAGAAGACAGCTGCATTCTCATCTCTGCTTTGTATTAAATTTGCTGTTTTGGTTAAAGTATATGAAGAAAATCTGCCATTGACACAGGTATGCAGTTGAAAAAAGGAAGAGTAAGGCAATATTATTTCTAGATAGTCTCCTTTGATAATACTATTTAACAAGTGTAGCTTCTCCCAATGTAGAATTCAATGAAATTTTTGTGCTGTTATATTAAAATCCATTAGAAGACTTTGCATTTTGAGTGAATGTTTTATCCATATGTGATTCTGTTGCAGTATTTATTGGTCATTTTGAGTTATTCCTATGTTTCAAGTATTGACATCTTCTATTATATAATACCAAAAAAATCATACTCATTAATATCAGAACTAATATCATCATAAAAATCTTTCATTATCTGGGGGGGTCAAGTTCACATGACTGCATGCTAAGTAACTGCATTCATGTCTGACTCTTTGTGATCCCATGGACTGTAGACTGCCAGGCTTTTCTGTCCATGGAATTTTCCAGGCAAGAATACTGGAGTAGGTTGCCATTTTCTCCTCCAGGGGATCTTCCCATCCCAGGGCTTGAACCTACGCCTCTTACATCTGCTGTGTTGGCAGATAGGTTCTTTACCTCTAGTGCTACCTAGGAAACCCAAGTTCACAAGGACATGTACACATTTACCAAAATTCTAATTTTTCACAATAAATCTCAAATTTTATCATTAGCAACATATATCTTCAGTTGTTTTCCTTATGATGGATTTACTTCCTTCATTTTCAAGATAATGTCTACCAAATGCTGATTCTAAATAGCCACAGTTTTCAGTCACTCTTTTCAAATAAACTCTTGTTCCATGATAAAACTGGTGAGTTCAGCTTGCAAGTTGTACAATCACTCAACATACAGCAGAAGTGCTCATGTGTACTTCCCATTTTGTCATTTAGAATATTACAAAGACAGGTACTCAGTGTCAAGATTTCATACAATTTGTCATTTTTAATGTTTCATTCAAGGCATTCTTGATGAAATTATATCTTCCTCTGTAAATATGTGACTTTGAAAAATATGAGGATATGATGATTCCTAGTACAGTTTGTTTCCACTACCTCCATTAGCTAAAGTACTAGCATTTGTAGCCACCACTGCTTTGGTACAACTGGTATGATTTCACAGACCTCTTGAAAGGTATTAGGGTTCGCAAAGGGCTCATTTTCAGTTCAGTTCAGTTGCTCAGTCATGTCCAATTCTTTGCACCCCCATGGATTGCAGCATGCCAGGTTTTCCTGTCCATCACCAACTCCCAGAACTTACTTAAACTCATGTGCATTGAGTAGGTGATGCCATCCAACCATCTCATCCTCTGACTCTCCTTCTCCAGCCTTCAGTCTTTCCCAGCATCAGGGTCTTCTCTAATGAGTCAGTTCTTTGCATCAGGTGGCCAAAGTATTGAAGTTTCAGCTTCGACATCAGTCCTTACAATGAACATTCAGGACTGATTTCCTTTAGGATGGACTGGTTGGATCTCCTTGCAATCCAAGGGACTCTCAAGAGTCTACTCCAATGCCATAGTTCAAAAGTATCAACTCTTTGGTGCTCAAGTTTTTTTATATTCCAACTCTCACATCCATACATGACTGCTGGAAAAATCATACCTTTGTCTAGACAGACCTTTGCTGGCAAAGCAATGTCTCTGCTTTTTAATATGCTATCTAGGTTGGTCATAACTTTCCTTCCAAGGAGTAAGCATCTTTTAATTTCATGGCTGCAGTCACCTTCTGCAGTGATTTTGGAGCCCCCCAAAATAAAGTCTGTCATTGTTTCCATTGTTTCCTCATCTATTTGACATGAAGTGATGGGACCAGATGCCATGATCTTAGTTTTCTGACTGTTGAGTTTTAAGCCAACTTTTTCACTCTCCTCTTTCACTTTCATCAAGAGGTTCTTTAGTTCTTCTTCACTTTCTGCCATATGGGTGGTGTCATCTGCATATCTGAGGTTATTGATATTTCTCCTGGCAATCTTAATTCCAGCTTGTGCTACATCCAGTCCAGCATTTCTCATGATGTACTCTGGAAATAAGTTAAATAAGAAGGGTGACAATATACAGCCTTAATGCATCCTTCCCCAATTTGGAACCAGTCTTTTGTTCCATGTCCGGATCTAACTATTGCTTCCTGACCTGCATATAGTTTTCTCAAGCGGTAGGTCAGGTGGTATGGTATTCCCATTTTTTGAAGAATTTTCCACAGTTTGTTGTTCCACAATCAAATGTTTTGGCGTAGTCAGTAAAGCAGAAGTAGATGTTTTTCTAGTACTCTTTCACTTTTTTGATGATCCAGCAGATGCTGGCAATTTGATCTGTGGTTCCTCTGCCTTTTCTAAATCCAGCTAAATTCCTGGTTCACATACTATTGTAGCCTGGCTTGGAGAATTTTGAGTGTTACTTTACTAGCATGTGAGATGAGTGCCATTGTGTAGTAGTTTGAACATTTTTTGGCATTGCCTTTCTTTAGGATTGGAATAAAAACTGACCTTTTCCAGTCCTATGGCCACTGTTGAATTTTCCAAATTTGCTGGCATATCAAGAGCAGTACTTTCACAGCATCATCTTCTAGGATTTGAAATAGCTCAACTGGAATTCCATCACCTCCACTAGCTTTGTTCGCAGTGATGCTTCCTAAGGTCCACTTGACTTCACATTCCAGGATGTCTGGCTCTAGGTGAGTGATCACACCATCGTGGTTATCTGGGTCCTGAATATCTTTTTCGTATAGTTCTTCTGTCTATTCGTGCCAGCTCTTCTTCATATCTTCTTCGTTAGTTCCATACAATTTCTGTCCTTTATTGTGCCCATCTTTGCATGAAATGTTCCCTTGATATCTCTTATTTTCTTGAGAGATCTCTAGTCTTTCCCATTCTATTGTTTTCCTCTATTTCTTTGCATTGATCACTGAGGAAGGTTTTCTTATCTCTCCTTGCTATTCTTTGGAACTCTGCATTCAAATGGATATATCTTTCCTTTTCTCCTTTACCTTTGGCATCTTTTCTTTTGTCAGCTATTTGTAAGGCTTCCTAGGGCAAACATTTTGCCTTTTTGCATTTCTTTCTCTTGGGGATGGTCCTGATCACTGTCTTCTGTACAATGTCACTAACCTCTGACCATAGTTCTTCAGGCACTCTACCAGATCTAATCCCTTGAATCTATTTGTCACTGCCACTGTGTAATCATAAATGATTTGATTTAGGTCATACCTGAATGGTCTAGTGCTTTCCCTAGTTTCTTCCATTTAAATCTGAATGTGGCAATAAGGAGTCCATGATCTGAGCCCGAGTCAGCTCCTGGTCTTATTTTTACTGACTGTATAGAGCTTCTCCATATTTCACTGCAAATAATATAATCAATCTGATTTCAGTATTGACCATCTGGTGACGTCCATACGTAGAGTCATCTCTTGTGTTGTTGGAAGAGGGTGTTTGCTGTGACCAATTGTGTTCTCTTGGCAAAACACTGTTAACCTTTTACCTGCCTCGTTTGGTACTCCAAGGCCAAACTTACCTGTTATTCTAGGTATCTCTTGACTTCCTACTTTTGCATTCCAGTCCCCTATAATGAAAAGGACACCTTTTTTTGGGTGTTAGTTCTAGAAGGTCTTGTAGGTCTTCTTAGAACCATTTCATTCATCTTCAGCTTCTTCAGCATTACTGGTCGGGGCATAGACTTGGATTACTGTAATATTGAATGGTTTGCCTTGGAAATGAACAGAGATCATTCTGTCATTTTTTGAGATTGCATCCACGTACTTCATTTTTGGATTCTTTTGTTGACTATGATGGCTACTCCATTTCTTCTAAGGGATTCTTGCCCACAGTAGTAGATATAATAGTTATCTGAGTTAAAATCACCTATTCCAATCGATTTTAGTTCACTGATTCCTAAAATGTCAATGTTCACTCTCGCCATCTCCTATTTGACCACTTCCAATTTGCCTTGATTCATGGACCGAATATTTCAGGTTCCTATGCAATATTGTTCTTTACAGCATTGGACTTTATTCCCATCACAAGTCACATCCACAACAGGATGTTGTTTTTGCTTTGGCTCGGTCTCCATCTTCTCTTGTGAGAACTCCAAAATTATAATTCACTGCTGAACTACCGCCAACAGGAGAATGTTGGATTCAACCAAAAAAATATACCCCATGTCCAAGGGCAAAGGAGAAGCCCCAGAGCATGATAGAAGGGGCAAAATCACATTTAGAATCAAACCCCATACATACCAGAGACGTTCCGAGGGCTCAAACAAATCTTATGTGCACCAGGACCCAGAGACTCCACAGAGACTGAGCCAGAACTGTGTCTGAGTGTCTCCTGCAGATGGACGGGTCAGCAGTGGACTGCTGCAGGGACAGGGCCTCTGGGTGCAGTAGACCTGGGTATGGCATAAGCCCTCTTGGAGGAGGTCCCCACTAACTCCACTGTAGAGCTACCAGAACTAACACAGGACTCTTGGAGGGCACAAACAAAACCTTATGTGCACCAGAACCCGGGACAAAGGAGCGGTGACCCCACCAGAGACTGACCCAGACTTGGCCATGAATGTCCAGGAGTCTCTGGTGGAGGCGTGGGTCAGCGGAGGCCTGCTGCAGGGTTGGGGGCATTGAGTGCAGCAGTGTGTGCATGGGAACTTTTGAAGGAGGTCACCATTATCTTTGTTACCTCCACCATAGTTTGGCCCCAGGTCAAACAACAGGGAGGGAACACAGCCCTGCCCATCAACAGAAAATTGGATTAAAGAGTTACTGAGCATGGCCCCACCCATCAGAACAAGACTCAGTTTCCCCCTCAGTCGGTCTCTCCCATCAGGAAGCTTCCATAAGTCTCTTATCCTCCTCCATCAGAGGACAGAGAGAATGAAAACCACGATCACAGAAAACTAACCAATCTGATGACATGGACCACAGTCTTGTCTAACTCAGTGAAACTATGAGCCATGCCACTTAAGGCCACCCAAGATAGATGAGTCATGGTGGAGAGTTCTGACAAAACGTGGTCCACTGGAGAAGGGAATGGGAAACCACTTCAGTATTCTTGCCTTAGAACCCCATGAATAGTATGAAAAGGCAAAAAGATAGGACACTGAAAGATGAACTCCTCAGGTCGGTAGGTGCCCAATATGCTACTGGAGATCAGTGTAGAAATAACTCCAGAAAGAATGAAGAGACGGATCTAAAGCAAAAACAACACCAGTTGAGGATATGACTGGTGATGGAAATAAAGCCGAACGCTGTAAAGAAGGGGCTCATAGCATGTAGTTAAAATATGGCTCATTGTGGTGACCTGACAAACAAGGGATGAAATCACAGTGGCCACATTGCCCTGTATCACCTTAAGGTGACATCCTGTTTTTCCCTGATGGGGCCACTTTCTTAAGACTACGTGACCACCCAACCATGAAACCCATTCATCTACATGACCATAAGACCCCAGCTGCTGGCTAAAGATAAACTGAGGCTCCCTCCCTCCAGAGCACAATTTCCCACCGATAGGGTATAAGAAGGACTGGCTGTGAAAAGAGAGCACTGGTTTCTCTCTAAAGCCAGTCACTTTCTTTCTTTCTTCTTTTCCTATAATAAATCTTTCTCTGTCTGAATTCCTGGCTCACTCTCTTTTACTCCGTGCTCGCCTTACGAAAGGGTTTTAGAGATCCTCGGGGGTCAACAGTCACACTTTCAAAACCACTAATTGTTCTCAAGGGTAGATTATATAACCAATATCCAAAATAATCTTAGCAATCCAGGTGGCTCAGTGGTAATGTAAGGTATAGTTCAGGGGAGGCAGAAAAGGAAAGACGACCTCAACAGAAGTAGGTTACCTTTATTCAGGCAAGGAGGGGCGACAGTCGGCCTGACGACCAGGCTGAGCGCCGAGAGGGATCAGGGAGGCTTCATACTTATAGGGAGGTTTGTGGAAGCGGTAAGGGAAACATTAATCAGGTGGGATATTTTGAGTATTCTTCTGTTGAGATGACATTTGTAGTTGGGCAGGGGGCAATAAGTCTTCTGGGCAGGTGTAGGGGGTGGAAGGTTTCTGGACAGGGGGTGATAAGTCCCAGATAGATGCAACCAGCCTGGAGCATCAGGGTGGAACTAAAGTTTTATTTTGTTTGCTCCGAAGTTAGATGATTCAGCAAGGGGCCTTTGAGACTGTTGTTTTCTTTTCTAGGCCCAAAAGACTCCTTCAGGTAAAGAATCCACCTGCCAATGTAGGAGACACAAGAGACTGGGGTTCAGTCTCTGGCTCAGTAAGATCCCCTGGAGTAGGAAATGGCAACCTACTCCAGTATTCTCGCCTGGAGAATTCCATGCACAGAAAGCCTGCTTGTTTAAAGTCCATGGGGTCGCAGAGTCTGACATGACTGAGCAACTGAGCACATACATGATGATTCCTAGTATGGTTTGATTCCACTACCTTGATTTGCTAAGGTACTAACAGTTTTAGCCACCACTGCTTCTGCACATTGGTGTGATTTCACAGACCTCTTGAAAGGATCTTAAGGATCGTCCAGGATCAACAGCCACGCTTTTAAAACCACTGTTTGTTCTCAAGGGCAATGTGCATAACCAATATCCAAAATAATCCTATCAACTATATATAACCAAAAATCACTAATCTATATACTCATAAATGACAGAAGCATGTGGAAGAGGCAAGAAACCAGAAAGAGTGATGAGGTCAATCAAAGATTTATCAGAGGAAGTGACTGTGAAATAAAGCCTTATAACATGCACTAGAAGAATCCAGGAAAAGACTTCCTGGTAAAGGGGTGGAGGTACTTGGGAATGGCATCCAAAATAGAGAAAACACATTGTCAAACACCATGACTGAACATAGCATCATGCATTAGTCAGGGTAGGTTAGAGTATACTGTGCTAATTCAGCTCAGTTCAGTCACTCAGTCGTGACCGACTCTTTCCGACCTTGTGAATCGCAGCACGCCAGGCCTCCCTGTCCATCACAAATACTGTGCTAACACACACCTAAATCTTCATAGTTTACCACATCCAAATTTATTTCTCCCTCAAAGACTATTATTGATACTGGCCAGGGTTCTTGGCCTTCCCCAATCAATAGACCTTAACTAGAGGCCAGACAAGAGATTCAGGCAAGGCTTTATTGGGGTCCCTGCTGTAGCAGAGGGGAGCGAGAACAAGTAACAGTTGCTCCTTGAGGAGGGGTGAAGGGTAGGTGAGGTTAGGGGTGTGTTCTGCAGGTCAGGACTGAGCGGTGACTTATGTGTTCTGCCCATCTCTCTGGTCCTGTTGAGTTCAGAGCTTGTTTGCAGTACTCTGTTTTTGCTCCAGGCTTTTCAAATGGACAGAGGAGCCATTTGAAGGACACTAAAGGTGTCAACTAAAAAGTAGAGTCACAAACCTGAAAGTAGTTATTTCATTTGGTGGGAATGTTTAGGACTCTGAGCCTGGGAGAGAGCATCTCAGTAGCTCTGAGAAAACAGCTCTAAGGAGACAGGAGGGAAAATCAGGCTATATACAAGCTATATACAAAAGGGAGCAGACAGTCTGAACATCAAATATCACGTATCAAGTTAAGGAATTTAGCCTTCTCTGTAAAGGAAGATGCAAGCCTCTGGGCTCACTGAATTCATTCCTTTCATATGCACCTCAGCTATCTGGGCCAGGCTGCTTCCTTGTTCACTTTGCTTCTTGCATTCCCCCAGCTCCTCAGCCATCACCGTGGGGAGTGACTCTCGGTGTGGGGAGGCTTCATTCACATTTGGAGGCCAGAAATTGCTGATGCTTGAGTCATTTCTTGTTTATTAATATGTCAGGAGATATTTTCATCTCACAAAGCCTACAGTCCATGGGGGTCACAAAAGAGTTGGACACAACTAATCACTCACTTCACAACACTTCAGAAGTGGCTGTTGGTTTTTTGTGGTTTTTTTTTTTTTTTTGTCTTTTTGTATCCTTTGGTCCAGAATTTGCCCCAGCTGCATATGCATGCAGTTATTTTTAGTCCCATATAGCTTCTTTGTACTTTGTTGCTCAAGGAGAGGCTTGTCCAGATGCAAGCCCTGCAGCACCGCTTCAAAGGGTCCCAGGTCCTAGTCTGTCTCACTGCCAGTAGGACAGCTCTCCAAGGCAGCTGGATCAGCAACTAAGGCTTCTTTTGTCTTGTGGGATTGTCACATGGACATGTGGGTTCCACAATCCATGACAGAGGAGGAGAACGCTGCTGATAACTCTGTTAGGGGAAGCACACTGATTGAAACCGCCCACCCTGGCCAGGCACCATAGTAACCATTTGTATGAGTTATTTTACGACAGGAGGTTCTGGTAAGGAACAGGGAACTAGTAAGCCTCTACCAACCAGAAGAGTTCGGGAAAGGTCAAAAGGAGACACCACCTGTCCGACCACCTCCCAGAATCCTCCTCTCTGGCATCCATCTTGGCTGAACAAGGCGTGCACCACCAGGAAAGACTCTTGAGTCAGAATGATTGGCTAAGGACAACCCGGAAACTAATCCCATCAACATAAAACCCAAGCTGTGATCCACGTGGCAGAGCAGTTCTCCTGGGTTCGCTTACCCTCCTGCTCTCCACCCGGGTGCCCTTTCCCAATAAAATCTCTTGCTTTGTCAGCACATGTGTCTCCTCCGACAATTCATTTCTGAGTGTTAGACAAGAGCCCAGTCTCAGGCCCTGGAAGGGGTCCCCTTTCCTGCAACAGGTCTACTAACAGAACCAAACATGAATCCACTAATGCTCCTAGACCACTAGCCATAACTCCTCAAACGGCCCCTTCTAACTTTAAGGGGGCTGAGAAATGTGAGAGAGAGCTTGGATATTTGGAGAGCCTTACACTTCTCTGGCTGAAACTAGTTCTTTAAAACAGACCCCTGGCACAGAGATAATTTCTAAGAGTAAAGAGTTAAGGGCTCTGTTAATCAACCAGAATAATGACTAGTAGGAAGATTCACACTGCACTTTCAGACCAAAAGTGAATAGAAGTCAAGGAGGAAAGATCAGAAAATAAGCAAGAGATTCTTTATGGTATAAAGAGCAAAATCTCAGTCTAGTATTGGAGAGCTAACTTTTTTCCTTTAAGTGGGTAAAAGAGGGAAAGGGAAACTGTTGGGGCCAGTGTGAGGAAAGCAGGAGAGACTCCATCTTGAGGCCTGTCATCCTTCTTAAAGACAGGATGTGAAGTGGGCCTGAACCCTGCCCAAGAGTGAGGAAACCATTGCTAGTGAAAACCAGGTCTCCTGGAGACTTCCCTCCCTACAGATGGCAAACAGAGACTGTAGTTGAGGTCAGGCTGCCCCAGTTAGATTAACCATGGAGACACCCTCCCTTGATATATAATCATTGTTGTTCCCCTCCTTTAACCTCAGATGTTTGTTCTCTTAGCACCTACTTGTTGTAAAGCTCAATCATATACAACAAAAAGGTTGCTAACATGTAACCAGCCTCGTAGTAGGGATATAAAACCGGGCCTCTCAGAAACATCAGGGTCCTTCTTGGGAACGGATTCCCCTTGGACCCGCTGGTGTAATAAACGGTACTCCACTGTCTTGAGTGCCCTCCAAGGTGTGGTTTGCGACTCCAGATTCCACAACAAAACAGGTACTATGTGGGGAGAAGTCTAGAATTACACAAATTTCTATCATAATGGGGGCTTTCCTGGGGACTCAGATAGTAAAGAATCTGTCTCCATTGCAGGAGACCCAGGTTCAATCCTTGGGTCTGGAAGATCCCCTGGAGGAGGAAATTGCAAACCCATGACAGTATTCTCACCTGGAGAATTCCATGGACAGAGGAGACTCTCAGGCTACAGTCCATGGAGTCACTAAGAGTTGGACACAACCGAGCAATTTTTTTTTTCTTTTTTTATATATAATAATGCTTAGGGGAAAAAAAAAGTTATACTAAACTACTATGTCTCTACTGTGTAAAACTTGCATAAAAAGTCTAAAAGGAAATATAGGATGATTTTAACAACTAATCCTGGTAATATTTATATTTTCCATAATGAGCATGGTTACTTTGTAACCAAAGGAAAAACTTAAGCTTCATTTAAAAATGCCAATCTAAATGATACATTATCTACAAATAATAAGTCTGATATTGAAATGTGACATTCGTTAATGTGGTGAACATGCTTTCCTCCACCTTAAACTGGGATGTGTGGCTTGATATAAAATTTGACTGAAAATTTTGCATCAAGTAGTCCCAGCAAATCATATGGCTGCATAACCACAAAGAACTGAAAAGTTCTAATTATGTTTCTTTAAACTCAAATGTGACATGTTTATATATGATATACATATTTATTACAACATACATTCTTGCTTTCCACAAGCATGCTACTGAAATTTACATTAATCCAATTTCTATAAACTGAATTACATTTTAAATTACCAAAATAGCTTGTACTTAAATAATGCATTACTTTGAATTATTTTTCTCTGTGTGTGTGTGTGTGTGTGTGTGTGTGTGTGTGTGTGTGTGTGTTTACCTCTGAAATCTTGGCTTTTTGTTTTTTGCAAGCAGGAGAGAACACCTATGTTTTATCATTTCTCCCAGCAGAGGGCAGTGCAATCCAAGCATCATGCTTCACAATTTTAAATGAAAGTCAGACTTGGCGTAGTTATCACTTGGCAATTCTTATGCATGGGCAAAGTATAGTCCCACTAGGAGATAAGAGAATAGACAAAGGAAAAAATTCCCTTTCAATCCTTATTTCAGGAATATAAATAAGGAATACAAGGAATATAAACTGAGATGATTTGTGCATATTCTTATCAACCTGTGCCAAGCATCAAGTGTATGGAGATGGTAACAGCTCAGAGGGCAAATAGCTTTTAATGTGGGTGTCTTCACAACTAGGGAAGGTTAAAAATGGTTCTGGGAAGAAGCACAGACTAAGTTCTATTTTTAAAATCTACTCCTGCAGAGGACAGTATAAAGTTTCAGGATAATTAAAAATATATTTATTAAGTAATGGATTCTGCTTTAAAAAAAAAAACAAAACATATTATCTAGTGAGGAGAAAGTATAAATACACAGCAAACTCAGATGCAAGATGGCATTTGTTATAATAGCTGCCTGTTTTATAACATCCAAACTCCATTTCTTATTTCTGGGCACCCCAGGGGCCCCTGAGAGAGAAGTCAGGGCACAGAGGTATGGGTTTACTCTTGAGCTTCATGCCCAGTGGACAGCAACCTTTGAGGAGGTCGCTCCAGACCTCTGCCTTGAGGGATTTGCAGATGTGACTGTAGCGACAGTGATGATTACTACAAATCTCCCGAGGCAGGGGCTTTGCTCTCCTCTGTTGCACCTGCCCAAGAGAATGTAGAAAGTGCAACATTCCTTCAGCCATTTCTCCCTGGCACCAGACAATGCCCAGCTGTGCTGGTTGGCCTGGCCGGCCAGGGAGCAGCCGATGGTAGGGTCCAACCCCACACCTGTGCACAGGAGGGGTCTGCTGGCCCCACTGCAGGTGGACCGCCAAGTATTTTCTGAATTTACGTATGCTCAGAACCATAAACATAGTTATTAAATCTGGTCAAGAAATACAAAATATGTTTGTTGCCTACAAACCTGGAGAGTATAAACTAAATATGTGAAATACTAGTGGACAAAGCGAGGCAGGACCAAGTTTGGAAAAGTACATTTTTTTTTTTTCTAGCAACACGACCTATTGCTAGAGAAGCTTTAGGGTAGTTTAGGCCTTGATGGAAAGGAAGGATTTAGACAGGAAGAAACTGTGGGGGAAAGGCTGGCGTTTTGAGTGAGGAGAATAATGAACTTGAACAAAATAATGAAGATGACACATTTGAGCACACTAGAAAAGAAATGCACATTATGGAGTACGAGGATGGGACCTGGCACAAGGGGTTAATCTAGAGACGTGCTTCTCACTTTGGAGCCCTAAAGGAAGGACTGGGGTGTGCAGTTATCATAAGAATCCTCAAATCTATTAGTGCTCCAAACAATACCTTGTGAATATATATTACTTCCCACTTCCAAATATGTATAGATGCTATTGAAATTTATAAAATGTAAATTTATTTAAAGGAGCTGTTGAATTAAAGCTGTTTTAACATTTCTCAAAGAATGCCATTCTTCAGGTCTCAACTTAAATCTCATATCCTCAAAGTTTTTTCCTCATTCTCCCACAAAATAGTGCCCATGACCTCTCCATTCTCCAGCTCCATTCTGCTTTAATTTGTTTCTTAGCACCAAAAACCAATCTGGAAGTATATTATGTGTCTATTCACTTACTCCCTGTCTCCTCTCTTTGACTGTAAGCTATGCTAAAGAAAGGGTTTTATTGCATTCACTACCAAAACACCAACACCTATAATAGTGTCTCTACACAATAGGCCTCCAGTAAATGTTTGCTGAATAAATGAACAAGTCTGTAAAATACTAGATCCAAATGCATGCTACAAGGCAAGAGAATTGATGAGGTTATAGGCTGTCATCTTTGTCCTCACAGTTAGTAATTTAAATTAAAATAACAGCAGAAGACTCTTCACTTCCTCTTTACAGTCATCATCATCTCTTTGCATAAAATGAGAATTTCTTATTAATATAAGAGATACCACAGAAGAGCTAGCCCAATTATGATGCACATAAGAGGGAAATGAGTCTTTGTTTTAAAAGGCTGCAGCTTAATCATGTGAAAGAACATTGCTTTTGAGATATAAGTAAATGACATAACCATTCATTTCAGTACTCAAATGATAGAGACATTAATCAGAGCTTCCCCTAAACTCAGACAGATTAAATCTCTACCATATTATTTAAAATTAGGTAATATATGTTGTCACTTGGATGCCTAGTCATTCATTCCTGAAACATTTTGAACTCCTGCAACCCCAGTTACTGTAGGAAAATGATCACGTCATGATATTGCTTAAAGGTGTGTTAAAAACAAGATCTGTGATTATACATTAAGCAAGCAAGTCATCAAAGGAAAAACTAAACATTTGACAAGAAATTTGGTGTGATGCAAAGTTCTCAGTAAATAATATTATGTCAGGACACATCTGAATTTTTAATATCAATGTTACATTATTGCTACCTAGACATGTTTATTCGTTTCCCTGACCTTTATTCTGACATATCAATTAGATTACCACTAATTATAGGACAAAAGTTGGTAACTCTATCATTTTATGTTATTGAGCTTCCTCTCCCAAGAATTTGACCAGGATGTTGTCTTCACTTCATTGTCTTCCTGTGAGAGGAGTGTGAAAATAGTGGTTATCCTGTGTTCTTCTCTACAGTCTGGTTGTTATTATTTAAACACATTACAGTAGCAAATTTACTCTGGCTGTTTGGCCATGAGTGAATAGAATGCATTAATATAAATCACAACGTGTTGCACTGTACTCAGTCACTCAGCCATGTCCAACTCTTTGTGACCCCATGCAGTGTAGCCCATCAGACTCCTGTCCATGGGATTCTCTAGGCAAGAATACTGGAGTTGGTTGCCATTTCCTCCTTCAAGGGCTCTTCCCAAGCCAGGGATCAAATCTGTGTCTCCTGCATCTCCTGCATTGCAGGTGAATTCTTAACTGATGATGCACTGGAGAAGCCCTATAAATCAAAATGATAAGCAAATAAACAACTACACACGGAATAACCTGTTTATCTATACACTCACCTATTACTCCCTCAGAGTTATTTCTGATATGTCCAACCCCAAAAAAGCCTAAACTCCACCTCTTGCAAATCAAGAATAAGAATTTTTACAGTGCTAATGACTTGAATAGTTGTATGAATAACTCTTTCCCCCACCAAATCATCTGTTAACCTATGAATTTATCATGGTTTTCCTAGTAGGACAGCCTCCTCTACATACTTGGAGCCCAATAGATACGATTTTTCCATTTCTCTTTTCTATCTCAATCAATTAGTTTTAGGCAAGAACACACAGATTCTGTATCTACAATGTAAAGCTATTGTTGATTGTTTTCTTTAAATAAGGTGAATAGAACTTGACCTCTAGGCAGAAAACCTAATCATAGGGGATCTTAGAATCACCAATGATCTTAGTCTCGATTTCCTTGAAAACAGAACCTGAAGCAAAAAAAATCCCCTTACTTTTACTTTTGGGCATGCAATTCTAGGAAAGAAACAATGAAGGAAAGGTGCCAATGAACAGGAAGCCATGGAAAGAAAGTGTAATTAGGTAGATTACCAGTCTGGCTAGAACTTTATATCAAGTAAATGTAGTATCTTCAGAAAGTCTACATGAGCTACTGTGTTGCTCCATAGTCTGACCAGGGAGCAAGAGGAAGAAGAGTTGATCTACCTTCTCCTGTCTGCCTTTGAACAAAGTTCATCATATAGTGAATCAATAGTGGCACACTTTCAGGTTGTACCACTCGATCCTTCCAGGACTCATGGGGAATCTTAAATAGCAAGACCGGAGTGATGGCATTCATAGCACCCGCCACAATACATGAGGGGAGCAAGTGAGTAGAAGCAAGTCAGTGATACTGCCTACCTGTCCATATTCAGTCTCACAGACTAAGCTGGGCAAGCCACTGCACCTTCTGTGTGTCTCACAGGTAAAAGAAGGGCCTGCGTGGAAAACACAAGGTGTAAAGAATGAGACAACATGTCAGTCTTGCTTGAGAATCCCATGAGGGGCTGGGAGCAGTTACTTCCACCGTACTGCCTGACCAAACATTGGATAAAAATTGAGTCTAGCCATAACCCAACAGAGGTGGAAAGGAGTGAATTCAGGATAGAGTATTATAGCCACTATAAGGAAAAAGCTATTTAAGGAAATTATGAGTCAAAACTATTTATGGAAATTAAGCTTGTAAAAGAAGTAGGGGAATAAGCCACTCTTAATTCTTACCTATTATTCTTACCTGTTCAAACTAAGTCCATTAAAGATATCCATTTTCATTCACTAAAGTCATAAAATGTTAATCAGAGCCAGTAGCACTCCAAAGACATACAGATGGCCAACAGGCATATGAAAAGATGCTCATCATCACTAATCAATAGAGAAATGCAAATCAAACCCACAATGAGATATCACCTCACACCTGTTGGAATAGTTATCATCAAAAAGAGAAGACAAATAATGAATGTTGGTAAGGATGTGAAGAAAGGAGAACCCTGTACACTGTTAGGAATGGAAATTGACGCAGCCACTGTGGTAAACAGTATGGAACTTCCTCAGAAAACTAAAAATAGAACTACCATATGATCCAGCAATTCCACTCCTAGGTATATATTCAGGAAAAAAAAAAAAAACATTAATTCAGAAGAATGCATGCATCCCAGTGCTTATAACAATGTTATTTATGATAGCCAAGATATGGAAGCAACTTAAGTGTCTGTCAACAGCTGAATGGACAAAGTAGATGTGGTATATATGTGTTCTCACTCACACACAAAGGAATACTACTCAGCTGTCAGGGAGCATTTTACAGGAGGCTTCCTGTGTGCTGTTTTGGATCTGTCAGGAATCCTTTGGTCCTTATTAATTCCTGAATATTCAGGAATTAAGAGGAGAGGCACGCTTTTCCCGGGGCTGAGGAATCCAGCCATGTCCTTTGTTAGTTTCTCATTATGGTGATAAGTACCCTCTTCTCTCTTTAATAGGGATCGCCTTGTGTTTTGTAAGTCTGGAATTTTAATCTTTATCTTTGCTGAGAATAACTACCTTGTAAGACAGTATATATGCCCGCACCATGTTGATTAAAGCACCTTTGCTCCATCAGAGCTTTGGTCCCCGTGTCTTCCTTTCTTTCTTTCTCTCTCTTACTTTCTTACCATCGACTCCAGACCACCAGGTTCCGGTCCATTAAAGGACCAACAAGTGGCGCCCAGAAACAGGGACTCTGGTACACGTTGCAAGATTCAGATGGAGTGACCCCAGAGGGCCTATTGAGGCTGGTAAGTACTAAGACCCGGGTCATTCAGCTAGAAAGCCCCCTCACTTTTCCACTTTACTTCGGTTCTTATTTAAAGTTCAGGGATTTCCTGTTTCAGGCCAGCGAATAGAGGCTTGCCTTCAGACAGTGGTTGAATGTAACCCTTGGTTCCCTAATGAAGGTAGTTCCGATAGATTTCTGGCCTCTATGGGCTCTCATTGAAGCTATGATTCTGCCGATTCTGCCACTTCAAGGTAATTCTAGCCCTCCTGATATTCGGCAACAGGCAGAACACTTATTACATGGATATGAATTAGACGATGATACCTTACAAAAGGCCTAATTAGAACAGCATAAGATATTTCAGAATTTTCCTACTAACCCTGCTCTGGTTGCTCCAAGCACTCCTCCCCTGCCAGCAGGCACAAATCCCAAAGTTTCTCCCTTGATAGAACCTAATGATTTTGGCAACAACTCCCCTTAAGACACATTTTAACATTAAAACCGACAACACCTTTCTGAATAACAATAATCTACCCCCTTTGCGACAGAGGCTCTCTGAATTGCTGGCTTTGCAATCACAAGTCTCTGAAGCCGATGGTTTTTCTGCCTTTCCAGTTTTAAGAAATGCTGACACTTAAGAGCAGATAATACCTCAATATGAAGGTATTAACTTTTTTCACATGCAACAAATGAAAAAGGCTGTAACTATGTATGGCCCACATTCGCCTTTTACTAGAGAGATTCTAAATGCTATGGCATCTTCTATTGGAACCTTTATTCCCTATGATTAGTGAATTTTAATAAAAGCTCTCCTTAAACCAGGAGAGTATCTTCAATGGACAAAGTGGTTTCAAGATATAGCCAGAGGTCAGGCTAACAGAAATGCTCGAGCTGGCGCTCCCCGAAATCAAAGTACTTTTGAGATGCTAACTGGCACTGGACAATTTGACGCTATAGAAGCTCAAATACGTGCCCTCCTTTGTTGCATGATCAATTAAAAACAGTGGCCCTTGAAGCTTGGGATCGAATTACTCCTCTAGGGAAGCCTACAGGTAGCTACATTAAAATATTGCAGGGACCTAATGAAACGTATGCTGATTTCTTAGCTAGATTAGAAACTGCTATTTCCTGTACAGTAATTGGAGAAGCTAAAAGGCAACTAGAAAATTTACTTGCTTATGAAAATGCAAATCAGGAATGTCAAAGGGCTATAGCCCCAACTCGTGAGACAGGGACTGTTTTTGATTATTTGAAGACTTGTCGGAATATAAGATCAGAAACTCAAAAGATGCAAATGCTAGCTAAAACAAGAAAGGGAAATGCCTTAAGAAAGGGAAATGAAAGATGCTTTACATTTTGAGATAAGAACCATTTAAAAAGAGACTGCCCTGAGAAAACTTAAAAAAAAACACCTCCAAAAATCTGCCCTCGCTGCTGTAGAGAAATGCATTGGGCCAAAGAGTGTAAATCTAAATTTGATATTGAATGGAAACCTATTCCAAGAAACTCCAAGCAGGAACCCGCCCCGTCTGCACCCCCCCCCCCCCACCACCAGGTCCCCTTCAACAAAAACCGGAGGCAAATTCCATCTTTTCCCTCAAGCCCTCAACATCTGGCTGTGCTGCCATTGATATACCAGCCCTAAATGACTTTCTCCTTTACCCTCAAGCAGTCCCCTCTAGAATACCTACCGGACTTTTTGGGCCCCTGCCACCACAAAACTTTGGTCTTTTACTTGGCCTATCTAGTTTGACTTAACAGGCAGGAAGGCCAGGGGTCTCCAAAAGAAAATAGGCTGCAAGTGTCAGACATTTTTAATCTCTCTTAAGCAGCATGAGGAAGCAAACTAGTGATATTTCTTTTTTTCCTTCTCTATACAAATTTAAAAGGAGGTTTCTTTTAAAATACTGTGTTGCCATAATGACACCTGGTTTCACTTAAAGTTAACTATTCTCTAACCCTGAGTTAACCAATGCATTTTTCTTATGGAAATGTTCGTCTTAAGCTATGTTAATGTGCTATACATTTACCCCAGACTCTTGTCTTAAAGTTGGTTCCACCTAATGGCTCAGAACCTACTTGACAAACCAGTATGTTATACTCAGATATTGTTCCCCAATCTATGTAAACAAACCTATTTGTATGGTAATCTGCCTTTCTTCAAGATTCATGTCAATCATTTTGTGGCCCGGGACAACTCACCTGGTGCCAAAGTTATCTCAAAATGCATGTTGTGGGTGAAGGGCCTGGTGCTATTCTCTGAGTTTTGAGACATTTCCTTTCTCTAGTTAGCAGACTGCTAGTTATATGACACCCAGCTAAAGACTAGCTGGGGGGCACTCTTTCTGCCCCCTTCTGACACCTATGTCAGAAGCTTTCTCTATCTCCTTTATACTTTAATAAAACTTTATTACATATAAATCTCAATTTGAGAACATATTACAAACTTCTACCGATTTCCAATTAGCTTTTCTAAAATATTTTGGAAATTTTTTCATTTCATTATCTCTCTGGTAACCTGTGGAATTTCTTCAAAAGCACTGAATTTATTATTTCTCGTATTTCTTTTCTATAGATGAGACTAAAAACGCCAAAACTTCATTCTGGTCTCTTAAAAAATATAAAGTATTTTATACTAAATTTCATTCTGCTCAAGAAAATAAATTATATGCTCTTATTCAAGTTATTTGCCTATATCCTTACCCCATTAATATAGTCTCTGATTCTATATATTGTTTTTGTATTAAAAAATATAGAAACCTCCATTGTAAACTCCTAGTTCTATTAAAAGACAATGGCCCTGCCTATATTTCTAGACACTTTAAACAATTTTTACAATCTTTTTCTATTAAACATATTACAGATATTCCTTATAATCCACAGACACAAGGCATAGTCAGACAAACACATCACACACTAAAGTTACAAATAAAAAAAATTAAAGAAGGGGGAATACACAGGTACACTACTGTAGGGTATAGTTCCAGCGAGGCAGAAAAGGAAAGACAACCTCAACAGGAGTAGGTTACCTTTTTTCAGGCAAGGAGGGGCGACAGTCAGCCTGACGACCAGGCTGAGTGCCGAGAGGGATCAGGGAGGCTTCATACTTATAGGGAGGTTTGTGGAAGCGATAAGGGAAACGTTAATCAGGCGGGATATTTTGAGTATTCTTTTGTTGAGATGACATTTGTAGTTGGGCAGGGGGTGATAAGTCTCCTGGGCAGGTGTAGCGGGTGGAAGGTTTCTGGACAGGGGTTGATAAGTCCCAGATAGATGCGACCGGCCTGGAGCATCAGGGTGGAACTAAAATTCTGTTTTGTTTTCTCTGAAGTTAGATGATTCAGCAAGGGGCCTTTGAGACTGTTGTTCTCTTTTCTAGGCCCAAAAGACTCCTTCATTCCAGACCCTGAAATCATTAAAAAAAAAAAAAAAATGGGAAAAAGGGCGCTATATCTCTCTGGCTACTTCCTGCTGGATAGGGGCGACGGTTTGGGGTCTGGAATGGAGGATAGTTCTAGGGCCCAGGGTCTCTTTTTTCTGAACTTGGGGTGAGGCTCTCGAGAAGAAGAATGGTCTTGACCTGATCTCGAGAGATGGCCCGAATCCGTTCTTGGAGAAACCTTTGAAAGAGATTAAAGAGACAAGGTCCAAATAAGAGGAATAGAATGATACGTACCAATGGTCCCGGGAAAGGGAGCAACCAAGAGAGGATCTGTTGGAACAGGTTTTGGGGAGTGTAAAGGTTTTGTAACTCTTTTCTGCGGTGTTCAATTCTGTCTCTAAGTTTTTTGACTCTGTCCTAGACTATGCCCGTCTCATTAACAAAATAGCAGCAGTCTTCTCCTAGGAAAAGGCAGGTCCCTCCCTTTTCTGCAATGAGAAGGTCCAGGGCTCGCCTAGTTTGTAGGGCCACAGAAGCTAATGAGTTAATTTGTCTTTGGATTGAAACGAAGGACTCCACTACCTGCTCCATGTCCTCATTAAGTTCTTGGGACAGCTTGGAGTAGAAATGGGCAGAGGTTGAGATGCCTCCAATCCCACTGCCTAGGGCTGCTGCTATACCAGTCCCAATCAGGAGGGGGGCTATGACCGCTCATCTTTTTCTATGAGAAAGCTTCCCTTGGGGGTAGACTATTTGTTCTACCTCTTTCTCTTTGAGGAATGTTAGGCCTGGGGTCAGGAAGACCAAGATGCAGGGTCCGGGGGGTCTAAGGGGAGGCATGAATATGCATAGGTCCCACAGAGAACGAAGATTCCTGGATTGGTGCAATTATTTGTGCTGTTCCAGAGAACCCAAGTGGAACAGAAGGAGGGAGCCGAGTTTGTAAGACCAGTGTAGTTGGGACTAAAGTAATTAATATAGGTTAGGTTTGAAGAGGCTGAGATAGGACATTGTCAGAGACTGGCCCAATGAGTTGTGTAGTTTTCTGTTGGGAATGGGAGATATCGTTGCCCTGTGACAGCCAGGTTGAGGGTAAGGGAATTGCTATGTGTGGTGAGGGAGACAGTCCTCACCACATAGACATGCATATCCAACACTGGGATGTCTGTTGTGTGTACTGGAAGAATTGGAAGGAAGAGTTGAGAAGGCTGGTAAGGTGTTGGTTGCCAGAGGGAGGTTTTAGGAGAGGCCGTAATTGGGAAAGGAGGTCTAGGTGTTTATAAGGCTCAGGGGTCACCTGTAACCAGGAAATTATATTCTTTATGACTTGTTCTTGTTTCTTTTCCCGATTTTGATTTAGTACTCCACCCCCATCTGAGTACCCCCAGTGGGTAAAGGGATAGAAACATATGTTTCTTCCATTTGGCTTATGGCAGGCACTCACAAAACTCCCTCTCTTTTGTACTTTGACAGTGAGTAGGGATTTGGGCTTCCCGCCCCCGAGGTACATGGTGCATGGTTTTGGAGCTGTATTATAACATGAGGAATGTACATAGGAATAAATGTCTGACCAGGGGCAGGGAGTGGCCAGAAGGCTGGGGAGTGCAGCAAGGATAAGGAGCAGAGGAGTCATGGGGCTGTTATTTAGGCAGTGCAGCGGAAATAACACCCTAGGAGCAGAACACAGCTAGCAACGTAGGCGATACCCACGGAAAGACGAAGGATAGGTGGCCAGTCCTGAGGGGAGACAGTTACTAGGCCTATAGCAAGGATCAAAATTAGGAGTGCAGTTATAGTTAGAGAAACAGGGAGAGGTCAGTCAGGGCGAGGGGCAGAAGGCCCCAAGTTGGTGGTTGTTTGAATCTGAGGAGGAACAGTGCTCATTAGGATGTAGAATGATGTAGAGAATGAGAGTAAAGAAATCAATTTCATCTGGAGTCAGGTTGTAGAAGCTTCCCTGGGGCCACAGTTGAGACACCAGTGTAGTCAGGTCTTTGAAGGAAGTTCCTGTTGGGGCGCTGATCCAGAGGTCTTGTAGTAGTTGGGTCAGGAACAGTTGTAGGTTGAAGAGAGTCCAGGTCATTCAGTGTCCTCTCGGATGGTTGACAGGGGTTGTCGCTGGGTGAATTTTAAGGAGGTGGGTCCTGTGAGGGAGACCTGATAGGTGTCATTTAAGGAGGGCAGCGCATTGGAGGTGACCCGTTTTAGGTGAGAGAGGTGTACCCAGGAAGTGACCTTCTCGAGTTTAGCTGCAGTTGGGGAAAGGAGGATGACTTTGAATGGTCCCTGCCACTTTGGGGTTAGGTCACCCTGGGGATTATCAGACAGATAGACCATGTCCCCAATTTGTAAAAGGGGCAGGGAGGCTTGGGGGTCAGGGGCAGGCAAATTGTGGTTGACGTATTTCCAGAGGGCATTGAGGAGTTGCGCCAGCAGAGGGGAGTGTAGGAAGCTTGGTATGGGAGGAGGTTCAGGGGGGAGTCCAGGAGGGAGCATGGGCCGTCCATACATCACCTCAAAGGGGCTCAGCCCCAGGGGCTTTCTGGGCAAAGCCCATATTCTGAGGAGAACAATTGGCAAAAGTTTAGTCCAGTCCAGATGTACCTCAAGGGTTAGTTTGGTAAGGGTTTCTTTGATTATTCTATTCATCCTTTCTACCTTTGCTGAGGACTGGGGACTGTATGGAATGTGAAATTTCCAGGGTATCTGTAAGAATTGGACAAGTTGTTGGGTGACCTTGGATGTAAATTCTGGGCCATTATCAGACTGTAGGGATGAAGGCAGGCCAAACCTGGGGATAATTTCTGTGAGGACGATTTGGGCCATGGTATGGGCTCTTTTGTTTGTAGTGGGAAATGCTTCTACCCATCCCGAAAAGGTGTCCACAAGGACTAGTAGGTATCTGACTCTCCGGACCCGGGGCATATGAGTAAAGTCTAACTGACAATCCTGTGCTGGGAGGCTGCCTCGCATTTGATGGGTTGGAAAGGATGTCGGTTTAAGGTTGGAATCGGGGTTAGTACGTTGACATGTTTGACAGGAGCGGGTAAGGTTATCTAAATATTGTTGGTCAGCATTGGATATGGGGAAGTGGTTATGGAGGAACTGCTGGAGTGTCTTGGATGAGGGATGAAAAAGTGAGTGTAGATAAGAGAGGATTTCTCTGGTGGTGGGAGGGTTGGGTGGAGTCAGGGCTAAGATGACAGGGGACTGGAGGGAAGGATGGGACAGTGCTATCTCCTTTGCCTTCTGGTCTGCAGCATTGTTGTAGGCTGATATTAGACTTCCCTTTCGATGTCCCCTACAGTGGAGGACGACGGCTTTGTTTGGTAAGAGTGCTGCCTCTACAAGTTTGTGGCTCAGGTCTGAATTAATAATGGGAGATCACTTTTGGGTTAGGAACCCTCTTTCTCTCCACATTAGGATGGTTGAGTGAAGTATGTTATAGGCATATTTGGAGTCTGTGTGGATGTTAACCCTTAGATTTTTAGCCAGAGTTAAAGCTCTGGTGAGAACTATCAGTTCTGTCTGTTGGGAGGTGGTGTGAGGTGGCAGCGGTGAAGCTTCAATTGTCTGGATTTTATGATTGTGATGAAGGTCCCCCTGGATGATGGCATATCCTGCTGCAAAGGGTGGGGATTTTTGAGAGCTGCCATCAACGAACCAGTGTGGGGTGTCTGGGTCTAGGATGGGCTGATCTGTTACATGTTGGAAGGGGTTTTGGGTAAGATCTACTGTTAGGCTGCAGCTATGTAAGAGGGAGTCTGTTGTAGAGGACATGGGTAATAAGCTGGCGGGGTTAAGGGGAGAGCAGGGGGAGAATGAGAGCTGAGGGTCGAGGAGAAAGGCATGTAGGACCTGTACCCTGGAAGGGGGAAGGGAGAGGAAAGCCAGATGTGATAGCAAGTGTCGGAAGGTGTGTGGAGAACAGACTGTTAAAGGGGCATGTCTAGAGAGTTTATTTGCTTCGGGTACGAGGGCTGCGATAGCATCCATGGCCTGTATGCAGGAAGGCCACCCCTTGGTCACCATGTCCAGCTGTTTTGATAGATAGGCTATGGGAGCCCAGGTGTCTCCAGCCTGCTGACATTGAAGCCCCAGGGCCTGTCCTTGGTTAGAATGTGCAAAGAGAAAGAATGGTCTGATGTGATCTGGCAGGTGGAGTGTTGGCACTCGGAGGAGGCTCTGGGTGAGCTGGCAAAGAGGATTGGCCAGCTAGGAGGGATTAAAGAGGGGCTCATCCAGACATCCTTTAGTTGCCTCATAGAGCAGCTTTGCAATGAGGGAGAAGTTGGGGATCCAGATACGGAAAAAATTTCGGAGGCCGAGGATAGATAGGAGTTCCCTTTCTGTTTTTGGAAGTGGACAGTTAATTAAGGCCTGGATTCTATCTGGGGGAATAGTCCTTTGTTGATGGGCTATAGAAAGTCCCAGGTAGGTGACTTTTGTCTGGACTATTTGGGTCTTAAATTGGGATACCCGATAACCCCAAGATCCCAGGGCCCCAAGGAGTTTGGCAGTATGTTGGAGGCAGAGTTTTCAGGTTGAGCTACAAAGGAGAAGGTCATCTACGTGATGAGGAGATGACTTTGAAGAGAGGACTCGGAGCTAGGTCGATGACTCGGGGGTAGGTCCTTTTGTAAAGCCTGTCCAAAAAAGTGGGGACTGTCTCTGAACCCCTGGGGGAGAACTATCCATGTTAGCTGTTGGGAAACGTGAGTCTCGGAGTCTTGCCAGGTGAAGGGGAAAAGGGGTTGGGAGAGGGGGTGGAGGGGGAAGGTGAAAAAAGCGTCTTTGAGATCTAATACTGTGAAGTGGGTTGCAGTTGGGGGTATGGTAGACAGAAGGGTGTAAGGGTTACAGACTACTGGGAATGTCAGCATAATAGCCTCATTGATTTTTTTCAGGTCCTGGACCAGTCTCCAAGAGTTTGGTCCCTTTCTTACTGCCAGAATAGGGATGTTGTGTGGTGAATGGGTAGGAATTAGGATAGAGGCTTGAAGAAGACGTTCTATGATAGGCTTAAGTCCCTTGTGGGCCTCCGGGGTGAGGGAGTACTGTTGTTGGGTGATTATAGTCGAGGAGTCTTTTAGGATAATGTGGACTGGGGCATGATGTTTGGCTATGGATGGGTGATCAGTGTCCCAGACTTGGGGGTCTAAGGCAGGTAGATCCAAGGGAAGGTCAGGGGTGAGGGATAGGGACTGTCCAGGTGCCATCTGCATGCAGAATATAGAGACTGTATCAAGGCGGGTATGGTAATAAAGACCCCCAATTTGGATAACAAATCTCTCCCTAGGAGTGCCATGGGGCACTGAGGCATTATGAGGAATGAGTGTATAAGGGTTGATTTTCCAAATTGACAGAGTGATGGAGGGCTGATTTTTGGCCTTAGGGGAACTCCAGAGACCCCCTTGATTGTGATTTCTGAGTCTTGAGTTAGGCCAGAGTAGGAAGTTAAGAAAGAGAAAGTGGCTCCAGTGTCTACTATAAAAGAGGTCTTTTTTCCGGCCACTACCCGGTCTACCCTAAGTTCCAAGCTTGTGTTCAGGACACGGGCCGGGGGGCTGGAACCCAGGCCCCGTCATTGGAACAACTCTCATAGAGTTGGGTTGGGGTTCTGGGGAAAAGTGGGGATCTCCTCAGATGCGCCAGGGCATCCCTGTGGACATTCCACTCTCCAGGTCCGGGAGGTGGGGACCTCCCCAGGGGTGCCAGGGCGTCCCTAGGGACAGTCCCTCTTCCAGTGTCCCCATTGGCCACAGGTTGGGCATGCTTTGGTGGGGGGCCGCAGGTTTGGGCATGCCTTTGCCCAGTGTCCTGACTGGTTGCATTGGAAGCAGGGTCCGGGGGGAGTCTTAAGCCCCGTTCTAGGATGACGTGGGCCAGGATGATCTCTTTCCTTAATTGCTGCTGCCAAAAGGTCATATTTAGCTTTTCTCTCACGTTCTTTTTCTCTCTTAGCCTCCTCCTCTCTATTATTGAACACCTTGAAGGCTACTTCTAGAAGGTCTCTTTAGGTGGTCTCAGGGCCCTTTTCTAGTTGTCGAAGCTTGCGTCTGATGTCGGGGCAGATTGGCTGATGAACTGAACGTGAAGGTAGAGTAATCCAGCAGGGGTAGTGATATCTAGGTTGGTATACTTTTGGACTGCCTCTGTGAGGCGTGCCAAGAATAAGGCTGGATTTTCGTCTGCCCCTTGGGTGATTTCCCTGACTTTATCATAACTGACATGGATATGAGTATTCTTCTGCATTCCTTCCAGAATGCAGGTGATCATATGATTGAGTCTCCTGATACCTGGGTCACCGAGCTGGTAAGTCCAGTGGGGATCTAACTGAGGCGCTGCCTCATCAGCAACTGGGCTGTCCTGGTCTTGGTTATGTAAATGATCAGCATGGGCTATTGCTGCTTGCCAGATATGGTCTTTTTCATCTGGGGTGAGAGTGGCATTTAGGATATAATATACGTCACTCCATGTGAGGTTATAGGCCTGGGAGAGTCTCAGGAATTCTTTTCTGTATCTCGTAGGATTTTCAGAAAATGATCTTAACTTTTCTTCTATCTGGCTCATATCTGACAATGAAAATGGCACATGGACTCAGGTGGGGCCCTCTGGTCCTGCCACCTCTCTTAGGGGAAACATGTGCTGGGTATGTGACCGTGTGGCAGGGGGGGAAGGAAGGGGTGAGGGGGAGTTGGGGAGATGGGGTAGCAGGGCTGAGGGGGAGTCAGGAGAGGTTTCGGTGCCAGTAGGTGAGTTGGATGAAGGGGAAGGAGGGGGTGGCAGGGTGGCGGGTAGGGAGGGGCCTCGTCCACGGGGTAAAACTCTGGGGGTGCGGAAGGTTGAGGAAGAAGAGCCCTTTTGCTTGGGAAGCAAGGTGCATAGAAGGACCTCATGGGTGGAGCAGGCCTGGCATAGGGAGGGCCTGCTCCGAAGGGCTCCAAAGGCTTGGGCATAGGGGATCTCCGACCACGTGCCATTCCATTTAAGGAAGTCAGTGAGATTTTGGAGAATGTTAAAGTCAAATGTGCCAGCAGTCTTGATTGTCTAATTGGTATTGAGGCCAAATCTGTGTACAGAGTTGCTTTAAGCGGTTAGCTTTGAGTTCAGTGAGTGAGAGTGGTTTGAGATTTTTGAGAACACAGGTCAGAGGGGAATCTTTTGGAACAGATTGGCCAGACCCCATAATTGAAAGGCAAGCAGAGGCTCCTATTGGGAACTCGAGTCGTCACCCGCAGTCACAACAGGAGTTACGAGAAGAGAGCTCTGTGTCGAGGTGAAGTGTCCCCCACCGTCGCCTACAGAGTGGCCCTGGGCCGGGAGTCCCTGGGACCCTGAGAGGACTGAATTCTAGGGCGCCTCTAGAACTCCATCCGGATCGGATCTTACCTTAATCTAGGGGCTGGCTTGAGTGTAGTGTTGCATATAGAGTGGTCGAATGGCAAGAGGTCCCTATTCTGGAGGTCGTCAGAGAGAGAGAGAAAAGGGGGTAAAGCCGAGGCCTGGGGATACGCAAATCATCAATAAAGCCTTAGCACAAGGCTTGCTCCGCTCATGAAGGCACTAGGCATCCCTGAGGGGAACTTAAGAGCCCTGGCAGAAAAGTGAGCTCGGAGGATGTTCGCGCTCCCTGACTCCAGGGAAAAGGGGAAAACAATGAGAGGGAGGGAGAGTGAGAGAGAGTGAGACGAGTGCCTCGCCCCCTCCCGGGTTTCAGCACCAAGAATGTAAGGCATAGTTCCAGCGAGGCAGAAAAGGAAAGACGACCTCAACAGAAGTAGGTTACCTTTATTCAGGCAAGGAGGGGCGACAGTCGGCCTGACGACCAGGCTGAGCACCGAGAGGGATCAGGGAGGCTTCACACTTATAGGGAGGTTTGTGGAAGCGATAAGGGAAATGTTAATCAGGCGGGACATTTTGAGTATTCTTTTGTTGAGATGACATTTGTAGTTGGGCAAGGGGTGATAAGTCTTCTGGGCAGGTGTAGGGGGTGCAAAGTTCCCAGACAGGGGGCGATAAGTATTCTGGGCAGGTGTAGGGGGTGGAAGGTTTCTGGACAGGGGTTGATAAGTCCCAGATAGATGCGACCAGCCTGGAGCATCAGGGTGGAACTAAAATTCTGTTTTGTTTTCTCTGAAGTTAGATGATTCAGCAAGGGGCTCTAAAAGAGAACAACAGTCTCAAAGGCTTGACCCCGCTCAAGCCAGATTAACAACTACTGTCTTCCTTATCTAAAGCAGACTTTACTAGATTCCAACATAAGATATTTTCTAAACCTATAACTATTGTTAGTACAGTTTTATTTGTTTTTAAAATTTTTAAACCTACCACAGGGAAATATTTAACAAGAGCAGAAAGACATTTCAAGGAATTGAAGGCCACTTCTCTTCCTCTGCCCATTTGGTACCAAGACGGGATCAGTAATCAATAGAAATCTGGGAAATTAATCTTATGGGAAAAGGGATATGCTTGTATTTCCCCAGATGGATCCAACAAAATTTTTCCTCATAAAATTCGACCCAAGGGGGCCCCTGACATTCAAAACAGAGATGAAACAACAAGAACCCCAGGAGGAAGAAATTCCAATATGGGCCATGGTGACTCTAAAGATCTCCAGAAAGCACCGCCCTTGGCGGCATCAACCCTATGACCTCCCCTCTTGGGGACAGATAAAAACCGTCACTAATAAAGTTAACAATCTGATTTCTCAACAGGAAATGCCTCAGAGTCCTGAAAACCTTCCTACCACTATGCTGACCTGCATGACCCCACTCAAGCCAGATTAACAAATCAGACTTAACTGGGCTTACTTACCCAACCCCTCTTTGTTACAGGTCATAAAGTGGACGGAGAAAAGACCGATCATATCAACCAATGACTCCACCCATATACCCCCTCCCTGGAACCCTCACGCCCTGGGGAAGAGGAAAAACTAATTAACATTTCTTTAGGCCTTCTACTGTGCCTGGGCCCAGGAAAATTACGCATAAACGTCGGCCGACAAACGGGCTTTCATCCTGCCTCCAAAAGAAGACTTTTAGACATTGCTGCCCTTTCTCTGTCTGTGAACCGTGTTTATTACTGAAACTTTAGGGAAAGAGTTAGGGAAAGAACAAAAAACATTGTGTAAGAGGTTACTAACACTATGTTGAAACATTACCATGACAAAGGACTTCTTAGCTGTCTTGACAGTGGAATGACACCCTCCTCCTCCTCCTCCTCGAATTGTCCTCGATAAACAAATTAGGCGTGAACTATGAGACATATAAAACATAAAAACTTGCTGCCAACACCAGAGAACTTGGGACTCAGACCAGACATTTCACAGGGACCAGTCGTGGTCATAGTAACTATTTCTTTTTGCTATAATCAGTCATATTTTATACAGGCCTGTGTCCCACTTCCTTTTGTTATGGCCATAGGAAATTTACAATTTAATAAGACTTTACATTCTGTAACTTGTATTAACTGCCAATTTTGTGTCACTCCTGTTCATTTCAATCATAGAACCTACAACTGGGAACAAATCAAATTTCATTTACATGATAATGACTCTCTGAATGTACAATTACTGCAAAAGAAAATCTTTGAAACTTTTTCTAAACATGTGCCCTCTCCACTAATTTGGAAACTTTAGCTGAACAAATTATCCAGGCTAGACCCATGAGGATGGTTTCAAAGTATTACCCACAGCATCGGGTCTGGAACAGTAACTTTGGTGATTTTCTTGATAATTGTATTTGTTGTTTATTGTCACCTGTCTATAAGGTTGGTTAATACTGACCAAACTCATTTGGTCAGGACCTTTTTTTTACAAATATAATAAAATAGGGGGAATTGCCAGGAAACATTTTACAGGAGGCTTCCTGTGTGCTGTTTTGGATCTGTCAGGAATCCTTTGGTCCTTATTAATTCCTGAATATTCAGGAATTAAGAGGAGAGGCACACCTTTCCAGGGGCTGAGGAATCCAGGCATGTCCTTTGTTAGTTTCTCATTATGGTGATAAGTACCCTCTTTTCTCTTTAATAGGGATCACCTTGTGTTTTGTAAGTCTGGAATTTTAATCTTTATCTTTGCTGAGAATAACTACCTTGTAAGACAGTATATATGCCCACACCATGTTGATTAAAGCACCTTTGCTCCATCAGAGCTTTGGTCCCCTTGTCTTTCTTTCTTTCCTTTCTTTCTTTCTCTCTCTTACTTCTTACCGTCGATTCCGGACCACCAGGTTCCGGTCCATTAAAGGACCAACACTCAGCCATAAAAATTGATGAAATTTTGCCATTGTAACAACATGGATGGACCTGAAGGGTATTATGCTTAATGAAATAAGTCAGAGAAAGACAAATACTACAGTATATCACTTCTATGCTAAACCTTAAAAAATAAAACAAACTAAGGAATATATCAGGAAAGAAACAGACTCACAGATATAGAGAACAAACTAGTGGTTACCAGTGAGGAGAAGGGAGAAGCGAGGGGCAGGATAGGAGTTTGAGAGGTACATGTCACTACATAGAAAATAAATGAACTACAAAGACATATTGTAAACCACAGGGAATATAGCTAACATTTTATAGTAACTATAAATCGAGCATAACCTTTAAAAGTTGTAAAAAAATAAATAAATAAATAAATAAAAGTTGTGAATCACTATGTTGTACACCTGAAACTTAAAGAACATTGTAAATCAACTGTATCTCAAGAAAAATAGAAGGGAGAAAATAGCAACTACACCATGGGAAATGTGAGGCCTTGTGAGGTAATAAAAAGAAAAGTACATGGAAATAAGAAAAGCCTGATTCCAGTCCCAATTCTATTATTCGTATTGTGAATTGAGCAGGTTACTCAGCTTCCGAGATCTCAGTTTGGTTTCCTGCTTTGTTCTTACACTTCACAGCAATGTGACGATTAAAGAAAACACAAGTATTTAAACGCTCATTACAGCAACAGGAAATCCACAAATCTTGTTTAAATTGGAAACTCTTCCTGAACTTTATTTCATCACATTTTTTCTTCTCCAATATTTCATTTTACATGCAAATATACTTGCCAGTATCTCTCATCATCTGTGTAACACCAACTTGTTGGATCTAAAAGTGATTTTGCATTGAATTAGTTAAAATCCAACTGGGGTGTTGCAAACATTCTCTGAAGAATGATTGTTCTCATGTATTAATATCTGGGCACTGACAATAACTCCTCAATAACTATACTTAACTGTTTATCGAGCACTTCTTATGCAGCAGGTGGTACCTAAGTGCTTAACATAGATAATCTCATTTAACTTCCTAGTAGTCCTGTGATATAAAAATTATGTAAATCAGCTATATAATGTGTAGGGCCTAGTGAAATGCCATGGAGAAAGAACTGGCAACCCACTCCAGTGTTCTTGCCTGGAGAATCCCAGGGACGGCGGAGCCTGGTGGGCTGCCGTCTGTAAGGTCGCACAGACTCGGACACGAATGAAGCGACTTAGCAGCAGCAGCAGCAGCAGTGAAATGCGAAAATTTGAGGCGCTTTAAGCTTTTCCCTCTGAAAAGATTTTATTATTTATTGATGGTGCATGAGTAACATTAAAAACTAATAAATTATAAACATATAATTATTGCTGTCACAATAAATAACAACACTATATATCATATCTTAGTTTAACATAAAACTTTGGGGTTTTTATGGAAATTTATTTGTTAGCTTAAGAAAATTTATACTTTTATCAACCTTGCTTTTCAATTGGTATTTTTAAAATTTATATCAATAACTCTTGGCAAGACCACATTATTTTTTCTTTTTTGAAATGTAAACATTTTAGTTAAAACTTTATTTTAAATAAACATAATTTTAGACAGTTTTAGGTTTACAGAAAAGTGCAGTGTTCATATGTCCCCAGAAAGTTCTCTTTATTGTTAGTATCTAACATTAATATGGTACCTTTGTTATCATTCAACCAATATTATTAAAATAAAACCCATTCTTTACTCATATTTCTTCAGTTTTTTTCCTAATGTCCTTTTCTGTTCTTGGAGCCCTTCCCAGCTAACATATTATATCAATATTTAGCTGTTATGTCTCCTTACGATCATTTTGTCTGTGACAGTTTCTCAAACTTATTTTGATGACCTTGATAATTTTGAAGAGGACTGGTCAGGTATTTTGTAGACTGTCCCTTAAATAGGGATATTTCTCTTGAGAAATATGATAAAACCATGGTATTTCTCATGCTTCTCATGATTAGACTGGGGTCACAGGTTTGAGGGAGGAAGACCACAGAGGTAAAATGTCCCTGTCATTGCATCATTATGATCTATTAACATGATTTATTGCTGTTGATGTTGACCTCATTCATCTGACTGAGGCAGTGTTTCTGTGGTTTCTCCACTGTAAAGTTACTCCTCCTCCTCCCCTTCCTGCACGGTGCTCCCTGGAAGGAAGCCACTATTTGCAGACCACCCTTAAGGAGTGGAGAGTTGTATTCCACTTCCTTGAGAATGGAGTAACTGCATAAATTATTTGGAATTCTTCAACCTAAGAGATTGGTCTCTTCTCCCTCACTTATTTTTTTCAAGCATTTACTTATATCAATATATACTCAAGGACATATATTTTGCAGTTGAGTTACAATCAAACACTTCGTTGCTCAAATTGGTCCAAAGTTAACCTTCAGAGCTCTTTTACTTGCCTCCTATGTCCAACCAGTTGCTATATCACTGTCATTTTGTTTGTTTGTTTGTTTTTTACCACTTTCTTTCTGGAGGTAAAAGGTACTATGGGCTCATCTTATGTATTTCCTGTCCCAGACCTAAAATCAGCCACTTCTTCATGGAGTCATGATGTCTTTTATTGAAGAATAATATTAGAACTCAAGATCTGGGAGCTAAGTTTGTTTGTAGCTACTGGGTTTCCTTGCTTCTAAATCCTCTCAGCTGAAAGAGGGAGGAAATATGTCTACGTATGTACACACATAGTTAATATATGTATGTATTGATAGATTTGTTATACACTATATGTACATATGTACAAGAATAGTAAATACACAGTCAATATATGTACATACATATATATATGTATGTATGTCCAGTGTATATATACATATCTATAAATATTTCCCTGTGTAACAATTTGTATCTATTTTAAACTAAATATCTCTAAATTTAATTCATTACCTCATGGATCATTTGGGTCTTAAAAATTTTGAGAATTTTTAATTTTGAGAAACTTCCTTTCACTGATGTAACTGCAACTAGACCTCTTAAAAGTATTTTATTTTGTTTTATTTATTGTTTTTGGCTGCACCGTGTGGCTTGTGGGATCCTAGTTTCCTGACCAGGGATTGAAACCAGACTCTCTACAGTAGAAGCATAGAGTCCTAACCACTGAACTACCAGGGAATTTCCTTAAGAGTATTCTATAGGAACTGACATTTGGGTAAATTTTTAATAAATTATTTAAAAATATAAGTTTCAGGACTTCTAGAGCTGATGATTCTTCCATAACTCTTTTTCTAAAAATATTCAACTATTCATAGAAATCAGTTCTGAATAAGTCTGAAATCCATTTTAAATTCAAATTTACATAATGGAATTTTAATGTTTCATCAGACATTTTGAATGCTTGCACTCCTTCTAACAAAGCTCAGGAGAGAAAGCTAATATTTGTGCAGACTTTGCAGGGAAAGCTCTAGAATAGAAGAATGAGCTAGAAGGGTCTTCTACCATCTGTCTCATCCCTGTGTCCATGTGGGGACCTTTCCTGGACCATGGTCACTGCCAACACTACAGCTACCTCTATTTCTGCTGCCACAATTTCCACTACCAATCTGAACCAAGGTCCTATTCTGGCAGCTTGCTCAGGTATGCACATATGTTCCAGGCAATATGACCCACTTGTCACCGACACTGCCCTTCGTGCCTTGGGACTTGAGTCTACAGTTGTGGCACTATGTTTGATCATGATCATAATCATAATCGTATTTGCTCACTGTTACCCAGTGTGCTGCCTCTCTCACGCATATGTCCACAGATAAAATTACTAAGAATTCTGAGATGGCTTAATAGAACATTAAACCAAGTGGGAGCCTTTCTGGTGGGAGATGTCCTTTAAGACTATAAAAATTGTGCTCTCATGAAGCAATTAGTAGAATAGGGATTCTTAGTAGCTTTACTAAAAAATTAGAAAACTAAGGTTTGAAAAGTCACCTGCCCAAGTTTATATAGCTAGAAAACTACAGAACTAGAGATTAAACCCAAATATATCTAATCCAAAAGTTAAATTCTTAGTTGTCATGTTGTGACATATAGAAAAACTCAATCCTTCTTCAATTAGTTGATCATAGAAAATGCTGATGGCTTATTCTGTTAAAGCAGTAGCACTCTTTCTATATGGTAATGTCTTATTACATGACAATACACCCCCAGAGAGGTATATTCACAGATCAGTCACCCTCTGTTCAATTTGAATTTCAGTAAACAACATTTAGTATAAATATATTTTCAAATATTGCTTATCCTTGCAAATAAATGGCTCAGCTGGATTTCAGACCTGGGCAGTGCAGTTGTGAAATGTGGGAAGATGTTAAATATTGCATAAAATATACTTAGACTAAAAAGTTATTTATTGTTTATGTGAATTTCAAATTTAACCAGGCACCCTGTATTTTATCTGGCAATTTAACTTCTTAGGCTCCATTGATAGATTAATGCTGATTCCCCTTCACCTTTTCCTAACCAGATCTAAATATAACCAATGGGGTGATTTTTTTTTTTTCAAATCTTTTGATCAGAGTTGGTAGCTCTTTATTACTCACAAAAACAAAACAAAATGCTTCAGGATTCAAACATATAATTTTTGCTCCTCTTCCAGCCCTGAGTTCTTGTTCTATCATACACACAAACACACACAAAGCCACACACTCAGGAACATTTCCCGTCTTCTCTACCACCTCACCATCTTCTCCTCTCTTCATCATAATGACCTACCATCTCCATTCTTGCAATCTATAGTATTTTTTTAAGGGAGTGAAGGAAACGGCATGAAAATGTCACATTAAGGAAGTAAAGGAGTTTGAATCAGAGTAACAGAGCCTGCTTTTCTTGTCCCCTTGTATCTGTGAGGTGTTTTTTCATTACCTTGTGAGTCATGGTCTTTCCCATGTTTTGTTGAATCACAGAGCCCTTGGGCATATATGCTCTGGTATCAGTTGTTTTACACGGACCAAAAACAAAAGGCAAAACAACAACTTTTCTTTCAGAGCTTAATAAGCTCTGAGCTGAATTCTCTATTCCTTTGCTGCTTTCTTCTTCACTTATCATTTTCACCTTTTTTTTTTTTTTTCAAGCCTTCAGCTGAAGGCTCAGACAATTGGTTAATTAAGATTGTGATTTGTGACTTACCCCAACTCTCCGAACTATTTGTCTTGATGGTATTTCCTTTTAAACTGGTCAACAGATCTTTGCCACTTGGATTTCTTCACTTTCTTCTCCTCAATCCCATCTTTCCGTGGTATTCCCTCTTCTTAGACAAAAGAGTCATTTGGATTTTCAAGAACTGTCCTTCAGAAAATATCTGGCAGGAGTCAACCATTTCCATTAGGAAGTCACCAGATAGAACTTGTAAGTCAGCCTAATTACTGTCTGGGATTTGACAGTTCTTACATCTGTGGAAGCAGAGGCACAGGTGGGAGAGATTAGCAGTGTGTGAAAACCACCTCTTCGCAGCCCTTGCTTAAATTTTGGAAAGGGAGCCTATAGAAAACTTTAGTACAGATGAGACCAACATCTATCAAGATGTCTCTTCAAAGTAATAGCTGACTTAGCACAATGGAAAAAGCAATCATTTATATGTTAAAATCTTGATTCTGCCACTTACTATCTGTGTGGCTTGGAGTTCATTAGCCTCTCTGAACATTGATTTCTTCACCTTTTACTAATAAGATAGTAATACACTTCAAAGTGCTCTTGTATAGATTAGAAATGATTTAACAAAGCCCATGACACATGATAGAAATTTAATAAATAGATTTTATCTTTATTGCTATAGTTTCCTAATTAGAAATTTAAGGTTAAAAGCCATTAAGATAATATATTTTTATGTAAGTGGAGCTACCATTGCATCTGTGAATTTTAACTGTTCTCGTGATTTGAATTTGTTCAATATAATTGGTCTATGAGGAAATGAGGGAAACAATGATGTGTCCTTTAACTATTCCAAAGGGCTATAGGCCATATATAGTTTCACTGCAAAAGAAGAATCTTCCAGTGTTACGTACAATACAATTAGGAAAAAAAACCCCAAAGGTATTATAAGTGTCAGTCTTGTTTTGTTTTCTCATTCAGATATTTGCTGTAGCCTAAGGTGCAAATTAAATAGATTCATTTTGTGACAGCTGTCTCATACCATAATTATTTAATGACAGTCTATGTGTACAATTTTTGAGTGTAGACTTATAATTTTATGAATCTAATAATGTACATTAGTGCTTTTAAGACATAAAAGCAAATGAAATTTTATGATTCAAGAAAAAATCCTGAGTGTTTCAGAAGCAAGCTCTTTATACAAGAACACTCTATTTCCAGTAAATTTCTTGATTGTAATTCCCTATGACTACAATGATGTGTCAAAGGGTAAATAATTACACTTACACATGGAAACCTAGACTCAAGGAGGTAAAAAAAAAAGTCCAGTTGAGGGTCTAGATGGAATGTGGCCAGCAAAAACAATGAAAACAAAACAAGTGGCTAGAAAATTTAGCGGTTTCCATACTTTATGAAAAGTAGAATCTCTAGAAGATTCAATTCAGCTACTATAAAAAGCACAGTATTGTGGGATGTGAAGGATAATAAAATACATATAATAAGTCAATATTTAATAAATTATGTTACAGTACTTTTTTCTTTGGCACATTTTTGTACATGAACAACTATCTTTGGAGTTGGTATTTTTACAATAAAAATTTTGTAAGAGAAAGATGCACTTTTTAAAATCCAAAGTGGGGTTTGCTTTTAGTTGAGAGAAAACAATAATTTTGAAAGCCAAGCTTTGTCAAGGAATAAAAACATTTTTCAAATGTTTTAGCTCCAATTACTTTTAGATCCAGTTCTGGATAAGATCATTAAATTCCCTCCACTGCATATAGAGAATATTTCTCTCTTCTTTAAACCAAACTTTGAGGATTATTTCCTCAGGAACGGAAGTTATGAAGCAAGGTGAGTCTACACTGGTGCAAAGGAGGAAGTGGTCACTCCATTCTTTCTACCTGGGTAAATTGTGTGTGGGGGTGAGGGTAGGGGATGTGTGCGGAGAAACAGCGCTGGGAAGAGTGGTTAGATACACATGTTCTCCTGTTTCCTCCTGAGGTAGAACTCCAAGATGAGTGGAGAAGCAAGTAAAAATAGAAATGGGTAAGTCCAGAAATGCTGGAACTGTGTGATAGCTAGGGAAAGCTATGAAGTTCTAGGAGAAGCCCTGTATGTGGTCTTACTGAGTTTGATAAAGGAGAGATGTTGCACATATGAGAGAGAAATGTTTAAGTATATAGATAAACCTGAGGCTTATTCTTCAAGGCCTACTCTACATACAAGGAAAAAGGCTATTTCCATGTACTTCAGTGATGACGTGTGGAGGTGCAGAGACCTGGACCCGAACTGGTCACAGAAGGAAAGGAGTTGGAGACTAGTTGGCCAGGATCAGACTACATTGCTGGGTGCGGTCATGCGATCCCGAAGATGAGCTGGGCAAGGAAGCCTCAGTATCAACTATGGACCAGATCAGAAAGGAGCAAGGATCAAGAGAACACCCCAGGAATCAGAGGTCTCCACTGCTCAGCTACCTTAGTCACAAGCACTATTTATTCATATATCAATATACTTGGAGAGGACCAGAGGAGGAGTAAGAAACCAAGAGAAAAATATAGTAAAAATGGACATTTACCTGAAGAACAACCTTTAAACCAACCTAATAGAAAGTGTAATTTTGAATTCAAGAAACCAATCTATTCCAGTTAGGGAGTAAAAAGTTGAAAGAATTTAAATGTAAAACATAGATATCTCAGTCCTGCTGCACACTGCCCAGGGTAAACAAGTGCCAGGGGAAAGATGGCATCTTTGGCAGAAAAAGAAAGGTGACCATATTTCTTTGCATATCTGAGTGTAGTGAGTAAATGTTGATCTCAATACATCTCCTAAAATAGAAAAATGAAGAATGGAGAAATTACCTAGAGCTGAGTCTCTCCTCCCACCTGCCATCTCTGTTCAATCATATTTATAACATATCCCCCAGTGATGGAGACCATGCAACATATTAAAAGAAATCAAGGGCAATGATAAACAGATCCACATAAACTTAACATTTCACAAGTATCATCTCTCCAGGAGAGGACTTCCTTGGTAGCTCAGCTGGTAAAGAATCCACTTGTAATTCAGGAGATCCCAGTCCGATTCCTGGGTCAGGAAGATCTGCTAGAGAAGGGATAGGCTACCCACTTGGCCTATCTTGGGCCAAGTATTCTTGGGCTTCCCTGGTGGTTCAGCTGGTGAAAAATCTAACTGCAATGCAGGAAATCTAAGTTTGATCCCTTGATTGGGAATATACCCTGGAGAAGAGAAAAGCTACCCACTCCAGTGTTCTGGCCTTGAGAATTCCTTGGACTGTATAGTCCATTGGGTTGCAAAGAGTCAAACAAGACTGAGAGACTTTCACTTTTTCTCAGTTAGAAATTCAATCAAATCATTTAATCATGAATGCAGAAATAGCAAACAGCAGAAAAGATCAGATCTAACAAAGCAAGCATTGAAAATATGAATTAATAAAGAGGAAACAGCAAACATTTGACCAATTCCTGACTTCTAATTTATTTTGATTTTACATGAATATAAAATAATGATAATAATAATATCACTTGATTGTCAATCATTTTCTTCATTAACTCAAAAGTCTTGAGACAGCCATTTTTACAAAAAAACTATTTCTTAAACAAGATATTTATATACTTAGAAAAGCCTAAATTAATCTGATTTAGACAAATTATCAAACATTTTAGAACCTATTTTATAGGCTATAAAATCGAAGTCACTAAAATATGGAAAATTCAAGATTTAAGAACGTAAGCAAAAATGAAACAAGATTTTCAAACTTGCAGGTACAAGTTCTAGAAATTTAATATAGTTATATCACTAAAATATGGAATAGATATTTATCTGTTGGTATGGGAATAACCAGAATTATCCAAGAATATTGAATTTAGTAGACACAAAATTGTACCAACTGCTGTTTAAAGTTAACTTAAAATGATACGATTTTAACAAACTCAGTCAAGTGAATTTCTTTCCCTGAACTTTAGATGATTATCTTTCCTTCTTTTCTGTTACAGAAAATAATGTGAAGGCTGTGGTTTTATTTCTGGTGTAATCTTCATTAGGATTTTCTTTTTCCTTTCTATTTAAAAAAAAATCATTTCAAAATTACAGAAACTTGCAAAAATATTACAAGAAATTTATGTTCTCTGTGCCATTTGTAACATGCAATCATCATGTCTAATCACTCCAACATAGGTACTACAGTGCATATTTCCTATAAACAAGGGCATTGTTCTAGTACAGTAAAATCTTCCCAGGCGGTCTTAGTGGTAAAGAACTCACCTAGCAATGCAGGAGATGTAGGAGATGTGGGTTCAATTCCTGGGTAGGGAAGATCCTTTGGAGTAGCCCGAAGGAGTAACCTACTGGAGTAACCCACTCCAGTATTCATGCCTGGAGAATCTGACAGAGGGGCCAGGCAGGCTGTGGTTCATACTGTCTCAAAGAGTTGGACATGACCAAAGTGACTTAGCAAAATCATCAAAATCAGGAAGCTAACATAAATACATTACTACATCTCAATCCAAATACTCTCTTCAAGTGTCATTAATTATCCCAACCATATTCATTATAGCCAAGGCACCCAGAATCACACACTACATTTTGTGGTTTAGATCCATTCAATCTAAAAGAGTTCTTAAGTCTTTCTTTGATTTTCGTTACTCTAATATTTTTGAAGACTATCAACTCAGTTCAGTTGCTGAGTTGTGTCTGTCTCTTTGTGACCCCATGAACTGCAGCACTCCAGGCCTCCCTGTCCATCACCAACTCTCGGAGCCTACCCAAACTCCTGTCCATCGAGTCAGTGATGCCATCCAATCATTTCATCCTGTCATCACCTTCTCCTTCTGCCTTCAATCTTTCCCAGCACCAGGGTCTTTTCTAATGAGTCAGTTCTTTGCATCAGGTGGCCAAAGTTTTGAAGCTTCAGCTTCAGCATCAGTCCTTCCAGTGAATATTCAGGACTGATTTCCTTAGGATTGACTGGTTTGATCTCCTTGCAGTTCAAGGGACTCTCAAGAGTCTTCTCCAATACCACAGTTCAAAAGCATCAATTCTTCAGTGCTCAGCTTTCTTTATAGTCCAACTCTCACATCCATACATGACTACTGGAAAAACCATATCTTTGACTAGATGGACCTTTGTCGGCAAAGTAATGTCTCTGCTTTTCAATTTGCTGTCTATGTTGGTCATAGCTTTCTTCTAAGAAACAAGTGTCTTTTAATTTCATGGCTGCAGTCACCATCTGCAGCGATTTTGGAGCCCAAGAAAATAAAATCTGTCACTGTTTCCATTGTTTCCCCATCTATTTGCCAGGAAGTGATGGGACCAGATGCTATGATCTTAGTGTTTTGAAAGTTGAGTTTTAAGCCAGCTTTTTCCACTCTTCTCTTTCACCATCATCGGTAGGCTCTTTAGTTCCTCTTTGCTTTCTGCCATAAGGGTGGTGTCATCTGCATTTCTGAGGTTATTCATGTTTCTCCCAGCAATCTTGATTCCAGCTTGTGCTTCATCCAGCCCAGAATTTTGCATGATGTACTCTGCATACAAGTTAAATAAGCAGGGTGACAATCTACAACCTTGCTGTACTCCTTTCCCAATTTGGAACCAGTTCATTGTTCTATGTCTGGTTCTAACTGTTGCTTCTTGACCTGCATGCAGATTTCTCAGCAGGCAGGTAAGGTGGTCTGGTATTCCCACCTCTTGAAGAATTTTCCATAGTTTGTTGTGATCCACTTAGTCAAAGGCTTTAACATAGTCAGTGAAGCAGAAGTAGATGTTTTTCTGGAACTCTCTTGCTTTTTCGATGATCCAAAGGATGTTGGCAATTTGATTTCTGGTTCCTCTTCCTTTTCCAAATCCAGCTTGAACATCTGGAAGTTCTTGGTTCATGTACTGTTGAAGCCTCACTTGGAGCAATCTGAGCATTACTTTGCTAGCATTGAGATGAGTGCAATTGTGCAGTAGTTTGAACATTCTTTGACAATGCCTTTCTTTGGGATTGGAATTAAAACTGACCTTTTCCAGTCCTGTGACCACTGCTGAGTTTTCCAAATTTGCTGGCATATTGAGTGCAGCACTTTAACAGCATCATCTTTTAGGATTTGAAATAGCTCAGCTGAAATTCCATCACTTTCTCTAACTTTGGTTTGTATCTTTTCTACAAACTCTCTTCAGGTGAGTTTTTACCTCTTTGGCAGAAATGTCATGGAAATGATGTTGTCGTGTATTTGTTATACCCTGTCAAATGGACCACAATTTTGATTTGCCCCATTTCTGGTCTCATTAATTTTCATCAATTAACTAAGAAGATGTCTTTCAGGCTTTTTCACTGTGATAATTTTTTAAAATCGTAGGTAATTTGTGGGTAATATGCCAAGTCTATGCAAATATTCTATTCTTCATCAACTTTCACTTACTGGATTTCTCATCCAATTTTTTTCTGCCTGAATCAGTCATTACTAACTTGATTGCCAAGAGATGATTTTTATATAATCCCATCATTCATTTCACATTCATTGTGGATATCCCACTGTAAGTCAAAACTATTTCTAATAAAGAAACATGAATGTAACATTCAGTTATTTATAAGTGTTGCTTTGTAGCTTCCTATTTTACTTAATGAATTATAATCTGTTACTATATCATTTATTTGGATGCAACAATTATCATAGATTGAACAGTGGGGTCCCCTTTACTCTGGCTTTAGTGTCTTTTTGGCAAGTTCTGATAATTGAGTACTTCCATAATTTCTATCAGGACAAAATGTTCCAAGCTCATCCTGTGCTTTTTGTGATCCAGTTGTTTCTCTAAAATCTCTGGTTACCATAATGGAGAATGATATTTAGAAACTAAGATCTGATTGCTAGATGTGACCATTGCTATTGGGTTATTGTTTCTACCAAGCTCTCCTAGTGGACAGAGCTAAAGAAGATATGTTTATCAGTAACTACTTAGGTAAGTGTATGTACATATTTACATCTATATTTCTTTATCATTGTAGTGAAAACTAAATTCATCACAATATCTCCAATTTCAACCCAAAGTTACAAGGTTCACTCAAGCTTTCTTTCTTTTAATATTGTAACTTCTTTCTCATTCTGTGAAAAACCTAGCTCCTCCTTTAGTCCTTGGTATATTTATTTGTTTCAGTTCAGTTCAGTCACTCAGTCGTGTCTGACTCTTTGCGACCCCACGAACCGCAGCACTTCAGGCCTCCCTGTCCATCACCAACTCCCGGAGTTCACCTAAACCCATGTCCATTGAGTCGGTGATGCCATCCAACCATCTCATCCTCTGTTGTCCCATTCTCCTCCTGCCCCCAATCCCTCCCAGCATCGGGGTCTTTTCAAATGAGTCAGCTCTTCGCATCAGGAGGCCAAAGCATTGGAGTTTCAACTTCAGCATCAGTCCTTCCAGTGAACACACAGGACTGATCTTTAGGATGGACCGGTTGGATCTCCTTGCAGTCCAAGGGACTCTCAAGAGTCTTCTCCAACACCACAGATCAAAAGCATCAATTCTTCAGCGCTCAGCTTTCTTTATAGTCCAACTCTCACATCCATACATGACCACTGGAAAAACCATAGCCTTGACTAGACGGACCTTTGTTGACAAAGTAATGTCTCTGCTTTTCAATATGCTGTCTAGTTTGGTTATAACTTTCTTTCCAAAGAGTAAGCATCTTTTAATTTCATGGCTGCAATCACCATCTGCAGTGATTTTGGAGCCCAGAAAAATAAAGTCAGTCAAGCTATTACTGAGTAATCAATTACCTGACTCCTGCCCATTCTGCTACTTCTATCTACCACTTCCCACTTCTGAGCTCCTATGTGAACATACTCTGCACAACTCCAGAGTTAAGCCAGCCTGCTGCCACTGGCACTTCCCTGTATGGATGCCCTCAGCCTAGGTGAGCTTTTTGTAACCTCCACATATAGACACCTACAGGCTTCCCTGGTGACTCAGCAGTAAATAATCCACCTGCAATTCGGGAGACTGCCTGCGATGCAGGAGAGGCAGATTTGACCCCTGGGTTGGAAACATCCCCTGGAGAAGGGAATTACTACCCACTCCATTATTCTTGCTTGGGAAATCCTATGGTTAGAGAAGGCTGGTGGGCTACTGTCCAAGGGGTCTCAAGAGTCCGATACCACTTAGCAACTAAACCACCACCACCATAGACACCTACCTCCCCCAGACCCATTTAAGTGATTTGGGACTGAATTATTAAAGGAAAAATGGAGAAAACAACCAAGGAAGGAAAGAGGAAAGCAAAGAAGTAAGGAAGGAAGGGAAAAGCACTTGCTTGATAGATTTTTAAATAAACATCGTGTTAACATTTAGAAAGACTTGAGGAAAGAATTTGTACTTCCCCCAGCAGCATATGAGAGGACCTTCTCTCCATATCTGTGCTGAGATATGATATTAAAGAGATTTTTAAATGCTCATTTAATGGATGCCCATGATACCTCTCTAAATCTAGAGTTCCCTGATCTCTACTGAGATTACAAATTTTCCCATGTTTATCGGTCACTTTTGTTCCTTTTTGGGGGTATTTTTAATTTACTAGAAAGTAACAATTCTTTATAGAAATTTTGCTCTAAAGCAAAGTAAAAAAAATGAGGCAGTGTCTTAACCGGGGTAGGGGGTCTTTCAAGGATTTTCTTTTTTTCTTAAAAATAGGCTTATCCAACATGGTTGTATGATAAAAACAACAATCCAGTACAAAGTAGAAAAATTGCTTGCAAGAGAGCAAGGTCATTAATTTGTATAGTGACATCTTTTGATATATTAGTGGAGATCAGTGTTAAGACCCAAGAACAAGAGCCTCAGATAAGAACAATTGATCCAAGATCAACAGAAAGGGGAAGAGGGCAGAATGGGTGGATTCAGATGGAGAGTCTGTTACTTGTAGATATTTATTAATAGCAATACCTGGAGATACCTCCAGGTATTCCCTTTTTGAGTACAAAAAAAATACTAAATGAGATAATGTTAAAATATTATTATTATAAAATATTTTTAAAGTGTATAGTAAATTATATTTGGCTTATTAAAAGTCACCTAGTTAGAGGTTCAAAATACAAATAGGCAATGTCCAGATCATATATAAAGATGCAACCCTTATCATTTGCCTTTGACAACCAGCCCACAAAGTCAAACTACTATCTGCAACAACCAGTCCAGAAGGCCAAACAACATGCAATCAGCCACAAATGACTTGATCTTGATTAATAACTGATAACTTTCCTAATATTTTCCCCCACTTCCAACTTAGGACCAACCAGAGAAAGTTAAATATGCATGCTTTATCCAATCAAATACAATGCTTCATTTCTAATTAACTTTCTTAGAGTTTTCCTATGCTAGCGGCCCCCAGTCAGGGTATATTTGAAACCTTCTTTTTTAATACTATAAAGCTTCACCCACTGTGCCTACCTTTGAGTCTTTGCCAAACACAAATGATGGTGGCTGACTCCCTGGCTGTATATAGCATGCTCTGAATAAATAGTCATTACTTGTTTTCACTTAGTTGGTTTTTGGTTCTATATTAGAGCTATATATATATGTGTAGTTTTTTCAATTGACAAAATATTATATAGTATATATAGTTCCAGCAGTAAGTTCCAGTGCTTTATTATCAAAGAATTGTTTAAGCATTGGCTACTAGGTAGAGCTAGAGCAAATGACTCAAAAATTATTTATTATAAATAGTGTTTATGTACAAGTCCATATGAATGAATAATTGATTAATCTATTACTCAAGAGACAACCCATATTTTCATTCTATTAACAAATTGATAAATTAATATATATATACATGAATATAATATATATATGTATAGTATATACAAAAAGAGAGTAGAAATAACAAGCTATAAATGCTAAGAAAAAGAAGTAAGCAGAGGTTGTGGATAGAAAGTGATGAGGTAACTAGTTTAGACAACATGGTCAGAGAAGTTTCTTTGATAAGGTAACATCAGAGCAGAGATGTAAAAGAAGTGTAAGAGCAAGACTTGGAAGTATTTGCAGCAAGAGTTTCAATGAGAGAGCAAATAGAAATTACAAAGACTAAAGGCAACATGTCTGGAACTGAGTGAAGATGACGCTGGAAATGCCGGAGAACAGGAAGAGCAAGACTATACATGATCTTGCCTGCTAAGATAAGACTTAATTTTGTTCTGACTGTGCCAAAAAGGAATTTGACGGTTTCATTCAAGACAGCAACATAACTTGATTGATATTTCAATAATGTTACTCTGATCATTGTATACAGAATAGACTGAGCAAGACTAATTATGGAAGCAGCGATGCCAGTTAGGAGGCAATGCAGTAATTCAGATGACTAGTCATTAGATCATGGATTATGGTGGTACTAGTAAAGATGATGACTAGTGGTCAGATTCGAATATACATTTTGAAGGTAGAAATGCTAGGATTTTCTAATGGATTGGATGTGGAGAAGAGTCTAGCATGAATTTAAGGTTTTTGTCATGACCAGCTGGGTGAAGAATGGTGCAGTTTGCTGCGATTTGAAAGTGCTGAAAGAAGCAGTTATAGGGCTAGGGAGAATTAATTGTTAAATTTGGTACATATTAAGCATAAGATGCTTATGTAAAATACAAGTGAGTATGTTGAGTGGAGATTTAGATATGCAAGTATGGAGTTCAGAGAGGAGATAACGACTGAAAATGGAAGTTTAGGACTCCTGGACATAAAGAGTGCATTTGAAACAAAGGAATTAGATGAGTCAGGCAAGTGTGATAGAGAAAATATCTGAAGGCTGAGCCCTGAAAACTTGCAAAATTTAGTAGCTGAGAAGAGGTAGAAGATTCAGCAAAAATTTTGAAGAATGAACATTTGTTAAGGAGTCCTTTTAGGCTTCCCTGGTGGCTCAGTAATGAAGAATCCACTTGCAGTGTAGGAGCCTGCCTGCAATGTAGGAGACACAGGTTCAATCCCTGGGTTGGGAGGATCCCCTGGAGAAGGAAGTGGCAACCCACTCCAGTATTCTTGCCTGGGAAATCCCTAGGACAGAGGAGCCTGGAGGGCTAGTGTCCATGGGGCTGAAAAAGTTGGACTCCATCACCACCCTCATATAACTCTTTGTTGACTTGTGTTTCAAGTATTAGATACAATCTACTGGCAAGGGTGCACTAACGTAGTATATAGTAATGTAGTATATTGTAGTTTAAACATATCTCCTTTGTTAATTAGCAATAATTTAAAGCCAAAATGTAGCTGCAAAACTATTTCCTTGGGGTATTAACTCAATAACCTTTTGAATTAGATGTTTTTATCAGACACTAAAAGTACTGTGAATAATTGATGTCATGATAATATCTGCTGAATCCTTCAATTGTTTAGTGACTAAAAGTGTATCTTGCAGTAGCAGGGACTGAATAAATATTAGTTTCATGCTGCAGTGTTTCATCAGCAGAAATTTAATGTACTAGCAAAGGATACTCTAAAATTATTACTGTAGATTATATTTTCCATTCAATTTCTTCAAGAGCACAAAGCAATATGAGTAAAAAAGTTATTTCTTGAAGTAAGGATTCTATACCCAAGTTCTTTCATCAACATTTTCACTTCTAAATTTACTATGAGACTTTGGGCAAGCTGCATCATCTTTGTAGAGAAGAGAGTAAGCATGATGTTTTCTTGCTACATGTTGGGAGCTGTAGGACCAGATGGGATCTGTGCTGTCCTCAGAGTTCCCTGGAAGAGAGCCAGGAATAATGACAGTGGTGATTATAGGTGTGTTAGAAAATGCCTCAGTTGACCTGTTGTTGTTTTTAACATCACCCTATGATTGGCTAAAGAAAGATGGCATGTGACTGACTTCAGATTATCATTTTGAAATCATGGTGCATGCCTGACTCAGGTTTAAAGACCCAAGTCCTGGTCAAGAAGAAGATGGTATTGTCTTTCATATATTTCAGATTTCAGAGGAAAGTTTCAAGAGTTTCATTCTAGGGCCATTTACAACAGCTGCCAGGCAAAGGAGAAGATGCAATCTAATGTCAGAACCACTTCGAGATCATAAATTACAAGGTATGGAAAACAATATTTATGAGATTAACACATATTTTAAAATCTATTTTCTTCCTTATACCGTGTTATAGTTTCCTATGGCATGATCTTCCCTAAATGTACGTCTATGTTTACATTTTCTATCTCCCTTGTTCAAATTTTATTTTCTCTACTTGAACCTTAAATGAATGATAAGGCATTTTCAATGTGCTGCTTAGAAGTAGATTTTTAGTCAATTAAAAGATACTTTTGGAAGGTTTAAAATGGTATTTGTTTGGCTTGAAAAGTCTAATTCAGTGTTTCTTAAAGTGGGTACCGTCGACTCTCAGATATCCTTGAGTCTTTCATGGGCTGGCGACATCAAAACTAAAGTATCATTTGTGGTTGCTCTGTGCTGACACTAGTACCGATAAAATCAAAGCAGTGATGTTTAAAATTGCTAGTACCTTAGTGTTAATCTTTTTCCTTTTATAGAGCTCTAAAAAAAAAAAATTTTTGTTTCATTTAAGAATGTTCTTGATGAAGCAATAAAAGTTAATTTTATTAAATCTTGCCCACTGAGTACATATTTTCTTTAATGTGCTAGGCAACAAAATGAAAACATGCATAAACACCTCTGCTGCATACTGAAGGATGGTGGTTGTCTTGAGGAAAGTTCTTGGACATTTGAGTCAAAAGCTGAAGTAGCTGCTGTTTATCACATAGTGCCATTTTTATTTTTACTTGAAACTGACAGACAATACCATGGTAATTTAGACTTAGTTCTTTTATAGACAGTTTATTGAAAACTAATAAAGTGAGTCGATCACTTCAGGAAAAATAACTAGTAATGTGTTGTTTGTGATAAAATTTAAACTCTGAAGTGAAGATGAGAATTTTGTAAAATGTACCTAATCCTTACAAATGGAGAGTTTTATAAAGAGGTTGGTGGTGATATTGCATAATGAAATATGTCAGCATTTGGGAGATCTGTATGACTGTGTGAACTAAGTAAACCTATACTTCATAAATAGCTAATGCATAATATTTTACAAAATCAGGCACATCAAAAGATTCCCTCACAAAGTGACATAGATTGAGAGATTTTAGCATAATTAAATGCAACAGTTTCATTGATATGGCTTCATATTGCAACAACTAGCCTCTAAGAATCTATTGCTTTTCAAGATTTTGTGTAGAATTAAAGAATACCCATAATAATTTGAAAAGGCCACCAAGATATTCTTTCTTTTCAACTACATCTCTGTGGGGACAGAATTTGCCTAAAATACTTTAACCAAAACAACCCATTGCAATGAAATGAGTTCAAAAGCAGATAGATATAAAATGAGAGTCACAATTTTTAAAATAGTTTGAAAAATAATGATGTTATTTTTAAATGGCTGACTATCTTCAATTTTAAATTAATAAATGTTTGGAATTTATTTGTTTTAATTCTAATACAGTAAATATTGATAGCCTATATAAACCATAGTTGTTTAGTGTTCTCAATAATTTTTAAGGATATGTAGGTTTCAGGAGAATAAAATATCTAAGTACCTTTCGTTTAATTCTTTGCAAGGGTGAAGTCAATCAGAACATAACTTTGTTATGATAGGGTGTTAATTTAATAGCCTTGAAGCTAGATTTTAAAAATATATAATCTCATAAAATGTCATCTGTTATTGTCTTATTTAGGGACTTAGTCCATCACATATTTAGCACAGTGATTATACATTTGATGATTGCATATCAGAAGCTTTAAAATGTTTAGCACTACTGTTCCAGGTGGTATTTTTTGTTTGTTTTAATGTCTATCTCCTGGTCCCAGCAAGTTAACACAATCACGTCCATAACCATACTGCTGCTGCCGTTGCTGCTGCTAAGTCGCTTCAGTCGTGTCCAACTCTGTGATACACCATAGACGGCAGCCCACCAGGCTCCCCCATCCCTGGGATTCTCCAGGCAAGAACACTGGAGTGGGTTGCATTTCCTTCTCCAATGCATGAAAGCGAAAAGTGAAAATGAAGCCGCTAGGTCGTGTCCTACTCTTTGCGACCCCATGGACTGCAGCCTACCAGGCTCCTCCGTCCATGGGATTTTCCAGGCGAGAGTACTGGAGTGGGGTGCCATAACCACACTGGGGATCTCTCTCTCTATATATATATATATTGATGATCAGAACTTTGTGAGACCCTACTACAAGTCATGTTAGGTTTGTCATAGATTACATGATTAAAATCATGGAAGTATAATTATTCTGGAACAGAAAAAGACATCAGAGATTATGTAGCACAAACTTTCTTTTGGCAGAGATGGAAGCAGAGGCATAGAGAGGGATAGGTAAAAAACAGGGTGGTGTGTGTGCTCAGCTGCTCAGTCATGTCCAACTCTTTGAGATCCCCTAGACTGTAGCCCACCAGGCTCCTGCGTCCATGGGATTCTCCAGGCAAGAATACTGGAGTGGGTTGCCAATGCCCTCCTCCAGGGGAACTTCCCAAACCAGGAATCAAACCCAGGTCTCCCTCATTGCAGGTGGATTTTTACCATCTGAGCCACTAAGGAAGCACAGGTTATTAAGTGACTAATTCTAAAACTGGAATCTGGTTTCCTAGTCAAATATTCTTTTAACTATATTGCTAATTATTTTCTCCAGTTCTCTACCTTCTGATGTGTGAGATCTTTGATCTTGAGTGAAAAATATTCAATTACAATGGCACAGCAGTTCCACAGACCTAAATGGCGCTCTTTGAAGTTTTAACCCATAACTTCAGTCCACTAGGAGGGCCTATATTTATTTATTTATTTTTTAATTGAAGGATAATTGCTTTATAGAATTTTGTTTTCTGTCAAACCTCAACGTGAATCAGCCTTAGGTATACATATATCCCCTCCCTTTTGAACCTCTCTCCCTCTCCATTCCACCCCTCCACCAACCTAGGTTGATACAGAGCCCCTGTCTGAGTTTCCTGAGCCATACAGCAAATATCCGTTGGCTATGTATTTTACATATGGAAATGTAAGTTTCCACGTTACTTTTTCCATACCTCTCACCCTCTCCTCTCCTCTCCCCATGTCCATAAGTCTGTTCTCTATGTCTGTTTCTCCACTGCTGCCCTGCAAATAAATTCTTCAGTGACATTTTTCTAGATTCTGTATATATGCATTAGAATATAATATTTATCTTTCTCTTTCTTACTCACTTCACTCTGTATAAGAGGTACTAGGTTCATCCACCTCATCAGAACTGACTCAAATGCATTCCTTTTTATGGCTAAGTAGTATTCCATTGTTTATATGACCCCAACTTCTTTATCCATTCATCTATCAATAGACATCTAGGTTGCTTCCATGTTCTAGCTCCTGCAAATAGTGTTGCAATGAACAATGGGATACATGTGTCTTTTTCAATTTTGGTTTCCTCAGGGTATATGCCTAGGAGTGGGATTGCTGTGTCATATGGTGGTTTTATTCCTAGTTTTTTAAGGAATTTCCATATTGTCTTCCATAGTGGCTCTATCAATTTTCTATGTTCCTTCTCTCATTTTCTTTCATCTTTTAATTGTTTCCTGCCCATTTTTAATCTTCTCTGCAGCTCCCCTTTCCATCCTCAAACCTCAAATGAATTAACAATTTTAAAGTGTTACACTTATTCAATAATTGTATGTTTCCAGTTTTCGTATATAAAAATCATCTTATCCTTATATAAATGTCTTTATCTTTTGTAACATTTTTGCACATATCTTTGCAGTATTTTTTATTCCTTTTAAAATGTGTATATAGCTTTCTCTACATGAGTCTTGTAATTTCTTAAGGATATTGCTAGCTATATTGTATAATTTTTTTGTTTTCTGAAAGAAATGACTTTATTATAATTTATAATTGGCTAAGATTATAAAGTTACTATGTTTGGTATATTTATGTCTTGAATCAAGCAACTTTGAAATCTTTTATTAGTTTAATAGTTTTTCATTTACTTAGTTTGCATTTTTTATGTAGGAATATTATTTTTACCTAACAGATTTTCAATAGTTACATGTCCTTTTACAATTTCATGCCACATCATATTATATCATGAACATACAGAAAACTGTTAATATTTATAGCCTTCATTTTAACAATGAGAAAAATCAACTCAGAGGAAATAATAACCTATGTGAATACTACTTTGTAAACAAAAAAAAAAGTATGCATGTTAATCTGTAATCAATCCCTACAGACTCTATTGAAATAGACTTAAGGTCATCTTCTCACTTGAAATAAAACAGCTGAAGGTTTACTCATGTAGAATTAGAATAAATCATCCTGTTTTAAACTTTTATCAATATATTTGACAAAATGTTAGCTATTTTTAATGAACTTCTGAAAATTGTAAAATAATGATTACAACCAGTCTCTATCTTAAACAAAACAGTGGACAAGGGAGAATAATTGGTAATATGTAAGATATGTCATTAAGCATGAATTTCTAATCTTGCAGTTAATGGGCCATCTAACTATAGCTTTCATGAGGACATCCTGACCAGTCAACATCACATAATGACTGCATTCCTGTATTGCAGGCATAAAGAAACTCTTACAGTAAGAAGTACTTGAATTATGCATAGATCAAGAGATAACTAAGAGATTAGTACACTCATTAGAGAGGAATGAACACATGCTTTAGAACGAGATGGATGTTAATGAACTTAAGTATTATGTGAATTTGGAATGGAATAAGAAACTGGCCAGAGTTGAATGAGAATAATTAGCACATTATTAGATGAGGAGTAAGTGGTGGCACAGATGGTAAAGAATTCTGTAATGCAGGAGACCAGGGTTTGATCCCTGGGTCAGAAAGATCCCCTGGAGAAGGGAATGGCTATCCACTCCAGTATTCTTGCCTGGAGAATTTCATGTACAAAGAAGCCTGGTGGGTTGTAGTCCATGGGGTCACAAAGAGTCTGACACAACTGAATGACTAGCTCACACTTTTTTTTTCAAAGTTGGGAGAGAAATTGCGAGATGATACTCAGATCAGACTTGAGACTTCAAAGAGGAAAGGCAAGGAGCCTTTGGGTGATAACCACCCCTCAGCCTGGATACTAGCTTAAACATACTATTATTTATGTTCAGTTCAGTTCAGTCACTCAGTCGTGCCTTTGCAACCCCATGGACTGCAGCACGCCAAGCCTCCCTGTCCATCACCAGCTCCCAGAGCTTGCTCAAATTCATGTCCATTGAGTCAGTGACACCATCCAGCCATCTCATCCTCTCTCGTCCCTTTCTCCTCCTGCCTTCAATCTTTCCCAGCATCAGGGTCTTTTTCAATGAGTCAGTTCTTTGCATCAGGTGACCAAAGTATTGGAGTTTCAGCTTCAGCATCAGTCCTTCCAATGAATATTCAGGACTGATCTCCTTTAGGGTGGACTGGTTGGATCTCCTTGCAGTCCAAGGGACTCTCAAGAGTCTTCGCCAACACCACAGTTCAAAAGCATCAGTTCTTTGGCACTCAGCTTTTTTTATAGTCCAACTCTCACATCCATATATAACTACTGGAAAAACCATATCTTTGACTAGATGGACCTTTGTCGGCAAAGTAATGTCTCTGCTTTTTAATATGCTGTCTATGTTGGTCATAGCTTTCCTTCCAAGGAGCAAATGTCTTTTAATTTCATGGCTGCAGTCACCATCTGCAGTAATTTTGGAGTCCAAGAAAAAAAAAAAATCTGTCACTGTTTCCATTGTTTCCCCATCTATTTGCCATGAAGTGATGGGACTAGATGCCATCATCTTAGCCTTTTGAAAGTTGAGTTTTAAGCCAGCTTTTTCCACTCTCCTCTTTCACTTTCATCAGGAGGCTCTTTAGTTTCTCTTTGCTTTCTGCCATAAGGGTGGTTTCATCTGCATATCTGAGGTTATTCTTATTTCTCCTGACAACCTTGATTCCAGCTTGTGCTTCATCAATCCTGGCATTTTACATGATGTACTCTGCATATAAGTTAAATAGACAAGGTGAAAATATACATCCTTGACATACTCTTTTCCCAATTTGGAACAATTTGTTGTTCCTTGTCCAGTTCTAACTGTTGCTTCTTGACCTGCATGCAGATTTCTCAGCAGGCAGATAAGGTGGTCTGGTATTTCCATCACTAAGAATTTTCCACGTTTTATTGTGATTCACACAGTCAAAAACTTTGGCATGGTCAATAAAGCAGAAGTAGATATTTTTCTGGAGTTCTCTTGTTTTTTCTATGGTCCAAAGGATGTTGGCAATTTGATCTCTGGTTCCTCTTCCTTTTCCAAGTCCAGCTTGAACATCTGGAAGTTCTTGGTTTATGTACTGTTGAAGGCTCAGTTGGAGTGTTTTGAGCCTTATTTTGCTAGATTGTGAGATGAGTGCAATTGTGTGGTAGTTTGAACATTCTTTAACACTGCCTTTCTTTGGGATTGAAATGAAAACTGTTCTTTTCCAGTCCTGTGGCCACTGCTGAGTTTTCCAAATTTGCTGGTGTAGCAAGGGCAGCACTTTAACAGTATCATCTTTTAGGATTTGAAATAGCTCAATTGGAATTCCATCACCTCCAATAGCTTTGTTCGTAATGATGTTTCCTAAGGCACACTTGACTTTGCATTCCAGGATGTCTGGCTCTATGTGAGTGATCATACCATCATGGTTATCTGAGTCATTAAGATCTTTTTTGTATAATTCTTCTGTGCATTCTTGCCACCTTTTCTCAATATCTTCTGTTTCTGTTAGCATTTCTGTCCTTTATTGTGCCCATCTTTTCATGAAATGTTCCCTTGATATCTCTAATTTTCTTAAAGAGATCTCTAGTCTTTCCCATTCTATTGTTTTCCTCTACTTCTTTGCATTGATCACTGAGGAAGGCTTTCTTATCTCTCCTTGCTCTTCTTTGGAACTCTGCATTCAGATAGGTATATATCTGCTTTTCTCTTTTGCCTTTGGCTTCTCTGCTTTTCTCAGCTATTTGTAAGGCTTCCTCAGACAACCATTTTGCCTCTTTATTTCTTTGATACTTGCTTTGATATACTATTTTTTCCGTAGTGTAACCCTGCTAGCCAAAGAAAATAAATCAGTTTCTTAAATTCTATTTTTACCCCTAAATAGCAGCAGTCTAGTTTATTTCCAATTTTGTGCTATATCTAGTTCACAGAACCTGTGGAGACTACTTAATTCATTCTAGAACAGTTTCTTGGAGGTTCTAATTTGGATGGCTGAGGATCAAATTAAAGAGATAGTTTTCAAAATCAGTGCCATTCTCTGTTAGTAGTAAAGATGTCCATTTAGTGAAACATATATGTGTATCTATGTGGGAACTTTGCTGTGATAGGAAATGTATTGTTGCTCTGAAACATAGTAAAATTATGCGTAAGAAGGTGCACTAAGATGTATCGGGATCCTCATTACTGACCAGGAGAAATTTAATGCTCAGAGGATAACTTTGGAACATGATGTAGAAGATAAGTTAGGCTAGGGGCATTAGTTGGCATTTTCAACCTTCAGCAGGGGGGAATATTTATTAATTATGTTTGGAAATTCTGGTGCATGGTGACAATAATAACAACACTGACTTTAATCTGTTTTCTTTTGTTTTATTAATAGAACTATTTACAGGAAACATATCCCCTTTATTTTCTATATGCAAAATAGACAGCTTCCACAAGCCTTGATTTCAACCTTGGTGTACCACTGTTTTAGAGCAGCAAAGAATTTTTCCAAGTTATTTTGTACCCGAGTCAGATTTTTATCAAGTTATCAATAAAGATTATAAGCCACTTACGAATAAGATATAAGCCACTGCAAAACCTAAATCCCAACTTTCCAGAAGCAATATTGTTGTTGTTTAGTCAATCAACCATGTCTGGCTCTTCTGTGACCCCGTGGACTGTAGCCCACCAGGCTCCTTTGTCCATGAGATTTCTCAGGTAAGAATACTGGAGTGGGTTGCCATCTCCTTCTCCAAGGAATCTTCCTGATCCAGAGCTGCAACCCACGTGTACTGATTCTCCTGCTTGGTAGGCAAATTGTTTACTACTGAGCCACCAGGGAAACCCAGAAACAATGTAGAAGGTAAAAATGAATTGTGATTTGGAAAGTGATATGACAAATCACCCAGTAAGTGTTAATTGGTCACCTACTATGGGTCTACCTAAGACACTAGAAGACATCACAGAAGCAAACGATCCAGTTGTTGGTCTTTAGAGGTTAATATCCAAAACATATAAACAGCTTATAAAACTCCATATAAAAAACAAGCAACCCAGTTCAAAAATGGGCAGAAGATCTCAATAGACCTTTTCTCAAAGAAGACATATGGATGGCCAACAGGCACATGAAAAAACGTTCAACATCACTGTCATAAGAGAAATGTAAATCAAAAGCACAGTGAGCTATCATCTCATACCTGTCACAATGGATATCATCAAAAAGAACACAAATAACAAATGTTGGTGAGGGAAAGAGGGAGGGACAAAATAGAGGTAGGGGATTGAGAGGTACAATCTACTATGTATAAAATAAATAAGCTACAAAGAGATACTGTATAGTACAGGAAATATAGTCACTGTTTTATAACTTTAAAAAGAATATGACCTATAAAAATATTGAATCACTCTATTGTATACCTGAAACTAATATAAATTTTATAACAACTATACTAGAATAAAAATAAAATAATATAAAAGTTATATGTTATTTTTATTTTATATGATGAGGAAATTGAGGCCCAGAGAGATTAAGTGACTTAACCAAGGTCACAAAACAAGAGTTTGAATCAAAGCATGGATGCCCAGAAGCTGCATGTTAAACTGTCTCAAACAGTTAGAGATTTGATTAAAGAGAGAGTAATTGCACTGGGCTTTTACTAAATGCTATCTTAAGTGAGTGAAAGAATAAGGAGAACACCCCAATGGGAAGGAGGCTGTGAAAATAGAAGAGAAATCACAAAGTCATGATATGATGTATTATGGGGGAAAAGGTTGGGTAAATTTGATTCTTAGAGGATTTTGAACTTAATGAACAAATTCTTGATGAGGTGAAAAATAGGGAGCTAGGGCTTCCCTCGTAGCTCAGCAGTAAAGAATCTGCCTGCAGTCAGGAGATGCATGTTCAATCTCTGGGTTGGGAAGATCCTCTGGAGAAGGTAATGGCAACACACTTCAGTATTCTTGCCTGGGAAACCCCATGGACAGAGGAACCTGGTGGGCTAGGTCCATGGGGTCGCAAAAGAGTCATACATGACTTAGCGACTAAACCATCACTATGACCACCAAAAGGTTTTTAGGCAAGATGTGATCCTTCACTAAACCTCCTTCACTTTCTTTCAATGGCAGAGGGATACACTGATTGCCTTAATAAGTGCAAGGTGACTTAAGGTCAGCACTCAAACCTTAGGCTGCTAGAAAGTATGAGGTTAACATTTCTTTTTGATGACACTACTTACTATGTTCATAAATTTAATTAATTTACCATAAAATCTGAAATTACAGGGAAAAGTACTTTTAGAATCTACTCTAAAAGGTGTATTTTTCTGTTCCTTTCTTTAATTTTGGGCACTGATGAAACATGATCAATTCGGGAGCATCTCAACTTTCCCCTTGATGTCCTATCAGAATGTAAGATGTAATGTCGTCTTATTGTAAACTTTTTCTCATTGAGGCTTTGCATCATACACTCATTATCTTTGACTGATAATAAATCAATCAGCAGCACAGCAATAGAACCAGCATGGTGCCTGCCCCCTGCTAACTTTTAGAATTAACTGATAGAGTTGTCAATTCTAAGGAACATTCATTAAAAAAACCTTCATATGATACATTAGGTAGATCCTAATATGTCAATGTCTTTATTTATTACAATTAAAGCAAAGAACCAGGGCCTACAGCAGAGAAAGTACTGAGTTTTAATCACAGGACTACCAGGGAATTCCCTAGATAACTTATTCTGTATGAACAATGAAGATGCACGTTTAAAGCTTATTTTCCTTTAATATCTCCTAGCTCTGAGCCTTTAAAAGCAGCACTTAATATTATAATATTCATCCTGCAACTTCACTGATCTTAAGAAGTTCGTGTAGTCAGACTAAAATTTCTGTGGATGAATGCAATCATCTAAAGTGACTCTAAATACTGAGAAACTTACACACACTAAAATGGACTAAAGTATTCTTAATAAGAAAGGAGAAAAATAGTTCAGTTTTTAAATTTTTTTTTTTTACCTTTGGGGATTAATAAATTATTTCAATAAATTTGTTATCTTTAGAGTTACAATGGACAGTATTATCAAAAGCTATTACAGTCCTAATATTTATTTATGAGAAAAACAAATCCCAACAAGATAGATACTATCATACCAGCAAGATAGATAGCAAAGCAAGCATCCTGGTCCATAACCCAGGTCTTCTCCACATCACAACACTTCATGGTTCTCTGAAAATGGAAAAGAAATAATGATTCTAATGAAAAAGTATGGAGCACCGTCAAAATTTTGTGTGTTAAATTTTTTTGAAAACAAATTAAGGCCACACCTCATGCTGATCATACTTCTCCAACCAGGAAAGCGTGGCTCTCTGACTCATCAGCGGCTGATGTTGTGCCCCCTGTACTGCATGGGGCTTCTCTAAGAAGGTATTGACAATTACTTTCCTGTGTGGAACCTGCTGGTGCAAATTGATCATGTTCTTATCAGGCTATTTTCAGGCTGCAGACCTCAGTCACTGAACCAGTCAGACTTGTTTCCTTTCTTGTTGTCAATGACTCTCATTGTTTTCCAGGCTCCCAACCCTGACCTGGCTGATCAAGATCTGATAGTGACTGAATAGAAGCTGTCCCAGCCCTGGTTCCATGATGTACCAGTAAGTACTCAGCTTTTCTCAGTCTGGGTTATCAATGGGTACAAAGGTTTATGATTTACTCCTGAGATGGTCAGGACAGATGTTGGCTGGTGGAGAGTGCTTTAAAAATAAGAGTTTTTCATGTGTGTTATTGTATTTTGTGTTAAAGTTTTCTTTTCTTTTTTTTTTTTAAATTTTATTGGAGTATAGTTGCTTTATGATGTTGTGTTAGTTTCTGCTGTATCCAAATCAGCTATATGTATACATTTATCCCCTCCTTATCTCTTTCCTTCCCATTCAAGTCACCACGGAGCATTGAGTAGAGAGTTCCCTGTGCTCAAAAGGAGACAATGTGGTCCTTTCTAAATGGTAGAAGTAGAAACGACCCACAGTAGTAAATTGTAAATACCTAAATATTTAGTAAATACCTAAACATTTAGAAAAATCTATGCTTTAAAGAATAAAGTATTTAATATGGTTCATTTAATTTCTTCAGTATGATCAATAGCTTGGTATAAATTTTTGTCTTATGTTGCTAATTGAAGTATATACTGGGAAAATTTGAAATATAAAAGTAAGAGCATAGTCTCTCTACATAATAGAAAGTATGTAGCAATAGGATTGTTCCTACTATATGAATGAAATGAATTAAAATATTCTTATCTAAAGACTTATTGCATTAACAAAATCTAGACTCTATGTGACGCTTGTTGTAATTGAATTCCAAACTGATTGATTAACTGATGAATTTAAGGTAAATAAGTTTGTACTTATATTTAGGTAACTTCAGGCTATTGTTTTACAGACTCGGAAATGAATAACTAATATTTGATGAGTAATTTTGTTCAAACACCTGCTTAGTCTAACCTTGCTTCTCAAGCATTCTTAACCTCTGTAGAGACACCAATTTCCCACATGTTTAGCACTGACTCTTTCAAACTTACAATCATGATTTTGTGATCATTGTAATTGTACAATCATTTGATTTTGTCTTCAATTAAATATAATGCTTTAAGCCATTAGGCTATGACACTTAAATAATGAGTGTTCCTGCCCTCCTTAATTTACTCTCAAACAACAGCACATCCTGAAGAAGACTGTCCATTTCATGCATGAAGCTTCCCCCATAGACCCTTTCATGATAGCATTGTATAGCAGTATTATCTGTACTTTTTATTAAAATGTATTTTAAGAAAATGTATTTCTTGTTTACCAAGATAAGGTTAGAAGAAGACAAAATGTGCACTAGAAGAAAACTTACTTTTATATTTAACAAACTTCATATAAACATATGTCAGCAATCTCAATTTTAAAAAGTTAGCAAAGGACTTGAAATACTCTCATTCCCCTTTTTTTTTTCTTTTCAGAATTTTGTGGTATGAATTCTCTATCAGCCTGGTTCTCCTCTTCCCAATTTATGGCATTATTTCTATTCATTCACTTTTCCACTCTGAAAGACTTGTTAGAGATATATGAAATTTCTGAACTTAAGCTTCATCAGCATTGATTCACAGCTTATAGTTGAGGATTTTAAAGTATCTTTCTAATTGGATTCCAGATTTAGTACTATTTTTAACACAGATATTTTGTCTAAAAATTCAGATTGTGCCATAGAAATAAGATAAGATGATTAGGCAGTGGTTCATTTAATTTGTTTGTAAAGGTATCTGGGTCAAAGGATCCAGTCCTTCAAAGTGAATGAGTTAGATATGTGGTGGCTTCTTAGCAGAAGTTCTTTCTCACTGATGTAGTAGAAAGAATACTAGCCTGAGCTTTAGATGTGTTCTAGATCCAGTCTTCAACAAGATGCTTGCCTCTCAAGACTTCACTTTTATTGGTATTATAGGGAGAGTTTGCAGTAAAATAAATGGGGGCTGGGAGGTGTTGTAAGCATTAAGGGGACTTGAAATATTTTTTTGTGGGTAGCTATTTTTAGTTTATTGGGTTATAATTTGGGTATTTTTGCATTATTCATTTTGTCTTTTCTTTACTGTATTGTACGTGGTAAGTGTATTATGTTGTGGAACTGTTGTTTTAAATATATGACTGTGTGTGTACACCACAGTGTGATGTAGAACATTTCTTATGGTGGGTCATGGTCAAAGATATTTTTAAAAACATTCCATTAGATAACCTTAAAGTCCTTTTAAATACTTAAATTCTATGATATCTAAGTGCTAACAGGTAGTTAATATGGAGAACATTATCTTGTTTAAGGCCTTAGAGAACCTCTTAAATTAAATAATAACCATACTATAGATTGCTTTTTCTTAGTCCCTATATCTGATGCTCTCTACCAGTGAGGCATATATAAGAGATATAGTTATCAGCAAATAGTGATCTTAGAAGCAAGAGGCAAGTCAAAAATCCACATGCTGATTGTGTGAAATGATCAATGTTTAAAGAAAGTGTAAACAAAGTGCTCTAGAGATGCCTACTCAATCTCATAAAAACTTCTCTGAATGTATAATGATTGAATTTAGTTTTTAAAGGCAGGTAGAGATTAGCTGGAAGAGAAAGATGGTATTCTTGAGCTGAAAGAACATAGCCCTTGCAAAAGTCAAGAGACTTGAGATTCACTCACCAATAGATGCTGGAAATTATCAAATGAAACTGAAATGATCAGTTAGGCTAAGAAGAACCTTTTGTACCCAGTTTAAATCTTTGAACTTTGAGAGTTGAGCAAAAAATTAAACAAGAGGAAGAAGTGACAAAATTTGCTATTTAGAAATGCTAGGGTAGACTACCGGAGCAGTATCATGGTTCTACTTATCTTTTGTGTACAGTTGCAGAACTAAATGAAGGGAGTAGCAAGGAGACCATCCTCTAACATGTTGTTTCTTCTGTCTACAATGAATTTCCTTCTCACCTTAGATGAGACCCTATAATCTTCCTACCCTCATATCTTTAATCTTAATTATTCCTAAGGCTTAGTCATCCTATTCAAACTTGCATAACAGATGGTATATGCTTCTGTTGGCACTTCTCTGCATGATTAATTATTTGCTTGCAATTATATCTCTCTAGTTAAACAGAGAACTGTCTGTATTTCCAGTGCTAAACACTGCTTGGCTCATTGTAAGTATTCAAGATTTGTATGCTGACTTAGGGTAACATATGCCAAAAGTCAAAGAACAGATAATAAGAAAAGACAACAGATCAAGAATAAATGTAAATTATAAATTTGTTTTTCATTACATAATTGTTTAAGAAGACCTATGGAATGTTTGAGATATAGTGATTCAGAAGGTGAAGAACTGAACAGCAGAAAGAATTCATTCCAAGTAAACTTGTGATACTAAGGATTTATTGTGGACGATGTGAAAGTATCAGATGCTTATACACTAGATTTTATACTTTTCTTTATTTGTTAATTAAACAAAAGTTTACTATTTTTTCTTGCAATGTAGTAGCACATTACACACATATGGTATGTGCATATCTATGTACATTACATATATAAACACATGATATATGTTGTGCATATATGTGTGTAGGAAGACAGCATAGAAACCAGTATTTTGACCAAGAAGATGACTCTATGTTGGTTTGAGCAGTTATTCGCAGTAGTCTTTGAAAAGATATTGTGTCTTTGGAATACTGTGGGGCTGGATGTGTTAGGATAATGAATATGTAGAACAAGAAAGCTTTCACACTCTTGAATCATATAACCATTATATAGTTTCATATAATGATTATGAGGCACTTGAAACCTTAGCATTTCAGGAAGGCTAATACTCAAAATCCAGGTTCAAAAGCCCATTCAAAGACACGCAGGGATGTTTGTATTTGTTGTTTTCAATTCTGTACAACATATTTTCTTTTAATAGTGTATATGGCTAAACTGTGAATCTTAACTGATTCCCTATAGTTGCCAGTATTTAAAATGTATAGACTTGCTTTTAAATTATTTTGCATAGTTCTTAAGATTTTATTATTAATTGCTTATTATGGCTCAGAATTTGAAATCAAGCTACTTTGAGGCATCAACAATTTATATAACATTATCATTGGGTTAAGAGAGCAGACCCTATTTTAAGTCTTTTATATAAAATAAAAATGAATTACTCTAAAATATAACTATAGAAAATATACAGTAGTATGATCTACAAATGGGAGCCATATGAAATTGACCTTTGTGTAGGGTAAAAACATATGAATACTAGAAATTCCACATGGTTCAAATTTATCAAGTCTCTTCCATGCCCTGTTTTATTTATTCTGGAATATTATATATGGAATGAGCAATGCAACTTAAAAACTTAAATGATTTTAAAACCTATCAAAGCATCCTTTGAAAAACCCTTTATACTACCTAAAAAATACAGGCTTAGATACTAGAATGTCAAAAAATCTTGAATACACATCTCAATTTAGTGAGATAAAATAGAGCAAATTGGCAAGAATTAAGTCCTAAAAACAGAAAAAATAGATTATAGTACAAAACAAAGTGTCGCTTAGTTGTGTCTCTTTGCAACCCCATGGACTGTAGCCCACCAGGCTCCTCCATCCATGGGATTCTCCAGGCAAGAATACTGGAGTGGATTGCCATTTCCTTCTCCAGAGGATCTTCCTGACCCAGGAATCAAACCCAGGTCACCCGCATTGCAGGCAGATGCTTTAACTGCTGAGCCACCAGGGAAGTGCAAAACAAAGTGTCAGGTATGTCTCAGGTCAGTTCAGTCGCTCAGTCGTGTCCGACTCTTTGCGACCCTATGAATCGAAGCACACCAGGCCTCCCTGTCCATCACCAACTCCTGGAGTTTACTCAAACTCATGTCCATCGAGTCAGTGATGCCATCCAGCCATCTCATCCTCTGTCGTCCCCTTCTCCTCCTGCCCCCAATCCCTCCCAGCATCTTTTCCAATGAGTCAATTCTTCACATCAAGTGGCCAATGTATTCGAGTTTCAGCTTCAGCATCAGTCCTTCCAATAAACACCCAGGACTGATCTCCTTCAGGATGGACTGGTTGGACCTCCTTGCAGTCCAAGGGACTCTCAAGAGTCTTCTCCAACACCACAGTTCAAAACCATCAATTCTTTGGCGCTCGGCTTTCTTTATAGTCCAACTCTCACATCTATACATGACCACTGGAAAAACCATAGCCTTGACTAGACGGATCTTTGTTAGCAAAGTAATGTCTCTGCTTTTTAATATGCAGTCTAGTTTGGTCATAACTTTCCTTCCAAGGAGTAAGCGTCTTCTAATTTCATGCTGCAATCACCATCTGCAGTGATTTTGGAGCCCAAAAAAAAAAATGTCTGACACTGCTTCCACTGTTTCCCCATCCATTTGCCATGAAGTGATGGGAACAGATGCTATGATCTTAGTTTTATGAATGGTGAGCTTTAAGCCAACTTTTTCACTCTCCTCTTTCACTTTCATCAAGAGGCTTTTTAGTTCCTCTTCACTTTCTGCCATAAGGGTGGTGTTATCTGCATATCTGAGGTTACTGATATTTCTCCTGGCAATCTTGATTCCAGCTTTTGCTTCTTCCAGCTCAGTATTTCTCATGATGTACTCTGCATATGTTAAATACGCAGGGTAACAATATACAGCCTTGACGTACTCCTTTTCCTGTTTGGAACCAGTCTGTTGTTCCATGTCCAGTTCTAACTGTTGCTTCCTAACCTGCATACAGGTTTCTCAAGAGGCAGGTCAGGTGGTAGGGTATTCTCATCTTTTTCAGAATTTTCCACAGTTTATTGTGATCCACACAGTCAAAGGCTTTGGCACAGTCAATAAAGCAGGAATAGATGTTTTTCTGGAACTCTCTTGCTTTTTTGATGATCCAGCGGATTTTGGCAATTTGATCTCTGGTTCCTCTGCCTTTTCTAAAACCAGCTTGAGCATCTGGAAGTGTTCACGGTTCATGTATTGCTGAAGCCTGGCTTGGAGAATTTTGAGGATTACTTTACTAGTGTGTGAGATGAGTGCAATTGTGCGGTAGTTTGAGCATTCTTTGGCATTGCCTTTCTTTGGGATTGGAATGAAAACTGACTTTTGCCAGTCCTGTGGCCACTACTCAGTCTTCCAAATTTGCTGACATATTGAGTTCAGCACTTTCACAGCATCATTTTTCAGGATTTGAAACAGCTCAACTGGAATTCCATCACCTCCACTAGCTTTGTTTGTAGTGATGCTTTCTACGGCCCACTTGACTGCACAATCCATGATGTCTGGCTCTAGGCGAGTGGTCACACCATTGTGATTATCTGGGTCATGAAGATCTTTTTTGTACAGTTTGTCTGTGGTATTCTTGCCACATCTTCTTAATATCTTCTGCTTCTGTTAGGTTCATACCATTTCTGTCCTTTATCGAACCCATCTTTGCCTGAAATATTCCCTTGGTATCTCTAATTTTCTTGAAGAGATCTCTAGTCTTTTCCTCTATTTCTTTGCACTTATCGCTGAGGAAGTCTTTCTTATCTCTCCTTGCTATTCATTGGAACTCTGCATTCAAATGGGTATATCTTTCCTTTTCTCTTCTGCTTTTCACTTCTCTTCTTTTCACAGCTATTTGTAAGGTCTCCTCAGACAACCATTTTGCCTTTTTGCATTTCTTTTCCATGGGGATGGTCTTGATCCCTGTCTCCTGTACAGTGTCATGAACCTCCGTCCATAGTTCATCAGGCACTCTGTCTATCAGATCTAGTCCCTTAAATTTATTTCTCACTTCCACTGTATAGTTATAAGGGATTTGATTTAGGTCATACTTGAATGGTCTAATGGTTTTCTCTACTTTCTTCAATTTAAGTCTGAATTTGGCAATAAGGAGTTCATGATCTGAGCCACAGTCAGCTCCCACTCTTGTTTTTGCTGACTGTATAGAGCTTCTCCATCTTTGGCTGCAAAGAATATAATCAATCTGATTTCGGTGTTTACCATCTGGTGATGTCCATGTGTAGAGTCTTCTCTTGTGTTGTTGGAAGAGGGTGTTTGCTATCACCAGTGTGTTCTCTTGGAAAAACTCTATCAGCCTTTGCCCTGCTTCATTCCGTACTCCAAGGCCAGATTTGCCTGTTGACTTCCTACTTTTGCATTCCAGTCCCCTACAATGAAAAGGACTTCTTTTTTTGGGTGTTCATTCTAAAAGGTCTTATAGGTCTTCATAGAACCGTTCAACTTCAGCTTCTTCAGTGTTACTGGTTGGGGCATAGGCTTGGATTACCGTAATATTGGTTTGCCTTGGAAATGAACAGAGACCATTCTGTCATTTTTGAGATTGCATCCAAGTACTGCATTTTGGACTCTTTTGTTGACCATGATGACTACTCCATTTCTTCTAAGGGATTCCTGCCCACAGTAGTAGATATAATGGTCATCTGAGTTAAATTCACCCATTTCAGTCCATTTTAGTTCGCTGATTCCTAGAATGTCGACATTCACTCTTGCCATCTCTTGTTTGACCACTTCCAATTTGCCTTGGTTCATGGACCTAACATTCCAGGTTCCTATGCAATATTGCTCTTTACAGAGTCGGACCTTGCTTCTATCACCAGTCCCATTCACAACTGGGTGTTGTTTTTGCTTTGGCTCCATCCCTTCATTCTTTCTGGAGTTATTTCTCCACTGATCTCCAGTAGCATATTGGGCACCTATCAACCTGGGGAGTTCTTCTTCCCGTATCCTATCTTTTTGCCTCTTCATACTGTTCATGGGGTTCTCAAGGCAAGAACATTGAAGTGGTTTGCTGTTCCCTTCTCCAGTGGACCACATTCTGTCAGACTTCTCCACCATGACCCGCCGTCCATCTTTGGTGGCCCCACACGGCATGTCTTAGTTTCATTGAGTTAGACAAGGCTGTGGTCCTGTGATCAGATTGGCTAGTTTTCTGCGATTATGGTTTTAGTGTTCCTGCCCTTTGATACCCTCCCGCAACACCTACCGTCTTACTTGGGTTTCTCTTACCTTGGACGTGGGGTATCTCTTCACGGCTGCTCCAGCAGAGCACAGCTGCTGCTCCTTACCTTGGATGAGGAATATCTCCTCACAGCTGCTCCTCCTGACCTTGAACTTGGGGTAGCTCCTCTCAGCCGCCCCCCCACCGACCTTGGACTTGGAGTAGCTCCTCTCGGCCGCTCCTGCGCCATCACAGTCTGGCGCTCTTGGTCGTTCACCCTAAATATTTTCGTTAGCTTAATTTTAAGATTCTGATTCTAGACCAGTGTCAGAAAATGACAGCCCGTGGGCACATCCAGCCTGCTGCCTGTTTATGGGTCCAGAGAACACTATGCAAGTCAAAAAGGAAAATAGTCTAGATAATCATTTGATTTACAAGTGCCAGACAGCTGCTGCAAGTTTTGTATTTCACTTCTCTCACCTAGTGACAGATTCTTGTGTATGCTCTGCACTGCTTCTTTTTCATAATCAGCCAAATAAACTTGAATAAGTAGAAAGACCCAATATGAGTAAAGCCTTTGGACCATATTTCAGTGTCAAATCATAAGTGAAGCTATACACAGTAAGAATTGATAGTTTCATCTTTTTAAAAGTTTTAAAAAACAGACTAAAAATCAGGTCACTTATGTCACTTTCCTACTGAAATCACTGATATTTTCATACATATTGGATTGGCTGAAAAGTTCATTCAGGGTTTTATATCATTGTCCAGAAAAACCAGGACAAACTTTTTGGCCATCTCATCTACATATGTGCTGAAATCAATCATGATTTTAGTTATATGCATAGACCTGAATAACTTGTAGAGACCTGTCTAGAACTGAGTTTGACATAGTAAGTAGCATAGACATCACCTCAAAGCTATGTAAATGGTATCATCTTAGCTCCCCTCTCTATTAAGTCAGTGAGGCATTTCCTGCCCCAGTATGACCCTACTACCTACCTTCCTCTTCTTATCATCCATCCTTGCACAATCATTTTTCTTCTTGGTGATTACTACTCTTTGATTATATCTCTAATTCCGATCTCAAACTTCAGTTGCTTTGCTTTAGGTGGTGTGTGCCTGCTTGCTATGTCATTTCAGTTGTGTTCGACCCTTTGCAAGCCTATGGACTATAGGCCATCATTTCTGTTACAGTTAAGGCAGAGGAAAGATCAATCCATTGTTTTCATTACTTATATATCATATCCCTTTTAAGAATATATTAACTCATGGGGTATTGTAAATCAACACATGGGCTATTATCAGATAAAATGCTTGAAACAAGTGCCTTAATCTTTTCTCCTTTCCACCAAAGTTAACTCAAGAAAGATGTCCTCTTCAGAGGAAAACAAAACTTAGATCCTTTGTCTTTCCTGATTCATCTTTTTGGGGGCAAATACTCCTTGCTTTTTTCCTTTGTAGCTCAGTCGGTAAAGAATCAGCCTGCAGTGCAGGAGACTCAGGTTTGATTCCTGGGTCAGGAAGATCCCCCGGAGAAGGAAATGGCAAACCTCTCCAGTATTATCACCTGGAGAATCCCATGAACAGAGGAGCCTGGCAGGCTACAGTCCGTAGAGTCGCAAGAGTCAGACATGACTTAACAACTAAAGCACAACCACCACTCCTTGTTTAGGATTGTTCCTTCTTGGTCTAACAAGAACAGCAAGAATTAAGTAGTATTTAAAATGTCTTTGAAATTGGTAAAAACCACTCATTTCTCCTTGTTTTTATTAGTTAGCTGGTCAACTGCCATTTACCTCTTCCTGACTGCATTTTTTCCTTTATTTGATTTTTACTTTTTACAGTAGGTTCTCATTGGATCTATTTTAAATATAGCAGAGTGTACATGTCAATCTCAAACTCCCAATCTATCCCTGCCCTCCACACTTCCCCTTGGTAACCATAAATTTATTCTCTAAGTCTGTGAGTCAGTTTCTATTTTGTAAATGAGTTCATTTGTATCCTTTTTTTCCCTTAGATTCCACATATGAGTGATATCATATGATATTTGTCTTCCTTTGTCTGACTTACTTCTCTTCTCTAAGTATGATAATCTCCACCCATCCTTGTTGCTACAAATGGCATTATTTCATTCTTTTTAATAGCTAAGTATTATATTGTATATCTGTACCACATCTTTTTTTTATCCATTCATCTGCTGATGGATATTTAGGTTGCTTCCTTGTCTTGGCTATTGTAAATAGTGTGTAATGAACTTTGGGTCCCTGTATCCTTTTGAATCAAGGTTTTCTCTGGATATATGCCCAGAAGTGAGATTGCTGGATCATACAGTAGCTCTATTTTTTTGTTTTTAAAGGAATCTCCATATTATTCTCCATAGTGGCTGTACCAATTTATATTCCCACCAACAGTGTAGGAAGGTTCCCTTTACTCCACACTCCCTCCAGCACTTATTGTTTGTAGATTTTTTTATGATGGTCATTCTGACCAATATGAGGTGATATTTCATTGTAGTTTTGATTTGCATTTCTCTAATAATTAATGGTGTTGAGCTTCTTTTTATGTGCATCTTGGCCATCTATATATCTTCTTTTTTTTTTTTAATATTTATTTTCTGAATTTTTATTTTTAGCTTCTTTGAGTCTTAGTTGCAGCACACAGGGCTCTTAATTGTGGCTCACAGGATTTACTGCCCTGAGGCATGTGGGATCTTAGTTCCCTGACCAGGGATTGAACCTGTGTCCCCGGCATTGGAAAGTGGATTCTTAACCACTGGACCACCAGGAAAATCCCTATATATCTTCTTTAGAGAAATTTCTCTTTAAGTCTTCTGCCCAATTTTTTTTTATTGTTTTGATAATATTAAGCTTCATGAGTTGTTTGTAAATTTTGGAAATTAATATCTTGTTGGTTGCTTAAATATTACTTACAAATGATCTGTAACAATGTGGAAGATATGGCTTATTAGCCAAGAACTTATTCATTTACAAATTTATAGTTTTTGAATAGATTTTTCAATGATGTTATATACACCTTATTTATATTATGGGGATCTATTTGGGTTGATTATCTCAGAAACCTCCACTGGTTGGACATGTGCATAATTGAAGCAAAGTTGCAGTTTATTATCAAAGAATATAGTAAAGCTAATTGTTGCTGTATACTTGCCTTACTAACCAACTCAAATAAGCTGAACTAGATACTATTGCCGATATTTGAAAGCCAGAGTTCATATTTAAGCCTCAATCTACATTTCTTCAAATTGAAAAAAATCTTTCTAATTCCTCCCAATTTTTTTAAGTGGATCAGGAATTCAAGGACACTAATGTGCATATCTTTAAACTAATAAGGATAAGAGATACTATTAATGATCACCTTTCTGAAAGTAGTTTAATAAATTTTAAATAAGATGTCTTTCTAGGCTGTGTGGTAAGATTTGTTCTAAATGCCTGGAATTGGATTATCTACTTTAATTATGCATTTTCCATTCATTAAAATAAATGAAATAAACATTATTTAGAATCAAATCAATTAGAATTGTATTTTCTATGATTTATGTTGCATTTGCTAATGCTAATGTTTCATTTATAATGCTTAACTTCATCAGGAAAACTATATAAAAACTAGATTCCAAATGCTGTTGTATATTTAATGAAATATGATTTATTATACATACAGCCATGAAATAAGCTTTTTTTCTGGATGTAATTCCTTTTCAGAATTTTATCTATAGGAAAATGTAATATTATAATAAATTGATTAATAGATTTTCTTGAAAATATAGAAGGAAATTTCTGTTGATCTATTTATAGAAATAAAAGTAAGATCTCTCAGAAAATGAAATTCATTAATAGAACCTTAGTCATTCTTATAAAGGGAGAATGGATAGTGGCTCAGATGGTAAAGAATCTGCCTGCACTGCAGGATCCCTGGGTCAGGAATATCCCCTGGAGAAGGGAATGACCCACTCCAGTATTTTTGCCTGGGAGATTCCATGAACAGAGGAGCCTGGAGGGCTACAGTCCATGGGATCTCAAAGAGTAGGACACAACTGAGCAAATAACACTTTCACAGTTTCATTCTTACAAAGACAAAATTTAGTAGTTACATTTTTTAAGCTCTACACAGTTTGTCAGTTTTCTTTAAAAGCTCAGGAAATACAGTTTAATTATTCAATGTAATTTCATAGCTATCAGGTATGTCTTTTTAAGTTCCTAGGAATTACATGATTTTACTATAGCAAATAGCTATCAAGTAACCACTTAATGTATATTTAGACCTTCAAAAAATAAAAAATGACTTTTTATAAAAACTATAAATCTAATGAAATAGCATTTAAGCTGTATGATATTGGGTTGGCCAAAATGCTTGTTCAAGTTTTTTCATAAGAGCTTATGGAAAACTCAAATGAAGCTTTTGGTCATCATAATAGTTTAGTTCATTGGTCAGTGGTATGGCAGCTCAACTTTTGAGGGGAAAATTCCACAAATGAGAAACTCTTGCATTTCTTCTTCATATACAGCACTCTAACATACTCATTACCTCTTTCACACCTGGCCCTTTAGAAATGTGACAGAAAGATTCTGGAGCATGTTAATTTTGTTTATTTAATATGCAGATTATAATAATTGTTGATCTCCCTTATCTAGGACATTTAAATCTTAATCATAGCTCCTCCTTCTGAGCTGGATTGCAAAATACCACTGAAATGCAAACCTTTATTCCAGTCAACCAAACAGGAAGCTAAGGAAAGAAAACTGGTTGCTTATTGAAAGCAACTGTGTTTTAAAAATACATATTTATGCATTTAATTATTTATTTTCCCAGAGACAAAATAGCAATACCACATTCTTTTTGGCAATATGTGTGTATGGGAAAGTGAAAGTCGCTCAGTCATGTCTGACTCTTTGCAACCCCATGGATTCTACAGTTCATGGAATTCTCCAAGCCAGAATACTGGAGTCGGTAAACTTTCCTTTCTACAGGAGATCTTTCTGACCCAGGGATCGAACCCAGGTCTCCTATATTGCAAGCAGATTCTTTACCAGCTTTGCCACAAGGGAAGCCCAAGAAAACTAGAGTGGTAGCCTATCCTTTCTCCAGGGGATCTTCCCCACCCAGGAATCGAACCAGGGTCTCCTGCATTGCAGGTGGATTCTTTACCAACTGAGCTATTGGGGAAGCCCACAATATGTATGTATACAAGTGTGTATATAAAGTATATATTTATTGCAAGTTCAATTTATTTTAAGATTGCACTTTATATAAACTATTTGGTTTCTGATTAAGACAGAATTCTGAAGATTTTTTTAAGGATGGATGCCAAAAATATTGAACATCAATAAACTTCTAAATATTTGTCAGAAGAGTGAGTGCTTAACAGTTTACAAATTCTTTTTTAGTCATTAAAACTGTTTTAACTCTGTTTTTGTCCCCTAAGATGCTCTAACAAACTCAGTTTCAAGTAACAGAATTTGATTTCTCAAGAAGCATTTTATGCTGTGTTGGGTAAGAATGGTTAAAATTACTTTAGTTCAAAGAAATGGGACTAGAGTTGTTTTTTTGTTTGTTTGTTTTTTTAAGAATTTATTGAGAGTCTATTGAACTATCTTATAATTTTTTTTTAAAAAGCTAACATGGGAGGTATGGATCCAGTCAGCTGAGAGTGTTACATATAAAGGAAGGTAAAATTTGTATGCAATTTCTTGTAATTTAGCATTTTTCTTTTCAATTTCTATTTGGCCAGTATTTGAAAAGAGAACTCCTGGGTTATTTTTGAGGACAAAACATGCCTTGCCTGTCACCTAATCTGAAGTTAAAAAACCTAATGGAAAAAAGTCTTGTTTCTCCCTTGTTAGGTGATGTATTTGTCCACAGTATCAGGGATCAAAGTAGAACCTCAGAGCAGGGATTCCCTTTTTTTTTTTTAACTGGAGGATAATTGCTTTATAACAGTGTGTTGGTTTCTGCTGTGCATCTGCATGAATCAGCCATAGGTATACATGTGTCCCCTCCCTCCTGGACCTCCCTTCCACCTCCCACCCCACCCCACCAGTGTCACAGGGCCCTGCACTCCTTGCATCACACAGCAAATTCTCACGGGCTCTCTATTTTACATATAGTGGTGTATATGTTTCCATGCTGCTCTCTCAAGTCGTTCCACCCTCTCCTTCCTCCACTGTGCCCACCAGTCTGTTTTTTATGTCTGCATCTCCTTTGCTGCCCTCAGACAAGGGATTCTTAATTTGACTCTGGGAAGTTACACTATGGTTGCTATTAATTGATCTTAATTAGGTGTCGGATGTTGATTTATGCCCTCCTTGTCTTCCTGAAATGCTGGTAAGTTGTGAATCTGAGGTTCATTGTGATTCATATTCGCAGTTGACATTTCCAAGTGAATAAGTTTCTGATTAATGCTAAGCAAGGGCCTTTTGGAAATACAAAAGAAGCAGAAAACCTCTACCTTTTAGGATTTTACAGTCTTGGAGAAGTAAATTTTAATCACACAAGGAATAATAAATTAGCATTCAATTAAGCAGTGAACACTGTAATAGTCTATTAAATACTGGTGGAAAAGACAGAAGAATATTAATAATATGCCAGGATGCTTATATATAATCATCGCAGGAAGCATTTCTAGAATTTGTATACCTTTTATCTATATAGTATTCCTATTATTGCTGTTTTTCCAACATTGTCACAATTAATACATTTAGAAAATATTCAGCATAATGTGATATAAATCTACATATACACTATTACTCCTTAATGAACTTCAGCGGAGTAGGAAATGACAACCCACTTCAGTATTCTTGCCTGGAGAATCCCATAGACAGAGGAGCATGGTGGGCTATAGTCCATAGAGTCGCAAAGAGTCGAACACGACTGAAGTGACTTAGCATGCACGCATAACCTTCATATACTATAAAATTGGCCAGATTTAAGAAGCCAATTTTGAACACTCATATACAAAAATTTGTGTGGAATATTTTGCATTTCTCTTTGCAATAACTATAGGCTGTTTTCTTTCGTGCTCACTAAGTTTCATACACACTTGTCATATCAGTAACATGAACTAACCGAGCTCCTGCTCTTCTAACAACACTGCTTCCTCTGCTTGGGCAGCTCTTCCTTGTAAGCTTCACCTAACCAGAGAATCCTTTAGGTTTTGGTTCAAATGTCCTCAGGGAACTCTTCCCTGATCCCTTGCTCTGTTTTTTTAACTTAATTTTTTTTTAATTGAAGTAAAGTTGATTAACAATATGGTATTAGTTTCTGGAGCACAGCATAGTGATTCAGTATTTTTACAAATAATATTCCATTAAAAGTTATTATAAGATAATATCTACAATTCCCTTGGCTTTTAATGCTATTGGAGGCAATACAGGCATACCTCATTTCATTTCACTTAATTTTACTACACTTCACAGATACTGTGTTTTTCCACAAATTGAAGGTTTGTGGCAACCTAATATCTAGCAAGTCTACTGACACCATTCTTCCGATAGCATTTGCTCACTTCGTGTCTCTGTGTCACATTATGGTAATTTTCACAATATTTCAGACTTTTTTATTATTATATTTGCTATGGTGGTCTGTGGTCAGTATCTTCGATGTTACTATTGTAAATGTTTTGGACACCACAAATTGTGCCCATGTAAGATGGCGAACTTAATTGATAAATGTGTGTGTTCTGATTGTTCCATCCACTGGCTGTTTCCCCTTTTGTCTTCCTCTCCTCAGGCCTCCCTATTCCCTAAAATAAAACAACATTGATATTAGGCCACTTTCTAACCTACAATAGTCTCGAAGTGTTCAAGTAAAAGGACCGGTCATATATCTCTCGCTTTAAGTCAAAGCTAGAAATGATTAAGTTTAGTGAGGAAGGCATGTTGAAAGCCTGTGTACAGGCCAAAAACTAGATCTCTTGCATCAGTTAGCCAAGCTGTGAATGCAAAGGAAAGGATCTTGGAGGAACTTTAAAGTGCTACTCCTGTGAATATATGAATGAAAAGAAACAGCCTTATTGCTCACATGGAGAAAGATCAAACCAGTTGCAACATTCCTTTAGGCCAAAGCCTAGGTCCTAACTCTTTTTAATTCTATGAAGTCTAAGAGAAGTAAAGAAGCTACAGAAGAAAAGTTTGAAGCGAGCAGAGGTGGGTTCACGAGGTTTAAGGAAATAAGCCATCTTCAGAACTTGAAGGTGCAAAGTTAAGCAACAAGTGCTGATGCATTATACAAGCTTCAGTAAATTATCTTGAAGATCTAGCTAAGATAATTTGTGAAGGTGGCTACACTGAACAACAGATTTTCAATGTAAATGAAACAGCCTTATATTAGAAGAAGATGGTACCCAGGACTTTCAGAGCTAGAGATAAGTCAATGCCTGGCTTCAAAGTTTCAAAAGACAGGTGAGTTCTCTTGTTAGGGGTTAATGGGCTGGTAACTCTAAATTAAGGCCAATGCTAATTTATCATTCCAAAAAATCCTAGTGTCCTTAAGATGATGCTATATATCTCTGCCTGTAATTTATAAATGGAACAACAAAGCCTGGATGATGGCACATCTATTTATAATATTGTTTACTGAATATTTTAAGCCCACTACTGAGATCTACTGTTCAGAAAAAAAGATTCCTTTCAAAATATTACTGCTAATGGATAAGGCACCTGGTCACTGAAGAGCACTGATAAATAAAATTTTTTATTATTATCAGGTTTTATTTTACTGTCATTATTATTATTATTTATTAACATAGCCATTCTTCAATCCATGGATCAAGGAGTAATTTTAACTTTCACCTTATTATTTAAGAAATACGTTTTGTAAAACTATATTTGTCATGGGCCTCCTCAGTGGCTCGGCAGTAAAGAATCAACCTGAAATGCAGGAGACGTGGATTCGATCCCTGGGTCAGGAAGATCCCCTGGAGGATGAAATGGTAGCCAACTCCAGTATTCTTGCCTGGGAAATCTCATGGACAGAGGAGCCCAGTGAGCTACAGTCCATAGGGCTGCAAAGAGTCAGACATGACTGAGCACACACACATACAGAGTTGCCACAGATAATGATTCCTCTAATGGATTTAGGCAAACTAAATTAAAAACCTTCTGGGAAGGATTCACCAATCTAGATATCACTAAGAATATTTGTGATTCATAAGAACACGTCAAGTTGTCAACATTAACAGGAGCTCTGAAGAAGTAGATTTCAACCCACCTGGATAACTTTGAGGGGTTCAAGACATCAGTGGAGGAAGGAACTGCAGATATGACAGAAATAGCAAGAGAACTAGAATTTGAAGTAGAACCTGAAGATGTGACTAATTTGCTACAATCTCACGATAAAACAGATGAGGAGTTGCTCCTTATGGATGAGCAAAGAAATTGGTTTCTGGAGATGGAATATACTCCCAGTGAAGATGCTATGAAGATTGTTGAAATAATAAGGATTTAGAATATTACATACATTTAGTTAATAAAGTAGTGGTAGGGTTCTAGAGAACTGACTCCAATTTTGAAACAAGTTCTACTACGGATGTATGCTATCAAATTACGTTGCATGCCACAGAGAAATCGTTTGTCATAGTAAGAGTCAATTAATGTGGCAAATTACACTGTCATTTTATTTTAAGAAATGTTCACATCCATCCCAACCATCAGCAACCACTACTGTCAGCAAGGCATCAACATCAAGGCAAGAGCCTCCATCAGATAAAAAATTACAACTCACTGAAGGCTAATATAATGATTAGCATTTTTTAGCAATAAAGTATTTTTAAATTAAGCTATGAACATTGCTTTTTTAGTCATAATGTCATTGCATACTTAATAGGCTACAGTATAGTATCAACATAACTTTTATACACACTGAGAAACAAAAAACTTGTGTGACTTGCTTTGTTGTGATATCTGATTTTGCTGCAGTTATCTGGAACTGAACCTGTATCTCTGAGGTATAACTGTACTGCTTTTATAATTTCAATATTCATTCATCCAGTGATAATATATGAAAAGACTGTTCGATGTTTATATGTAATTTGCTATCCTGTAGCCTTTGTAAGCTTACATACTAGTCCCTTTCTGATCAATACTTAGATATTTTCTATATAATACGCTAATAAAGGCAGTTTATTCTTTTTCATTCTGTAGGTTCTAGATTTCTTTTTCTTGCTTCTCTGAACTGGTTAGGGCCTCCAGTATCAATAGGAGTGATCCCTGCTGTGATCCCAGTCTTAGGGGAAAACATTCAGGTCAATATTCAAGTGCATGTGTATTTTGTTTAATGTTTCATTTTCAAGTACACAGACTTCTTTTAAATGTCAAACATCACTATCACATTGCTATGACTCTGTTTTTCATAATGAAATGGAAGTCTTCCTAAAAAAGACTAAAATGACATCATTTACTTGCTCAGTCGCGTCTGACTCTTTGCGATCCCATAGACTATCACCCGTCAGGGTCCTCTGGCCTTGGAATTTCCCAGGCAAGAGTAGTGAAATGGATTGCCATTTCCTTCTCCAGGGGATCTTCCCCACCCAGAGACTGAACCTGTGTCTCTTTCATCTCCTGTCCTGGCAGATGGATTCACTGGGCCACCTGGGAAGCCCTTTACACTAGATTTTTAAATTTAAGTGCAAATGAATGAAGACAAAAGCTAGAATGGAAAGGTTTCCCTGTGAAGAGGAGCTTTTCATGAGACATGACCATCACTCTTGAGATTGTTCTAGGACCAACTAAGGGTTGCAACATGGGTACTTCACAAACTACTTCCAGTAAATTTTTAGAGTTAAAAATATATGGGTAACTTAGAAGGGTAGTTACTTCCCTTGGATGCTGACTTACTGTGCTGAATAGGGGAAAAAAAAAAAAAGTGGAAAATCAACATGAGAAGAAACTTCTTCCCTTGAGAAGCTTATAGTATGCAGCTATGTGTCTCTTGTTTAGCTGTATAAACATTTGAAAAACGATTTAAAAAAACTGAGTATATTTTTGACACAAACTTGGAGTTCAACCTGATAAAGAGGTTTATGCTATAAAATACTAAGAGCAGTGAATACTTCTGATGAGTTCTGAAGGTGACTGATGAGTTAAATGTTAAGTTCATTTACTCATCAAGTAGCTACTTGATATCTGTCGTGTGTCTGCTATTAAGGTAATGTTTTTTAATTGAGGCAGAAAATAAGTAAATACATATATCATAATTCGGGTAATGATAAGTACAACAAAGAAAAATGAAAAAGAATAAAGGGATAGGGAGTGAGTTGGGCTATCAGTGGAAGATAGGTTATTAGGGTAACCAGAGTGTCGTTATAAAGTGAGACATGTAGATATCTGGGGAGGGAGTATTTCAAGCAAAAGGAGAACCCTAATGCAAAGATGCAGGCAACATTTTTTTAATGATTCAAAGTAAAATATTACCAGACTAACTAGGTGATAAGACATCTTGAATTATTAAATATTTGAAAATATAATGATACACATATGTTATGTGTAGAACTGGGCCACAAAAATAGTTACCACACTTAATAATTTAATTTAGTGGTAATATGGGACAAAATGTTATTTCTTAACTGTTTATGAAAACAAACTTCTTAAATTAAAGAAAAAAAACAACAGCAAACCATTTGTTTATTCAAAGCAAAACTTTGGCAAGATTAGAAGACTCTGACTGAGGCTTTCTATTGAGTTGGTTTTTATATGAATCAACATGCTTCTTCGGTCAACTTCAAACCTTTATTCCACTATGGTCAAAGTCTTGGGATTATTTATTACTCCTACTGGCACTGGTGAGTTAGTTCCAAAGAGTATTTGATAAAATATTAACTAGTGAAACCCCAGTTTATTATCTAGAAGCAGCCATTTAGGATATTTTTATTTGAAGTATAAGAATATAGCTGTATAATATTTAATTTAGTGCACAGAATTAGAAATGTAAATATTCTTAAATCTTATTTCTTATAGAACAAGTTTGTATAGGAAATGTTTATTAATATATTTAACCCACATTTGTGAACTCAGTGAGTAATATAAAGAAGATAGTCACAGATTCCACCCTTTAGGAAATTATAACCTAGGAGAAGATATAGGAGATTATTAGTATAACAGATTATTAAATGAAGTAGAAGGTACTATCTATGTACTCACTCAAAAGTGTTTATTGAGCAACTCCTGTATACCAGGCACTCTGCTAGACAATGAACAAGACTGGTACTATCTATGCTGTTTGCCACCTAGAAGTGGGGGTGGGAGGGAGACCTTAACATAAGTAAAAATAATATTTGATTATTTATTATAAATTTAAATTTGGAAAGGTAGAGGGCACTATGGGAGCATACATACAATAGTATGAGAACACAACATATAAGAATATTAACCCTGAAGACGTTTGTAATTATGAAGATAAAGATCATTTTTAGCCAGGGATTCAGAAATCCTTCACAGAAACATAGTAATTGAGTTGGATCTCAAAGGGTGGGTGGGATTTAGTCTGGGGTAGAGGTGGCAAAGAGCCATGCAGATGGAGGTGACGGCTTGGACGGAATTCAAGTGTGAGTAGGTCTGGGGGATCAAAGATCATGCAGTAGGCAGGCTACTGGGAACTTTACTGAAAATAGCAACCAACTTGCTGGAAAGATGGGTTTAGAGCTATGAGTGAATGTCTTGGCTTGATTCAGGAAACAGAAAGCAGCTGAAGGGACATTTAAGCAGAAGAAACACCACAGAAAATGAGATGTCCAAAATATCTCTGTTCACAAGGTGCTGAATAGACTGATGGGGAGAAAAAGTGAAAACAGAGTGGCTAAAATTCCATTATGATAGTTCAGTAAGGACATAATGAGGCAGGAATTGCCGAGATCTTTGGGTTTACTTATGGAAGGAAAATATGTAGAACATAGAAGTGCCTTGAGATTTAGAGTCATAGTCTTGATTTTAAATTCTTGTCCCAATTCTTGCCAATCTCACCTTGCCCAAATTAATCTTAGTTAATTTATCATTAACTGAGGCTACTAATGATTGCATACCAGAATTGGTGGATGAATTTGAGATAAAATGTATCAATGCTCAGCACCAGTGTCATAGAGGGGATATGTCCCAAAGGGGAAGTCACACAAATCTGCTTTCCCCACGGTGGCATTTGGATTTGTTGTTGTTCAATCACTAAGATATGTCCTATTCCTTGCAACTCCATGGACTACAGCCCATCAGGATTCCCTGTCCTTCACTATCTCCCAAAGTTTGCTCAAATTTATGTCCATTGAGTCAGTGATGCTATCTAACCATCTCATCCTCTATTGCCCCCTTTTCCTCCTTCCCTCAATATTTCCCAGCATCAAGGTCTTTTCCAAAGAGTTGGCTCTTCACATCAGGTGGCCAAAATACTGGAGCTTCAGCATCAGTCATTCCAATGAATATTCAAGGTTGATTTCCTTTAGGACTGACTGGTTTGATCTCTGCTGTCCAAAGGAGTCTCAAGGGTCTTCTCCAGCACCACAATTCAAAGACATCAGTTCAGCACTCAGCCTTATTTATAGTCCAAGTTTCACATCTATACATGATTATTGGAAAAACCATGGCTTTGACTATACAGACCTTTGTCAGCAAAGTGATGTCTCCGCTTTTTAATATGCTTTCTAGGTTTCTCATAGCTTTTCTTCCAAGGAGCTACTTTTAATTTCAGGGCTGCAGTCACCATCCACAGTGATTTTGGAGCCCAAGAAAATAAAATCTGTCACTGCTTCCACTTTTCCCCTTCTATTTGCCATGAAATGATGGGACTGGATGCCATGATCTTAGTTTCTTGAATGTTGAGTTTTAAGCCAGCTTTTTAGCTCTCCTCTTTCACCCTCATCAAGAGGCTCTTCAGTTCCTCACTTTCTGCTACTAGAGTGGTATCACCAGCATGTGTGAGGCTGTTGATATTTCTGCCAACATTTGGGGAGTACCATTGTAAGAATTATAGTTTCAAGCTGATGAACTGTAATTTTAACACTTTCCTTTCATTGGCTGCCTATTATTTGTCAGGCACTATGCTCAGAATTCCATTTCCATTATTTCTTAATATAGTACAGAAAATGTGAGCCATTGTCCCTACTTTTTAACAGAGAACTGAAATCTATCAAGAAGTTATAAAGTTATTAATAAGTAGTAGAACCTACTGTCATCCGCAAGTATTGGGCAATCTATTTCATGGTATCTTAATACAACAGGTAAGAATGAGTTGTCACAACAGTAGTCATAAAATTTTTGTAAAAAGAATGTGTTTATTAAGAGATTCAGTGTAAGAGAAGGAATAATTTCATAAATACTAAACTGATATGAGTGAAAATTGTATTAGTAGACATATAAGCTTCAAATATAGACTAAGGCAACAAGGTAAAGGCAGGGAAAACAACCTCATTCTGGGGTTTTAGTGCTGAGGTCAATACATTACAGCATCGTGCTTAATGCAATACAGAATTTATATAGAAACTACCCATTATTGGTGAGCTTCACCTAAAAAAGGCAATAAAAATGGGATTAAAATGCATGATGGCCTTGATAATTTTGAGGTTACTTAGTACCATGTCTGACAAATGATTGAAGAGGTGTTACTCTCCATTTCCACCCTTGGACTCCTAAAGAGCCATTTTTCAAGACAAGAAAGTCAGATAAGAATGCAGAAATATATTCCATTTGAATGAGAATCAAAATAAAATGACATATTGAAAAAGAAGAAAGTTATTTGGATTCAGTAACCATTGTTTTGCCTGGGAAAACAATGGACTTTTTTTTCATAAAGCTCAGCAAATTAGTGGCATTTTAATAACAGCAAAAATATTCATGCGCTTATGGCACTTTACATACAAAGTTTCATTTTATTTTCGTAAGAAATTTGTGAAGTAGATAGTATTATGGACTTCCTCAGTGACTCAGTGGTAAAGAATCCGCTTGCAACATAGGAGACCTGGGTTCAATCCCTGGGTCAGAAAGATTCCCTGGAGAAAGAAATGGAAACCCACTCCAGTATTCTTGCCTGGAAAATCCCATGGACAGAGGAGCCTGGAAGGCTGCAGTCCATGGGGTCACAAAGAATAGTGACTAAACAAGACAAAAACAAAGTATTATACACATTTTCTGATTAAAAATAAACAAACATACTGAAGCACAGAGGGATTAAACATCTTTTCTGAAGTCAGTTAGTTAGGCATTAAGTGAAAGTCGCTCAGTCTTGTCCGACTCTTTGTAACTCCGTGGACTATACAGTCCATGGAATTCTCCAGGCCAGAATACTGGAGTGATGAGCCTTTCCCTTCTCCAGCGGATCTTCCCAACCCAGGGATCAAACCCAGGTCTCCCGCATTGCAGGCAAATTAAAATGGGGATTTAAAGGAAACAACTGGACTCCTGATGGTGTTTTTAGTTACTATAATACACTGTATCTCAACTCAAAACAAACTTTATGCCTTTTAACTGACTATACAGTAGATCATAATAAAAGTCCACTGTTAGTGATTTACTTCCACTGTGTCACATCCAGGGCTAAACACTGGGGGAAAAGACTCTGAGTCTGCAGATATTGCGGAGCTTCCTTTGTGCATTCAAAATTGCATTTAAGATGCATATTGTGTTAGTTTCCTGTTGCTGCTTCTCTCCATTAACCTGTGTGTGTCACTATGTGTATGTGTCACTCGATGTGTCTGTGTGTGTTTTAAGGAAGGTTGTTAACCTCAGTTAACCCTTGTCATTACAGAAGTATTACTAACCATGGGCATTCCCAGAAATACATGCTGTTTCGCAAGAAGCAGAGAGGACTGTGCCCGAACAGAATATCTAATATGTATCTATGCTTCAGTTTGAATACAAATGTGTTAAGACATGTGTAAGATATAATAAGAATTCCCCTTAGGGCTGCTGTCAGGAGAACATCTTATTAGCACATAGATATTTATGCTGCCCATGGAGGAGTGTACCTTATTTAACTTAAGCTTGGATATTTACATGTCTTTAGTATCAAGAATAGTCAGATATTTAAATTCTCATGTGAATGTCAATAGTTATCTGATAGATTCACTTCAGCTACTTCAAAGTAATTAAACAGGGTTTCCTGGTAATATTTTAATAGTATCGCCCAAATATTTAATAATACCCAAATATTTAATAATATTGCCCAAAGAGAAAGTCATCTAAGAGTGATCTTAAAGGTTTGAAAAATAATGGTCACACTTTATATAAATAAATGGAGAAGGCAATGGCAACCCACTCCAGTGTTCTTGCCTGGAGAATCCCAGGGACGGGGGAGCCTGGTGGGCTGCCGTCTATGGGGTCACACAGAGGCGGACATGACTGAAGTGACTTAGCAGCATATAAATAAAGATGGTCATAGAGTCTTCACAAAATAACTTGTCTTTGGTATTTCTAAAGACCCTTAGCCAACTCATCCTCCTTTCAATTGTGTTACTGAGTCAAATTAATATATGACTTTATTCAAACGTAAACTCTTGGTTCTCTGTTTCTAACTTTGAGAAGCATCACTTTGTTCATTTTTAAAACAAAGACAAAAAGATACTGTATGAAAAAAGTGTACTTACAAAATTCTCAGGGAGCTCTGCTTTCATCATTTCTATTCACCTGCTATATAATTCCTAATAACATTTCTCAGGTACTGAGAGATGACGAGAAATACTTTCTTAACATGTCTCATTGTTTTCCCAAAGCAGTAAAGAGATTTGGCCCACTGGTAGAAAGAACTGGAAAAGTTCACCTGATTTCATGTCACAACAGGGACCTAGATTTATTCATCAGCAAATACCCCAGTGTCTGTAACTGTGCTAGGCACACAGTAGGTGCTCAATAAGAACTTGTTGAATGAGTCACAGGTGACAGAAGGATTAGATCCATTTTGTGTGATCCTAAGAAAATATAACCAGCGTAATGGATATAAAGTTTAGGAATGCATTTTAAAAATCACCATCAGTTTATTCAAAGGTGAAAGAAATTTCCTCAGAAAATTAGGGAGGAAGTGTTTCAAGAATATGCTGGTCAACTTTACAGTATAGTAGTGATATAATACAGGACATTGTAGCATTGTTGACTGAGTGGATTCATTATAAGTTATGCTTAACTATGAATTCCAAGCTTTCAAATGGATTCCTGGGGAAAATCAAGAAAGGCGTCTTCATATCCCTACTCCCAGACTGAAAAATATATTTGTATCTGCAACCAGTCTCAGGAAGCAGGTCCCTCTATTAAAGATGATTTCTCTAGATCCCAGCCTTTCCTTCCTCTTCCGAGGCCCTGGGACAGGGAGGGAATATACGGCTCATATTTATATCTACTGCTCACTTGGCTGGTTTCTTTCTTACAGGTCGAAGCCTGCCAAGGATTTTCATACATTGGAAAGATGATAGACAGGGACACTTTGAAAGTGATAAAGTGTTCTCTAGGTTTATGGTGGGTAAAGGCTGGAGACTTAGATGTTAGAGGTGAGAAGGGGATGTGTGACAGATCAGGCTGCCAAGGACTCCATCATGTGGGACCTTCAGGGTTACATTAAAAAACTTGTGTGTCATCATGAAAGTCAGCAGTTAATTCCTACACCTGTGCCTCAATGGGGAAATTATGTACTGGTAGAGTTCTGTATGCCCTCTGCACCCCGGAAACAGCTCTGTTTTAATCGGTGTTACACATCAGAGTTCTAAATAAGCATTACTTTGAGAAAGAGGTCTCATGGCCTGCAAAATGTTTTGTTCCCCAGGAAAAATGTGTTGCAATCTTCCTAACCTCTTTCTTTCACATTCTATGACCAGTCCATTAGCAGTCTTCATCAGCTCTTCTTTCAAAATACATTCTGAATCTAATTATAAATTCTGATCTCCTCACTGCTAATGTCTCAGTCCAAGCCACAACATCTCTCCCATGAACCACTGCGTGAGAGAACTAACCAGTTAGAGAAACTAACCAGTTTCCCTGCTTCTACCCTCCATGCTACCCCCAGCCCCAATCAGTGTATTCTTCACACAGTGATTCTTTGAAACAATCATGGCATTCCACTGATCAATATTCTATAATGACTTTCTTTCTTATTCAGAATAACGTAAAGAGTTCCTTATGGCCTGAGAGATTATAAACTGGCACGAGACCCTCTTCAACCTCATCTTCCCCCCGTTTCTCCTTTTTCTTTGCCCAGTGGCCTTATTGACACTGTGGCCCTTCTGCAAACACCCCAAGTCTCCCTCACTTCATGATACTTGTACTTACCATTTCCTTTGCTTGCAATACTTCCCCCCTGATATCTGAATGATTCCATCCTGCACTTTGTTCATATCTCCACTTAGATGTCACTTCTGCTGAGATGTCTCCCCTAACCTGTTCAATCCTGCTGCATCCCTGTTCATTCACTATCCTCTTATCTGGCACTTTCCGCTTATGAGCATATTTATTTATTGCTCACTGTCTGTCCTTCGCACCTGGAGACATGAAGGCAGAGAAGATATCCTCAGCCCTACTATATCCCTACCATCTAAAATAGTGTCTGAAATAAGTCCATGCTCAATGAAAATGTGGTGAATTAATGAATAAAATCAAAGATGTCTTATTAGCAGCGTGCTTGATAGTCATAGTAGCCATAAGTCTTCTTGAGGTGAAGAATGTGACCATTCTAAGGCAATTTTTGCAGTAACCATTTCCGACTCCTGGCAGAGGGCTTGAGAGCGCAGATGCGCTCCTGCAGTCACGTTCTCAGACTTCTAACAGCCGTCTCTGAGTTATCTCTGCCCCTCCAGACGGCTCAGCGCCTGGCCTCCCCATTTCTGCCCATTTCCAGGCAGGAAAAAGGCACTCTGGGCTCCCACCTTCATCCCTGGCAGGAGCAGAACTGAATTCCCCCCTCAGTCTATGTATTCTCTAGCATATCTTTGAAGGACACAGGGAAACCATGGAAATGTTACTCATATTTGTGGCATAAGCAATTAAATTAAATTAGTAAATATTGTTGTTTAGGTAGCTGCTTTCAGAGGTAGAACTGAACTTGCTGATATTATAGCATGAGAGGAGGTTGCTTCTGGGTGCTTATAAGATGGCAATCATGATTTTGAAGGTCAGGTATGAAGGGGAATAGATCTTAGGCTGGCTCTAGAACTTATAGGTCTTAAACATTTATTTTAAGGAATTTTTGTAAAACATATGACATTGTCGTGATATCCTGACATATCTCACATGCTTTTATATTGTATTGTACTATATAAATAGGATTTAATAAGACTAGCATCCTGCCCCCTCCTCCCTTCCCCCATATACAGAGCACATATTGCAGCAAAGGGTTACGATGCTATGCAATTTCTGCCCACACTCTGCAACTTTGCCTTCCTCCATTGCCTGCCAAGCCAGTCATATCTGGCTGGTAGGGAAGGTAATTTTGATGACTAACTCATACTTGAAATCCCCCCAGTTTCTCCCCACTCTGCCAGCTCCTTGTGCTTCTGCAGTCACTTATTACCGTGGCATTTACAGAATATGACATGTGTCTTTAGGACAAAACCAAGGACATTTCTTTCCCTCGCCCTTTGATTTGTGACTTTTGTCTTTGGAATTCTTATGAAGTTTGAGACAGATTTTGTCTTGTCATGAAAATACCAGTGTCATCACTACCTAGATAGCTGGGTCATTTAAGTGATGCAACAATCCAATCAGCTTCTGTTTTTAACTATACATCATTTTGCCAATGTTTCTGACATGTTTTCCAGTGTCATTAACAGTCCTCCCATAGAAAGAAATCTCCCGAAGAGAACTGCACTGCCATAGCTGAAGTAAATTAGACTGTTTAAACTATCAAAATGGTTCCCCAGATTTTCTTAAACTCTTTCCACTTCTCATCTTCTGTGGGTTGTTCTCTTTTGTCAGTTTCATCAATTTTTCTTTTCAGTGGTAGTGGAAAATGCTATTAATCACGTAGTTTTCTTTGACTTCCAAATAAATTATATGGTCATATAAAAGAATAATGAGAATATGATAATGAGAATTTGTTCTGCTTGTAAGCAAGGAATAAAAAGGGAAGGATGTGTTTAACCTGTATCACATACTGGAGAACTCCCTGTATCCCTCAAGGGTTGGCCCAACTGTCGTATTATCTGAGAAGTCTTACCTGTATCTATTTCTATTCTTTTCCCAAACAACTTTTATTAGTCAATTCTCTGTTTCCTTATTACAATACTTGGTAAATCTAGTATTTTCTTATGACACCCTGTTGATTTTATTATGTCTTTCTACTCTACCATAAGCCCCTTGTATACCAAGTCTGTCCTTGTCGCTTTGTTTTTAAATTTTTGTATCCAGTGTTTGGACCCAGTGTTTGGAATATATTAGGCACATAATAAAAGGTTCTTAAATAGAATTGAAATAAGTATAATGAAAGGGCATGTGACAACCCTACTGACCAGATCATGTGTCATGTGGCTCTGGGTATGTTCCAAGTTCAGTACTACCAGAGTTCTGCCTGGGAACACTTGACATATTTAACATGAATAGACCAATTATCTTATTATTAACAAATAGTTTTAGGACCTTTACCATGAACTCAATACTCGTATCAAGACTGTGAGAGAAAAAAGTACTGGGAAACCTTCTAATCTAATTGGAGTTTAGAGACAGTAGGTATTGATAATACCCAAGTTTACAAAGCTTCCGAGAAGCTTTGCATCTGAATCTATAAAGTACTGTAGTACATAGATATGAAGTATGCTTATTATAAAAAAATTAAACATGATTTATGTGATATATATATTATGTACAGTATGTCTCATATATATATCATTTTTAATATAAGTATATATATATGTGTGTGTGTATATATATATATATATATGTCTCACATATATATTGCCCTGGAAAGCAATATGTACAATGACCTCAGAGAAGCTGAGAAGTAGTCAATCAATGCTAAACCAACACACAATTATTCAACAATATATTAATGCCTCTGGTGAAATAATCTTAGAAAATCAAACATGCATGTGCACATGAGCACACAAATACCAACTATATTGTAAAGTCTAGAAATGAGAAAAGTAGTGTCAATACTTATATTTCAGTAACAAGCTGGTTCAAATAATGAATTTGCTCAAATTTCAGTTTTATAACTGAATAAACTAAAGCACTAAGGGATTAAGTTTAAAAAGGGGCAGAGAGTACTGTGCCAAACCACATGCTATGAAGTGTCTCAAATTAGTGACTAAAGTTGTATCAAGGAAAAAAGGCAGAAAATAAATCCTGAACATAAATTTTAAAGTAATCCTTTGTCATCTGATTCTTTAATTATGTCACCCAGAGAATATCTGATAGTGATGTTTGGTGGTTAAGGATATTTTACTCTTGCTTGGGGTAACCTCTCTTATCATGAGTGTTCTCTTGTGACTTGTAATCCACTAATAGGTTATTTTACACATCTTCGTTAGCATGACTTATTTGTAGCTCATTGCTCTTTAGTCTGCTCAAAAATACTATGACTTTTAAATGTAGTTCCATATTCCACTGACTTTTGAATAACTTATTCTATGGTAGCTCAGTGGTAAAGAATGAGCCTGCCAGTTTAGGAGATGTGGGTTGGTTGGATCCCTGGGTCCGGAAGATCCTCTGGAGAAGGAGATGACAACTCACTCCAATATTCTTGCCTGGAAAATTCCATGGACAGTGGAGCCTGGCAGGCTATAGTCAATGGGATCGCAGAGAGTCAGACACAACTTCGTGACTGAGCATAGTATAGCACCTCGAGGCTTGAGAAACTGGGGATATGTCTTACTCATACAATTAATTGCCCCTGGGTGCCTCACATAAAAAAAAAAAAAAAAAAAAAAAAAACCCTATCTGTTTATTTGTTTTGACATACAAGAAAAAAAAACTTATGCTACCAAAGGAGAGAAGGAAGGAGTGACAGGTTAGGAGTATATCATTATTAAAAGATATAAACTACTATATGTAAAATAGATAAGCAATGAGGATCAACTGCAAGGCATGAGATCCAGTTACTTAATGTAATATATAATGAAAGTGGCCTACTTCTGCACAGTGCTATTTAAACTAGTTAGAACCCCAATCAAATTTTTCTTAAAAGTCTCCATTTTAAGAAAAGTTTTGTAAAGGAAACTGTGGAAAAGCATTTGTTTCCATTGCTTAAACAGACTTAAAATTTCAAGACTGATATAGCTGTAGGCTTCTCAATAAGCATTTGTCATATATCCAATTATCAGCTATTTTTGATATACTAATTACAGAGCTCATTGCAAGTAGTGATTGGGAAGGGGCAAATTTTCTCACCTGTTTATTTAAGTATGATTATAGCACTTATCATCAAAGAACCTGTCTCTAAAAAAGGATATAACTCTCAGGCTTAATTTCTAATATACACAGGTGCATTTTGGAGGGGGCAGTCATAGGTTTTATATTTGCTCTCTTGATCGAAACATTTGTGAGACTGTTCAGAGAGAAAGGTGTAAGACTGACTTTTTTTTAAACATACCTCTCTTGGTCTGTAAGTCATAGGAATGAAACAGCAGCATATGCTTAGACAAAGGAGAAATACAAATAGGTCTGTAATAATATAGGAGAAATTTCTTATGCTAAAGAAACCAAAATGTAGCTACTAATATTAACAATATTTTAAGCCAAGCAATGTTCATTGGTTTATAACTTCTTATTCATAACAGTTTTTAATTACCAATTCCAAACACCCAAATTATTTTCTAATGCAAGCTCTTCACACACGTTCTATCTGCCTGAAAGACTTGCAACAATTCTACACATTCTCCTCACACTTCATCCCAGCATTAATATAACTTTCTCACAGAGGACTCCATTACTTTTTTCAAGTACTCCCTCTCTCCCAACCTAATCTATAAAATCTTATTTTCAACCACAGATATCTTATTCAACTTCTTCTAAGCTCTTATCCCAACTTTTCAGGATCTCTATGATTACTAGTTTTATCTTTCCTCTCTTCTAGACTACAAACACTATGACAACAAGGATAATGTGTTTTCATTTTATTTACTGTGTATCCAATAATGATTAGTGCCTAAAACATAGTGTTTGTGATATAATTGTTTGGTAAGTATTGATAATAACACATTTTAGAATTGTTTAGCTTTTATATGCAAGTGATTTTTCTGGATGTAGGACCTAGATTGCAGTTCTTTCATTCATCATTCATTCATTCATCCAAGAGCAGCAACATTTATTTCAGGAATTATGCTAGGTATTATTAGCATTAGATGCAGAGTATTAGAATAATCTATTATTTTTCTTAGAAAAGCTTCTGGTTTCTGACAATTTCTATTCATACAGAAGTTCTTCAGAATTAGGAAATGTCTCAAATATACCTTCTTAAAATACAACCACATTGAAATGGCGGGGGGGGGGGGGGGGGATACTATCACTCTAATTTGATAGACAAGGGATTCTTAGAGCTTCAAGACAAAAGGATCAATATACGACCAAAGACTTGAACCTTAGATTTCTCATGCGGAATGTCATACTTTTTCTAGTGCTGTTTCCATACATACTTCATTTGTGTAACCACTCGAGTTTTATTTCTATTTAAGTTACTAAAAGACTTTAGTTCCTGTATTTTGTTCATTTTAATGCATTCTTTTAAAAGGCTAATTTAGGCTTAATTCTCTTTTAAACAGATCAAATACTAGGCACTGTTAAAGACAGTAAAAATTTCTCTTTATTGTCTGAATCACATTTGATGAATAAATAATTGTAATCTACAAATCAGAATAAACATATGGGAATAATGTAAAGGGAATTTAAATGTAACTAAAATAAAGCATCTTTTTTCAAAGTTTGAACCAGTTATACATTTTGAAAAAATCCAATTTATCATAGCCAAGTTCTCAAAGTTCTTTGCACACTTAAAAGTGCCTTGAATGCATTTGTATATTATGCTCATACAAACATTTCACAACAGTCTAGCTAATAAACTTCTTTAAATTTCCTGAATGCTTTGTTTGGTTTTTACCACCTTATTTTTCTCTATTAGGGTAAAACCACTTCCTTTATAATTATCTGGTGTCTGCATAATGCTCTCTCCAGCACTACTTCAAAACATGGAAATGAGTATTTGGTAAAACTTATTTAGGCTCCCACATGAGACAGAAGGTCTATATTCCAGCTGTAACAGACTGAGAATGGCTGATTACCAAACAAAACTCATTTTAAAATTAAATATGGCCATGATAAAAATTCTCTTTCATAAGATAGAATTATCATGATGTAATATCATGATTAATAACATGATCCCCATAAATTTGATTTTTATCATTTCTTGCTTTCTGAAGGGCTGAGTACTAAAATCAAACTGACAAAACTTACAGGAAAAGGAAGTGATAATTTGTTTAAGTTGCAGCAAACAAAATGTCTATAACTAAACAATCAAGAATATTTAATGTCATAGATTTTGGAGCTGGAGATTTCAGTTATGAATGAGAAGGAATATATTACTTATGTGGAGACAGAAGTAACTTTTTTTTATTATTTCTGGGCTGTGTGATATCAGCTTTAATAGTTACTTTTATTAGAGTCATACAAACAGGTGTTAGTGACAAAATTAAAATAAAATGAGTCAAAGAGATGATGTAAAATGGATACTTCCCACTTGAGACCAAATATGAGGAACATACACTGCTCATTATTAACAACATTTATGTCTACATTGGAAACACTTTCTCTTCATTTAATTTTCCTCATCTTGCCTGGAGGCACAATCATGGAAACAAAGGAGCCATTAATTTTTTCCTTGTCTCACAACTAAGAAATCAACAAAGCTCAAGGACTAGAGCAAAATCTATTTTCTCCTCTTCACCCTACTTACTGCCTCAGCCTTAGTACAAGCCATCACCCTTTCTCTTGGACCTTCAAAATGACATCTAAACTGGTCTTTCCATCTGCACTCTAGCTGTAAATTTCATTCATACCTCTGTGATTATTCTAAATTTTCAGCCTAACTAAAACTTACTGGTTCCTCACCTCACCTTTGACAGAATCAATTTCAAGCTGTTTACTTTGGGTTATAAGACTCCTCATGAGCTGGTCCAACCCTCCAGCCTCACCATGTCCTCTTTTGAGTGCAATAATGCTGTGAAAGACTTGCCATCATGGATATACTTTGGAAGAAATAATTGTTTAAGGGCAAAATTCATACTTTATGTTTGTGTTTTCCCAGTATAACTATTATTGCAAAATATTATGTCACCTCCCTAGTGTATTTTGTTTTTATTTTTTGTACATACTATTTTTTCCTCTGTTCCTTTCTTCTCTTTTATTCCTGGACAACTTTGATCAAAGTTTTAATCATGTTTCTTTCTTGATAAAACTCCCTGACACAGCACCCTAAGAGGTTGTTTTCTCTTCTTGTACTAAATTTTCTTTTGACATAGTTCATAGTGTTCACTTGTTTCCATGTCTGTGTCCTCATTTATAATATGAGCATCCTAGATACATATTTTAAAATCTTTATACCTCTTGGGCTCTAGAATAATTTCAAGAATGTTTTCAAGATCATCTCATTTAAAGGATTTAAGTTCAAATAAATATTTGTAAGATAAAATTAAAAACATAAAAACTGCTCCAAAATATCTCACTTGTAAAATATTAAATATTGAATCTTATTTGGGGATTCAGAACATAAAGCAAATAAATACCAGTTCTCAAGTTGGAGAAAGATAATTTAAATTACTTAAGGTATTTTGGGTGGACAGGTAATACATTAGTTGGGGTAGGTAAGAGACAAAATGAGACAGGGCAAAAGCTAACAGAGTTTTGTCAAGAGAATACATTGGGTGTTGGTCCTTTATTGGACCAGAACCTGGTGGTCTGGAGTAGATGATGAGAAAGTGAAAGAAGGAAAGAGGCTAATATTCCCTGGGTTACACAGCAAGCTTTCACGCTCCAGGGAATCAACCAGAAATGAATATATATATCTAGATATATATATCTAGATATATATATCTAGATATATATATAGATATAGATATAGATATATATATAGACACACACACACATATATATATATATAGAGAGAGAGAGAGAAACACATGGGCACCCAAGCTCTGATGGAGCAAAGTGTTTTAATCAACATGGTGTGGGCATATATACTGTCTTACAAGGTAGTTACTCTCAGCAAAGATAAAGATTAAAATTCCAGACTTACAAAACATAAGGTGATCCCTATTAAAGGGAGAGAGTTGTAAACAATCACTTTTTACTGTATGGTTCATAAGAAGGAAGAGGGTACTTATCACCATATTGAAAAACTAATGAAGGAAATGCCTGGATTCCTCAGCCCCGGGAAAGGCTTGCCTCTCCTCTTAATTCCTGAATATTCAGGAATTAAACACACAGGAAGCTCCTGTTAAATGCTTCCTGACAATTGGGCATAGCAAACAGCCTTTTCTAACCACCCAAGAAACGACTCTACACATGGACATCTCCAGATGGTCAATACTGAAATCAGACTGATTATGTTCTTTGCAACCAAAGAGATTGAAGCTCCATATACTCAGCAAAATACAAGACCTGGAGCTAACTGTGGCTCAGATCATGAACTCCTTATTGCAAAATTCAGACTTAAATTGAAGAAAGTAGGGGAAATCACTAGGCCCTTAAGGTATGACCTAAATCAAATCCCTTATGATTATACAGTGGAGGTGAGGAATAGATTCAAAGGATTAGGTCTGGTAGACAGAGTGCCTGAAGAACTGTAAATGGAGGTTTTTAGCACTGTACAGGAAGTGGTGTCCAAAAACATCTCAAAGAAAAAGAAGTGTAAGAAGGCAAAGAGATTTTCTGAGAAGGCTTTACAAATACTCAGAGAAGAGGAAAAGTGAAAGGCAAGGGAAAAAGGAAAAGATACACCCAACTGAATGTAGAGTACCAGAGAACAGCAAAGAGAGATAAAAAAACCTTCTTAAGTGAACAATGCAAAGAATTATATGGAAAAAATAGAATGAAAGACTAGAAATCTATTCAAGAAAATTTGAGATAAAAAAGAGAACATTCCATGCAAGGATGGGCATGATGAAGGATAGAAACAGTAAGGACCTAAGAGAAGCAGGAGATATTAAGATGTGGCAAGAATACACAGAAGAACTATACAAAAAAGATCTTAATGTCTCATATAGCCGTGATGGTGTGATCACTCACCTAGAGTCAGACATCCTGGAGTGTGAAGCCAAGCAGATCTTAGGAAACATTACTATGAACAAAGCCAGTGGAGGTGATGGAATTCTAGCTGAGCTATTTCAAATCCTAAAAGATGATGCAGTTAAACTGCTGCACTCAATGTGTCAGCAAATTTGGAAAACAGCAGTGGCCATAGGACTGGAAAATGTCAGTTTTCATTCCAATCCCAAAGAAGGGAAATGCCAAAGAGTATTTAAGCTACCACGCAGTTGTGCTCACTTCAGATGTCAACAAGATGATGCTCAAAATCCTTCAATCTAAGCTCCAGAAGTACATCAACTAGGAACTTCCAAATGTGCAAGCTGGATTTAGAATAGGCAGAGGAATCAGAGATCAAAATGTCAACATTCATTGGATCATAGAGAAAGCAAGAGAATTCCAGAAAAACATCTACTTCTGCTTCATTGACTATGGGAAAGTCCTTGACTGTGTGGATCACAACAAACTGTGGAAAATTCTTAAAGAGATGGGAATACCAGACCACCTTGTCTGTTTCCTGAGAAACCTGTATGCAGGTCGAGTAGCAATAATTAAAACTTGATGAGGGTGAAAGAGGAGAGTGAAATCTGGCTTAAAACTCCACATTCAAAATACTAAGATCATGGCATCTGGCCCATCACTTCATAGCAAATAGAAGGGGGAAATGTGGAAGCAGTGACAGATTTTATTTTCTTGGCTCCAAAGCAGAGGTTGACAGCAGCCACAAAATTAAAAGACACTTGCTCCTTGGAAGGAAATCTATGACAAACTTAGACAGTGTATTAAAAAACAGAGACATCACTTTGCTGACAAAAGTCCATATAGTCAAAGCTATGGGTTTTCCAATAGTGATGTACAGATGTGAGAGTTGGACCATAAAGAAGGCTGAGGGCCAAAGAATTGATGCTTTTGAATTGTGGTGCTGAAGACTCACAAGAGTTCCTTGGACAGTAAGGAGATCAAACCTGTCAATTCTAAAGAAAATCAACCATGGATTTTCACTGGAGGACTGATATTGAAGCTGACACTCCAATACTTTGGCCACCTGATGTAAAGAGCTGACTCACTGGAAAAGACCCAGATGCTGGGAAAGATTGAGGGCAGAAGAAGGGAGCAACAGAAGATGAGATTGTTGGATGGCATCACCATCTCAAGAGTCATGAGTTTGCGCAAACTCTGGGAGATATTGAAGGAAAGCAAGGCCTGGCATGCTGTGGTCCATGGGGTTACAAAGAGTCAGACACAACTTAGCAACTGAGCAACAACAACAAGTATAAAATGGAAATGAAGAGTTTTCGTAGGGACTGAAATCTTATCAAGTATAACTTGCAATTTGTGGTTTCACCAAGAAAAATGGGAAGAACTGTAGTCAGGACTTCAAGAGCAATGTTGTTACTCTTTAAAAAAACACTTTATTTTAATTGGAGGATAATTGCTTTGCAAGGTTTTGTTGGTTTCTGCCATGTATCAACATGAGTCAACCATAGGGATACCTATGTCTTCCCCCCTTCAACCTGCCTCTCACCTCCCACCCCATCACATCCCTCTAGGTTGTCACAGAGCATGGGATTGAATTCCTGAACCATAGAGCAAATTCCCACTGGCTATTTTACATATGGTAATGTATATGTTTCAATGCTACTCTCTCAATTCATTCCACCCATTCCTTCCCCCACTGTGTCCACAAGTCTGTTTACGTCAGCGTCTCTGTTGCTGCCCTACAAATAAGTTCATCAGTATCATTTTTCTAGATTCCATATATGTGCATTAATATACGATATTTGTTTTTCTCTTTCTGACTTGCTTCACTCTGTATAACAGGCTCTCGGTTCACCCACCTTACTAAAACTGACTCAATTTCTTTCCTTTTAATATTCTATTGTATTTTCTCATCCATTCATCTGTTGATGAACATCTGGGGCTTCCTCCACGTCATGACTATTGTCAATAGTGCTGCAATGAACACTGGGGTACATGTATCTTTTTAAATTTTGGTTTCCGCAGGGTATATGCCCAGTAGTGGGATTGTTAGATCATATGGTAGTTTTATTCCTGGTTTTCTTTTAAGGGATCTTCATACTATTCTCAAGAGTGGCTATATAAATTTATATTCCCACCAACAGTGCAAGAGGGTTTCCTTTTATCTATACTCTCTCCAGCATTTATTGTTTGTAATACTTGGTGATGGCCATTCCTACCAGTGTGAGATGGTACCTCATTGTAGTTTTGATTTGCATTTCTCTAATAATGAGTGGTGTTATGCATCTTTTCATCTGTTTATTAGCTATCTGGACGAGTTCTTTGGAGAAATGTCTGTTTAAGTCTTCTTCCCATGTTTTGATTGGGCTGTCTTTTTTTTTTTTTTTCTGATATTGAGTTGTATGTACTGCTTGTATGTTTTGTCAATTGCTTCATTTACAATTATTTTCTCCCATTCTGAGGGCTGTATTTTCATCTTATTTATGCTTTCCTTTACTGTGCAAAAGGTTTTAAGTTTAATTTTCCCTGTTTGTTTATTTTTGTTTTTATTTTCATTACTCTAGGAGGTGAGTCATAGAAGATCTTGCCCTGATTTAAGTCAAAGGGTGTTCTGTCTATATTTTCCTCTAAGAGTTTTATAGTTTCTGGTCTTCTATTTATGTCTTTAATCCATTTCAAGTTTATCTTTGTGTATGGTGTTAGGAAGTGTTCTGATTTCATTCTTTTATACATGGTTGTCCAGTTTTCCCAGCACCACTTATTGAAGAGACTATCTTTTCTCCATTGTGTTGTTACTTTTAAAATAAGCAATTAACAAAAAGTTCAAGGTCATTGAAAAGTATACAAATTAAAACCTTATTTTTAATCAAGAGATACCAGTGAGATTATTACACAACTTTATTGCTAAAAGTTTCTTTTTAAAATATTAAAATGTTATCTATAAATTACCTTTTTTATTACATGAGCCTTTGTACTTCACCACCCAAATTTCAAATTGCCAATATGTTTGACAAAATGTAGAGGGGAGATGCCCTCCCTTCGATGTCAACATCAGTAGAGCTTTAATTAAAACATACTGGGGTTGACATGCTGGGGGAAGGTAAACAAAATCTTGTGTTCCTATCAAAATCTAAGTATCTCATTGTGAATTAGCACTAGAAACTATTTTCACAGTTATATTACACGTGGACTTGGAATAAAACTGTACTACAGTTTTTTTTTTACCTTATTGTTTTTCTTTCCATTATCACAGACCACTTGAATGTTCACAAGCTGATTACCCACAAGTTGAACAACAAAGAAGACAGCAATGCAGGGGCCCTATAAGCCTATCTCTCTTCACACTGGCAATCATTGCCATCATAGGAATTGCCATTGGTATTGTTACTCATTTTGTTGTTGAGGGTAAGTATACAGGTCACATTTCTATTGCCTCAGTGCTCCATGGCTTAATATCTTGAAATTCTCAGTTATATAAAAATTCCATTTGCATGCTATTAGCATTTTAATTACTATTCTTTTGCTGATGTTAAATTATAGTTTGCCCCAATATTGAGTCGTCTGTTTCATATTTCCAGCCAGTGATGCTTGCAATATATTCACATTATTACACAGACAAAAACAAACACATATTTTTTTAAAGAGTGAAAACATTATCTTTAGAATAAAGACAAATCACATCATGTGTTGAGTTTAATATACATATTTTTCAAAATCAATATGTTAATGAGGTGCTCTAAGAAAAACTAATAATATGAGAAAATTACATGAAAAATATCTTTAAAGGGCTAAAGATTAAACATTATCTTTGAAAGAAAAAAGACATTGTTTAATGACTAAAGGAAGAAGAAAAACTCAGGATTATTCTACCTTAGGTGAAAAAATAGAGTCAGTACCACGTTTAGAAATGACAATCAACCAAAGTCATTTACCTTTGTCTTTTTTTTTTTTTAACCTTTGTCTTTATAATCATATATGATTGAGAATTTGCCAAAAATTTTACAGAATTGTATGACCCATAACAATAAAACCATATTTGAAAGAATTCCCAAGTAGGGATGAAGTATTGTCCAATGTGCTCAGCTCACCTGCTTACCTACTTTATTGGGGGATTGATATATTCATTTCTTAAACTTATATAATAAAAAAATAAACTACATTAACCTCTATGTCTTTCTTGTTAATATCTCTTGTGTTTAAAATGCAGTTCATCTTCAATATTTCATGTGTTCAAGAAATAAAAAAGTAAAAGAATAATACAAATAATGGGGAAAAAGTATTTTAAAAATATCATAGAAGTTGTTTTAGGCTGAATAATATCCCCACACCCCAATACATCTGCTTCTTAAACTTTGTGACTGATGTTTGTTACCTCATGTGGCAAAAGGGACTTTCCAGATGTGATTGCTTCAAGGATTTTGAAGAGTCATTATTCTGGATTTTCTGGATGGTCCCTAAATGTAATCCTAGTATCTTTATAAAGGACAGGCAAAAAGCCCAAAGAAGGAAGGCTATGTGACAATAGAAGCAGGGAGAGAGGAAAACAATGTGATGTATAACCACAGGCCAAGGAATGAGGATCCCTCTAGGAGCCAAAGAAGGCAAGGAAAAAGATTCACCCCTTAGTTCCCCCCGAAAAACAAACAGACATACAAACAGGTCTTAATTTGAGCCCTGTAAAACTCATTTCAGACTTTTGACCTAAATTGGTGGTCACTGGTCACAACAGCAGTAGGAAATTAATACAACAGTAAGTCCGTGGACTGCAAGGACATCCAACCAGTCAATCCTAGAGGAAATCAACCCTGACAATTCACTGGAAAAATTGATGCTGAAGCTGAAGCTCCTGCACTTCAGTGGAGTGGTCAATAAAAAGGTGAAAAGGATAGTGTAAGAAAAATTTTAAGAAGACTGTGTGATGAATGCAGACAAATATAAGCAGTCTGTTATATTTTCAATAGAAATTATTAAGGGAATGTGGCAAAAAAATATGCTCAAGAGGTAGGCAGGACCTACATCAAGGAAAACCTTTGTAGATCATAGTAAAGTGCTGTGACTCCTTCCCAATTGGCAATGGAGAAAAATAAAGGTGTTTTAATTGGAGAAGTGATATTGTCAAATTTGCAATTTAAAACGATTTTTCTGCTGCTGTGCGGGGAATAGAACTGAGGAAAACAGAACATGAGGCAAGGTACTAGTTAGAAAGCTGTTACATTTTCCAGAAAATAAATGATGAGGGAATGGACTAGAGCATTAATGACAATAGAATTTGTGAAAACATGATGAAGTTTTAAAATTTAGGAGATAAAATTTTCAGAATCAGTTGATTAATAGGAAGAGATCAAAATTTACTTTAAAATTTCCAGTCTGGGTCTTGAAGTAGATTGTAATGACAGAATTTAAGATAGAGAATCTAGACAGAGTACTTTTTTAATAAAAAGGTCATTTTGTTTTGGATAGACATTAGCTAGGTGGTTGATGAGGAAGTGAATTAAGGATATAACTCTTCTGGGTGGGATAAGGGATTCAGAAGATATTAATAAGTTGCATTCATAGATCTTAAGACTGAAAAATGGTATATTGCAAATGAGAATTAAACCATGCTTTGTGTGAATGTATGGACGAGTAAGCTGTTCAGAAGAAAGAAAACAGAGGATACGAAGCAAGGTCTGAATCTAAAAAGATGTAAATGATCCTGGTTAAGGATAGAAGCGGGCTTCCCTGGTGGCTCAGTGGTAAAGAATCTGCCTGCCAATGCAAGAGACATGGGTTCAATCCCTGGATCAGGAAGATTCCTTGAAGAAGGAAATGGTAACAATCCCTGAACCAGGATGATCCCTTGAAGAAGGAAATGGTACCAACTCTAGTATTCTTGCCTGGATAACCCCATGGACAGAGGAGCCTGGAGGGCTACAGTCTGCTGGGTTGCCCAAGAGTCGAACATGACTTGGCCACTACACAAAGGACAGAACTAGAGAGTTCTCCAAAGTAACTGGTGAGAGGCCAAGAGCAGTGGCTTCATAAAGCCAAAGACAAGCTTTCAAGGAATATGATTAAGTCTGCTAAGAAATCAAGATGATTTTTGAAAAAGACCAAAAGAATATGGCGTTAGCTATAACAACGGTTTTGCCCTTGACAACGGAGAATTGATGCCTGCATGGGCAAGAAGAAAGTGCAAATTTAAAATATTGGTTTGTATTTTTTTTTCATTTATTTTTATTAGTTGGAGGCTAATTACTTTACAATATTGTAGTGGTTTTTGCCATACATTGACATGAATCAACCATGGATTTACATGTGTTCCCCATCCTGTACCCCTCTCCCACCTCCCTCCCCATCCCATCCCTCTGGGTCTTCCCAGTGCACCAGCCCCAAGCACTTGTCTCATGCATCCAACCTGGACTGGCGATCTGTTTCACACTTGATAATATACATGTTTTGATGCTGTTCTCTCAGATCATCCCACCCTCGCCTTCTCCCATAGAGTCCAAGAGTCTGCTCTATACATCTGTGTCTCTTTTTCTGTCTTGCATATAGTGTTATCATTAAAAATAGTGGTTTGTCAGTAGTGTAGAAAAATATTTAAGTAAGCTTGTCAGTAGTGTAGAAAAATGTGATCACTCATTCAATATAGCTTCATAATACAGCTTAGTTATAATATACCTATATTACAATTCTTTAAGGAAAATGGTAATTTTTATTATATAACTGTCAGCAATTGTATGTTGCATATCTAATTGTGTGAAAAATTTTATACACATAGACACTATAAATGTGTGTTCTGAAAGTACACTCTATTTTAGCTGGATGCAGTGATAAAAATTACACAATATTTTTTAAAATGACTACGACTAATTGTATAATGCTGAAAAGAAATAAGCTGTGTTATTATAAATCTATTTCCTGGGGGAAGGGGACTAGCAATTGATCGTGTCTAAGCGTAGATCTTCTGTTTATTTTTACCTTTCAGGTGATAAGTCGTTCTACTATCTTGCCTCTTTTAAAGCTACAAATATAAAATACAGAGAATGTTATGGAATGAGAACCTCAAAACAGTTTACAGAAAAGAGTCATCAGATTGAGAGAATGGTAAGCCCAATAGAAATTTTAAAGGTTTATGAATGTTTCTCTGCCTGACATTGAATGTGATTATTACAGGAACATGATTGCTCCATGGCTCAATTTTTTCTTCTATAAAATGAGGATAATATAGTAGGTCATACAGTTGTGAGGATTAAATAACTTAATGTATGTAAAATGTTTAGAATAATGTCATATGCCGTTAAACACATGTAGATTAGAATAGGCAACTAACATCTGAGGAGATTGTTGGTTGAAGCAGGTATTCTCAGTTTAAGCTATGTTTAAATTTAAATTTCTCTGTTAAAAACAGATCAATTTTTAAACTCTTTTGATTTTATTTCTTGGTTCATTTTCCTTAAACTTTTCTTTCAACATAAGAATATCGGATTGTGATGCTTTGCCTCATCATTTTGTGATTTTGCTTTTGAAACACATAAAGGGTCACATACAAGACTGTGTGCCTATGATTCTTATGAATCTCAAATTTAGTTATGTCCCTCAATTATTTTGGTTTTCCTTGAAAACCTAGGCAATTATCAAGGCATTTCTAATTTTTTAAGGTATGTTAGGCAAGCAAAATCCTTGCCTGTGATAGCAGAAAGTCAAATAAAAGAGTCTATTTTTGTTTAATAAAAAACATGTCTTTGGAGACTATAGATTTCTTTAGCAAAACCCACAGCATTAGACTAGAGTATAATTTAAGGTCATGAGAGTTATTCTAACAAGGAAGTAAAGGGTCTGTAGAAAGGGGACTTAATTAGTATGGTTTTTATGATTAGCTATAGACACTATCTCTCTTTTTTATTTCCTTATTTATTTAAATTAGAAGATAATTACATTACAATATTGTGATGGCTTCTGCCACACATCAACTTGAATCAACCATTGGCATACATGTGACCCTCCATCCTGAATCCCCCTCGAAACTCCCCACCTACCCCATCCCTCTGGCAGATTAACGGATAAGGAAGTTGTAGTACATATACACAATGGAATATTACTCAGCTATAAAAAAGAACACATTTGAGTCAGTTCTAATGTAGTGGATGAAACTAGAGCCTATTATACCTAGTGAAGTAAGTCAGAAATAGAAAGACAAATATCATATATTAGCTCATATATATGGAATCTAGAAAGATAGTACCAACGATCTTATGTGCAGGGCAGCAAAGGAGACACAGACATAAAGAACAGACTTTTGGACACAGTGGGAGAAGGACAGGTTGGGATGATTTGAGAGAATAGCATTGAAACACATACATTACCATATGTAAGATAGACATTATCTCTTAATTAAAGGAGGAGGACTTTAGCACTCCCACTCTTAATTGCACTCTCCTTTCTCTTCATTGTTAACAACATAGGAAAGTATTTCATTCTATTTGGCTATTTAAGAATAAATATGTAGATTATATGTAGATTATATGTAGATCCATTCTAAATGTTGAAAACCAACACTGGTTTATTTTTCGTACCTATTTAAATAGGGTTTTGCATTTAAATAGGACAGTGTTTTGACAATTTTGTTGCCACAGTTCTTTTTAAATTTTATTGGTAGGTGGCTTTATTTATATTTTTTATTTTTAATTGAAATATAATTGATGTATAACATTGTTAGTTTCAGATGTGCAACATAATGGTTGATATTTGTATAAGTTGAGAAGGACCACCACCATAAGTGTATTTAACATGCAACACCACAGGTAGTAATAATTTTTCTTCTTATGATGAGGACTTTTAAGATTTATTCTCTTAGCAACTTTCAAATATACAATGAAGTCTTAGTAGATATAGTCACCATGTTATACATTATATCCCAAAGAACTTATTTATTTTATAACTGGAAGTTTGCACATTTTGACCACCTCAGACCATTTTGTCTAACTTTCATCTCTCACTTCTGATAACCACCAATCTGTTCTCTAGATATGAATTTGTATTTTTTGCTTGTTTGTTTAGATTCTATATCAGTGAGATCATATGGTATTTATCTTCCTCTGTCTGACCTACTTCATTTAGCTTAAAGCCTTCAAGGTCCATCAGTAAATTGTCAAAAATGGCAAGATTTCATTCTTGTTTATGGCTGAATAATATACCATTGCATGTATACGCCACATCTTCTTTATCCATTTATTCATCAACAAACACCTAGTTTCCTTCCCTGTCTTGGCTATTGCATGACTAGTAGCAGTCGTAGTATGGTTGATTTAGGGATTTAATTTTTTATTTTTTATTTATTTTTTTTTTTTTTTTAGGGATTTAATTTTGTTCTTTCCCCCATGTGAGTAAACAGTTGTTTTAGCACCACTGATTGAATAGTAAGTCCTTTCCTGGTTGATCTGCTGTGTCATTTCCACCACAATTCAGGCTTCCACATATGATGCGGAATGTTGCTGGGATCTCTAATCTGTTCCATCCATCAGCTTGTTTTTCATTTGGTCAATACCATGATACTTTAACCTCTACAGTCTGACAATGTGTTGATACATGTTGTATTAATTTCCTAGGACTGCTGTAGCAAATTACAAAAAAACTAGTGACTTGAAACAACAGAAATTTATTCCCTCACAGTTATGGAGACCAGAAATCTTAAAATCAAGATGTCAGCAGCCTTGAAAGTCTCTAGAGAAGAGTTCCTCTTTGCCTCTTCCAACTTCTGGTAGCCTCAGGCATTCCTTGTCACGTGACTACATGAACTTGATCTCTGTCTCCATCTTCACCTGGCCTTCTCCGAGTTTCTTTGTCTACTCTGATAAGGATATTTATCATTGGATTCAAGTGTTCCTGGATGATGTCTACACAATGGTCTCATCTTGATATCCTTAATTACATCTGCAAAGACTCTTTGCCAAGTAAGGGCACATTTACATGTTCCCAGAGTCAAATGTATTTTTAGGGGGCCAATATTCAACCCATATACTTGGATTTATCATCATCTCCTTCAGGTATACTGTAGTTTTTCTTGTCCTTTTTTATTTCCCATACCAAGTAAACACACACACACACTCTCACATCCCCTCATATTGGGGTTTTGATTTAGGATGCTTCAAATCTAGAAATCTAGAGAAATAAATGACACCATTTATTTATACTTATTTGCTATATTTCAATAGAGCTTTAAAATAATTTTCTTAAATGTCTGGTATATCTTTGTTAAATTTAATCCTAGATAATTGTTTTGTTGTTGTTTGGTTTTATGTGTATATGGGGTTTGTTTGTTTTGGGTCATTGTTAATGGATATCTTTTCAAAATGAATTCTTTGAAACTGGTTTTTACCAGTGTATAGAAATGTGATGAGCTTTTATAACCTCTTTTCACTCTGTCTCCTTTTTCGCATGTGGTATTTCCAAGTGCTGAGTCTCTCCTGGAGCTTTTAGGGCAGAGAGACTCCTTTTGTGGTTGAGTTGTCTTGATCCACAGTCTGGTCCAGTGATTTCCAATTATGGGCACTTTTGTTTCCCTAAAGATATTTTGCAATTCCTGGAGACATTATTTTGTTGTCACACTGGGAGGAGGAAAGTTGCTGGCATCTAGTTCCCAGAGGCTCTGACTATTCTTCCAACTTTTATGTTCTCCTCCTTGCTCACTACTCTCTGACCATAATGGTCTTCTTTGAGATTCAGTTCAGTTCAGTCACTCAGTCATGTCCGACTCTTTGTGACCCCATGGACTGCAGTATGCCAGGCTTCCGTGTTCATCATCAACTCCCGGAGCTTACTCAAACTCATGTCCATTGAGTCAGTGATGCCATCCAACCATCTCATTCTCTGTCATGCCCTTTTCCTCCTGCCTTCGCTCATTCCCAGCATCAAGGTCTCTTCAAATGAGTCAGTTCTTTGTATCACGTGGCCCAAGTATTGGAGTTTCAGCTTCAACATCAGTCCTTCCAATGAATATTCAGGACTGATTTCCTCTAGGATAGACTGATTGGATCTCCTTGCTGTCCAAGGGACTCTCAAAAGTCTTCTCCAACAGGACAGTTCAAAAGCATCAATTCTTTGAGATTACCTACACATTTTTTTCCTTCTATCTGGAACTGCCCCCTCAGCCTACTCTTTCTGTTGCTTACTTCTTCTGATCCTTCTGATCCTTCATGTATCCTCCATGTATCACGTTGCCTTTCAGGAGGTAATTATAGACCCTCAGCCATTATGCTGTATTACCTTACTGTTTCAGTTACCTTTTTGGGGGGCCTCTCCACAGCTTGTGGCATTTTAATTCTCTGATGAGGATTGAACATAGGCCCTCAGCAGTGAGAGTGTGGAGTTCTAACCTCTGGACCACCAGCACATTCCTGCCTTTGTACTTAACTATTTATTTATTACTGGCTATCTCTCTATTCTATGAGCCCAGGGACCACAGCTCTTTGTCCCTACTCTTTATCCAGTATTGTCACAGTACCTGAAATATAGGATACTCTAGCCAATTGTTCTGAATGAACAAATAAATGAGAAAAAAAAAAAGGAAACAATGGGGATATAATGAAAGAGTCTTGAAGCACTGCAAAAGCCAGCATTTTTTTTTTCTTCATACCATTGATTAAGATTAACCATAGCTGGAGAATCAATGAATTTATGAAAATGTTATTGTGTACCTCCTTTGTGCAAGACTATGAAAAATGCCAAGGTCTACATAGTACAGTTCTTTCCTTATTTGGAGTGTATAATATTGTTTATATGTGGAAGTTTAGACATGGACAATAATAGAAAATTTACATAGCAAAGATATGACATATAAGAGCTTACAAGATTGAAATGACAATACTAGAGCTGCCACATTGCACAATATAATAGTCAAATATATGACTCAAACAATCAGTATTTTAGGGGTTCCGAGGAAGTAAAAATCTCTTTGAGTTAGCAGAAAGCTTCCTTGCAGAGGAAAGCAGTCTGGTGTGGATTGGGAGGGGAGTGCTTTTTTGTTTGGTTGTTTTGTGTGTGTGTGTTTGTCCTCTGCAGGTAGCTTTTCCCCTGAAAGAAGCAGGGTATCTGCAGAACTTGTCTGATTACTTTCGTGGGTGGACCCAGAAAGGGATTTCCTAGTTCCCACCAATAACTACTAATCTTCCATAAGGACCTAATCTGCATGCAGTTCCCAGCCAGAGGGAAGGCACAAGCTCAAGCTTGCCAAAGACAGCAACTTTTAGTTACTGGGTGTACTTTTAGTCAGAGCCACACATATTTTTTCAATTATGCTATTTTGACTTTGATCCTGGACTTCACATTAAGGACTACAGTTTGTGTCTGATTTTAAGGAAAATGTTTTTTTGGAAACATTTTGGAAATGATTTTTAAGGAAAATCATTTTACCAGATTAAGGACAGGAGGAGAAGGGGACAACAGAAAATGAGATGGTTGGATAACATCGTCAACTCAAAGGACATGAATTTGAGCAATCTGCTGGAGACAGTAAAGGACAGGGAAGCCTAGCCTACTGTACTCCATAGGGTAGCAAAGAGTCAGATATGGCTTAGCGACTGAACCACAACAAATGGGCTTAGTCATTATCTTGTTTAAAACCGAGTTCAGTTCAGTTCAGTTCAGTTCAGTCGCTCAGTTGTGTTTGACTCTTTGCAACCCCATGAATCGCAGCATGCCAGGCCTCCCTGTCCATCACCAACTCCCGGAGTTTACTCAAACTCATGCCCATCGAGTCGGTGATGCCATCCAGCCATCTCATCCTCTGTTGTCCCCTCCTCCTCCTGCCCCCAATCCCTCCCAGCATCAGGGTCTTTTCCAATGAGTCAACACTTCGCATGGGGTGGCCAAAGTATTGGAGTTTCAGCTTCAGCATCAGTCCTTCCAATGAACACCCAGGACTGATATCCTTTAGAATGGACTGGTTGGATCTCCTTGCAGTCCAAGGGACTCTCAAGAGTCTTCTCCAACACCACAGTTCAAAAGCATCAATTTTTCAGTGCTCAGCTTTCTTTACAGTCCAACTCACATTCATACCTGACCACTGGAAAAACCAGAGCCTTGACCAGATGGAACTTTGTTGGCAAAGTAATGTCTCTGCTTTTTAATATGCTGTCTAGGTTGGTCATAACTTTCCTTCCAAGGAGTAAGCATCTTTTAATTTCATGGCTGCAGTCACCATCCACAGTGATTTTGGAGCCCCCAAAAATAAAGTCTGACACTGTTTCCACTGTCTCCCCATCTATTTCCCATGAGGTGATGGGACCGGATGCCATGATCTTAGTTTTCTGAATGTTGAGCTTTAAGCCAACTTTTTCACTCTCCTTTTCCACATTCATCAAGAGGTTTTTTAGTTCCTCTTCACTCTCTGCCATAAGGGTGGTGTCATCTGCATATCTGTAGCCTCTAGTAATCTATTCTTAGGTTTCAGTTCAGTTCAGTCGCTCAGTAGTGTCCAACTCTTTGCAACCCCATAGACTGCAGCTCAATAGGCCTCCATGTCCATCACCAACTCCCAGAGTTTACCCAAACTCATGCCCACTGAGTCAGTGATGCCATCCAACCATCTCATCCTCAGTCACACCCTTCTCTTCCTGCCCTCAATCTTTCCCAGCACCAGCGTCTTTTCCAGTGAGTCAGCTCTTCAAATCAGGTGGACAAAGTATTGGAGTTTCAGCTTCAACATCAGTCCTTCCAATGAACACTCAGGACTGATCTCTTTTAGGATGGACTGGTTGGATCTCCTTGCAGTCCAGAGGGCTCTCAAGAGTCTTCTCCAACACCACAGTTCAAAAGAATCAACTCCTCAGTGCTCAGTTTTCTTTATAGTCCAACTCTCACATCCATACATGACCACTGGAAAAACCGTAGCCTTGACTAGGTGGACCTTCATTGGCAAAGTAATATCTCTGCTTTTTAATATGCAGTCTAGGTTGGTCATAACTTTCTTTCCAAGGAGAAAGTGTCTTTTAATTTCATAGCTGCAGTCACCATCTGCAGTGATTTTGGAGCCCCAAAAAATAAAGTCTGCCACTGTTTCCACTGTTTCCCTGTCTATTTGCCATGAAGTGATGGGACCGGATGCCATGATCTTAGTTTTCTAAATGTTGAACATTAAGCCAACTTTTTCACTCTCCTCTTTCACTTTCATCAAGCAGCTCTTTAGTTCTTCTTGACTTTCTGCCATAAGGGTGGTGTCATCTGCATATCTGAGGTTATTGATATATCTCCCGGCAATCTTGAATCCAGCTTTTGCTTCTTCCAGCCCAGCATTTCTCATGATGTACTCTGCATATAAGTTAAATAAGCAGGGTGACAATAAACAGCCTTGAGGTACTCCTTTTCCTATTTGTAACCAGTCTATTGTTGCATGTCCCGTTCTAACTATTTCTTCCTGACTTGCATACAGATTTCTGAAGAGGCAGGTCAGGTGGTAGGGTATTCCCGTCTCTTTCAGAATTTTCCACAATTTGTGGTAATCCATACAGTCAAAGGCTTTGGTATAGTCAATAAAGCAGAAGTAGAGATTTTTCTGGAACTCCCTTGCTTTTTGATGATCCAGCAGATGCTGGCAATTTGATCTCTGGTTCCTCTACCTTTTCTAAAACCAGCTTGAACATCTGAAGTTCACGGTCACATATTGTTGAAGTCTGGCTTGGAGAATTTTGAGCATTACTTTACTAGCGTGTAAGATGAGTACAATTGTGCAGTAGTTTGAGCATTCTTTGGCATTGCCTTTCTTTGGGATTGGAATGAAAACTGACCTTTTCCAGTCCTGTGGCCACTGCTGAGTTTTCCAAATTTGCTGGTATATTGAGTGCAGCACTTTCACTGCATCATCTTTTAGGATTTGAAATAGCTCAACAGGAAGCCCATCGCCTCCGCTAGCTTTGTTCATAGTGATGCTTCCTTTGATGTTGACTTCACATCCCAGGATATCTGGCTCTCAGTGAGTGATCACACCATCGTGATTATCTGGGTCATGAAGATCTTTTTTGTACAGTTCTTCTGTGTATTCTTGCCGCATCTTCTTAATATCTTTTGGTTCTGTTAGGTCCATACCTTTTCTGTCCTTTATTTGGCCCATCTTTGCATAAAATGTTCCCTTGGTATCTCTGATTTTCTTGACAAGATCTCTAGTCTCTCCCATTCTGTTGTTTTCCTCTATTTCTTTGCACTGACCACTAAGGAAGGCTTTCTGATCTCTCCTTGCTATTCTTTGGAACTCTGCATTCAAATGGGAATATCTTTCCTTTTCTCCTTTGTTTTTTGCTTCTCTTCTTTTCACAGTTTTTTGTGAAAAAACTGTGCCTCCTCAGACAACCATTTTGCTTTTTTGAATTTCTTTTTCTTGGGGATGTTCTTGATCCCTGTCTCCTGTACAATGTCATGAACCTCCGTCCATAGTTCATCAGGCACTCTATCTATCAGATCTAGTCCCTTAAATCTATTTCTCACTTCCACTGTATAGTCATAAGGGATTTGACTTAGGTCATCCCTCAATGGTCTAGTGGTTTTCCGAACTTTCTTCAATTTAAGTCTGAATTTGGAAATAAGAAGTTCATGATCTGAGCAACAGTCAGCTCCAGGTCTTGTTTTGTTGACTGTATAGAGCGTCTACATCTTTGACTGCAAAGAATATAATCAATTTGATTTTGGTGTCGACAATCTGGTGATGTCCATGTGTAGAAGAGTCTTCTCTTGTGTTGTTGGAAGAGGGTGTTTGCTATGACCAGTGTGTTCTCTTGGCAAAACTCTGTTAGCCTTTGATCTGTTTCATTTTGTACTCCAAGGCCAAATTTGTCTGTTACTCCAGGTGTTTCTTGACTTCCTACTTTGCATTCCAGTCCCCTATAATGAAAAGGATATCTTCTTTGGGGTATTAGTTCTAAAAGGTCTTGTAGGTCTTCATAGAACCATTCAGCTTCAGCTTCTGCAACATTACTGGTCTGGGCATAGACTTGTATTACCCTGATATTGAATGGTTTGCCCTGAAAACAAACAGAGATCATTTACTTGTGGACGTGACTGGTAATGGACACAAGGTCCGATGCTATAAAGAGCAATCTTGCACAGGAACCTGGAATGTTAGGTCCATGAATTAAAGCAAATTGTAAGTGGTCAAACAGGAGATGGCCAGAGTGAACGTTGACATTTTAGGAATCAGGAAACTCAAATGGACTGGACTGGGTGAATTTAACTCAGATGACCATTATATATACTACTGTGGGCAAGAATCCCTTAGAAGAAATGGAGTAGTAATCATAGTCAATAAAAGAGGTCAAAATGCAGTGCTTGGATGCAATCTCAAAAACGACAGAATGATCTCTGTTAGTTTCCAAGCCAAACCATTCTTAGGTTTAGACCATTAAAAAAAGGATACAATTAATTTTTGTAATTTGGACTAAATATATAATTTACTTATATATGCTGAGCTCCCAGTAGATAAATATAAACATAGATTTAACTTCTCCAGAAATTGGTTACAACAATGATTAAGTGTCCAAAAAGAAGTGGTTCCCTTAGCCCTGTTAAACTAGAAGCAGAAAAGAAGCTAATTCCTAGGAGATTATCTTTTATTAGGTTTAGATTCAGAAAATAAAAGATGCTTTGAGGACTTCTTTAAGGGCTTCCTGCCCCCAAACCTTTCCCCCCACCAACCTGAAAGTCTGTCATCAGGCATATAAGTAACTTGGGGTTGTCAATGTCACCTAATGCTTAAGAATACAAGATCTTGAGCTAGATATCCTGGGTTCACATGGCAGAACAACCACTTCCAATGCCACCTTAGACAATTAAGTGTCTTGAGCTTCAGTTTTTTGTCCTGTAAAATGAGACTGATGAGAATAGAGAAAATAGTCTCCTCATAAGGCTGTATGAAGTTGACTGAGTTGGTCCAACACCTACCATGTAGTATGGACTTAATACATGTAAGTTATTATTAGTGGTTACACCAATAGTGTACTATACCAGAATCTACTCATTTTTTAAATAGAGATTGACTCCTCAAGGGACCATGATCTTATTAACATCACACTTTAGTTCAAATAGATTCTTAGTAATTTCTTACACTCTGATATGACAGAATCCTGATCCATTCCTACAGTGCCATTATGTACACAGTTCAGAATTTCAGAGTCCATTTATATTAAAGTGCTAAAGATCTTAAGGGCTTCCCAGGTAACCCAGTGGTAAAGAATCTGCCTGCCAAAGCAGGATGCAGGAGATGTGGGTTTGATCCCTGGGTCGGGAAGATCCCCTGAAGAAGGGAATGGCTACTCACTCCAGGATTCTTGCCTGGGGAAGTCCATGGACAGATGAGCATAGGCTATGATCCATAAGGTCACAAAAGAGTTAGCATGACTGAGCATGCACACACGCATGCAGAGATCATAACACCACATTTCTCCTTGTTCCTCAAGAAATGAAAATGAAATGTATTCTGAAAAGCTTAGTGAATCATAAGTGACATAAGTCAGAGCTGTTCCAAACCCCTGGAATGACCACTTATGAAGGGGGTGGGGGTCACTACTGGGGTCTCCTGGTTCCTTGCTTTAGATTCCCATAGAGTTCTACTTACCCTTGGCAACATGATTTGCAGATAAAGAAAAACAACCATGTTATTATCTTCTCTCCTTTATGGTATTCTTGATCTTTCATTCATTTTCTCATTTATTCATTCATTTATTTAATCCATCAAACATACATTGAGCATTTACTGTGGACCAGGCATTGTGTCAAATACTGAACATACAGTCCAGAGTGGGAAAGACAATTGTAAACCAGTGTGATAGTTGCTACAATAGACTCATGTGCAAGATGTTGGGGTGGCTTCAGTTCAGTTCAGTTCAGTCACTCAGTCGTGTCCAACTCTTTGCAAGCCCATGGACTGCAGCACACCAGGCCTCCCTGTCCATAACCAACTCCTGGAGTTCACCCAAACCCATGTCCATCGAGTCGGTGATGCCATCCAACCATCTCATCCTCTGTCATCCCCTTCTCCTTCTCAATCTTTACCAGCATCAGCGTCTTTTCAAATGAGTCAGCTCTTCGCATCAGGTGGCCAAAGCATTGGTGTTTCAGCTTCAGCATCAGTCCTTCCAATGAACACTCAGGACTGATCTCCTTTAGGATGGACTGGTTGGATCTCCTTGCAGTCCAAGGGACTCTCAAGAGTCTTCTCCAATACCACAGGTCAAAAGCATCAATTCTTTGACACTCAGCTTTCTTTATAGTCCATCTCTCACATCCATACATGACTACTGGAAAAACCATAGCCTGGACTAGATGGACCTTTGTTGGCAAAGTAATGTCTCTGCTTTTTAATATGCTGTTTAGGTTGGTCATAAATTTCCTTCCAAGGAGTAAGCATCTTTTAATTTCATGGCTGCAATCACCCTCTGCAGTGATTTTGGAGCCCAAAAAAATAAAGTCTGCCACTGTTTCCACTGTTTCCCCATCTATTTGCCATGAAAAGGAGAATTTAATTTTGTTTGAGGAAGACAAGTGAAAGACAAGTTAGTTGTCACTGGAGAATACCATAATTGTCATTGAAGAAACTTACTTGAAAAAAAAATGTGTACTGAAGGAAGAGGGAAATGAATGTGCAAAATTGTAAAGGTGTGAACCAGGCCAGCGAGATTAGGGAAGAACAGGTAATAGATAAGATGATAGGGGTAGGATCAAAAAGGCCCATGATATGCAGATGATACCACTCTAATGGCAGAATGGAAAGAAGAACTAAAGAATTTCTTGATGAGGATAAAAGAGGGTAATGAGAAAGCTGGCTTAAAATTCAACATTCAAAAAAAGTAAGATCATGGCATGCAGTCCCATAACTTTCTGGCAATCAGATGGAGAAAAAATGGAAACAGTAACAGTCTTTATTTTCTTGGACCCCAAAAATCACTGTGGATGGTGACTGCATCCATAAAACTAGAATTTGCTTGCTCCTTGGAAGAAAAGCTATGACAAACCTAGACACTGTATTAAAAAGCAGAGACATCACTTTGCTCACAAAAGTCCGTATAATCAAAGCTATGGTTCTTCCAGTAGTTACATACAGATGTAAGAGTTGGGCCATAAAGATGGCTGAGGGCCAAAGAATTGATGCTTTTGAACTGTAGTGCTAGAGAAGACTCTTGAGAGTCCCTTGGACTGCAAGGAGATCAAATCAGTCAACCCCAAAGAAAATTAACCCTGAATATTCATTGGAAGGATTGATGCTGAAGCTGAAGCTCCAATAATTTGGCCAACTGATGCGAAGAACTGACTCATTAGAGAAGATCCTGATGCTGGGAAAGATTGAAGGCAGAGGGCGAAGGGGACAACAGAGGATGAGATGGTTGGATGGTATCACCAACTCAAGGGACATGAGTCTGAGTAAACTCTGGGAGATAGTGAAGAACAGAGAAGCCTGGCATGCTGCAGTCCATGGGGTCTCAAAGAATCAGATACAATTGAGTGACTAAATAGCAACAACAACAAGGCCCATGAAGGTTTAAGATTGTGGAGCTCATGCTAAGAGACACTGGGTTTCAAGCAGTAGTATAATATACTCAGACTTGTGCTTTAGAGACTTCATCCTGGCTGCTGGTGTGTTGGGCAACAAGTAGGGGAGGAAAGACAGAGCTGAACCACATAAAGGTGTCAGTGAGGGGACCACTGCAAAAGCTTGGACACAAGTTTTGAAGGAGCTGATTTTAGACCACAGCAGTGGGATGGAAGGAAGAGAGGGAGATTCACTATTTAACAAGGTAAAATCTACTGAGCACTGTTATTAATTTAGAGGAATCAAGGAGAAGGAAGAATCTACTGGGCGAGGGAACCAATATTCCCTCTTCCCAAACAGGGCAAGATTTACCATGGAACTGGGCCTTACATAAGCTTACATTGTCCTGCAATTTGTGAATTTTGACTTTCACTCTGGTGGTTTTCTTTTAATCTTTTCAGGCAGTGCCTCAATACTCTTTTGGGAATCAGGTACCTTTAGGAGATAATTTCACGGAAAATCCAAAATCCTTCAATGGTTCCGACTCAAAAAGCCAAGTAATAAAATGCTGACAGTATGAAGTGTGATGAAATCTAGACCTGCCAAAGAGATGATTAACAAGTGAGAGTGTCAGAGTCACATGACAGATGTTGATACATATTATGTCAAATGCTGTCATAAGGGACATTCATGTGAGAAATGAGCAAATTGATATCAATAGTAGACTAGAATGCCATATTGGAGAATGAGGCAAATATATGGTAGGTTTTCTTAAAAGTGACGAACGCTGCCTTGAAAAATAGCACCAGTAGTTTAAATTATTTGACCATCAAAATGAACATTATGAATAGTGTTTAGTATATCAGACAATGTGTGATATGTGGTATACATTGTTTCCTTTAATCCTCAAAACGACTCTACAATGTACATAATTCTGTTACATCATTTTACTGCAGAATCAAGCTATTATGATAAGATTGTTCAGTTTTACAAGGACTGGAACTTGGTTGAAGTCTTACCACTGCAGATAGCCAGTTCACAAGTCTGGGAAAACTGGCATCCTTAACTTTTCCATAAGTCTCTAGATAAGATGAGGAATACCACTTTTCTTAGGATTAACACTTTAAATTTTTTTCTATTCAGATGTCTAGGATATTTCAACATTCTGGAGAGGGTCGGTTTATCAAATCTCATGTTATCAAATTAAGGTATGTAAACTTGGCTTGGGGCTTCCCAGGTGGCAGCACTGGTAAAGAATCTGCCTGTCAATGAAGGAGATGCAGGAGACATGGTTTCAATCCCTGGGTTGGAAAGATTCCCCTGAAGGAGGGCATGGCAACTCACTCTGGTATTCTTGCCTGGAGAATCCCATGGACAGAGGAGCCTGGTGGGCTATAGTCCTAGGCTCTCAAAGAGTTGGACCCCACTGAAGAGACTTAGCACATAAAGGCCAGCCCTTTTTGATTATCCTCACTTTAAGCCTACCCAAAAATCAGACTATGATTTTCTCTTCAATAAGGTTTCTCCTTGAATGCTCCTGCATTATTTTATTTCTAATGCCTTTTCACTCTTTGTTCTGATAAAAGGCAATATATATAAATTGAAGATATATATTATCAGAGACTAAAATAAGTTACTGGAATTTATCCTGAATATATTTTAATAGAATGTCCAAAAAGCTTGGCATTTACTAGAATAATATATCCTGTTTTCTATCAATTTTGATAAAAATTGATGAAATTTTAAAAATTTTATTGTGGATATCAATCAGTATACACACATACATATTTATACACATGAGCTTCAGAGGTGGTGCAGTGATAAAGAATCCACCTGCAAGGCAGGACACTCAGATTTGATCCCTGAGTTGGGAAGATCCCCTGAAGAAGGAAATGGCAACCTACTCCAGTATTCTGGCCTGGAAAATTCCATGAACAGAGGAGCCTGGCAGGCTATAGACCACGGGATTGCAAAGACTCAGACACAACTTAGTAGCTAAACAACATATAAATCTACATATTAATATATATACACACATATAATAACATGCATATACATATATGTATGTATGTACACATATATATTTGTAATACTTATTTACTTCACTTCTTGATGGTAATTATACATATGGTCAGGAGCCCATGTGTTTTCTATCCCTTTTCCCCTTTCTACTCTCCCTTCTTCCTTTATTTTTTATATATTTCAAATTAAATTTCTTCTCAAAATGTAACTAGAGGGTTTCTAGACCTCTACACATTATTGTAAATTTTTATATTTGAACTTATCAAATGATCTCCTTTTATAATTGCTTTCTTTAACCATCCATCTTTCAAACTCACATTAACTGACTACTAAGCCCCAAAATACCAATGGCTTAACACAGTAAAGATCTATTTAATTTCCATGGTACATACAGTCCAAACAGAAGTGGCAGAAGTGGATGTAGGAATGATTGGGACTGTGGAATGGACTTGCCCACTGACTCTCTGGTTGGCAAATAAGCGGAGTGAAAGCATGGAGGATGGCACAGGAGGTCTTCCAGGGCCAGGTCTGGGAGCAGGGCACATCATTTCTCCCCACATTTCACTGTCTAGGATTCACTAAAGAGTTTCAATAAACTGCAAGGAAGGCTAGGAAATGAAATCTAGCTCTTGCTTAGAAGACAAAGCTTAGAAGAAGGGTTTGGTGAATACAAAGCATTGTCTTTGCCACACCGCAACTGAGGAATAATGACCTTGGTTACAACTTGGTTCAGAATCCCTTCAAAAGCAAATCATTTAAGTGCATGTGTAAAGCATGATTTCATGAACCTCTCCTCCTCCCACAACCTCCTCTTTTTGAAGTTCAAAAAGGTTATAAAACTAAAATTATCTCACAGCTAGATGAGTCTTTTTTCCAGCTATTTATCTTAGCCGGTATTCCTAGAGATAATTTAAAAATCTGATATGCACACATGCCACTCACTATGTTTCTTTAAATCTAGTGTGAATCGTAATGTGTAAAAATAGTTCCTGGTTACAGAACTGACTTTATTATGATTACCTTTATCTGCTTTTTCCTCTTTAGTCCAGATCAAAATGGTATGAACATTCTTATGGTGCTTGTGTTTCGATTCCCATCTACTGATAGTGCTGAGCAAGTCAGGAAAAAAATTGAAAGGATTCTATATCAAAGTCTGAAGAGAGAACCAATGCCTTTTACTATACATAAACCATCATTTGCACTCACATGTAAGTCCTTTTACCATCTTTCTGGTTCCCTCCCTTCACAATCCTCTTTTTATTTTTCATAAGAATTCAGGTCAATGTATTCTCTCATTTCAAGAATTCACCCTTGATGAATGTATGTCAGAGTGGATTAAAACTAAAATAAAAATTTGCTATGAGGTTAAGTCCAGTTTTATGATTTTTTTTTCATATTTAACTTGGGCATCCCTATGGGTTTTTAATTCACCCCGTATATGAATTTTCATGTTGGATCTTTTCAAAAGCATGAAAGGGTAGACATTAATTGCATCGTTTTAAGAAAATTAGACTCATGGAAGGTGTCAGACATGGGACCTGCAAGCGTTAGCGGGGGATGCAGGGGGTAATAAAGCATAGGTATCGTGACTGCCAGAGGCCAGTTCTGGGGATTAGCTTCCATAGTATCAAAGAAACAGAATCTTTACGAAGGTTGAAGCCTGTTGGAAAAAACATTAACATGAACCATAAAGAGGTTCTCCCTAGCTTATTTCCAATTTAAAACAATTTCTTAGTCATCTCCTCACAGATTCCTCACAATATAAACTCAGGAAAGTTGCCATTTCATTTTCCCCCAAAAGTAGAAAAAAATGGAGCTCAAAAAGGTTATGGAAGTAAAACCAAAACTGCCTTACAGCCAGCTGGAATCCAAACTGAGAGACATTTCTGTTTTTCTGTACCAGCACAAAATTAGAGAAAGTAAAATAATGTATTTCAAATTAGACTACAAGTGCCGAGATCAGGGACTGTGTCTTTTTATTTTCTTATTCCTCCCCCTGAACTCTAGCATATGTCTCACAGGCATTAGGTATTCCAACTCTGTTCATTGTTTCTAATTATTTCCAAGTGCGGTTGCTTCTGATTTAATACTAAAAATAAGGCTTGTCCTTTAGATCTTGAATCTTTTCCCCTCCCAACAACTATGAATTTAAAAAACAGATTGTCTAAAGTTAATTTCTCTGTTGTTAAAAAAGTCAGGAAAATCCTTTAAATACATTTTGATAGAATCTCCATGCACACTAGTGATACCTTCTTCATCGAGTAATTAGAAATGATGAAGAATATGGTATCCACCTTTATTTTTAAATCAATTATATTCCAAAAAAAAAAAAGACATTTTCCAGCACTCTGTAAATGGCAATCTCAAACTAAATCTCAACTCCTGGTAATATAATTGTGCCTAACACATGATTATACAAGCTAAAGTAAAATATCCACCATAAATTAGAATTGTAGAGTTTCTTATTTTACTACTTTAAAAATCATTTTTCAGCCTTCCTGGTCATGTATACTGACTTTTTATTATAAAGATTGTTTTAATATTAAATGATATTCTATGACCATCCTTGATAACCAAAATTCTACCACATACATTTTCTTCTGCTACATATAAAGCTCACATTAAATAAAGAGAAGTAAAATGTCCAGGAGACTTCCAATAGGATTTGGGGCTCACATTCCTCTTATGGGAAAGTCAGTATTCCTGAGGAAAATATGATATATTTTCCTCCTTTCTAACAAATAAACAAAACAAATACCAAATCACCCCAATCAAATGAAACTGACTATAAAGGCACACTAAGATAAGTTTGTATGGAGAAGGCAATGGCACCCCATTCCAGTACTCTTGCCTGGAAAATCCCATGGACGGAGGAGCCTGGTAGGCTGCGGTCCATGGGGTCATTAAGAGTCAGACATGACTGAGCGACTTCACTCTCACTTTTCACCTTCATGCATTGGAAAAGGAAATGGCAACCCACTCCAGTGTTCTTGCCTGGAGAATCCCAGGGACAGGGGAGCCTTGTGGGCTGCCATCTATGGGGTCGCACAGAGTCAGACACGACTGATGTGACTTAGCAGCAGCAGCAAGATAAGTTTGAAGGGGAAAAGGTGTCACAGAAGGGAGACATAAAGTGGAGGGAGAGATAGGGGGCTGGCTGTATACAAGAGACCTTCCTGCCTTAGGACCTGCTGACTTCCATCGTATTCTATGCGAGAGTCGTCCTCAGTGAGAGAAGCCACAACCTGCAGTGACCGAGTTCCCACCCTTTGTAGGCAAAGGCCTGGGAATTGGTCTGTGAGGGACCTGGGATGCCTATCAACCTGGCTTCCAGGCATATGCCTAACACACAGAAGCTAGTCCAAATGCTACAGTGAACACCAGATGTGATGGGAATAGAGGTTGTTTCCCTTAGTTTTACTGGAGCTCCCAAAGAAAGCACTCATAGGCATTTATCCTAATCATTCTTTCCTAATTTCCTAATTTCTGTTTTTTGGTTTCTTAGCAAAAATCAGAAAACAAAATGCTACCTTTTTAGAGTAAAATTATACATTTTGAACCAAATCAGAGTAGAGGGTTATTTATATATTTCTTGGTTACAAAGAAATATCTTACATGGTTTCTTTGGGCAATAAGCATTTTATAGTAACCATTTGAACAAAATCACATGAAAATAGGAATATACACTTCCACCAACTAATTCATGTTTTGTTTATTCCAGCTATCGACAACAAAAAGATGAGGAATCTTCTCAACAGTCGTAAGTACCAAAACCCGTGATTAACTATTTCATAGCAAAGATAATTAATAAAAGCCGAGAAAGTTACAAGTAGACTTTACCACATTCTTTTATGAGGTATAACTGATATAGCATTGTATTAGTTTTGAACGTACAATGTATAATTATTTGATATCTGTATGTATTTCAAAATGATCATAACAGTAATACCAAGCTCTTTTTTCTGTTTGTAAACCACTTAATTTTTTTATTATGTTTTATTATTGTCGACATTTTAAGACATTTGAATTTATACATTTATGCCAAATACAATTTTTAGTATTTTGACTTACATAATGTGGTAAAAAATTACATAGTATTCTTGATATTATATACATAACATATGGAGCTATATTTCTAACATCTTGCATGCATGTGTGCTAAGTTCCATTAGTCATGTCCAACTCTTTGTGACCCTATGGCCCATAGCCCGCCAGGTTCCTCTGTCCATGTGATTCTCCATACAAGAATACTGAAGTGAGTTACCATGCCCTTCCCCAGGAGATCTTCCTGACCCAGGGATGAAACCTGCATCTCTTATGTCTCTTGCATTGGCAGGTGGATTCTTTACCACTAGCGCCACCTGGGAAGACCAACTTCACATTTTACTTATCACTAATCTTTACATGGACTTCCCAGGTGACTCAGAGGTAAAGAATCCACCTGCTAATGCAGGAGATACAGGAGATACAGGGTCGATACCTGGTTCGGGAAGATCCCCTTGAGGAGGAAATGGCAAACCATTCCAGTATTCTTGCCTGGATAATCCCTTGGACAGAGGAGCTGGCGAGCTGCAGTCCATGAGGTTGCAAAGAGTCAGACATGACTGAGCACCGGTACAAACTTTATATACTCTATTAATAATCTCTTTCAAAACAATATGTTCCATTTTATCCCAACAGTCACAGTCATTTACCCATCACTAAAGTCTCTTGCTTGGTTGTTGTTCAGTCACTAAACCATGTCTGATTCTTTGTGACCCAAAGGACTGAAGCATGCCAGGCTTCTTTGTCCTTCACTATCGCCTGGACTTTGCTCAGATTTGTGTCTATTGAGTCAGTGATGCTATCTAACCATCTAATCCTCTGATTCTTCTTTTGCCTTCAATCTTTCCCAGCATCAGGGTCTTTTCCAGTGAGTCAGCTCTTCATGCCAGATGCCCAAAGTATCAGAACTTCAGCTTCAGGATCAAAGTCTCTTATACTTTTACTATTTCCTTTTCTTGAGTCTTGATTTAGATTCACCTTTTTGCTTGCTAAACTGTATCTTTAAGTTATTTTTCAATAAGACAACTACATAGATGGTGTATTTTTGAGAGGTTGCATATATCGGAATCTCTTTCCATTGCCTTTATCTTAATGTTTTATAGGATTCTTGGATCATAAATTTTCTCAAATAACTGTACACATATCATTCCACTTTCTTCTAGTGTTTTGCTATAGAGCAGAAAGGTAGGAAATCACAATATCAGTGGCTTTGTCAGAATTTTTGGTTTCTCCACACAGTTCTGATTCAAAGAAATAGGTTGGGCAGTCCAAGAAGTTGTTTTTTAAATCAACCCACTGAATACTGAAGTTACTGAAAATTACCTCCAGAATGTATATATTTTTTCTTATCTTTCCTTAATTTTTGGTGATTTTGTTCCTTTTGCCTTTGAGTAATACCATAGAATCAAATTTTTCATCTTCATTCTGAGGATAATAACATCTAATAACATAGAGAGATAACAGAGTTGTTAAAATTAGGGCAAGTGTATGTAACACTATGTACAGGATCTGGATCATAACTAGTAGATATTATTTTTATTATTATTACCTTCACATTTACTTTTAGGGGAAACTGGGAGAGGAAGCATTAGCCTCTACTGATGTGGCACCATATTAATGGAGAAACTCTACGTGTTCAATTTTATGGTCACCTTAAGCTTAAGCTATTTAACCTTGAGGGAATTATGATAAATTTATAAACATGATTTCAGGCACTATTTTTTTAATCTGTTTCTGGATAAAACTTCTTTTTTAAAAAGTGCATTGTTAATAAAAATATAAACAATAATTAACAGGCACATTAATAAAGTATACTAATACACTTTCAGGTATTATTTAGGGTTGAAGTCTAACCAACTGAGAATTTGTTATCAGGGAATCAGAATGTGTTAAAAAAAAAAAAAACTAGTCTTTTTAAATTTTGGAAAAACAAGATAGTCCTTAATATTTAAGATGGTTAAAATTCAGGGCTTTTCAAAGACAATGTACAGATTTATGTCAAGTCAGAATCATGGCTGACATTCAGTGTTGCACTCTCTCAGTAGTAAGAATATAAATTTCGACATAGATCCTTCTAATCATTCCAATATCCAACTCTGTCTCTTGCCAACTGTGTTACCTCCAGTAATTTATGTTCTATTTCCCCCAGCTGAGTTTTCTCATTTGAAAAGTATTTTGCTACACATGTATTGAAAACTCTCAGCAGAGGATCCACAGATTTTTATGCTCTTAAATTATCTATTGACTTATCTATTTATATGCTCCGTATAGAGGCAGAAGTTAATTCTGGTTTGGATGCCTTGAAATGTTGGTAAATATTTCTTTTGAACCTCTCTGAGAATGGTAGCACCCCTATAGAATAACCCCAGAGACCGAGTGCTAGAAATAGGTTAAAAAGCAGCAGGTTTAATGGACCGTCTAAGCATCGGCACCCAATGCAAATCAGGATATGCTTTTTCCCCCTCGTTTTAAGGTAACACTTCTTTCTGTGACAGGCTGTGGAATAAGGATGACACCTTCATTCATGCCATTACCAGCATTTGCGTCTACTGAAAGAATTATCCAAGGAAGTGAAGCAGCTCTGGAAGGGGAGTGGCCATGGCAGGCCAGCCTCCAGCTCATAGGGGCTGGCCATCAGTGTGGGGCCAGCCTCATCAGTAACACGTGGCTACTCACGGCCGCTCACTGCTTCCGCAGGTAAGTTTATTAGCGCTCTTGTGAGTCTTGCTTACTCAGTTATTAATTACCATCAATTTAGTGCCTGGGAAGAGTCCAAGCTCACCAAATTATCCTCTATTCCACTCTGCATGGACGCTATCCCCTAAATGCATTATGGCTGCTCCAGGCCCCAGTCGAACTCATCCCCTCACCCTTCTCTCAATACATATCATGTTTGGTTTGGTAACCAAACCAAAGAGCCATTCTTGTAGCTCATACCATCTGTTTCCTTGTATGTAGCATCGTGAAAGTATGCGATCTTTTTCTACTACATCATAAATTATTTTAAAGACTGTTATACTTGTACAAATTTAAACTCTTCTGCATATTTAAGGAGAATTCAGCCACTTTCACTTTTAAAACATTATTTCATTTATCCTCCAACTATCAACATCCACCACCACTTATAGGGAAAAAAAATCAAAGGTATCATTTTTGAAGCTCTTCTTTCCAATTATCCAAGAACCATGTGGGCTGGTAAAGAATCCACCTGCAATGCAGGAGACCTGGGTTGGATCCCTGAGTTGGGAAGATCCCCTGGAGAACGGAAAGGCTACCCACTCCAGTATTCTGGCCTGGAAAATTCCAAAGACTGTATAATCCGTGGGGTCACAAAGAGTCAGACATGACTTAGCAACTTTCACTTCATTTTATGTGGGCTTTTCTGGACTAGAGAGTTGTGTGGGATGGTGGGAGAGATCTACCAACCTATATCACTGCCCTCACAGTGTGGAAGATGGGTCATATAAAACCTGAAAAGAGCTCTCTGCTTGGGCTTTCAGTTGTAACTCTTAACACTCAGCTATGTCACTTCACATACACAGACATGCACAGTCACGCTATTGCCCAAGATCAGGGACACACTGTCTTTTTTCCCTGAGGTTTTAACATCAGGGTACAGAGAATTTTTCCTTTTAAACCCTCAAAAAACAAAAGCTCTGAATAAAGTCCTGGCCAACGACACTGTTCACACCCCTTTTCAGAAGAAACTACTCTTGGTGAGTCTAGGTGGTGCTTGGTCAAACTTCTAAGGGTAACACCCAAATTGTTCTAAGATGCCTACACCTTTATTTATGGAGCAGATGTGTAATGAGAATGACCTAATGGATTTAAGGTGATTGTCACTGTCTCATGAAAAAAGAGAAAAGGGACTCACATGTACATATTTACAACCTCAGTAATATCATCATGCTTAGGTAAACTTGAGTCTCACTAACTTTTCAAGGCTTTCTGATTTTTTCATGCTCATATAGTCCTCCATTTTTCCATACATTTTTTAAAAATTTATAACTGATATTTGCTTACATAAATTAAAAAGAAATAAGCTCAGAATGTAAAGTCTTTAACTATGTAGTGAAGAATACAAGCTATATAGATTGAGATACGGGTTCTAGCAGGTCCAGTTTCATTTCTCTGTATGGGCAGACATATAGAGGGACTGGCCATTGAGTTTGATAAAACAGAAATAACTGGTGGATTTTGATAAAAGAAAGTATGATGATGTGATAGAGGTGAGAATGAATTCAAGAGAGAAAATAAAGATAAGGATTGGATGTAGTGAGTTTAGACCCCACTTTCAAGGAATTTTTTAATGAATGCAAGCAGAGAAATTTGATAAGGTGGCTGTGGATTCTAAAGAGGAATTTTTTTTTCAATATGAGAAATGTGATAGCATATTTTTTGCCAATAATAATAAAGAGCTTGAAATGGTGATGATCTTGGAGAGGAAGGGATCAATTTTGCATGTGATATAATTTCATATAATTGCATAATGAAGTGTACTATTGTGAAGGAAAAAGACGGGCACTTTGAAGACAATATCATAATTATCCAAATACTTTTAAAATTTTTATGTTTTTTTTTTTTTCCTACAGAAATACATTATTTTTAAAATCATATTCAAGACAAATGTTAGTACCTTTATGCCCATGAAAAATGATCCCAGTCTTTGTGAAACAAGTGTATATAGGGAAAAGTTCTTGACAGGATATCATGAGACCTGGTCTCTGACACTAACCAGCTGAATACATCATGTACCTGGCCAAGTCATTTAATTTCTGAATCTCAGTGTTCTTATCTGCAAAGCATGCTGAACTGTGCCTATTACTTGAGTCTCCCTTTCTGGTTTTTTATGCATGAGGAGATAGGTATTTCTGTTTTGTCTACTCAATTAGTTTACAAGATCCTTAAGGACTGAAGTAACATAAGTCTTTGTAGCTTCCAGAATTCATTTTCAAATGAATGCTTCATCCTTAAGATTTCTGCTTTGAATTAAACCTTCCTTTAAAGTGCAAATAAGTAGAGCAGCTGAGAGAGGAGCCCTCCCCAGACCCCAATGCCTTGGCCCCTAGGCTCCACCTGCTCATCCCTGGGGCAGTGCAAAGTACTTTGAAAACCACTGATCTTTCAGTTTTCATTACACTTAAAACTTTATGATTCACCAACACAGTAATCCTGCAAGAACAGGGAAAGTCCCTTTTTGAATTCTCTTATGTGTAATTTCCTTTTACATAATTTTCCTTTACATAGAGAATTCAAGTTTCTATATATTTCAGTCATTCTTGAAAGGGCTGACTAGACAAAGAGGCAACTGAGCTTTAGGGTAGAACAGGGAGCAAAGAGATGATAGAAGGATGCAGAATTTGCTTGTAGTGTAATCTCATGGTAGAGAGAAGCATCTGTGTTAAGGGAGAGCCTCAAAAATAGTAAGAGGGACTGACCAGGGCAGATGAAAGGGTAGTGGGAGCTCTAACAACACAACAATGAGTTAAGGCTGCTTTTAGCCCTTGAGTATTGGGGCAGGGTATGGGCACTGGGTGGAGAAATAATCCTGTATACACATGACAGTTTGTGAAGAAGACAAATTACACTTTGTCTCAAAGATCAAGATAAGACCCAGTAAACAAGAGTCAAAAGGTTAAATCATAAAATAAGAATGAAGAGAATGTCTCATACAGAAGGAAATGCCTCTTAGGGTGATAATGTCCAAAACAGATCAAAATTAATTTCTATACACTTCACTGAAATTATAGAAAAAATCAAATTTGAAGAGTTTCTAATGAACAGGGAATTAAAATGTGAGAAACTAATTGTATAGTACCCATTATAATTATTCCAACTGCAGCATGCAATTCCACTTAGCTATTGTATTCTTTTAAATTTTAGAGCTTATGAAATACTTTAAGAGCTTTCCTACTCTACTCTCACTTGTATCATCAGTATTTTAACCATTTTTTTACATAAGGCCATCAATTGCAAATTCTCTCACTATAGGAATTTTTCAGGGACATAATTCCAATAGTTGGGGACAATACTGTCTTAACTGTTTTTAAAGGATACAGTTAAGTATCACTAATCTTATTCTTTATTTTTTTGCAGAAATAAAGACCCAAATAGATGGATTGTCACTTTTGGTATAACTGTAACACCACCCACAGTGCAACGAAATTTGAAGAAAATTATCATTCATGAAAATTACCGTAGAGAAACAAATGAAAATGACATTGCTTTGGTTCAGCTTGCAACCCGAGTTGACTTTTCAAATGTAGTTCAGAGAGTTTGCCTCCCAGATTCATCCATAAAGTTGCCACCTAAAACAGGTGTATTTGTCACAGGATTTGGATCCATTGTAGATGATGGTGAGTTGTTCAATGTAATTTACTTAGTACAAATTTATCTTGGGATCTAATGTGCCATCTAGGAGATACCTCTTTAGACTTTTCATTAAAATGTTCACGCTTCTAATGTGTATGGGCTTCCCTGGTGGCTCAGATGGTAAAGAATCTGCCTGCAGTTCAGGAGACCCGGATTCGACCCCTGGGTCAGGAAGATCCCCTGGAGAAGGAAAGTATGGCTCTGAGAAGAACAAGGTGCTATGTGTTAAAGTAAAAAAAGTAAAAGGAATCATATACCTATCCTTGAGGAGTTCACAATTATTTGGAGCAGTCATGGGCAAGAGGAGAGTTCAATAACATGGATAAGATGAACAAACTGTTTTGGGTACTCTAAGGAACAAGATGCTATAGGAGTACAGGGAAGTAAATTACTACAAATTGTATATTTGCCAGATGTAAACACTCCTGGCTAGCGTATACTTCATATGCTTCTTTTTGGTTTAAATTCTTCCTAATTTTAATGAGGATATACAATGGTCATAAACATGGAAGTGGTTTGTGAATGTTTTGAGACTAACTTATGCAGTATTTTTTCCTCCTAATCACCGGCCTTCTTCTCTGCTGGTATCATATTGTTGGTATATCTTCAACAATTGTTTTGTTTCTCATGCTTTGAGACATTCTGAAATAACACTGTATAGCACAGAGCAGGGCAAACAGACCTGTGCAGTTTGTATCCTGGTTTATACTTTAGAGTAGATTTTGGAAAATCAGTGAACTTCTCTGAGCCTCAGCTTCCTTATGTGGAAAAATGTGAAGTTGGACAAATTCAGTGTGATAAACTCTCTCCTCATGAAAAAAAGTCATATACACACAATATCGTGTGTAGTTTTGAGGATTCCAAGAACTTTTGAAGGTCTACAAATACGTGAGAGTCAGACACGATTTAGCAACTAAACCACCACGACCACATATATGTGTATTGTTTCCTTGCATGTAGACATTTATGCCACAGACAATAAAATTAGGCAATCATTAATAAAAAAAAATCTAATGCTTTTACTCCTAAGAATATACAATTCATGTGTCTTCTGAGTCTTAGATATAGCTGTGTTCAAAGAACATGTTTTTTGTTTTTTCACTTGTTTGTGTAATAGGACCAACACAAAATAAACTACGGCAAGCCAGGGTAGAAATCATAAGCTCCGAGGTGTGTAACAGAAAGGATGTGTATGACGGCATGGTAACTTCAGGAATGTTATGTGCCGGATTCATGGAAGGAAAAGTAGATGCCTGTAAGGTAAGTCCAAAGTCAAGGTCAACACTTTAAAAGGAAAGTGTCCACTAATGATTTCTAATTTGGGCCTATGTGTTTACCTGAGAGAAAAAAAATGACATATATTTTATCAAAGAATCAGTTACCTAAATAACCAAAGATAATAAAAATTATTATATTGAGTGTTTATTATCCAAAAACAATGCTAAACACTTTCTATACATCATTTCATTTAATATAATAAGATTGACATAATTCAGTTCAGTTCACTTACTCAGTCATGTCCAACTCTTTACAACCCCATGGACTGCAGCACGCCAGGTCTCCCTGTCCATCACCAACTCCCAGAGCTTGCTCAAAGTCATGTCCATTGAGTCAGTGATGTCATCCAACCATCTCATCCTCTCTCGTCCCCTTCTCCTCCTGCCTTCAATCTTTCCCAGTATCTCTTTTCCAATAGGTCAGTTCTTCGTGTCAGGTGTCCAAAGTATTGGAGGTTCAGCTTCAGTCAGTCCTTCCAATGAATATTCAGGACTGATTTCTTTTAGGATGGACTGGTTGGATCTCCTTGCAGTCCAAGGGACTCTCAAGAGTCTTCTCCAACACCACAGTTCAAAAGTATCAATTCTTCGGTGCTCAGCTTTCTTTATAGTCCAACTATCACATCCATACATGACTACCGGAAAAACTGTAGCTTTGACTAGACAGACTTTGATGGCAAAGTAATGTCTCTGCTTTTTAATATGCTGTCTAGGTTGGTCATGACTTTTCTTCCAAGGAGCAAGTGTCTTTTAATTTCATGGCTGCAGTCACCATCTGCAGTGATTCTGGAGCCCCCTAAAATAAGTCTGTCAATGTTTCCACTGTTTCCCCACCTATTTGCCATGAAGTGATGGGACCAGATGCCATGATGTTAGTTTTCTGACTGTTGAGTTTTAAGTCAACTTTTTCACTCTCCTCTTTCACTTTCATCAAGAGGCTCTTTAGTTCTTCACTTTCTGCCATAAGGGTGGTGTCATCTGCATATCTGAGGTTATTGATATATCTCCCGGCAATCTTGATTCCAGCTTGTGCTTCATTCAGTCCAGTGTTTCTCATGATGTACTCTGCATATAAGTTAAATAAGCAAGGTGACAATATACAGCCTTGACATACTCCTGTCCCTATTTGGGGAACCAGTCTGTTATTCCATGTCCAGTTCTAACTGTTGCTTCCTGACCTGCATACAGATTTCTCAAGAGGCAGATCAGGTGGTCTGGTATTCCCATCTCTTCAAGAATTTTCCACAGTTTCTTGTGATCCCCACAGTCAAAGGTTTTTGCATAGTCTATAAAACAGAAGTAGATGTTTTTCTGGAACTCTCTTGCTTTTTCTATGATCCAACTGATGTTGGCAATTTGATCTCTGGTTCCTCTGCCTTTTCTAAAATCAGCTTGAACATCTGGAAGTTCACAGTTCACGTACTGTTGAAGCCTGGCTTGGAGAATTTTGAGCATTATGTTACCAGCTTGTGAGATGAATGCAATTGTATGGTAGTTTGAGCATTATTTGGCATTGCGTTTCTTAAGAATTGGAATGAAAACTGACCTTTTCCAGTCCTGTGGCCACTGCTGAGTTTTCCAAATTTGCTGACATATTGAGTGCAGCACTTTTACAGCATCATCTTCTAGGATTTGAAATAACTCAACTGGAATTCCATCACCTCTACTAGCTTTGTTCTTAGTCATGCTTCCTAAGGCCCACTTGACTTCACATTCCAAGATGTCTGGCTCTACGTTTGAGTGATCACACCATCGTGAGTATCTGGGTCGTGAAGATCTTTTTCGTACAGTTCTTCTGTGTATTCTTGCCACCTCTTCTTAATATCTTCTGCTTTGTTAGGTCCATACCATTTCTGTCCTTTATTGTGTCCATCTTGCATGGTAGTATTGACGTAGTACCATGACGTAGTACTATTTACAAATTAGAAAATTAGTCTCTCGCTCCAGTTTCTGGTTCAGACAACCTTTTACGCTCTATTGTTAGTTTCTTAAGCAAATTTTTAATCAAAAGACAGAGGAACCTCTCCTCTGAAGAGCTCTTTATTCAGTTGTATCATCATCTCTCATGTATCTTGTTTTTATCCCCCTACTTCCTAACCTCTCTACTTTGTTCCACTCATTCTTTCATGACATTGATGCCTAAAATAAATTTCACCTTCATCCTAACTTCTGCAATATTGTCATCAACTCATTTAAAAGCTGGATCCTTTGTTCTTAGATCTCAACCTCCAGGGACCTTCACTCCTCCTCAGTCGCCTATTCCTAGGGCCACATCTTGAACCTTGTCATCAAAAACTGTTCCATCTCCAGTGACACCAATTCCCAAATCTTCCTATTTAACAACTATCCTCAGTCCTTTCTGCCTGATTTTCAACTACTTCTGTTTCTTTGGTCACACTGTTATAATCCAACCTACCAATCCCTACTGCCCAACATACACAACTTACACACATATTCTTTGTGTCCCTTCTCTGTTTTATTTTCATCTGTAGCTCCTACACCATTCAATGCACAATATATTTTATTTAACTGTTTTACTAACCTAGAAAGTGAACTCTGTGAAGGCACTCATTTTAGAGCATCTATTTTATTTACCTCTGTTTTATGAATACCTCAACCAGTCTTGGCACAAGTATTTGTTGGCTGAATACCACACTTCTTCAATTTCAGAGTCTTGTAGAGCACAATTTCTCTGCTGTTTCACAGTCCATTAATTCTTTCCTTTCTTCCATTGTTCACTTGTCCAATTTAGATTTCACTGTGATCATTTTTAGACATTTTTGCTTATACCCCAAACCCACTTGATGTTCTGTCTTCCCAGTGCTTATGTCTGACAAGTTCCAAACCTGGAAGAGCTCAGTTATTCAGACCCTCTGTCTGCCTGCATCTGGGAAGTCACCTGCTCCTGAAAAAAAGACAACAGAACTCATGGCTCCAGTGCGTGTTCCACATAACAAAGCTGATGACCTCACTATGTTTGTTTCTTTTTCCTAAATCTACCTTTCTCTGAATTCTCCCACCATTCTCCACTTTGCTTAACTTCCAGTTTTTTCTGCCCATTTAATCTTGACTGACGATTCTGTTCTGAATTTTCAAAAGAAAATTAAATAAAAGTCATAGTAGGGAATTTCCCCATCTTCCTAACATCAAACATTGCAGATCTGCCTTCATCTGGACCCTTTTCATCCACTTTCAGCTTAGGTCACTACAGAGAAGTTGCCCCTTCACTAAGGGTAGCCCCTTCCCCACTGTTCAGATTCCTCTTCTTGTTGACCTTTTGGGGAAGTTTACACTAGCAATTGGGCTTCCCAGGTGGCGCTAGTGCTAAAGAACCCTCCTGCCAATGCAGGAGCCGTAAGAGATGAGGGTTCGATCCCTGGGAAGATCCCCTGGAGAAGGAAATGGCAACCCAGTCCAGTATTCTTAACTGGAGAATTCCATGGACAGAGGAGCCTAGCAGGCTGTAGTCCATAGGGTCACAAACAGTTGGACGCAACTGAAGTGACTTAGCATGCATACATTAGCAATTACAGTCTCTCTCCTTCCAGAGTCAACATTTCTCTTGTAACTAAATTCTCTATTCAGATCTCTCAAGTCATGGAAAAAAAAGAAAAGAAAATTCTTTTTTGACCCATAATGCCTCCAGCTAGCCTCTCATTGTATCTCTCTACTATCAGATATTTGAGAAAATGTTTATTGTCACAATTTTCTCATCTCTCACTAACTCCTCAAACTGTTTCAATATGGTTCCTGCCCTATCGCTTCATCAAAATCTCTCTTCCAAATGTTTTCAATGAATCATTAATGACCATCAACAATTTGAGGGGGTCTTTTTTCCCTCTTAGCAGTATTTAATAGTGCTTACCACGCCCTCTTTATTGAAATACTGTCTTCTCTTGGCTTGCAATAATTTCCATTTTGCATCTCTGTCTGCTCCGTCTCTATCTCCTTTTCAGTGCCCTTCTCTTAACCCCACCCATTACATGTTAATTTATGCCTGTTTATCTTTTCACTCGATACTTTCTCCCCAGAGAATCTAATTCTCTTTCATAGCTTCAATTATCATCTTTTTTGCAGACGCTATATAAAATTTTACTTTTAGCCCCATCCTCTCTTTTGATCTCCAGATTTATCTATTCTGTTCCTACTTGGCAGCTCCAGTTAGATATTTCAAAGGCACTTCAAATTCAAATGTTGTATCTGATTCTGCTGATTCTTCTCCCCAACTAATCTTTCTCTGTTTCGTATTTCTGTAAATGACATTCCCTTTGATTCTGTTAGATATGCCAAAGGCTAGAAACCCTTCTAATTTCTCTTTTTCCCATATTCAAATAACCACCTAATCCCATGGATTTTACTTCCTTAAATGTCTCTCCACCACCTTTTTCCTTTCTATCCTCTCTCAACCTCTCCTCCCCTTCCTGTCCCTTGACCCCCTCCCACATACATTAACTGTCTACTTTATCTCTTTGTATTCATTCTTATGATCCTATAGTGCATTAGTCGAATGAATTCCAGGATGGTTTCTAACAGGATGCAATCTGATCATGTTAACCCCCTCCTTAAAACACTTAAATCTTCAGTGCTTTATCTTTATTTTTATCTTATGATAAAAACTTCTTAAAAAGACCCATAGGACTTTATATAGAATAGTCTCTCCTCCCTGCTGTGGCCTCATTATGTACCACTTGCCCCCTTGCTGTCCTCTCTCCAGTCTCCTGTTTCCACAGGCTTTTGCATATGCTATGCTGCTTCATGCCACAGAGCATTTGTCATGCTTCCCTCTGTCTAAAATGCATTTCATTAACACCTTGCTTTTCATGATTTATTCCTCTTCCTTCAGCTATTAGATTGATTACATTTCATCAAGGGAAATATCCCTAACCCCCGTGGCTAGTCAAATCCCCCTATTGTATGTCTCCATAGCACTCATAACAGTTGTCATTTGCATTTTTGTAGGCTTATTTCATATTGCTTTTTCTTATCCTAAGTGTCAAGCTCTATGAGCATAGGGACAGTTAATTTTTGGTCATTGTAAGTGAAGGAGGAGAGTGGAAAAGTTGGCGTAAAGCTCAACACTCAGAAAACTAAGATCATGGCATCCAGTCCCATCACTTTATGGAAAATAGATGGGGAAACAGTGGAAACAGTGTCAGACTTTATTTTTTTGGGCTCCAAAATCACTGCAGATAGTGAGTGCAACCATGAAATTAAAAGACGCCTGCTCCTTAGAAGGAAAGTTATGACCAACCTGGATAGCAAATTTAAAAGCAGAGACGTTACTCTGCCAACAAAGGTCCACCTGGTCAAGGCTATGGTTTTTCCAGTGGTCATGTATGAATGTGAGAGTTGGACGGTGAAGAAAGCTGAGCACCGAAGAATTGATGCTTTTGAACTGTGGTGTTGGAGAAGACTCTTGCGAGTCAGCTGGACTGCAAGAAGATCCAAGCAGTCCATCCTAAAGGATATCAGTCCTGGGTGTTCATTGGAAGGACTGATTTTGAAGCTGAAACTCCAATTTGGCTACCTCATGCCAAGAGTTGACTCATTGGAAAAGACCCTAATGCTGGGAAGGATTTGGGGGCAGGAGGAGAAGGGGATGACAGAGGATGAGATGGCAGGATGGCATCACCGACTCGATGGACATGGGTTTGGGTAGACTCCGGGAGTTGGTGATGGACAGGGAGGCCTGGCTTGCTGCAATTCATGGGGTCGCAAAGAGTCAGACACAACTGAGCGACTGAACTGAACTGAATCCTCAATGCCCATCAAAATGCCTGAGACATGTAGCGAAGTGTTAGGTCGCTCAATTGTGGGCAACTCTTTCCAACCCCATGGACTGTAGCCCCCAGGCTCCTCTGTCCATGGAGTTCTCCTGGCAAGAACACTGGAGTGGGGAGCCACTCCCTTCTCCAGAGGATACTCCCGACCCAGGGAGCCTCACAACCCAGGGGTCTTCTGCATTGCAGGCAGATTCTTTACCATCTGAGCCACCAGGGAAGCCCTGTGACACATAGTAGGAATTCAGAGGCACAGAGAATTTACCCTGTGTATCTTACCTGAGATCACACAACAAGTAATTAATAGAGCTGGATCTGAAACTTGGGCAGTTCAACTACTGAGACCACAATTTTAACCTCGATACTTGCATCTATTTATTTGCATAATCTTCTTTCATCCAAAAGAGATTTAAGAAGGCTTGTATAAAATTCAGAAAGCAAATATAAGGTAGAAATAGGTAAGTGAAAGAAAAGAAAGCCAGAGTAGGTTCATAAAATACAGTCAAGAGCTAACATACTCAGAAGAGATCACAGAAAATTGCTGCTGCTGCTGCTGCTAAGTCACTTCAGTCATGTCCAATTCTGTGCGACCCCATAGACGGCAGACCATCAGGCTCCCCTGAACCTGGGATTCTCCAGGCAAGAATACTGGAGTGGGTTGCCATTTCCTTCTCCAATGCATGCATGCTTGCTAAGTCACTTCAGTTGTGTCCGACCCTGTGCGATGCTATGGACAGCAGTCCACCAGGCTCCTCCATCCACAGGATTCTCTAGGCAAGAATACTGAAGTGGGTTGCCATTTTTTTCAATGTACAAATATCAACCTCATATTAAATATTTTAGATAAATGCTTACTAAATCATGCTTAAAGTGTCTAATAAAACTAGCAAAAAATATATGTATGCTGAAGCATAAATAATGTAGCCATTCCATATAAATTAGTATTGGTCTTTCTGGAAAATAATTTACTTAATAATTTAGCACAAAATTTTAACTAAGTCGAGAGAACCATCATATAATCTGTTTAATCTGGTTGCATGTTCTATGTAACTGTTTCTGGAAGAGAGATGATTGTAGTGATTGTCCTACTGAATTAAATTAGTGTTAACAATTTCAATTGTTTTTTTCTCTAGGGAGATTCTGGTGGACCTCTGGTTTATGATAATCATGAAATCTGGTACCTAGTTGGTATAGTAAGTTGGGGACAATCATGTGCTCTTCCCAAAAAACCTGGGGTCTACACAAGAGTGTCTCAGTATCGAGACTGGATTGCCTCCAAGACTGGTATCTAGTGTGAACTGACCCTGAATTTTATCCATCACACATAGAGCTAAAACTCCTGCATATTATGTGTCATTTGTATTCTTGTGATTTGGATCAGTTCTTTTGTTGAATGTCAAGAAGTCCTTCAGAGGCAGAGCAATCTACTATCATGAGGTGGACTTTGTATACATGTGACAGAAATCTTTCTCTACCCTAGAGAAAAAGACACAGCAAATGACAGTAGCACCAACTCCTCACTCACATGGGAAATTGTGATCCTATTAATCAGATGAATATTTATATATAGTTTCCTTCCATTGAAGATGGGAACATTATTTTCGACAGGATATGAAGAGCTGCCAGGGCTCTCAAAATCTTACCTCATGTAGTACCTAGAGCACTTGGGATTCATCTAGCAAAAATCAAACAGCAACCATCCTTGAGGATTCAGGGCTCCAGCATTCTAAGACTGATTACTGGACCTTCAACGGCTTGAATGGAGCAGTGTGAGATTTTCAACATAACTTGAATTCTAACCTGGGTTTACAAAATACAGAGCACTATCATTAACCATGAGAATTGCTATTTAAAAGGTCTTTAGATATATCTGAACTTGCTATTAAAATTGGGTTATATACATCAGTACTAGCTTCAGGATGCATGTTGTATTGTTAATAAGCATTTCTGGCTTATTCTTTAACAGTATCTTGCCATTCACACATCATTTGAAGCTAGATTGAAAAGGAGACAACTTTTGGGAGCACTTTTTCATGGGTATAAGGAGGATAAAAAGAACCAGTGGAACCTAGGCTATCAGAGATGTTTCAAATGATTACTAACAAAACAAACACTCTTTAGATTTTTGGTGAAATGAGACATCCAATTATCGTTTAGATATACTTCTATCATATACAGTGCTTTAAGTCTTCAGTTCTCTGACAAGTCAGATGTCTACTAGAATGTCAGGTTAGGAAATCTGATTTGTGCAAAGTACTTGGCACATTGTTTGGCATATATTATACACTGTATAAAAGTTTGTTATAATGGGAAGGAATGCCTTTATGAGTTTTAAAGTAAATGAACTTAATTTGTTTAATGAGTGAATGGCCTAAGGCTTAAACCAGCCCCAGGTCTAGTGGGAGAGAGCACAGGCTTAGAACCAGACTGCTTGAGCTTGAATGTTGACTCTGCCATGTACAAACTATGGGTCCTTAACATCTCTGCATTAGCACTTCCATCTCTACAGTGAGAATAAAAATGGTACCCACCTCATATCATTATGAGGATTAAATGCATTCATATAGGTAAATTACTTGGAACAGTGTCTGTACCCAGCAGGCTCTCAATACAGACTATGTGTGTGCATGCTCAGTTGTGTCTATCTCTAACCCCATGGACCCGCCAGGCATCTGTCCATGGAATTTTCCAGGCAAGAATACTGGAATGGGTTGCTGTTTCTTATTCCAGGGGGATCTTCCTGACCCAGGGATCGAACCTACATCTCCTGCACTGACAGGTTTATTCTTTACCACTGAGCCACCTGGGAAGCCCATATATGGATTAGCTGCTATGAATTATTATTAATGTGCTTTGGGCTCAATGAAACAATATACTATTTAAAAATTGTACTTTGCTTCTTTAAAATCATGTAATTGATTTCAGAATAGTTTAAATTACATTGTAAAAAATTAGGTGAATTGCTAGGTTTTCAAAATCAGTTTTGTATGCCTCAGTAATGTATGTATAACCAAGTCTGCTTATACCCAAGTAGTCATAGGATGCTTGGTCATCTGTCATCAGGGTTGTGGCCACAGAGATGCAGCTGGATTCACACTCAGGTACCAAACATGAGGCCTCAAATTCTAGACTTGTTGCTCTGACTTATCTAAGAAAAATCTAGTCTCTTAGTTTCTTTAATGACTGAAACTTTAAATTTGCATGTATGTGTGTTATATGTAATATATATGTAAATAAGATAAATGTAACTAAAAAACTCCTAGTCATTTAATATAAATGTTAAGATATAATAAACACAAAATGGTTATCCATACATACTTCCCTTTTGAAAACAAAAGATCACCAAATTTCTGAGCTGATGACTCCTAGCAACTAAATATCAACAGTAAAAGCAGAATAAAAATTTAAATCCTTATGCTTCATTTTATATGTAGAGATACAGCCAAAGCTTTTTGGAAAATACTTAGCATATTCAAAATGTGTTTGATTGATGATGTACCTTCTTTATATTAAAGCCTAACACAACCTTTGGTAGACACAAGAATACAAATCTGTCTAGATTGAATGGATATGTGCTTTTGTGTACCTATATTTTTATTTCAGAAGACTGTGACAACTCTTTGCATATAAATATCTGTGAAACTACATATATGTATTTAAATTATAATACAGTTAATTTACTTCAGCCCAATGGCATTTTGACACATATGAGAGAAATAAATGTAATAGACTGCATAAATCTAAGAAATGGAAAAGCAGATTTTAAAAATAGATTTATATATACTATTTTTAGTTGGATTCTGATCTGTTGTGTGGTGATATGGGGATCATGCAATAGCTTTTCCTCATGTTTTCCATCTACCATATGGGACATTGGGTGATCTAACTCGTGGCATTGTTGTAAAGCTTTCTTGTAAAATAATAAAGTTGAAAAATCAAAGAATGTTTAAAACTTGGTCAAAAAATGTAAAGTATATTACTGCAAAATGATATTAGTACAGATGATGCTGCAAATGCATTAAAATTACAAAGAAGTGGGTTTTTTACAGTGTTATTTTTATTTATCAATAGTATTGCTTTGTGAATTTTGCAGATATTTTGTGGTTAAAAAAAAGCCTGGGCTTTGTCTTGCATGCTGTGAATACTATAATAACACACACATCTTTTCATAGAAAAAAAAATAACAACTCAACAATTCTCTGACTCATTGTTTTTAAAAAGACAGGTCAAAGCCATTTCAGTTGACAGTAAATGATGCAGCACATAATTCCTGTGGAATCTTGATAGAATTTGGGGTGCCATGTGGATGAAAGGGTTAATTTTTAATGCTAGAACAAGATTGAAACAAAACATTTTGCAATGTCTAACCACCTCTCAGGAAAATCTTCTTGATTCAATAACACTAACAGCAAAAATACATTAATAGCAATCATCCAGTGAACTTGATACTTTGCTCATCTATTTATTTGACAGAGATGGGATGTATGCAAGGCATTCATTCATGTCATCATGGAAGTGAAAAATGAACTTGTTACAAGTTATTGAAATTAATGCTAGAGTTATAGCTGTTAGAACTGGATGGGACCTAAGAGATTATCTATGTGAAACTTCTTTTTCAAGAATTCAAAGCCAAGAGAAATTCCCCAGGAAATACTTTAGATGATAATCAGTAGAGAAAGAGAATGCAAGAACTCTTTCATCCAGTTCAGTCATGTGTTATGCATGTTCACTAGACGGGATATTGTGGTTCCAGAAGTCACTGGAATGAAATGATTATTGCTAGACCAGTGTTTCTCCTAGGAAAAAAGTTCAACTCACATCGTGTTTGGCAAAGTATGTCATTTAACCAAACCAGCTTTATGGTTGATATAAATAATATCACTTAAAACTATATCCAACTGTATCTAAGGAAATGAAGGATACTTTTAATAATGTAGGTGAAGGTGTAGAGCTAGTTAAATTGGCAGGTCAGAATAATCCATGGAAAGTTTCCCCTGCAAATCTACACAATATCCATTGTCTTTCTCATCCCCCCACACTAAACTTTCTAATTGAAGCCTTTATGTGATGTAAATTAAGAATCTATACTGTATTTTAAAATGAGGAGCAGCAAAAGATTTCAGATCTTGCTAAAGCAAAAAGTGTTTGATTTGAACTTTGCTCTTTTTAATGCCTCAACTAGGAGATCTGTTTTATAAACAAAACTACAGGAAGTGCACTAAAATGCAGCAAACTAGAAGTTTTGATTAAGATGATTTTGTGAACGCTTACAATGAACATTCTTTTATATGTTTCAATATTTTTCTTGCTTGAAAGTTTTAACTCTGGCTAGTAAGAAATGAGAGAAATGTAATCATGTCAGGCAATTAAGAGAACTATATCGTTGCTCCCAACTGCCCTTAACGTTTTAAATGGAATGTTAACCTATCTACCTCACAATGTTGTGAGGTTTTCTTCTTGAATGAGAGAGTTCAAATTCAGAGAATGTTTCAAACTGCTTGAAAAGTGCCAAGTGTATTATTATAAACTGGTAACAGCATAGCTGATGCTGCACACGCACTAAGATTTCATTAAGATTTTATACAGTCTTAGCATTTGTGTTTATCATTAGTATTTCTTTATGTATTTTGCAAATACCACTGTTCTGATGAAATTATAGTTATCATTTTCTTGAAGAGAAATAATATATAATATAGCTTGTACTGGTTGTTCAGTCACTCAGGTGTGTCCGACTCTTTGTGACCCCATGAACTGCAGCATGCCAAGCTTGCCTTTCCACCATCTCCTGGCTGCTGCTGCTAAGTTGCTTCAGTCATGTTCAACTCTTTGCGACCCCAGAGACAGCAGCCGACCAGGCTCCTCCGTCCCTGGGATTCTCCAGGCAAGAACACTGGAGTGGGCTGACATTTCAGTTTGCTCAAATTCATGTCCATCGAGTCAGTGATGCCATCCAACCATCTCATCCTCTGTCATCCCCTTCTCCTTCTGCCCTCAATCTTTCCCAGATCAGGGTCTTTTCCAGTGAGTCGGCCCTTCCATCAGATGGCCAAAGGATTGGGGCTTCAGCTTCAGCATCAGTCCTTATTATGAATATTTAGGTTTGATTTCCTATAGGATTGACTCGGTTTGATCTTCTTACTACCCAAGGGACTCTCAAGAGTCTGCTCCAGCACACAGTTCAAAGGCATCAGTTCTCGGGGGCTCGCTCTTTTTTATTGTCCAGCTCTCACATCTGTGCATGACTACTGGGTAAAGCATAGCTTTGATTATATGGTCCTTTGTCAGCAAAGTAATGTCTCTGCTTTTTAATACACTGTCTAGGTTTCTCATAGCTTTTCTTCCAAGGAGTAAACATCTTTTAACTTCATGACTAGAGTCACAGTCGACAGTGATTTTGGAGCCCAAGAAAATCAAGACTATCATTGTTTCCATTGTTTCCCCAACTACTTGCCATGAAGTGATGGGACCAGATGCTATGATCTTTGTATTTTGAAAGTTGAGTTTTAAGCCAGCTTTTTCACTTTTCTCTTTCACCTTTATCAAGAGGCTCTTTAACTCCATAGCTCATAATGAGTAATATTAATTTATCTTGAAAAGTACCAGGCAAATCAAATTGTTGTTCACTTGATAGCTTTAAGAATGAATACAGTCCCAATTCATTTTATTTACAGCATATTTTGTGCTTCCCTGGTGGCTCAATAGTAAAGAATCTGCCTGCTAACGCAGGAGACACAGGTTTAATCCCTGGGTCAGGAAGAACCCTCTGGAGAAGGAAATGACAACCCACTCCAGTATTCTTGCCTGGGAAATCCCATGGACAGAGAAGCCTGATGTGCTATAGTCCACAGGGTCACAGAAGAGTTAGACATGACTTAGCAACTAAACAACAACAATATATTTTACCATAACATGTTGGAGAACTCTATAATCAATCAACTGGGAACATTGTTAAAGCTACTTTATAGCTGACAGTAGAAAATATCAAAATCACTCCAAAGTCATAATTTAACAAAGTATATTTCAAGTACTCTGCTTAGTTCTGCATTCTGAACCATTTAAGATTCTTTAACTTAAGTCACAGAGCTATGTAATTGTGAGTATGCTAGCCAGATGTTAAAGGTTTCCCATGAAGTTCTATTTGTATACATTTTGTTCCATTGTCAGAATCTACGTCCCAACTTTTACTTAAAATTTAGTTTTGGAGATGACAAGGGCATTGTTAGAACTTTCTTCCCTTTCTACTACCAAACGTCAGTACTCTCCACAAAAGTTGTTCAAATATCCCCCCTATTAAGTATTTTCAGGAGGACAAATTTCAGAAACACATAGGATTACTTTCCTAATGGTTTCAGCTATGCTTCATCTGTATTCAAAAGAAGTGCCTTCTTATGAAACTCAAACTCATACCTTCCTGCTTAGATCTAAGTGGAGATTAGTGAATTCTTGGGAAATTTTTAATAATCCTCTAGTGTTTATCCTACAAGTAGTAATCCTTAGGGAAAGAGGGTTAGGAAGTTAATGCTTGGTTGAAACCCACAATGAAGAAAAGAATGATTTAAAAGTGGAAAGGAGAAATAAATAGAACCCGAAAGTGAAAAGGAAACCATTGGAAAGACAAATACATTAAGCCAAAGCCTCTTTATAGAATTGTCATATAAAAAAAAAGTAAGCTACAGAATAAAAGCTTTTTTTTTTATTACAGGAAATGAATGATTTATTTATTCCACTTTAGAAAAACCTACAGGAGCATTATAACGAATACTTTTCGAGAGGATAAGGGCACACAATTGTATCGACTTACAACTGTTTTTATCTTCCTATTTTTGTATATATGCATACATATACTTAATGAAATTGACAAAGTAGTGTTTTAAAAATTATGTATTTCTCCATCTAAGACTATATATTTTTCAGTGACCACATGTTATTATACTCATCATTTTTAATGGCTACCTTTGAGTTGATACATAGATCTTTATACCACATAGACCTTGCCCAGAACATCAGGCTAGCCTGCTATCAGCTAAATTTTATACCAGGGTCATAAGTCATAAAGCATGGCATCTTCTACTTCCTCACTCCATGAACCCTCTTGTACTGCACGAATGAAAACTCCTAATACTCACCTATCTTTCCCTCTACATTGCTTCCTTCTCATAAGACCTGTGGTTTCTTCTCCTCATACTGTCCTTTGTCTTCCCCATGGGCTTAACACCTCACTACTACTCCTATTCTCAATTTATCCTATTTAATCTTTCTTGTTTTGTTTTGTTTTTTAATCAAAAATATTGCTATACCTTCAACGTTTCACAGAATGTTTTCTCATCCTCTTACATGAGTCTAGATGTCTCTATCTAACACATGCCTTCACTGTAACCCTCTCGAGTGATTGCTCTTTCTCTCTGGTTCTCATACTAAGTCAAGATTCTTCCAGCTCCCAATTAAAAGCTTCCAAATATTTGTGTTCATCCAACAATTACTGTTGCACAATAGCATAAACATATAAACTAATATTTTTAGTACTTAGGCTCATATCTCTAATTATACCATATATTGCCCCTCTTAATAACTTCTAGGCTCTGGACACCCCCCACATTAGCTGAGGTAGTAGGCATCTGCTCAAAATAGACCTCTCTATCTGATTCTCAATTTCACTCTGGTCAATTTCAACATCCAAATGGATAATCCACACCTAGCCTCAATTCTCTGAACTCATAAATCCAAGTGACTTGAATTTCTTTTCCACTTCCATCACTTCTGAACTATTGGAAGAACTTCAAGATTATCTTTTTACAAACTTGCAGTCCTCTATTTCATACTCCTGCACCTCTAATTTCAAATACCTCTAGTTTCTCCAACTCCTATAAGAAGTACTTAATCTAGAGCACAACAACTTAGATAGGAAAAATAAAATCATCTTTTTTTTATTTTTTAATTTATTTTTAATCAAAGGATAATTGATTTACAGAATTTTGTTGTTTTCTGTCAAACCTCAACATGAATCAGCCATAGGTATACATACATCCCCTCCCACCTCCCTCCCCATCCCACTCCTCTAGGTTCATACAGAGCCCCTGTGTGAGTTACGTGAGCCATGCAGCAAATTCCCATTGGCTATGTATTTTACATATGGTAATGTAAGTTTCCACATTACTCTTTCCATACATCTCACCCTCTCCTCCCCTCTCCCTGTGTCCATAAGTCTACTGTCTATGCCTGTTTCTCCACTGTTGCACTGTAAAGATTCTTCACTACTATTTTTCTAGATTTTGTATGTATGCGTTAGTATACAATATTTATCTTTCTCTTTCTGTCTTACTTCACTCTGTATAATATAGGTCGTAGGTTCATCCACCTCATCAGAACTGACTCAAATTCATTCCTTTTTATATATCATCGTGTATATGTAACACAACTTCTTTATCCTTTCATCTGTCGATGGACATCTAGGTTGCTTCCATATTCTAGCCATTGTAAATAGTGCTGCAATGAACAATGGGATACATAGGTCTTTTTCAATTTGGGTTTCCTCAAGGTATATGCCTAGGAGTGGGATTGCTGGGTCATCAGTTCAGTTCAGTTCAGTCCAGTCACTCAGTCGTGTCTGACTTTTTGAAACCCCATGAATCGCAGCATGCCAGGCCTCCCTGTCCATCGCCAACTCCCAGAGTTTACCCAAACTCATGTCCATCAGGTCGGTGATGTCATCCAGCCATCTCAGCCTCTGTCGTCCCCTTCTCCTCCTGCCCCCAATCCCTCCCAGCATCAGGGTCTTTTCCAATGAGTCAACTCATATGGTGGTTTTATTCCTAGTTTTTTAAGGCATCGCCATACCGTCTTCCATAGTGGCTGTATCAACTGACATTACCACCAGCAGTGCAAAAGTGTTCCTTTTTCTTCACACCCTCTCCAGCATTTATTTTTTGTACTTTTTGATGATGGCCATTCTGACCGATGTAAGGTGATATATCATTGTAGTTTTGATTTGCATTTCTCTAATAATGAGTGATGTTGAGCATCTTTTCATGTGTTTGTTATCCATCTGTATGTTTTCTTTAGAGAAATGTCTGTTTAGGTCTTTTTCCCACTTTTTGATTGGGTTGTTTGTTTTTCTTGTATTGAGTTGTACGAGATGCTTGTATATTTTGGAAATTAATCCTGTGTCAGTTGTTTCATTTGTTATTATTTTCTCCCATTCCGAGGGTTGTCTTTTCACCTTGCTTACAGTCTCCTTTGCTTTGCAAAAGCTTTTAAGTTTAATCAGCTCCCACTTGTTTGCTTTTTTCCCCCATCACTCTAGGAGGTTAGTCATAGAAAATCTTGCTTTGCTTTATGTCATTGGTGTTCTGCCTATGTTTTCCTCTAAGAGTTTTATAGTGTCTGGTCTTACATTGAGGTCTTTAATCCATTTTGAATTTATCTCTGTGTATGGTGTTAGGAAGTGTTCTAATTTCATTCTTTTACATGTAGCTGTCCAGTTTTCCCAGCACCAATTATTGAAGAGGCTATCTTTGCCCCATTGTATATTCTTGCCTCCTTTGTCAAAAATTAGGTACTCATAGGTGTATGGGTTTATTTCTTGGCTTTTTATCTTGTTCCATTGGTCTATATTTCTGTTTTTGTGCCTGTACCATACTGTCTTGATGACCATAGTTTTGTAGTATAATCTGAAGCCAGGAAGGTTTATTTCTTCAGCTCCATTCTTCTTTCTCAAGACTGCTTTGTCTATTCGGGGTCTTTTGTGTTTCCATAAGAATTGTGAAATTTTTTGTTCTAGTTCTGTGAAAAATGCCATTGGTAAATTTGATAGGGATTACATTGAATCTGCAGATTGCATTTGGTAGTATAGTCATTTTCACAATATTGATTCTTCCTACCCAAGAGCATGGAATATCTCTCCATCTGTTTTTGTAGTCTGTGATTTCTTTCATTAGTGTCTTATCATTTTCTGTGTACAGTTCTTTTGTCTCCTTAGGTAAGTTTATTCCTAGATATTTAATTATTTTTGTTGCAGTGGTGAGTGGGATTGATCCTTTAATTTCTCTTTCTGATTTTCCAGTTAGTATATAGAAATGCAAGTGATTTCTGTGTATTGATTTTGTATCCTGCAACTTTGCTAGATTCACTGATTAGTTCTAGTTATTTTCTGATACTATCTTTAGGGTTTTCTATGTACAGTATCATGTCATCTGCAAACAGTGAGAGCTTTATTTCTTCTTTTCTGATATGGATTACTTTTATTTCTTTTTCTTCTCTGATTGCTATACCTAGGATTCCAGAATTATGTTGAATAATAGTGGTGAAAGTTGATACCCTTGTCTTGTTCCTGATCTTAGGAGGAATGCTTTCAGTTTTTCACCATTGAGAATAACGTTTGTTGTAGGCTTATCATATATGGCCTTTACAGTGTTGAGGTAGGTTCTTTCTATGTCCATTTTTTGAAGAGTTTTAATCACAAATGGGTGATGAATTTTGTCAAAGGCTTTTTCTGTATCTATTGAGATGATCATATGGTTTTTATCTTTCAATTTGTAAATATGGTGTATCACATTGATTGATTTGCATATATTGAAGAGTCCTTGCATTCCTGGAATAAACCCAACTTGATCATGGTGTATGAGCTTTTTGATATATTGCTGAATTGTTTGCTAAAATTTTATTGAGGATTTTTGCATCTATGTTCATCAGTGATATTGGCCTGTGGTTTTCTTTTTTTGTATTGTCTTTGGTTCTGGTATCAGGGTGATGATGGGCTCGTAGGATGAGTTTGGAAGTGTTCCATCCTCTGCAATTTTTAGAAGAGTTTTAAAAGGATAGGCATTAGCTTTTCTCTAAATGTTTGACAAAATGCTCCTGAGAAGCTGTCTGGTCACGGGCTTTTGTTTTTTGAGAGATTTTTGATCACAGCTTCAATTTCAGGGCTTGTAATTGGCTTGTTCATAATTTCTGTTTCTTCCTGGTTCATTCTTGGAAAATTGAACTTTTCTATGAATCTGTCCATTTCTTCTAGGTTATCCATTTTATTGCCATATAGTTGTTCATAATAGTCTCTTATAATCCTTTGTATTTCTGCATTGTCTGTTGTAACCTCTCCTTTCTCATTTTTAATTTTGTTGATTTGATTCTTCTCTTTTTTTTCTTGATTAGTCTGGCTAAAGGTTTGTCAATTTCATTTATCTTCTCAAAGAACTAGCTTTTAGTTTTATTAATCTTTACTATTGTGTCTTTCCTTTCTTTTTCATTTATTTCTGCTTGGGTCTTTATGATTTCTTTCCTTCTACTAATTTTGGGGGTTTTGTTGTTCTTTTTCCAGCTGTTTCAGGTGTAAAATTAGGTTGTAATAACTATTTGATACTTTTCTTTTTCTTGAGGTAGGATTGTATTGCTATAAACTTCCCTCTAAGAACTGCTTTTGCTGCATCCCAAGGGTTTTGAGTTGTGTTTTCATTGTCATTTGTTTCTAGAAATTATTTTTTTATTTTCCTTTTGATTTCTTCAGTAACCTGTTGGATATTTAGAAATGTGTTGTTTAATCTCCATGTGTTTGTGTTTCTTAGTTGTTGTTGTTTTTTTTTTTTTCCTTGTAATTGATATCTAGTCTCATAGCATTGTGGTTGGAGAAGATTCTTGATATGATTTCAATTTTCTTAAATTTACTGAGGTTTGACCTGTGACTCAAGATGTGGTCTATCCTGGAGAATGTTCCATGTGCACTTGAGAAGAAGGTGTATTCTGCATCTGAATGAAATTTCCTGAAGATATCAATGAGATCCATCTCATCTAATGTGTCATTTAAATCTTCTGTTTCCTTATTAATTTTCTGTTTTGAAGATCTGTCCATTGATGTGAGTGGGGTGTTAAAGTCTCCTACTATTATTGTGTTACTGTCAATTTCTCCATTTTTGCCTATTAGTGTTTGTCTTATATATTGAGCTGCTTCTATGTTTGGCGCATAGATATTTACAATTGTTATGTCTTCCTCTTGGATTGACCCCTTGATCATTATGTAGTGTCTTTCCTTATCTCTTGTAATATTCTTTATTTTAAAGTCTATTTTTTGTGATATGAGGATTGCTACTCCAGCTTTCTTTTGCTTCCCATTTGCATGGAATATAGTTTTCCATCTTCTCACTTTCAGTCTATATGTGTCTTTGGTTCTGAAGTGGGTTTCTTGTAGACAGTATATATATGGGTCTTGCTTTTGTATCCCTTCAGCCAGTCTGTATCTGTTGGTTGGAGCATTTAATCCACTCACATTTAAAGTAATTATTGATGTATATGTTCCTATTGCCATTTTCTCAATTGTTTGGGGTTGATTTTGTCTATCTTTTTTCTTCTCATATTTCTTGACTATATAAATCCCTTTAACATTTGTTGTACAACTGGTTTGTTGGTACTGAATTCTCTTAACTTTTGCTTCTCTGAAAAGCTTTTACTTCTCCATCAATTTTGAATGAGATCCTTGCCAGGTACAGTGATCTTGGTTGTAGGCTTTTCCCTTTCAATACTTTAAATATATCCTATCATTTCCTTCTGGCCTGCAGAGTTTCTGCTGAAAGATCAGCTGTGAAGAATATGGTGTTTCCCTTGTATGTTACTTGTTGCTTCTCTCTTGCTGCTTTTAATATTCTTTCTTTGTGTTTAGTCTTTGTTAGTTTGATTAGTATGTGTCTTGGCATGTTTCTCCTTAGGTTTATCCTGTAGGGGCTCTTTGTGCCTCTTGGACTTAATTGACTATTTCCTTTTCATGTTGGGGGAATTTTCAACTATAGCCTCTTCAAAAATTTTCTCATACCCTTTCTTTTTCTCTTCTTCTGGGACCCCTATAATTTGAATGTTGGTTCATTTGATATTGTCCCCGAGGTCTCTGAGACTACCCTCAGTTCTTTTCATACTTTTTACTCTATTCTCATCGTCAGAAGTTATTTACACCTTTTTATCTTCCAGCTCACTGATTCGTTCTTCTGCTTCAGATATTCTGCTGTTGATTCCTTCTAGATTGTTTTTAATTTCAGTAATTGTGTTGTTTGTCTCTGTATGTTTATTCTTTAATTCTTCTAGGTCTCTGTTAATTGATTCTTGCATTTTCTCCATTTTGTTTCCAAGGTTTTTGATCATCTTTATTATTATTCTGAATTATTATTTTTTATCATTAAAGGGAATCATTCTGATTCCTTTTTCAGGTAGTTTGCCTATTTCCTCTTCATTTATTTGGACTTCTGTGTTTCTAATTTGTTCCTTCATTTGTGTAGTATTTCTCTGCTATTTCATTATTTTTTTTTTTAACTTATTGTGTTTGTGGTCTCCTTTTCCCAGGCTTCAAGGAAAGTTGAATTCTTTCCTTGAAGAAGGTTGAATTCTTTCTTCCTTTTGGTTTCTGCCCTCCTAAGGATGGTCCAGTGGTTTATGTAAGCTTCATATAGGGTGAGATTTGTGCTGAGTTTTTGTTTGTTTGTTTGTTTGTTTTCCCTCTGATGGGCAAGGGTGAGTGAAGTGTTAATCCTGTCTGCTGATGATTGGGTTTGAATTTTTATTTTGCTTGTTGTTTAGATGAGACATCCTGCACAGGGTGCTACTGGTGGTTGGGTGATGTTGGGCCTTGTATTCAAGCGGTTTGCTTTGTGTGAGTTCTCACTATTTGATACTCTCGAAATGGCAACCCACTCCAGTACTCTTGCCAGGAGAATCCCATGGATGCAGGAGCCTGGTGGGCTACAGTCCATGGGGGTCGCAAAGAGTCAGACACAACTGAACGACTCCACTTCTTCACTTCATGGTTAGTTCTCTGGTAGTCTATGGTCTTGGAGTCAGTGCTCCCACTCCAAAGACTCAGGACTTGATCTTCGGTCAAGAATGAAGACTCCACATGTGGTTTGTTATGGCATTAAGTGAGATTAAAACAAATACCCAAAACTGAGAAGCCAAAGATGAACCCCAGACAAATGGCAACTACAAAATCAGGCAAGTAATAATTAAAATAATGGAATATACATGTATACAAATACACCCATGTACAAAGTCAAAACAGTCAAACAAAAATAAAGTACAGTAAATTGACCTGGAGAATAAAGGAAATAAAAAATTATATTTACCAGTTAAAAGCAAAACTAACTAAAGCACAAACTAGAAAACAAAACTAAAGCAAGGTGCCAAGTGGGGAATAGAGCAGTAAAAGCAAAACTAACAATTATGTTGAGAGGAAAGGAAAGAAAGAAAGAATAGATATGCAATGTTAAAAGAGGTAGATGAAGAAAATTTATATACTTAAAGATTAACTGCATGGGGAAAAGAACCGCAGGAAATACAAACAAAGGAATAAATGTAGAAAAAATATAATAGGTTTAAAAAAATTAAAATTACAAAAAAAGAGAAAAGAAAAAAAACAAAAAGGAAAACGTCTCAGAGCTGCAAAAGCCCAATGGAGAGGAAGAGGTTTATAACAACAATAAAAAGTGTGACTGAATATGCACACATACATACACACCCATAAGTGAAATCAAAACAGTCTAACAAATATAAAGTACAATAGATTGACCCAAAGAACAAAGGAAACCAAAAATTATATCTACCAGAACAAAATTAACTAAAGCACAAACTAGAAAACAAAACTAAAGCAAAGTGCCAATTGGGGAATAAAGCAATGAAAATAAAACTAACAAATATGTTGAGAGGAAAGAAGAGAAAGAAAAGAAAGAAAGGATAGATATTCAAAGTTAAATAGAGGTAGATAAAGAAGATTCAAATATATTAAAGATTAACTGCAAGGGGAAAAGAAGAGTAGGAAAAGCAAACAAAGGAATAAATGTAGAGAAAATAATGATGTTTAAAAAATTAAAAAATAAAATTAGAAAAAGAGAAAAGAGAGGGGGAAAAAAGGAAAACTCCACAGAGCTGCAAAAGCCCAACGTAGAGGTAGAGGTTTATAACAACAATAAAAAATTTGACTGAGGAAAAAAAAAGCTCAAAAGCTTAGTTGGACTTCATAGTGCCAGTAAAATTGACAACTACAACAGAGGTAGGGATCAAAAGGGGAGGGGGGTCTCCAAAAGAATCTACAGAACAAGTCAAAACATAAGAATAAGAAATGTTTTTCTTGAGTCATTGCTGTCAGAGTCCTTTCCCTAGCTGGGAGTCGCAGACCACCTCACCTCCCTAGGATGCCCTCCAACACTGTGCTGATCTCTGGACTGCTGTGGGGGCAGCTCAGATTCCAATCCCGTCCTGCTCCTGTATGCTCTTGCCTCCAATGTCCACAGCTATCAGAGCTAGCCCACTTTCTCTTGTGGGAGCTCTCAATGGCCTTTTATATATTACATAAACACAGAGTCTGCCTAGTTGATCATGTGGATTTAATCTGCAGCTTGTACAGAAGGCGGGGAGGTTTTGGGTCTTCTTCCTCAGCCACACTGCTCCTGGGTTTCAATTGTGGTTTTATTTCCACCTCTACATGTGGGTTGCCCACTGGGGTTTGCTCCTGAGGTTGCCCTGGAAGACTTGGGTTTACCCCTGTGAGGGCCAGGTGTGGAGGTGGTGCAGCTGCTTGGGTCACAGGGGTTCTGGAAGCACCAGGTATTCAGGGGAGTTGGTGGCTAGAGCCACAGGATATATAGTTGTCTAGAAAGGTATGGCAACCAGTATGGGCCAAAAGGCTCTACTATTCTTGCCTGGAGATCTCCCTTCCCTGACAGAGAAGCCTGGCAGGCCACAGTCTAAAAGGTCACAAAGAGTCGACATGACCGAAGTGACCCTTCATCCATAGACGCAAGACTTTTTCTGCCTGTGGCAGCTCTGCCCCAGTGAGAGTTGAGCATGAAGGCGGCACAGCCGCTTGGCTTGCAGGGACCCTGGCAGCACCAAGCGTGCAGGGACACGGACTGTCTATGCCTCAGGAATCATGGCTCTATCAGAGTCTTTTTTTGAGCTTCCTGTAGCTGGCAATCAGAAGGCCTCTTTGGTTAGTCTTTCTGCATAGCTCTGCCCATTCAGGCACTTAGAGGGCTCCCTTGCCTGTCGTCCTTCTCTGTTGTTTGGCATGTCAGGCTCATAGAAGGGCCCCCCTGGCTGGGGTCCTACTCTGTAGTTCCATGCGTTTGATGGGCCAGACTTTTTATTGTTCAGCTGCTGATGCTGGCGGGTGGGGAGAGAGAGGCTATGGTGATGGCTCCACCCCCTACGTGTGACTCAGCAGTATCGCCTTGCTTCCTTGGCTGCCTGGCTTTCTTCCACCAGCATTTCCCACCACGATCTCCTCCCTCCTATCCCCTCAATCCATCTTTCTGCAGTCAACAGCAGCCCTCGCCCTTGGATTGCTCCACAATCCCTAAACTCCAGCCCCCAACCGCTGCACTTTCCAGGGGACCAGCGTTCCTGTCTGGGGTATGTATGGCTGTGGTAAGGACAGTCTGATTCTCATTCCATTTAGGCTGCCACAGACTAGCTGTTTCACTCTCAGCCTTAAATGTTTCTGCTCTGACCTAGACACTTGCCCCAATGTGGGGATTGAGCCCCAGCTTCAGTTTCCCCATCCACTGAGGGCAGGCCCTGTCCTACTAACACTCCTGTTTTTCCCCCTAATTCCTTTGTCCTACCAACAAAGGTCTGTCTAGTCAAGGCTATGGTTTTTCCAGTGGTCAAGTATGGATGTGAGAGTTGGACTGTGAAGAAAGCTGAGCACTGAAAAATTGATGCTTTTGAACTGTGGTGTTGGAGAAGACTTTTGAGAGTCTCTTGGACTGCAAGGAAATCCAACCAGTCTATCCTGAAGGAGATCAGTCCTGGGTGTTCATTGGAAGGACTGATGCTGAAGCTGAAACTCCAGTACTTTGGCCACTTGATGTGAAGAGTTGACTCATTGGAAAAGACCCTGATGCTGGAAGGGATTGGGGGCAGGAGGAGAAGGGGACGACCGAGGATGAGATGACTGGATGACATCACCGACTCAATGGACATGAGTTTGAGTAAACTCCGGGAGTTGGTGATGGACAGGGAGGCCTGGCGTGCTGCGATTCATGGGGTCACAAAGAGTCGGACACGACTGAGCGACCGAACTGAACTGAACTGAGTTTTGCATGGTTCTGTATATTCTTTTCCAGTGGTCAGGTATTCTTCTCCACTCTCAGCTGGTGTTCTGCGTGGACCTCTGTGTCTGAAAGTATATTCCTTGTGTATCCATGGAGAGAGGTGTACTCCATGTCTACCTACTCCTCTTCCATTTTGTTACTCCTAAAATCATCTTTATCTTCATTAACTTTCAACGGAAACTTACTATTTCTTTCCATGACAAAATAGGCGAAAAAAAAAAAAAAAACCCTCAACAACCCTGTAACATAAGCTGTATCAGTGACTTTTTCACCAAGAGAAATCATAGATATTTTCATTTCATTTAATAGTTGTTAGATATGCATCAAAATATATTTATAATCATTACAGCTTTGAAAATGTTATTAGACTCATTGCTATATTCCATTATTTAACATTTTAAAAGAGAAGCGTATTTACTTCTATTCAAAATTTTAATGGATACATATAAATGTATGGCTGAGTCCCTTCTCTGTTCACCTGAAACTATCACAACATTGTTAATTGACTATACCCCAATACAAAATGGTTTTGGTGTTAAAAAAAATTAAGATAAAAATTAAAATAAAGCCAAAAAATCCAAAATAAAAAAATATTTTGATAACTATATTTCCATATACTGTTTTCTGTATAATCCTATGTATTTTATCTTATGCATCTAAAAACAGTATCATGAGAAGGGGTCCATAGTCTTGACCAGAGAGCCAAAGATGACAATGGATATGGCACAAAAAAGAAGTTAAGAGCCATTAACCTATAGGTTAAAGACAAAATATAGTTCGAGACATACAAAATTTAATGATTATCCTCTTCCTATTTTCCATTTTAATCTCTCATCTTGGCTCTTTCCTTTTGCTCTTATTCTTAATTTTCATTTTTTTAAAAGGTATTCTAGTGCTGTAAACACACTATAATGTCATATGCACACATGATTCCCTTTGCATACAATTTCTTTCTTCCTCATCACTTTAGCAAGGTTGCATTCTTAAAAGGGATATACTAACTGACCTTATCCTTAGAGTATGTGAATGTTAAATTTTTACTAAATATCTAATATTATTAAACATATAGTTTAAAAGATAGAAAAAAAAACCCACTGAAATGTTGTGAAGTAATTAGCCTTCAACTAATAAAAAAAAAAAAAAAAACAATGCTTTTTTATATTATTGCACTGGACAGGATTCTAAAATAGTCCTCCAAGATCTTCTGCCCTAATCTTACTGCAAATACAGCAAGCTATCATAGCCATGCTTATGTTACATCACTTGGCAAAAGGAATTTTGTAGATATGATTCATATGACTAATCTCTTGACTTTAAGTTAATAAAAGGAGATTTTTCCAGGTGGGTTGAAGTCTAATCCTTTAGAAGTAGATTTCCTTAGAAATGGTGAATATTCTCTTCTTAACAGCAGAAAAATCAAACAGACTCCAAGTGTGAGAAGATGCACCACTGCTGGCTTGAAGACAGAGGGGACCATTTATCAAAGTATGCAGATAGCCTCTAGAAACTGAGGGCAGCCCAAGCTGACAGGCAGCATAGAAACTGGGACGTTAGTCCTTCTGCAATGAACTTAATTCTACCATCAGACTGAATGAGCCGGCAATTGATTCTTTACTACAACCTCCAGATAGGAGCTCAGCTGAGCCATCACCATGCTTTCAGTCTTTAAACACTAGGCAGATAACAACACTGAACTCACCTGGACCTCTGTCCAACAGAGTGAAAAACAGGTAATAAACAGCTGTTGTTTTAAGTGGTTAAGTTTGTAGCAATTTGTTATACATGAACAAAAAGTGGACAAAGACATAGAATTTTTTATCAGCCAATATGTTCATTTATTCATTGTAATTATATGTGCCTGTTTTGCCAAAAACTTCTTTTCATAGCAAAAGGGAACTTGAAATACGAATTCAAATGTTGATTTTCAAATTGACTAAAAGAAAGATTGAGTAAATATTGAATGTCAAAATGTTTGCAGAAGTGCTGAAAATTTCATTCATTCATAGACATCACAATTTCTGGCCTCAAATCTTTCATTATCTAACAGAACAAATATTTTGAAAATAAGCAAAACTAAAACTAGATGCCTGCTTGATGGGAAAACATGGGTCAAGCGCTATTTGGACAGTGGGGAAATTAGGAGAAAACATCCTGGGGGGAGCATAGGCTCTCACAGTCTAGGGACCCTGTGTAGTCAGATTCTAACTAAATGACTTGAATCTTACAGTGAGGTGGGGTTTTAGTTGAGAACTATACTGCAAAGAGGGGAAACAATATTTTAGGTATATGGGCAAAGACACAATGGGGAAAAAAGGATCTGATCTACAGAAAAGAAAACTCTAAGTCAATGAAAGTACATGCTAATGCTGTTAGCCATGACTGACCCTTTTGCGACACCACGGACTGAGTCCACCAGGCTCCTCTGTCCATGAGGTTTTCCAGACAAGAATACTGGAGTGGGTAGCCATTCCCTTCTTAGAAGATCTTCCTGACTAAAGGATCAAACCCACATCTCCTGCACGCATCTCCTGCATTTCAGGCAGTTTCTTTACCACTGAGCTATCTAGGAAGCCCAGGTGCTATTTTAGCTACAAAGAAAATCACAAGATGATTTGGGAGAGCCCTTGAAAATGACAATTGGCACAAACATCAATATGTTTTCACTTTCCCGTCTTAAAGTTGGATCCCTCTTTAAGCAGACATCAAAGAATTACTGGGCCAGATCCAGACATTTCTTAGACTACTGCACCAACAAAATCAAGTGAACAGCTATCCAACCTTTTATGAAAAAGGTTGATCTTGTTCAAAGGTTGATCTTCTGATTTTGCTTCACACCAGTCTCTAAAAGGGAAAAGGGCAGGGCCTGAAGACCAGACTGTCCTGACTCAGAACAAAGAGTAACATCTCTTGAAAGACAAACACAAAACCGCTCCAAGTATTAAGGGTGTTGCTTAGGTTTTGGACACAACATTTTCTCATTTAATTAGCCAGAACCAGGAAATTCTTACTTGCTATGACAAAGGTTATCAAGTGATTCTTCACCTCAAGTCACACTATTGGTTAAAGTTTACCCATCCCAACTTGTTCAACTAGTTTATTTTAAATCCTTTAAGTATCCTTTCTTTAGTCAGCTGAAAGAATGCCCAGAGTGCCACTCATTTGACGAGAAATCACAAAGCAGCACAGAGGTGGAAGAGTTTGCATTCTCGACAGTGGATGATGTATCAGTAAGTTTAATTTTATTTCATGTTTAAAAGATATGTTTCAAATTTGTGGCTTCCAATTCAGGAATTATTCGGATTTGTGAATTTAATAGTTTTTTTTTTTTTTTTTCCTCTACTGCTGGAGAAAATAGTAACATAGTAATGTTAAAACTCTTTATTTCAGGAAATCATGCTAACAATTTTTTTTAACCTGAAAATTCCACATGTTGAATTTTAATTGGGAAATTTAATGTAAAAATGACATGATAACAGAGAAAGGGAGGAAAAACACAGAGCCTGAGGTAAAATTGTGGAAGTTTTCAGGCATGGAAAGAGGGAGAAAGTAGTAAAGTGTTTTCTCATCCCAGTTTAGAATGCTGTTTGTGATCTTTCTAAATTATGCATTTAATAGATACACTGAAAATAGAAGAAATATATAAGTAGTATAGGAAGTATCATGTTATAGCCCTTCTTCTGCAATTGATAAATATTATTAAAACTTCAAAAAGCAAATAAGAACTTTAATGTCCTTTGATAAATTCTTTGTCTTTTAAAATAAAAAATTAAAGAACAATATAAGAATAATTTATACATATGCCTATAAAAAGTGAAAAGCAAAAAATAGTGAGGAGTGAATAAATAATCCTAAGATTTTGTTCTTTAGTAGATTTAGAAAGAAATCTACAGAAATAAAGCTTAAATGTCTTAACCTCCATTTCCCTGTCTGATCTATTCTTCATTTTTCTACATTTTCCAAACGTTTCATTTGGAACATTAATTCTTCCTACACAAATATGATGTCAGTAAGTACAAACTGCTCAAGGCAATAAAGGAATTACAGATGTCTTTTCCAATGAGTTTTAACTGGAGTTGCACTCTTGTCTTCATTGGTAATAATAGAATAATGTCTATAAAACTCAAATACATGGACCACAATCCCCCCAACAAACTATTTACAATCACTCAAAATGTTCCCCTTTCTCCTTGCTCACCTTAGAGACACAAATTAGGGTTTAGGTGGTTAAAAAAATAAAACAAATTAAACAAATAAAAACAACTTTTCACACTTAATTGATCTTCTCTCTAGAACAGACACACACTAAGATTTTCTTTTCAAATGGACAGTAATATAAACATAGTGATGATACTATTAATATCATAATAACATAGTGATGATACTATACTAAACATAGTGATGATACTATAATATTAATATAACAGTATTTTTATTTTTACTTCAAAGTATTTCTAATCTGTAGGGAAATATGATGATTCTATACTAATAATGATAATTCAATTAATCAAATTATTTTTTGCTCTTCAGTATATTTAACTGTCATGTATTTATGCAAGACCTATTTGCTATGCACCATTTTTTGGTATTGAAAAGACGGGAATAAATAAACAGAAAGTTTTTTTTTAATTTATTTATTTTTTATTTGAAGGATAATTGCTTTACAGAATTTTGTTGTTTTCTGTCAAACCTCAACATGAGTCAGCCATAGGTACACATATATCCCCTCCCTTTTGAACCTCCCTCCCATCTCCCTCCCCATCCCACACCTCTAGGTTGATACAGAGCCCCTGTTTGAGTTTCCTGAGACATACAGTAAATTCCCATTGACTATCCACTTTACATATGGTAATGTAATTTTCCATGTTACTCTTTTCATACATCTCACCCTCTCCTCACTTCTCCCCATGTCCATAAGTCTATTCTCTAAGTCTGTTTCTCCATTGCTGCTGTGAAAATTAATTCTTCAGTACCATTTTTCCAGATTTTGTATATATGCGTTAGTATACAATATTTATCTTTCTCTTTCTGACTTACTTCAGTCTATAATAGACTCTAGGTTCATCCACCTCATTAGAATTGACTCAAATGTTTTCCTTTTTATGGCTGAGTAATGTTTCATGGTGTACATGTACCACAACTTCTGTATCCATTCATCTATTGATGGACATCTAGGTTGCTTCCATATTCTAGCCATTATAAATAGTGCTGCAATGAACAATGGGATACATGTTTCTTTTTCAATTTTGGTTTCCTCAGGGTGCCTAGGAGTGGGGTTGCTGGGTCATACGGTGATTTTATTCCTAGTTTTTTAAGGAATCTCCCCATCTTCCATAGTGTCTGTATAAATTTACATTCCCACCAATAGTGCAAAAGTGTCCCCTTTTCTTCACACCCTCTCCAGCATTTATTTTTTGTACTTTTTGATGATGGCCATTCTGACCAGTGTGAGGTGATATCTCATTGTAGTTTTGATTTGCATTTCTCTAATAATGAATGATATTGAGCATCTTTTCATGTGTTTGTTAGCCATCCATATGCTTTCTTTAGAGAAATGTCTGTTTAGGTTTTTTTCCCACTTTTTGATTGGGTTGTTTGTTTTTCTGGTATTGAGTTGTATGAGCTGCTTGTATATTTTGGAAATTAATCCTTTGTCAGTTGCTTCATTTGTTATTATTTTCTCCCATTCTGAGGGTTGTATTTTCACCTTGCTTGTAGTCTCCTTTGCTTTGCAAAAGCTTTGAAGTTTAATCCGCTCCCACTTGTTTTCTTTTGATTTTATTTCCATTATTCTAGGAGGTGGGTCACAGAGGATCTTGCTTGGTTTGTGTCATTGAGTGTTCTACCTATGTTTTCCTCTAAGAGTTAAACCTACAGTTTTTATTCAACTTCTTTTAAGACATGTAAATTTCAATTCTGGTTAAATGTTATAGCTGGTTAATAGAAAAAGAAATCTACCAGAAAGGTAAGGAGAGAAATGAAAGTGATGTAAAGAGACAAAAAAAAAAAAATAGACTGAAGTAAAAATCAGAGAAAAGCAAAAGACCTACATCTGGTTAACAGACTAACAAACCATTTAGATCCCTCCATTCTTATTACTTTCCATTTTCAAGGTTTTCAAAATATTCACCTCCAGGACCAAAATCCTTAAAAATTTGACAGTCCCATCCACTATTCAGATAAGTCAGTATGCCCGCTTTACAGATTTTTGCCATATTAGCCTTGGCCTTCTTTGGCTTTGTGTCTCACAGGAATAGTAAAGGATGAGGGTCCTGGGAAAAGTTGGAAGAGCTGTTGTTGAAAAGCTGTCTCTACTCTTTCCATTGATGATCCATGCTCCAGAGTAATTAAGTCTCAGAGGATTTTTCCATTTGGAATACCCAAACAAACGTTTAGTTGTTCGGTTTTTCTCACCCATGGCCAATATGAAGAAAACATATCTTATTTCACCTTGTGCATGCCAGTACCAAATAGAATGCTTAGGACATGTTAGTTGAACCATTAATCATTCTTCAAATTGATTTGGGACCAATTTCCAACTAACAACTCATCAGCTACTGGTTGTTTGAATATTCTCTGTTATCTTAATATCCACTTACTTGGATTTCATACTACTTTTAAAGACTCCTTTGTATACAGAAATATTTTGTTTACTTGTCTAATGAGCCACTCTGTATTTAGATATAGTGACATATGTGCTGCGCTTAGTCGCTCAGTTGTGTCCGACTCCACGACCCCCTGGACTGCAGCCCACCAGGCTCCTCTGTCCATGGGGATTCTGCAGGCAAGAATACTGGAATGGGTTGCCATGCCCTCCTCCAGGGAATCTTCCCTACCCAGGGATTGAACCAAGGTCTCCAGCATTGCAGGTGGATTCTTTACCACTGAGCCACAAGAGAAGCCCATGAATACTGGAGTGGGTAGCCTATCCATTCTCCAGGGGATCTTCTCAATTCAGGAACTGAACCAGGGTCTCTACCAGGCAAGCCCCATAGTGATATATATATATAGAGAGAGAGAGAGACAGAGAGACAGAGACAGAGAGAGAGGCATAAATATATTTCTAATAGTTAGTCCTTTTTTCTTTCCTAAAAATGAGTATCTATGAACTAGATTCCCAGATTATTGCATTCTTACAGTGAAGTTCTGAGTAATATTACATTCCTCTTTACCCCACACAGAAATATTAGGGTCTCTTTCCTTTTTTAAATAAACTTAAGGTACAGTTGACATATAACCTTACAGTTTCAGGTGTGTGATGTAATGATGTAATATTAGTATTAATATATCTTGTGAAATGATCACCACAATGTTTAGTTAACATCTGTCATCATATATAGTTACATTTTTTTTCTTGTGATGAAAACTTTTAAGATGTACTTTAGTAATTTTCAGATACAAAATATGTTATTATTAATTTTGCTGTACATTACATCCTCATAACTTAATTATTTTATAACTAGAAGTTTGTACCTTTTGATCCCCTTCACCCATTTCACCCATCCAACCCCTATTTCTGGCAACCACCTAGAATCTCTTTTCATGTGGTAACACCCATCAGTGAATTTTACTTTCCACAATGATTGTTTAAATGAGGTTTATGTTTTATACCAATAGGCATAAAAGAACTCTGTCAAGTGAAAACATATCAATGTAGAAATCAGGGCCTAATGATTTTAATTTAAAAACCAAACTTGATTTTAAATGAGAGTCTTCCCTCTGCTTCTGTAATAGTACCTTATGTCCTAGGAGTTCAGCATTGTCAGTGTAGTACTAGGAATAGATGTCAAAAAGGTGAGATGATCAATGGCCCCTAAAATGAATAATTAATATCTCTGATGCTTCTTTCAAGTTCAAAAATGCATGTAAAACTTTATCAGAACATAAACACATATATATATATATGTATCGTCTTTTTTATAATAGACATTTTTAAAAATGAGTTAAGAAACAAACATATCTTTTTATCTATTGTGTATTTTTTGCAGGAAAATATCATGATAGATTATCCATAATTTAAACCTCTTCTGTTTTAAAATGTTTTTAATCTTGGAATAATTGACACCCATTTTATAAGAAACACCACAATAATGAACAACCCTCTGGCTAATTTTTGCATACATTCAAAATTGTTTCCTTAGAATAAGTTATTTTCTGCACTGGCACAATTTCTGGAGTACCATCCCATAATTACCAAACTACTCCATTTCCCAAATAATTTTTTTCTCTGAATATTGCCTATGTCCCTGTAAAACTGAAATATAATCGCTCCTTAGCACACAGCATTGTTTCCAGCCCTCTCAAGTAAGAGTTTACTATTGAAGATTTTGTCTTGTCCTCCCCTCTTAATGCCACCTCAGATCATTCCTTTCCACATCCCTGTGAACCACCTTATTCTTTTGAGGCTCACGAAGTTCTGCTCGCACGCCTTTCCTTCCTCATCTTTGTCCTCATGGACCCATGATAATGCCTTTTATTTACTAAAGGCTGACACTTGCTTCCCTATATCATTCTTTACTCCAGGTCCTACATTCACCCTAAGTAGCCTCAGTGCCCGTGCTGATTGACCTTGAAATCCTACTCATTCATTTCCTTGTCTCATCACTGTAACCTTCTCTGCAAATATTACTCTCATTCCACACCCTAGACTTTGTCATGACTCTCTGAATCATACTTCTGGACAACTATCACTATCCTAACCTTCCTTCTTACAGTCTTAGTTACTTCTAGTGTATAAAGCATCCACTTTTTAAAAATTATTATTCATTGGTTTTCCCAGTCTATGAATTCTTCCTACCCTTCAGCTTGCCACCTCAACCAAACACACACCACACACATACACACACTCCTCTTGGTTTCTCTTGTCATCCTTAAATTCATCAATGGAACAAATTTTTCAATGTCTTAAACACCACTAAATTCTCTTGCCACATATTTTCCTTCACCATTTATACCTGGATAAATTCTAGAGAGAATGTAACTCTGAACAATGGTTCACCTCTGCCAAGACAGAACACTGGGAACGCAACAAATGTGTATGAAATGCCTGTTCATCTGCACCCTCAGCTCTCATCATTACATTCCCTTATTCTATGCTCTCATTTTCCATAATTACTATTTTCAATTTCTCTAGCCTCCTCAAAATGCCAGTTCTCACCACTTGTCCTCTCATGTTTCTATTTCTAAGATATATTTTGATGATCAATTAGACGAGAATGCCTTCAGCTTCCTTTCCTCAAACCAACCTACCTATATCCATTCATACTCTCAAGACGATGCCTGCAGTTTATTAAAGTTCTCCAATCTATTAGATTGAAGCATATGAAGTTGCCAATATATTACCACTTTTGTCCTACACAAACGGCAATTTTATATGTGTGAACTTAATAGTTCAGAATTCATGATCCTTCAGCTGTGCTGTCAACTCAGTCCTCCTCCAAACTTCAGCGTCTCTACAAGCTCCCTGGTGGCTCAGATGGTAAAGACTTTGCCTGTAATTCAGGAGACCTGCGTCTGATCCCTGTGTCCAGAAGATCTCCTGGAGAAGAGAATGGCTACCCACACCAGTATTCTTGCCTGGAGAATTGCATGGACAGAAGGGCCCGGTGGGCTACAATCTATGTGATCCCAAAGAGTCGGACATGACTAAGCAACTAATATTCTCATTTTCACTTTTCAAGTATACTCAAAACTTACATATTCATAAGAAAAAAAATCTTCCATCAACCCCATAACTTCTCTCTCTTCCAATTTATAATTCAACTTATAAAAAATTGTTGATATTCATTGTTTCATTTACTTTCTTCCAGTTATTCCTCAAACCCTTGACATTTTGGTTTGCAACTTTGCTACTCTGTTCCTTCACCTGTTGCAGTCACCATGATCCACTATTATTTAATCCATTGGTTATTCTAAACTGTTATCATGTTTGATTTCCTAACCACATTGGACAACTTGGATCAATTTCTCCTTGAATATCTTTTATCCTTTGTTATCATATCACACTTATCTTCATTAGAGAGTGAAGAGGAACTAAAGAGCCTCTAGAAGAGGGTGAAAGAGGAGAGTGAAAAAGCTGACTTAAAACTCAACATTCAAAAAACTAAGACCATGGCATCTTGTCCCATCACTTCACAGCAAGGCGAAGGGGGAAAAGTGGAAACAATGACAGATTTTCTTTTCTTGAGCTCCAAAATCACTGCAGGTGGTGATTGCAGCCATGAAATTAAAAGATGCTTACTCTTGGAAGAAAAGTTCTGATGAACCTAGATAGCATATGAAAAGGCAGGAATATCACCTTATCAACAAAAATCCATATAGTCAAGAAACTATGGTTTTTCCAGTGGTCATGTATGGATGTGAGAGTTCAACCATAAAGAAGGCTGAGTGCCAAAGAATTGATGGCTTCAAATTGTGATGCTGGAGAAGACTCTTGAGAGTCCCTTGGACAAGGAGATCAACCCTGAATATTCACTGGAAGGACTGATGTCTGAAGCTGCAATACTTTGGCCCCCTGATGTTAAGGGCTGACTCATTGGAAAAGACCTTGATGCTGGGGAAGACCAAAGGCAAAAGGAGAATAGGGTGGCAGAGGATGAGATGGTTAGACAGCATCACCAACTCAATGGACATGAATCTGAGCAAACTCCAAGAGACAATGAAGGACAGGGAAGCCTGGTATGCTGCAGTCCATGTGGTCACAAAGAGTTGGACACAATTTAGTGACTGAACAGCAACAAAAGATTATGGAAGGTTAGAGGCCAATGTCAACATGAGAGTGACTGAAAAGATGGTAGGTTCTGTGGATTATAAATCTCAGTGGGATTGAAGTCAGGGTACTAAGGCAGTGAACTAGAAGGATATGTCATGACAATTGAAGAGTTTGATGGCTAAATTAAAATTTAGTTTATGGAGAAATCGAAGCTCTTGGTAATGACAAGATAAAGAGTTTGAGTATGCAGGTGGGCAGCTAAGGTAGAGAGAAGGACAAGGTCACTGGCACAAAAAGCCAGAATATAAAATAGGACATGATCACTATAACAAAATAGCAACAAAGCAGGATAGGAAGCATCAAGGTAGCTGTTAACTGAGTAGGATAGCTGTGAACAGATTAATAGATTTGGCCCTTATAGAAGGCTTTAGAGCAGTACAATACAAGGTTTTCAGAAATGGAAACACCAGGGATTTCCCTGGAGGCTCAGTGATTAAGACTTCAGCTTCCAATGCAGGGGCCGTGGGGTCAACCCCTGGTCAGGGAGCTAAGATTGCACATACCTCGGGGCAAAAAACAAAAACAAACAAACAAACAAAAAAAAAACCCAGAAGTAATATTGCAACAAATTCAATAAAAACTTTAAAATTGGTCATCAAAAATCTTTTTAAACTTGAAAAAGAAACAAACGGAAATGTCAGTCACTGGAGAAAAGGAGGTTAGAAACACAGAGGGAGAGGGGATATTTTAGGCAGAGGGGATGCTGTGAGTAGAACAGGGGTGTGTGGCTGTAAGAAAGAGAATAGCACATGTGAAGGGAAGTACTGTGCATTAAGAACCCAAAAGTGCTGAGAGAACAGCATCGAAACATCTGTATTATCAAGTGTGAAACAGATCGCCTGTCCAGGTTGGATGCATGAGACAAGTGCTCGGGGCTGGTGCACTGGGATGACACAGAGGAATGGGATGGGGAGGGAGGTGGGAGGGGGGGTTCAGGATGGGGAACACATGTAAATCCATGGCTGATTCATGTCAATATATGGCAAAAACCACTACAATATTGTAAAGTAATCAGCCTCCAACTAATAAAAATAATTGGGGGAGGAGGGGGAGAACCCAAAAGTGAGTTAGACACAGCAAATGAAAAACATTTTTTTTAGAAAAATGTAAAGCGTATCAACATCCCTCCCATATTACTGCCCACTGGGTTACTATAAACCCTCAGAATTAATAACACCTTGCCATGGACTTCAGGGACCCCATGATTTGGTCCTTGCTTGTCTATCTACCTGAACCTTTTCTACATTTCCCTGGACCCACTGTGATCCAACACACTATGTTCATTTCTCCCTGGAGCTCAACAAACTCACTCCTGTTCCAGCTCTAGGAACTTGTTACCACCTGGTTGCTCTTTGCCCAGTTCTTCTAGATGTTTCCTCACTATTTACGTCTTAGCTCAAAGGGCATCTCTTTAGTGATGATTCCTTAAACACCCTCTCCCCCCTTGCTTCCAGTCACTCGATATTCATCAGTGTGTTTTACTTTCATGAGTTGAATCTTACTCTTTGGCTTGTTTAAGTATTTCTTGAATGAATGAATGAATATTAATCTAAAGAGTACAGTCTACATTATGATAAACATCTGAGAGTTTTTATACAAGGGGATCACATTAGTAGAGCTGTATATTTAGAAGACAGTTCTCACTGTAACACTGTAGAATGTAAATATTTGATAGGAAATCATTTGGAGATAAAGAGATCTATTAATGGCCACTGTGCTTGTTCAGATAAGACACAATGAATGCCTAAGGTTGGATGGTATTAAGCAAATGGGAAAAAGACAAATAGGAAAGACAATTCAGCAGTGACTGATGAGGTAAAGGAGTTATTGACAGGAAGATGTCTGTGATTTCACGTTTCAGAGAATGGGTAATCTAGAAAACTGTGACTAATAGTTAATACATATATTTGCTTTCTTTATGTGATTAAAAGGTAAAGGGAAGTAAAAGGTGATGGGAATAAGAAATGAACAAACTCAAGTGGAAAAAGAGTGATATAATAAGAATGAGTCAGAAGAAACTAGAAGGTAGAAAAGATAAAAACCACTGTGCTGTGCTGAGTCACTCAGTTGTGTCTGACTCTCTGTGACCCCGTGGAGTGTAGGTCAGGCTCCTCTGTCTATGGCTCTGTCCATGTCTTCTCCAGACTACAACACTGGAGTGGATTGCCATGCTGTCCTCCAGGGGCTCTTCCCAACCCAGGGATAGAACCCAGGTCTCCAGCATTGAAGGTGGATTCTTTACCAATGAGCCCCCCAGGGAAACCGCAAAACCACTACAGCACAGCAAAGAAAATATGACCATATTCAACTCTTTGATATATATGCAAAGAAATGAAAACATGTGCATACAAACTTTGGGCATTAATGTTCATAGAACCATTATTTATAATAGCCAAAAGTAGAAACAATTCAAATGTCCATCAGCTGATGAATACATAAATAAATCATAGTATATCCATAAAGTGATGTCGCTCAGTCCTGTCCGACTCTTTGCAACCCCATGGACTGTAGCCTACCAGGCTCCTCTGTCCATGGAATTTTCCAGGGAAGAGTACTGGAGCAGGTTGACCATTTCCTTCTCCAGGGGATCTTCCCAACCCAGGGATCGAACCCGGGTCTCCCGCACTGTAGGCAGATGATTTACCGTCTGAGCCAGCAGGGAAGCCCAATATCCATAAAATGGAATACTATTTGACAATAAAAAGAAATGAAGTTTTACCTTTCATTATGGAAAACCATATGGAGGTGATACATGCTACCACATTGATGAATTTTGAAAATACTACATTAAGTGAAAGAAGATAGATAACAAAGACTTCATATGATTTTATTTATGTGAAATATCCATAATAAACAAATCCACAGAGACAGAAAGTAGATTAGTGGTTGTCTAGAGTGACAGGGTTAGGGGAAAACAGAGAATGACTATGAATGGGTATGGAGCTTCTGTTTGGGGTGATGAAATGTTTGAAAATTGACTGTGATGATAGTTGCACAACTTTTGTGAACACACTGAGACAAAGTTGAACTGTGTACTTTAAGTGAGTGAACTGTATCGTATGTGAATTACATCTCAATAAAGCTGTTAAAGAAATAAAGGAAGGAAAGAGATGACAAAAAAGAAGGCCGGAAGACACCAAAAAATTCTAGAAGCTCCAAAGGGTGTTTTCATTAAGTATAAAAGCTCCTGAGAGCTATTGTTCACTGAAGCTGCCAGGTACCTGCCTCTCACCATCCTCCAATTTGGCATTCAGGAGACCTCTCCAGCAGTATCAAACAGTTCCTTCAGTAATTCTTTATGACTCAAGAAAATCCTCAGTTAATTGTCTTCTCATGTTTTAAACTTTATTTTTTCAAATAAAACTATCTCCCAATGCTCAGATATAGTGACAGAACTCTTTCATTAGGAAGGATTTGTAGCTAACACATTAGGACATATTTCAATGTTCAGAGAAGCCTTGTGTCCTTGTGGAGGTCAAAATTTGTTGGTAAATATCAGTAGGAAGAGACATGATTAAAGATAAATGATGCTTAATTGAAAACATTAGTAGGAAATCAGGAAAATGTACCAAAAAAATTGAAGCCATAGTAGGTGGGAAGTACTCCACCAGCTGATCTTCTTCAACAGCCCAGGTCAATGGCATATGCCCTCTTTTTGGTTTTCATCAGGCTTTAATGACCTCAGGGTTCTAAAATTCCCTTCAAGGAACAGCTTCTCATAGAAATTCACTACGTAAATTTGCATTGATGAGCAGAGCTCTGAAGAGTAACACTCTCTGACTGTGTTTATTTCTTTTTGAACTCTTATCAACTAAAACACTAATTATTTTAATTACATTTTAATTATGACATCCATCAACTTTTTATTTATGAAACATTATATCTTTCTTATTTGTGTTATGTGGGGTTATATAAACAATACACACAGCTTGCCAAACATGAAGCATAAAAGAAAGCACAAATCACTTAATCTTTTACACAACCTTGAATAAGTCTGTCTACATCACAGATTTAATGAAAGTCTCATAATATCCGGTGGTACAATTGAAATGATGATCATCATCATTGTTCAGCCACTGTTATTATGAGTAATAACACCACTTCCTACTGATATTTGCATAACAACTTTCTTCCAGAGTTATTCCGTCTTCCTCAGGTGATGAATTAAAACCCCAGCTAGATGATTCATCTATATTGTTTTGCCTTGAATTTTCCCATACCCATTATTTTTGCTCAGTAATTCTTTCCTCATGGATGCTCACAATGTGAGCATCAAAATATGTTCACCACATAATGTCTACTTCTGAATCCTATGATTTCTCTTGAAGGCTCTGAAGTCCTTCCTCAACCCAGATAGAATGATTCTACCTTCTGGAACTCTCCACGGGGAAAATCAGGGCTTTGCTACGCTAGTCTCCCAAGCTGCTTCCTTATCTCTGTATATTTTGTGCCTAGTGTCGTCACTCAGATTCTGATGTCCTGGACACCAGTTCTCACCTTTTTCTTTCATGAACAGCACATCCACCATCTAGTACAAACTTTCCACCAGCTCACTCCACTCCATTTATGTAAAAACTCCTTGCTAACATTTTCAGTTGCTTTCGATAATAAAAATAAGAGAATAATCCAAACTGCTAAGTCCTCACCTTGTTTTAGATACAGTTCTAAGTGCCCTTTCATACATTAACTCATTTAATATTTTACATAAATCCCACAAGGTGGGTATTATTACTTTCATCTTACCATAAGGAAGCTGAGGCACAAAGAAGTTGAATGACTGTCCAAGGTCCTGCAGTGAAGAGTCAGGATGAAAACTCAGGTCGGCTGGCTGCAGAAACTACACTCTTAACTGCTCTGCTGGGCAACCTCTTTCAGAGACCAGAAGCCCTTCAAATCATGTGGTGGCTGCTGTGCAGCAAAATCACTTTATTCCTCATGTTTGAATTACTGGGCTTCCCACACGGTGCAAGTGATAAAGAACCCACCTGCCAATGCAGGAGACATAAGAGAGATAAGTGGGTTCGAACCCAGGATCAGGAAGATCCCCTGGAGAAAGGCATGGCAACCCACTCCAGTATTTTTGCCTAGACAATCCCATGGACAGAGGAGCCTGGAGACTTACAGTCTATGGGGTCACAAAGAGTAGGACACAACTGAAGTGACTTCTCATGCATGCACATTGATTCACTGACTGACAACATTTTGATTAAATAAAGCATTTGAAAAAGCTCCAGGGAAAATAACAGATGCTCAGAGAGCCACGTAAGGTGAAATAACCTGAAGATGTACCTTAGTAAATGTTGTACATTGAAAGGGAATGGTTGATAATGAAAAGAGAAGAATAAGTTCTTTCTATTCTGAGGTTTGGTTGAATACCTACCCATGAGATAGTCTGGATAATGTGTTTGTGAGTGTTAAGTCACAACTGACTCTTTGCAACCCTATGGACTATAGCCCACCAGGCTCCTCTGTCCATGGGATTTCCCAGGCAAGAACATTGGAGTGGGTTGCCATTTTCTCCTCCAGGGGATCTTCGTGACCCAGGGATCAAACCTGTCTCTCCTAAATTGGTAGGCAGATTCTTTACCACTAGTGTCACATGGGAAGCCAGTCTGGATGATAAGCCCCCTCAGAATTTAAACAAAAGTAGAGAGCGTCAAAGGATGAGATGGCTGGACGGCATCACCGATGTAATGAACACGAACTTGGGAAAACTCTGGGAGGTGGTGAGGGACAGGGAGGCCTAGCACACTGCAGTTCATGGGGTCGCAAGGAGTCGGACACGACTGGATGACTGAACAACAAGAGGAGGGATTAAAAGGATGACACTTTTCAAAAATATTTTGACTCTTTGTGAAAGGCTTTCTAAAGCCTGCTGAAAGGATAGCTTTTGTCACTGCTCATCTTCACTTTGATGTGAATGCCTCAAAGGTGAGGTCACTTAAATTTTTCTTTTGTTTGGATGTCAAAGGCTTTTTTTTTTTTCATTTATTTTTATTAGTTGGAGGCTAATTACTTTACAATATTGTAGTGGTTTTTGTCATACATTGACATGAATCAGCCATGGATTTACATGTATTCCCCATCCCGATCCCCCCTCCCACCTCCCTCTCTACCCGATCCCTCTGGTTGGATTTTCCTAACTACAGTGAACCTGTTTAGTCATCTTATTGTAACAGTCTGACCAAAATGAAATTCTTTGTATCTGAAGGGTTAGGGGGAAGGAGAAACCAAGAAGGGAAGAGGAGAAAGCTGCCCATTAGCAATTTTTAAGTACAAAATGTACAATTGTATCTTGATTCCAAGTAAGTGCTTAATCTGATTTTTCCTCCTGCCATGTTTGAAGTAATTCATCTCTAGCAAAACTCTCTACTAAAAATAGTTTTTCTGTTGCAAGTAGTTTAGGGTTAAATAAAATAACACAATATTTTATTTAGTAAACAAATATCTACCGAGAATCTATGAAGTATAATCTCTACCAATATTGAACAACCACTGAAATTAGTCATTGAAATTAGTCAATGTTTAAGATAAAATTGGGTTAGAACTAAAATAAATCAGGAATAAAGCATTGTTTTATTTCAAACAAAAACATATATTAATAAATATTTGAGAGCATGTCAGCATAGTTTCCTGGTAGCTCAGACAGTAAAGAATCTGCCTGCAATGAGGGAAACCCGGGTTCGATCCCTAGGTTGGGAAGATTCCCTGGAGAAGAGAATGGCAACCCACTCCAGTGTTCTTGCCTGGAGAATTCCATGGACAGGGGAGCCTGGTGGGTTATAGTCCATAGGGTCACAAAGAATCAGACACAACTGAGAAACTAACACTTCCACTTTCTGCATGGTTAAGGAAACAAACTCAAACCATTTTTCACTTATGACCCTTACATAAAATGTGAGGAAGTCACAGTGATTTTCTGGAGTTCAAACAGTCCAACAAGAAACCAGATCATTTTGATGATGAGAATTTTGTTGCAAAACAATCTCCCTCTTTATGAATGGTTTCCTATATCTAATACAAAGGGGGAAAGAATGAGAAGATGGATCTGGCATTTTCAAGTTTTAAAAAGTATCATTATTTTTCAGCTATTATTTCCTCCAAGGAGAAATCATTAGTTCTTCTCTGAAACTCTATTAGAAATGCTCTGCAAACCTGGTACAATGTGTTACACTGTGCTCCTCCTCTAAAATACTGTACGTTCCTGGAGGGGAATATTGAAGATTCTTTTCTATGTTCCCCTGCATTTCATAGATACGTAAATAAGTGTTAGTCACTCAGTCATGTCTGACTCTTTGCAACTCCATGGACTATAGCCCTCCAGGCTCCTCAGTCCATGGGATTTCCCAGGCAAGAATACAGGAGTGGGTAGCCATTTCCATACATAGTACTGCTCAATAAATATCCACCAAGCTAACTAATTGCTCTCTCCTCATTAACTTCACCTCCATTCTCATTTATGAACTCTACTTTCTCAAGTATGTTCTTGAGACATTCTTGTCCTTGTCTCATGTCACCTTAATTTACACTATCCCTTCTGCCTGTGATACATCCATTCTTGCCAATTCTTCCCTCTCAGCCTTCAAGAAGCAGTTCACAAGACAACTTCTCTAAGGCAAAACCATGTATCCACTCAGCTTCCATAGCAAACCAGGCATAATTCCATCATGACATTTATCATTTCTATTACGGTAGTTACTTAATATGTTTCTAGATCACACATTCTTTGAAAATGGGAACCTATATATTATTCAATTTTGAGTCTCAAGCAGAAAGTGGCACACAGAAGAAACTCAGCAAATCTCAACTGAGTTCATGATTACCCATGATCTTCTGTTAATAAACGTGATGAATACATTCACCAGCACTTGCCTGGGCCCAAGCAGGATCCCAGCTCTTTTACAGATACTTCAAATGTTTGCAGATGTAATACTCTTCCCACCAACCAAAGAGTAGAAGGCAAGAGTAACTTTAACATTGGATCCTTCCAGAAACACAGAAGAACTCAGATTTGGTGCTCCCTGAGATACTTAGAAGAGGTCAGGTCGATGGTCCTGAGTGGGGAAACTGCCTCTATCTTCTTGCCCAGATACAAAGATGCATTGTTGCTATTGTTTTTCAGTCACTAAGTCGTGTCCAACTCTTTACAACCCCATAGACTGCAGCCCACCAGCCTCCTCTGTCCTCCACTACCTCCCGGAGTTTGCACAAATTCATGATCTTGAGTCGGTGATGCTATCTAACCATCTTATTTTCTGCCACCCCCTCTTCCTGCCCTCAGACTTTCCCAGCATCAGGGTCTTTTCCAGTGAGTCAGCCCTTCACATCAGGTGGTCAAAATTTTGGAGCTTCAGCTTCAGCACCAGTCCTTCCAGTGAATATTCAGGATTGATTTCCTTTAGGATTGACTGGTTTGATCTCTTTGCAGTCCAAGTGACTCTCAGGAGACTTTTCCAGCACCACGGTTCAAAAGCATCAAGCATCCCTAATCCTTCCAGATCACTGATGTCAAAAGGCACACCTCAGTTAATATCTTTAATTTTTTAGCTGGGGCCTATTTTCCACCAGCTACTAACTCCAGGGAAGAAAATTCCTTATTCTTCTTTTCCATGTGTAATTTTTAACAGAACAAGAATTGGTACCTTTAACTTTCTAAAGGATATTTCTGTTCAGTCCTCCCATAGATTAAATCCTCCCAGACAATCCATGTTCATCACAACTCTGTCATTGTTCAGTTAGTCTTTAGACTCTGGGCCCTGACATTAGGAAGGAGACAGGCTTTGCCACATTTTCCCGCTTCCACAAAATTTTCTCAAATTTTCTCAGGGTCCAGAGTGTAAATCCATGGCTGATTCATGTCAATGTATGACAAAAACCACTACAATATTGTAAAGTAATTAGCCTCCAACTAATAAAAATAAATGAAAAAAAAAAAGTCAGTCATTTGCATTCTACTTTCATTCTTTCCATTATATTTTCAATACATTTCAATCATAATATTTTTCTTTAAATCGATTATTTATTCAAAGAAATCTGTCCTTATCCTGTGCAACATCACCTATAAAAGTCACAAGTTTAAAATCTTACCGTCTTATAAAATAGTTTATTATATAACACCAGTGGTTCTCACACCACATAGTTCCTTGGTCCAAAATGCCAAGCTATCACTATTTGTTTATCATATTAATGATACCATTTTGGTTTGCATATTGTTTTTTCCTTATAGTTCCATTCTGTTTTCTCTTCTTCAACCTGTCCTATTTCAGATGCTCTTCGTGTGCATTATAGATTGCTGCTGCTGCTGCTAAGTCGCTTCAGTCGTGTCCGACTCTGTGCGGACCCCTTTGACGGCAGCCCACCAGGCTCCCCCATCCCTGGGATTCTCCAGGCAAGAACACTGGAGTGGGCTGCCATTTCTTCTCCAATGCATGAAAGTGAAAAGTGAAAGTGAAGTCGCTCAGTCTGTCTGACTCTTCGAGACCCCATGGACCGCAGCCCACCAGGCTCCTCCGTCTATGGGATTTTCCAGGCAAGAGTACTGGAGTGGGGTGCCATTGCCTTCTCTGGCATTATAGATTACTTGTTTTATGAACAGGGATTATGGGTTTAAGAAGTGTGAAAGAGTCCCAAAACCCATGTCCTAGTGCCAATTCCTCCAATATCCAACTTGAGGATTTAGTAATCTCTCTGAGTCTGACTGTTTATGCTAGAACTAGAGGAGTGTCCCAGAAGCCCTCACTCTTTGAGGCTCATATGATTTGAGGCACATAAACCAAATATAAGGTACTAGTTCATTTACAAAAACAAAAATATTTCAGAACATTTAGTATAGTGATGGAGAAGGCAATGGTACCCCACTCCAGTACTCTTGCCTGGAAAATCCCATGGACCGAGGAGCCTGGTAGGCTGCAGTCCATGGGGTCGCTAAGAGTCCCACACGACTGAGCGACATCACTTTCACTTTTCACTTTCCTGCACTGGAGAAGGAAATGGCAACCCACTCCAGTGTTCTTGCCTGGAGAATCCCAGGGACGGGGGAGCCTGGTGGGCTGCCGTCTATGGGGTCACAGAGAGTCGGACACGACTGAAGTGACTTAGCAGCAGCAGCAGCAGCAGTATAGTGAACCAGAAACAAAGGTAATAGTAGTCAACTATAGTACAATTCTGACTTTTTAAAATAAAAGTGTGGAGTCAAATGCCAATGAGACTTTTTTTTTTTTCTTCTTTTTTTTCTTTTTTTTCTTTTTTCTTTTAAAAAAAATATGGAACGCTTCACGAATTTGCGTGTCATCCTTGCGCAGGGGCCATGCTAATCTTCTCTGTATCGTTCCAATTTTAGTATATGTGCTGCCGAAGCCAGCACCCAATGAGACTTTTAATGGCACTTTTTCTCATTTTTTATAGAAAAATACATTTAAATGTTACTAAGTGCTGTAAGGGCTAACTATGAAATCCAGAAAAAAAATATTCTATACCAAAGCTATGGGAAATTGAGATTCCAGTGTTTAAGTCCTATTTGTTTGTAACATACAACTCTTTCTCAAAAGGCCGTCTATCCTGGGTAGAAGAGCACATTCACGGAAGCCATGGGCGATCGCCCTTGTTACTACAGCTGTCGTCCTGGTTCTAGCAGCAATCATCGGTCTCCCTGTTTATTTTTTGGTATTCGGTAAGAATCTGATTGCATTATTTTGAAAATTCAAAGATCTAGACAATTGGTTTTAAAATCTTAACATTTTAGAAACCCTTTTCCAACATTTTAAGATGTAATTTTCATTGCAATAATAGTTTATATAGATGTATACATACTTTGTATAATTCAATATTTATTTGTATAAATGTGTCTACATTGGCAAATGTAAAAATTTATGTGTAAAAATTACTTCTAGCGTTTAAAATTTGACTTGGTTCATATAATATTTTCTCTCAAACAGTTCAGTGGAGTCATATGTTATTGTAAGGTTTAATAATATTTAATGTACTGAGAGCAAAATATTATTTTAGTAGCAATTCTAACTTTGAGGTCAGCTTTTTGAATATAATACATTCTCCTATTATTATTTAATTAACAGCTTAAATTGATAAATTACCACTAACAGGTGGTAATTGTGTCAGGATACAGCTGACAGCCTTGTGACCATGAGAATGTGTGATCTTAATAAAGGGTTAAAGGCCATGTTGGCTACAGCTGTTGTGTTTAATTCCCAACAACTTGTCAGTTACAGGAGTTTTCTGCATATCATCCCTTCTGATAGTTATACAACTCAAACGATCCATTTTTGCTTTCCCTTCCAGATCAGAAGGTTCATTATTACCAAACTTCCTTCCAGATCCCTAGTATTAAATACAATCCTGATTTTTCAGTGGACCATTCAAAAAATAGGACAGACCTGAAACAAAAAATCAGTCATGAGGTAAGCCTGAGCTTTCCTGCCATCATTCCTACCCTGACAATATTATTGTGAAGGAGTTTAAATTATAGTAAGAGGCAATTTGAGAACATACAAAATTGCAGTTATGTTTTGGTTGTCAGAAAAACAAAGAATGCCCAGTTAGATTTTAATTTCAGATTCTCATGAGTATATATTTCATGCTTATACTAAAAAATCATTGTTTATCTGAAATTAAAGCTTAACTATATTTTTATTTGCTAATCCTGGTGACTCTAACTAACTATCTCAGGAAGATTGGAACAGTACATTGGACAAAGGATAATTGTACCATATGCTGAACAACATAAGCCCGAGAGATAAATAGGTAGGTCAAATACACACAAAAAAATATATATTAGATTTATCTGGAGACATAACTTAGGTACAAACATTACCATATACAACATAGTAAGCACCTACTGTGTGCATGACCTGATACATTTCCCATTAGGCAACTTATACTGAACATTTTATTCCTGAAAATATACCACAGAAACACACAGACTAGCTCTTTAACTGAGCTAGTGAAAGACTTCAGTTTATACGCAGCTTCTACGGAGTATAGCATTGACCAAAGATGGCAGATCTTTGCCAGGTTTAGAAATGCTTCTTTAGATCTTTCCCAACCAAAAGCAGAAGCTGATGAAATGAGTCAAAGGATGCAACTGAGTGGGATTGGTGTGCCTTTCCAAAAATACATCCTAAGCAAATACTTAGGGGGAAAAAATTGGTGCAGAATATATAGTATTTTGTTATATGATTCTAGGTAAAGATTTGATGCCTTTTTCTTGATAAGTATATTAATTTTTAAAAAGTGTTCCCCAAAATATACATTTTCCTCCTCTCCCCCACTTACCACAGTTTCAAAACACAGCCTATAAATTTTCACCAAAGCCTAAAAAGCTTATTTTTAATCACACTCATGGGGATGATAATTATGTTTTAATGATAGTGGTTGTTAAGTTCATTCATAGCAAGTTTTCAATGAAATTCAGTCTCTGTACTGGCTGTTGAAATATGTGACTTCATTTGACTCTTTTTATCATTCATCTTTGACCAGGTGACAATTTATTCAAATACCAACATTCAGTTACAGAGATGACCTTTATGATAAGAGTATGCCCAAATGAGATTTCTGGGCATAGTTGTAAACAAACTTAAAAGTAAATGCTATTTGAATCACTGTACATTTTATACAAGCATTTTTGTAATATACTGAAATGTGAAAAATTCATATTTAACAAAGTTCTACACTTTTTTTTTCTTTTCTCAGATAGATGAGATATTTCAAAGATCCAGTTTAAATCATCATTACATCAAGTCTCATGTTTTCAATGTTAGGTAATTATAGCTAATTACTTTGATGAAAAGGCAACTTTGTATTATTTAGTTTTTCTTCAATTATTTGCTTTCTGGATATGATGTAAAAAATTAAGATATACTGAGAGTAAAAATAGTTTAATATTATTACATTTAATTGTTATTTCTCCTTTACAGAGTATATTTAGGGAGAGAGTGCTGTAACTTGGGTAGTGATAAAATATATTCTACTGGTTGTCCTTTTAAAGATTTTTGTATTTCAATTAAAGATTCTTACAATCATTATAAACTCCTCTCAATTTTACTTACATTTTAAACAATAAACAAATATAATGGATTTTTTAAAGTCAAGAATAAAATACAAGGTTGATGAATTTAACAAGTGCTTTTATTTGTCCAGAAAAAAAAGATTTTGCCATTTTCAGATACTCTCCCCTCTCTAAATATGATCAAGTTTTACAAACTAGGAGTAATTCAGGTATTAACACCTATATGATGCAGAAAGGAAAAACATCCATGACAATGAAGTGTATAAAATATTTATGTTGTATTTTCTTGAAGATATAACTATATTTATGTAATAAGTTATAAAATAGTAACTACTATGCTACTTCCTCACTCATTTATTCTGATATTTTTGTTTTTCAGGCCAAGTAATAATGGTTTGAAAGTAAACATATTGCTCAAATTTCAGTTTACCTCTAACAATGCAGACACAATAAAAAGAGAAGCTGATAGCATTTTGCATCAGAAGTTGAAATTAAATGAAAGCTTCTTGAAGATAGATACTTCACTGCCCTATCTTAAAGGCAAGAAATACCATTTTTCTTTCTTTGTTACAGTTTATCATTTTAACAGTCTTTCCTTCTACAGAGAAATCTTTTTTTAACCATAAAATTAAATGACTTTTATTTGTAAGTCTCTTAATTACTTGATAATAAACAAATCTCCACACAACACTTCCTTTGGTTAGTATGGACACAATTGTAAAACAAGGATAATATGATAATCCAAATATAGTAGTATTTCTTACACTTTAAAAAAGATTTTAGTGGAATTGTTTGAACTAATTAGGCATTGTTGTTGTTGTTCAGTTGCTAAGTCTTGTCCAACTCCCTGTGACCCCATGAACTGCAGCATGCCAGTCTTCCCTGTCCTTCACTATCTTCCAGAGTTTATTCAAATCCGTATCCATTGAGCCTGTGATGCCATCCACCCATCTAATATTCTGCTGCCTGCTTGTCCTCCTGCCCTTAATCTTTCCCAGCATCAAGGTCTTTTCCAATGAGCTGGCTCTTCACATCAGGTGGCCAAAATATTGGAGTTTCAGCTTTAGCACCCGTCCTTCCAGTGAATATTCAGGATTGATTTCCCTTAGGATTGACTGGTTTGACCTCCTTGCTGCCCAAGGGATCTCAAGAGTCTTCCCCAGCACCACAATTCAAAAGGATCGATTCTTTGGCGCTCAGCCTTCTTTATGTTCCAACTCTCATATCTGTACGTGACTACTGGAAAACCATAGCTTTGACTCTATGGACCTTTGTTGGCAAAGTGATGTCTCTCCTTTTTAATATGCTGTCTAGGTTTGTCAAGTTACTATTAAGACATTCCTCATTCCCATGGGAAGTTCTCCTAAGATTCATAATTTATCCTGAGACACTTCTGTCCTTATCAGGGTGCTTGAAAATTAATCCATATATTATTTTTAAAAATTTACTTCTCTGCAAAAGAGTGGTAAGTCTTTTGGTAAGACACACAGGAAATGTGTCTTCTGTAGACATAATCACCTTCCCAAGATTAACACAAAACTCAGCACAGGACAGGAACAGGGTATTTGCAAAACACTGTGTCTTTAACTCTGTAAACTAATTCAGAGTCTCAAAAGTGAGCATGAAACAAAAGTAGTGTTTTAACATTAACAGATACCATGGAACACTGAGGAACCTGGAATCCTTCCTTTTCTCACTTAAGAGCTTTACAACTATGCTTTAGAAAGTAAGAGGTTGTATATATAAACTTTAAAAAGCAAAAGTTGTGTTTTATAGGGTAAAAGAACTCATTTAAATACATATAATATAAAGAGAAAATGCATGGAATACATACTAAGAAGGACTGCAGGTGGTAGTGAAAAGAAACCAAGACTTAGAAACCAGAAGACCTATGTCCTAGCAGTAACAGTTGTAGCCTTCGATTAATTGTTGGACCTCCGTGTCTCAATTCCTGTTTCGCAAAATGAAAACAGTAAGTGAAACTTATTCTTTAGGAAAATGTAAAAATTTTGAAAAGTACAAGAACAAGCAAATTAATGTAATGTATTATTAAGTGGACTTTCTCTGATACCTTTAACAATGTTGAACCTGAGAAGTTGGAGAATTGATTAACGTGTCTTTTAAAAAAAAAGAGAGAGCTTGGAAACTAAACACACAAATGGCTCCAAAACACAAATATTGAAAGAGTTATCTGAGAATATCTTGAGTCCAGCAGAAATCTGCTAAGCTTAGTTTTTTAAAGGTAATTTTTACAGGATTATGATAAAGCTCAAGGAGAAGCTTTGAGTTTAGCTTCCAGCTAAGTTTTGTTTTGGGTAATGAATATTTAGCTAGAATAGGAAAGGAGTGACAACAAATCGAAAATTTTAAAAAGCTGATTAACTCTCTAAATATCATGTAATTCAGAAAAAAGAATGCTTTTTAAAAATCAATTTTAATTGGAGGATAATTGCTTTACAATGCTGTGTTTATTTCTGCCATTTAACAACATGAGTCAGCCATAAATATACACATGTTCCCTCTCTCCTGAACCTCCCCCCCACCCCTCACCCTATCCCATCCCTCTAGGTTGTCACAGAGCACCAGGCTGAGCTCCTCGTGTTACAAAACAACTTCCCACTAGCTATCTGTTTTACATATGATAATGTATATGTTTCCATGCTACTCTTTCAATCTGTCCCACCCTCTACTTCCCTTACTGTGTCTACAAGTCTGTTCTCTATGTCTGAGTCTCTCTTCCTGCCTTGCAAATAGGTTCATCAGAATCACTTTTCTAGATTCCATATATATGCATTAATATATGATATTTGCCTTTCTCTTTCTGACTTACTTCACTCTGTATAACAGGCTCTATGTTCATCCACATCAGTTCTACTGATTCAAATTCATTCCTTCATTCCTGGCTGAGTAATACTCCCTTGTATATGTGCATCACAACTTCCTTATCCATCCGTCTGTTGATGGACATCGAGGCTGTGTCCATACCCTGGCTATTGTAAATAGTGCAGCAGTGAGCATCAGGGATGCATGCATGCGTGCATGTGTGCTAAGTTGCTTCAGCAGTGACGGACTCTTCGTGACCCTACGGACTGTATCTCACCAGCCTCCTCTGTCCACTGGATTCTCCAGGCAGGAATACTGGAGTGGGTTGTCCTTCCCTTCTCCAGGGGATCTTCCTGACCCAGGGATTGAACCTGCAGCTCCTGCATTGCAGGCAGATTCTTTACCAGAGACACTGGGGAAGCCCCAAATATTGGGGGTACATAAGTCTTTTAAAATTTTAGTTTTCTCAAGGTATATGCCCAGCACTGGAATTGCTGGGTCATATGGTAGTTTTATTCCTAGTTTTTTGTTTTTTGTTTTTTTAAGGAATGTCCATACTGTTCTCCATAGTGGCTATATTAATTTATATTACCACCAACAGTGCAAGAGTTTCCTTTTTCCCACATGCTCTACAGCATTAATTGTTTATAGATTTCTTTGGTGATGGTCATTCTGACTGGTGGGAGATGATACCTCATTGTAGTTTTGATTTCCATTTCTCTAATAATAAGTAATGTTGAAAATCTTTTCATGTGTTTATTGGCCATCTGTATGTCTTCTTTGGAGAAATGTCTTTTTAGGGCTTCAGCCCATTATTTGCTGGGCTGTTTAAAAACACCCTTTTTTTATTTGTTAGTTACTTCATGTTTCTCTGTAATATCTTACTATTTTTCCCTTACCTTTTTTTTTTTTGCTGTATACTCTTCAAACATCAAAGTTTTTATATTATTTTCTATAGAAAAAAAGAGAAAGATAATTCAGACTTTCTATCAGCATGTTTGATAGGCTTTTAAAATATTATTTTGAAATAATTATAGATTTACATGAAGTTGCAAAGAAATTTATAGAGAAATCTCATGCACTTGTACCCTTCCCCCAGCCTTCCTTGATGCAGTACATTAAAACCAAGAAATTCAAATGGATACAATCCACAGAATTTATTCAGATTCCACAATAATATATGAACTAATTTGTGTGTGGATTTGTATGTATAGCTCTAGGCAATTTTATCACATATTGTATAACTACCACCAGAATCAATATATTCAACTGTACAATGTCAAGGCTCTCTAGTGTTACTTCTTTAAAGCAACACCTATTTCTTCTATCTATACCTAGCCCAACTACCACTAATCCATTTTTCATCTCTGTAATTACATTATTTTATAGATTTCACATAAATAGAATTATATACTTGGTATCCTTTTGAGATTGACCACTTTCGTTCAACATATTTTGCTTGAGGTTAATCCATCTTATTGTATCAATAGTTTGTTCCTTGTTATTGCTAGGCAGTTTTCATAGCATTCCAGTTTGTTTAACCACTCATCTGCTGAAGAGCATTTGGGTAGTTTCAAGTTTTTGCCTACTACAATGAAGCTGCTATAAACATTCATGTCCAAGTTTCTTCATGAATATGTCTTCATTCTTTGAGATAAATGTCTAAGAGTACAACTGCAGTTGATAAAAACATTTTTAGTTTTGAAAGGAACTACCAAACTATTTCTGAGAGTGGCTGTACCATTTTGCATTTCCTATTATATGAGTTACCCAGTTTCTCTGCATCTTTGCCAAAATTTGGTGTTATCACTATTTTTCATTTTAGCCTTCCTGATAGGTGTGTAGTGATATCTACCTACACCCTCTTCTGTTTAACTTATATTTTAATAAATTGATGTGGGATTAATTAATTAGATGTAGTCATCCTTCATGGCAAACAATATCCTTCCCCATGCCAATGATTTTATAATTATGAACAGGATTTTCCCAGAGGCCACATATAGTCAGAAGAAGAGTTTAATCTATGTCTGGGCCTCTACTTATTGTAGAATTTTATTTAAATTAAGAATTTATTGACTCTTCAATTCCTCCAAAATAGAAACATTCATGTCATGTAGAAAGAGTGTTTAAAGTGTTCCACTGTTGACCAATCACCTTGTTTTTTCCCACAGATATGAATAATGTACAAGCAGAGCACATCCTGAACAGTTGTAAGTTCAACATTATTATTGAGATGTATATAAATCAGATGCTTACATGTGCACTCAGTCATGTCTGACTCTATGACCCCATGGACTGTAGCACCAGTTTCCTCTGTCCATGGGATTTTCCAGGCAACAATATTGAAGTGGATTGCCATTTCCTCCTCCAGAGTATCTTCCCTACCCAGGGTTCTAACCCGCATCTGCTGCATTGGCAGGCAGATTCTTTACCACTGAGCCACCTGGGAAGCCCATATAAATTAAATAATAGAACCCAAAACACTTTTGGAATATCACTATTCCCATATAAACTTTTTCCCAGAAGTATATAACAACTTTTAATGGATACATAATTTAACTCTCCCCAAGGGGAAAAATTACTATTAATAACATACTTGCTCTACCACAAAGAAAGTTTTGCTGATGACTTTTCTTTTTTACAATCCCTTTTCATTTTATCTTATTTGAGTTTATTTGGCTCATTTTGTTAAAGCAGAAGATTTTGCTTAGAATTTAATGACATCCACTAACTTTAATATGTGAACTTTGACATTTATACTGTTGTAGTGTAATGATTTTTTGTAACAGAGAAGTATTTTAGAAGAGTAAAAATGGTATTCTTCTGCTTTAAATGCTGTAAATTTCACACTCAAAATTGTCAAAAATCACTCAGGTAAACTTCTTTTTTTTTTTTAAACTTCTGCCTATAAAAATGTGATTCAGAAAATATGAAAAAAAAATTTAAAGTGAAATTGCTGTAAGAGGTATCAAATATTTTTTTAAGTTAATCCTTTTTTCAGTGTGAATAATTATTATTCTGTCATGCAGTTTTGATTAATTTTTAAGGTGAGGCAAGGTTATATTTCCATCTTAATGTGCCAAGCATACTCACACACATTTATAACTCTGGAAATAACCGTCTAATTCCCTCTGACAGGTTGCGGTTTAGGGAGGGAGTTCCCATCCATGGAAAGAATTGCCGATGGTAGTGTTGCAAAGAAAGCTGATTGGCCTTGGCAAGCCAGCCTGCAGGTTGACGGCATCCATTTCTGTGGAGCCACGTTGATTAGTGAGGTGTGGCTCCTGACTGCTGCTCATTGCTTTGAATCGTAAGTCCTCACCTGTGCCAGCCTCTCCATATATAACAGAGATCACCAATTTCATCTCCTCACCTTCACACCCTGTAATTGTTATCCCGTTTTCACTGGTCATCTTAGACCCTAAAATGGTATACATAATTGTCCAGCAGACTTAAAAGAAGTAACAATTACTGAAGAATAGGGAAAAATTAGAATATTTTCAATTCCAACTGAATATAGATTCTCCAACAACCTCAACTTTAAAAACAAGTTAACATCACCAAAAGTTAAACACATACACACACACCAGTTTTCCTGAAATATACTGTGCATTTCTTAAAATAAAACTCAGATAATAGTATCCCAACCCTCAAACTTATATCTGATTTTCCCACATGAATATCTGGTGCTGTGCTTTTATTACTTGTATGCTTTTTGGTGACTTAACATGTGAAACACTTGAGAATACTAAAGAGATACAATAAACCTATTGAAATTCATATAAAATGGGAAAATATTCTGGATAAAAATGTTTACTGAAAAGGAAGGATGTGAAAACAATATAAAAGTGGCTCCACCTCTCTTTCCCTCTCTCTTTTCTCTCTCCATAGATATACATACATTTATATGTATAGATATGAGTACTTATGTGTGTGTACATGTGGGTACATATGTCTAATTTTTACTTACTTGTATACTCATCAAGTAATCTGAATTACTTTTACAACCAAAACTGGCGATAATAAGTTTCCTTTAAAAAAAATACAAACTTTCCCTCAAGGAGAGTAATTTTAAGCTGTTTTAGAATGGGGAAGGTTTATCAACAAAATGAAAAAAGGAGTCCCAGGGAGAAGCCACAAATAAAGAAAGTGGGAGGATCCCAAGCAACTACCACTTTAAACAATTTGCCCTTCCCCACCATTATGTCCATGCTCATTCAGAGTCCTGGGCAACTTCTGATCAGAAATGATCTAAACCAACCATAATCCTTTTAATCTGTGATCAGCTACAAAAACCCCAAACGCTGGACGGCTAGCTTTGGAACAACTCTAAGCCCCCCACTAATGAGACAAGAGGTGCAGTCGGTTGTCATTCATGAAGACTATGCGTCCCATAAGCATGATGATGACATCGCTGTGGTGAAGCTCTCCACCCCTGTCGTATTTTCGGATGAGGTGCACAGAGTCTGTCTCCCGGATGCTACTTTTGAAGCCTTGCCTAAGAGCAAAGTGTTTGTCACTGGATGGGGAGCTCTAAAAGCAAATGGTGAGTATCTCAGTAAAAATGTACAAGTGAAAAAAGAAAACTCATCCTCCACTGGAATGCGTGCGTGCATGCTAAGTCGCTTCAGTCATGTCCAACTCTTTGTGACCCTCTGTACCCTAGCCTGCCAGGCTCCTCTGTCCATGGGATTCTCCAGGCAAGAATACTGAAGTGGGTTGCCATTCCCTCCTCCAGAGGATCTTCTCCCCCATTGGAAGAGATATAAGATACAAAATCAAAATATAGAAAGTAGATGTAATCAAGATGTCACATGAAAAATATGGCAGAAACAAGATATAAACCCTCGGTGATGGACAGGGAAGCCTGGCATGCTGCAGTCCATGGGGTCGCAAAGAGTCGGACATGACTGAGTGACTAAACTAATGGTAAGTTATGAAAACTACTATTAAACAGTACCTGTATGTATTATCTTCTTTATGGGGTATTTTGGAATCTATGTAGCTATAGCTTTCCTTTCAAAAAAAATGGCAACCTACTCCAATATTCTTGCCTGAGAAACCCCATGGACAGAGGAGCCTAGCAGGCTACAGTCCCTGGGGTCTCAGAAGAGTCAGACACAACTTAGTGACTAAACAACAACTTTCCATATAATGTTTTTTTTGTTGTTGTTGCCTTTTGTACACAGAGACTGTTATGGTTGATGATTCTTAAAGTATGTAATTTGTGAGCAGTAATAATGACAAGCTTTCTGTAATGTACAGAAATACAGTTAAACAGAAATACCTTAAGCAAGCAATTTGAATGGTGTTCTTGATGCTAAACATTAAAGGAGCCCTTTGTATCCATGTATCTATGAAAGAGTTTCCGAGCCTGAGACTTTATAAATTTTGACAGACATTTTACTACACTTAATAATATACAATAAGCTTCAAAGATAGAACTTTAGAGCCTGATTTGAGTTTCCAGTTCTCATGTCTCTTGGTTGGATTTATTATATATAATTTAGTCTGCTCTTGAATTTCTGACTCTTATGGGCTTCTCTGGGGGCTCAGTGGTAAAGAATTTGCCTGCCAATGCAGGAGATACAAGTTCCACCCCTGGGTTGAGAATATCACCTGGAGAAGGAAATGGCAACCTATTCCTGTATTCTTGCCTAGAGCATCTAATGGACAGAGAAACCTGGTGGGCTCTAGTACATGGGGTTGCAAAAGACTCAGACAAGAGTAAAATACAAGCAACAATATAGACTCTTATAATGGCATTACAGTCTTGTTTGTGTCCTTGCTCAAAGTATAGCTTTTATCTGAGTCTTTATCAGGTAGCAGTTAGTATTTTCCAACAATAAGATTTTTAAATTAACATATACATTTATATATATTTAGACATAATGCTATTGCACACTTATTATAGTATAGTGTAAACATACTTTCCATATGTACTGGAAAATAAAAAACTTTGTATAACTGGCTGCATTGAGATATTAGCTTCAGTGTGGTGGTCTGGAACCAAACTTGCAATATCTCTGAGATGTGCTTTGTCAAGTGATGAGGCAGATTGTCAGATAAGGTAAGGTAAACTGTCACAGATTATCCCAGGTGGTGAGGAATCCCCTGGGTTTAAATCTAACGTTATCCTTCATGTAACTATGTGATCACGGCTAAGACTCAAAACCAGGTGAGCTTTGGTTTCCTCATCTGAAAAAAAGAATACTCACATCTATCTTTGATGACGGTTCAGTTCAGTCGCTCAGTCGTGTCCGACTCTTTGTGACCCCATGAATCGCAGCACCCCAGGCCTCCCTGTCCATCACCAACTCCCGGAGTTTACTCAAACTCATGCCCATTGAGTCGGTGATGCCATCCAGCCATCTCATCCTCTGTCGCTCTTCTCCTGCCCCCAATCCCTCCCAGCATCAGGGTCTTTTCCAATGAGTGACGACGGTAGCTAGGATTAAATAAGACAGTAGGAGTCAATGTACCAAGCATGGTACCTAGCACATAGGAGATACCCTAGAAATAAAACTTGAATCTGAACACTGGTCATCGAGTCCAGAGTGATATTATCTCTAGAAAAATGTTTTCTCACTGGTTCATCATTTGCAAGAAACAACAATTAACTATCATAAGCAATAATATGGAAATTTTTCATCTATTTATTTTTTTCTCTTTAGGTCCCTTTCCCAATACTCTGAGAGAAGTTGAAGTAGAGATCATAAGTAATGATATATGTAATCAAGTTCATGTATATGGTGGAGCTGTATCATCAGGAATGATATGTGCTGGATTCTTGAAAGGAAAACTAGATGCCTGTGAAGTAAGAATACATTCAAATCTACAAAATGAATCTGTTACTAGAGATAACTTGACTGAACAATGTGACTCTATGAAATTAAATTTGTGGAGGAGAGAAAATAGCAGAGTATACAGGGTTACATTTAAAACAGATAACCAACAAGGACCCACCATATAGCACAGGGGACTGCTCAATATTCTGTAATAATCTAAACAGGAAAAGAATTTGAAAAAGCATAGATACATGTATATGCATAACTGAATAACTTTCTTGTACATCTGAAATTAACACAACATTGTCGATCAACTATACTCCTATATAAAATTGAAATAAGAAAAATTTGAATAAAATTTTAAAAAACAGGCATGACTAGAAATTTTTTTGAAAAGTTACAGGGAAAAGAAGAGCCATAGGAAATAGTCCTCGTTTACTATTGTCTGGTGCGGTGCTTATTCACTCAGGCATGTCCAGCTCTTTGCACCCCCATGGACTGTAACCCGCCAGACTCCTCCATCTGTGGGGACTCTCAAGGCCAGACAACTGGAGTGGATTGCTGTGCCCTCCTCCAGTGGATCTTCCCAATGCAGGCATTGAACCCAGGTGTCCCGCATTGCAGGTGGATTCTCTACCATTTGAGACACCAGGGAAGCCCAGAGCCATGTGTAAAGAATAATCACCAGCTGCAAACTGGTGGGCTCTGATTAAAGAAAAGGACTTCTTGTAGACAATAGAAACCAAACCAGAGACATACAATCACTGCTTCAAGCCACAGTCAGACTCTGTAGTTAGGTATCTAATCCCTCTAATTGCAAGGCACTGTGGCCTGGGACCTGCAGATGTCTCCATGGCCAGTAGAGCATCATCACACCAGTGCTTGAACCTCTGAACTTAAACAGTGTACATCACATAGAATTATACTACTTAGGAGAGAAAATATCTATACATTCATTTCAAAGTGTTACCTCACAAATCACGTACTAGTTAAATAAATTGCATTTCCCTCAACCTTACAGAGCATTAATTTTAATCACTAAGCATTTAAAGATAATACATTGTAAAGTATGGCTATTTCAAGGACTGAAAATAAATAATTAAACCTTCTACCTGTACCATTTGAAACTGAATCCAACGGTTTAGCAATTCTATGTTTGAAATAGACTCAGCTCCACAAAAAAAAAAAAAAAAAGGAATCTGTTGAATAGAGACTTGTATATGAGTTTATTCCATAAGAGAGCAGATGTTCTCATTCTGTTGGTCCATGTTCCCTTGCTTCCTTCACCTCTAGTATACTAAGAACCTAAATTAGGATTTAGGACTTTGGGAAAGAAGCTCAGGACAATTGCTTTTGGTAGACCAGAGCTCTTACTCTCTGTCCACTGGGCAAGAGAGTGTACTAAGAAGTATGTGATGGGAAGAGAGTTTAAAGGCACAAGACTCTAAGAACCCTGCCTACTTCAAACAGAACCATCTCTCTTATTTAACATCTGGAAGGGGTTTCCATATAATATTTCTTTTAAATGAATAGACTCATTGCTAAAAGATAAAATTAAAAATCATTTGTGAAAGGCTTAACTATATCAGGGAAGTCTTCTTGATTCCTACACTCAAACCAGTTCACTTGGGAGCAAAACCCTGTGTGTAATCAATCATGCACATTCATTTGGAATATCCTTGGCCTATCTTTCTCCTCTCAAACCTATTGCTACACAGTGATACAGTGCCTCAGACACCTTCCTATCAACTGGTGGAACAAGGTGGGGACTCCAGATTCAAAGCATGAGATTATTCCCACCTAACAGATTTAGGAGAGGCTTCATGGCAGAAGTGACACTTGAGGTCACATTTATGTAAGAAATGGATGCTGAGACCTAGGTTCAATTTGTGCTGTCTGCTGAGACCAAGCAAAACTAAAAACTACACAAGGATAAAACTGAAACCTTAACTTTAGCCACACTACCTTCCAGAAAGAGATATTAATAGAGGTAAACAGAGATAATCAGATAACAGATAATAAGAATCTCAACTATTAAATTACTGGTGAGTAAAAACAGAATTTGTTTTTCATATTTCAACTTAAAATATTAATTTATTAGACATCCAGATGCTGATTAACTTGTATTTCTGACACCCCTTTATTTATCACATTGATCTTTTTTTTCCTTCCCACTTGCCAGGGTGATTCTGGGGGACCTCTGGTTATAGCACGTGATGGAAACATCTGGTATCTTATTGGAATAGTAAGCTGGGGAATGGACTGTGGAAAAGAAAACAAGCCTGGAGTCTATACCAAAGTGACTCATTATCGGGACTGGATTAAGTCTAAAACTGGCATCTAATGTAATAACCACCTCTACATCCAAAATGTAAATCCCATGTGTGGCCTCTGGCAAATAATGTTTAGTATGTGCTGCTATGTATATTGTCATCAAATTCAAGATGCAAATAAGCCTGATCTGACAACTCTCCTCTAACATGTGAGGAAAGAAAGCATTCTTTCACGTCACCTGATGTGTCTCACTGACCACAAGCATATACCATAGTGTCAACTCCAGTAAGATCTGCCATTGCTGCTAAGTGTCTCTGATTGCCTCCTGGCTCATCTTTTGGTTTCTACTACACACTTTCCATTTTAGAAAAATCCAGCAGTTTAATCAGATGAGTACCAGCTGGCTAAGTATTCGTTATTTTTTTTCCTGACACAGCATACTGCCCTTCCCTGACTTCATAGTTTTTAGCCTCCTCCTCAAATAATCCTCACCAAGAATCTGTAGATTCACTACACCAGACAAATCCAGGTGATTCATTTTGGCTGACACTAATGCAAATGATGGAGAGGCATTAGACATGAAACCAGGACTCAAGAGATGGCACTGCAAGAGTCCTTTCCCCTTTGCCCTCAGATGTTCATTTAACCTCTTTCTGAAACTTGGAAAATCTTGACATTTAAGTTTACACCCAACAGTGCAGATTTTAAACTCTTTAAACAACTACACTAATGTTCAGTTTAGAACAGTGAATAAATCCTTGGATCAGATAGTAGGAGAACTGGAAATATTGCCTAGGACAGGATTTTGTTTCAAATTATGTAAAAATGACTTTTGATATTCAGAAAATAAAAGCAGTTCCTTGGCCTTTTCATCAGGTGGGGAATGAGAAGAGGCAAGGACTTAGTGAGAGAAGTTACTTTCCAGCTCTAAAAAATGGAAAATGTTCCGCTTCTGGTCTAACTGTACTTTTCACTTCTGTTTAATTACTTACTAATGCAGTTCATTTCTTAAACCATTTTATTTTCAACTTCAGAATATTTAAGGGACTCACAGAATGAGATGCCAGTATAAATTATATATTCATAAATATATGAGAAGTCAACAGAAAATTAGAAATTCATTCAGTTTGTTATGAGTTTGGGAAAGACTTTATTGTATAATATTTAAATTTACTGTTACAAATGGTGGTCATTCTTTGAAGAATTGTATTTATAAAGAATATTCAAATAAGAAAGCATCTTTGGATGGTTTAATAATGATACAGTCATTTTATGTATATTTAAATGCATATTTTGTGCCACTGTACATGACTAGTATTGAGCAAAACTCAACACTTTTCTTGTGCATCTGAGTTTTATTTGGCTCCTCCTGTTACAATTAATTTAGTTAATGAAATAACTGTCATGTGAAGACTTTTTGAGTTTTATATCAAGTAAGAGTCTTTCTTCTCCCACATAATATTATATTGTAAATTAAAATATATTTATAATGATAAATTCAGACTCATTATCTTTGAATCATCACTACTTGGCAGGGCTTCTCAACCTTGGTACTATTGACATGTCAGGTAATTCTTTCTTGGGGCGGAGGCGGGGGGAGGTTTGAGGGGCGGCAGAATCTTCTACAGTGTAGAATGATTAGCAGCTTTCTTTCCCTCTGTACCCTAGGTGCCAGTGGTAACTCTACCAAGTTGTAACAAATAAAAATGTACCCAGACATTGTCAAATGTCCCCCAAGGGGTAAAATCACCCCTAGGTGAGAACCACTGCCATGGAATCAATAGAGAAAAAGAGTCATCATTAAAAATCTTGCACCCACAATTGCCTTACATGAATTTAAAGATATCTTTTTTTTCATCCTTTATTTAATGTTGATACACTGAGAATGCCAAAATGCCATTTACCATGATGGTATTTAAACACTCATATCTAAACAATCCAAGCCAAATTAAGATCATTTGGGAATTGAAACTAGTTGGATAAAGGAGGCAGTTTAAAGACTGAGTTGCTACAAGCAAATAATTCATCTCTAGTTGGGCAGATGGGTGAGTGGATGGATGAATGGATAGATATAGACGTAAATAGATCTATATATCTAGAGATATAGAGAGATTATATAGATATTGATATAAATATGTATCTAGAGACATAAATGTCAAATAACTAAATCCTAAACAATTTTTATCGATTAAGTATCCTTGGAATGTATAAACAGATACCATTTGAAAGAATATTACATAATGAGTTGAGGCAGAATGTCTCAGACCATCATTCACTAACACTGTAGAGTGAAGAATAGAGAATCATGTAGCATTACTATGCACTAAAATCTGGATTGTCTAAGCCAGTTGAGGCTAATTAGATATAAATTAATTTAAATTAATACAATTAAAATTTATTTCTTCGGTCATACAAATCACATTGTTTTAAACAATTAAGGTCATTTCCTTTTTTCTAAACAAAGCATTAAACAAGAACCATATTTCAAATCCCCTTTCTGCTGGAACCAGAAAGATGTAGATACAAATATGTTTTAAGGCTTTACCCTGAACCCTTTTACACTCATGTATTTAACTTCATAAGAATCAGAGTATAAAACACATATGCAATCTAAATATTCTTAAGCCCCAGGTGAACTGCATGAATGTTAGTATCCATCAGCTACATAAACAAATCACAATTTAAACATAAAATCATTACCTGTGACTGGCGGCTACCATTTTGGATAGCACAGATATACATCATTTTCATCACAGAAAGTTCTATCGGACATCACTGACCTAGAGTATTTGATGCAACTACTTACATAATCACTTATTCATCTAACAAATATTTCTTAAATCTCTATGCATTAGACATTGGGTATTCTAGACAATGGGTACACCATTGTATATAAACCTGAATCCTATGCTCAAGACTACATAAAGAACCAAAAGTATTTTTTAAAACTGCTGTTGAAAGTAGCAGACCCTTTGGAGAGTATGGTTAGGCAGGCAAAGCATGACCGCTTTTGGACTCTCCTTCCTCTGGGGTTGCTGGTCCACTAGTGGAGAGGGGATCTGTATGATCTACAGCAGGTCCACAGGGACCCACAGGTAGAAATGGGGCTTTCCTATTTCCCTTAGATAAAGATCCTAGAACTTCCTCAACTAGTAGTATATTAAAGAATCAAAGAGAGGTGTTTTTTTTTTTTTTTTTTGGGGGGGGGTTACTTTTTAAATCAATAGGGAATTTCTTGTAAACACAAAAGCTATGTTAATGGCAACCAAACAAGAGTAGCAAATAATGAGGTGTATCAGAGTGACTTAGTCTCAAAGAAAAGAAATATCAAATTGTAGGTTAAGCAAGAAGTCAACCCAAAAAAACAAGGATTGGATTGTGCAATCTGTTAATGTAGATTTATTATAGATGAATCTAGAAAATATGAAAACAACAAATCACTGTGACCCACACCTACGGTCCTTCAAACGCTGCGAGGACCTAAGAAACTTAGACCAAACATGTTACTATGCTGCCATCTCCTGGTTCATGTTATTTTAAAATATATTTTATTGTAGTTTCATTTCAAGATATAAAATTACAGGAGCTGTTTTCTAAACATAAAGCAGTACAGAGATAACTCTGGCAATACCTCTCCAATTTTTTTCTAAGATAACCAAGTTTAAAGTTCTATATATGCTTTTATTGGGCTGGCCAATAAGTTCGTTCAGGTTTTTCTGTTACAGCGTATGGAAAAATCTGAACAAACTTCCTGGTCAACCTATTATGTTGTTTTCTATGTATACAAATATAAATGAATATATCTGTTCACTTATAAATAACTTACCCACCTTTTCCCCCCAAAATGATATTATTTTATACATACACACACAATCTCCCACACATGAGTATATCTGGGCTTTTGTTTCTACCAAAATGGTAAACTAGCTTAGGAACTTACTTCCTTCTCCAAATCAACCAAATAAGATAAACTATAGAATAAGAAGTAAACATGAATTCTAGACCAGGAAATCATAACAAAAGTGAGATACCAGGAGACAGGCCTACCTTGAACCAGAGTATGTAGGAAGGGTGGGCCCTTGAAGCCTAGAATGTAATGAGCAAATAGTTGAAAGAAGTTTTTTTTAAGTTTTACTTGGTCCCCCAGGACCCTGCCTTGCCCTATATTGCCTTGAGACAATGTTCACCTGTTTTTCACATCAGTCTAGACTCAGCAACCCAAACCACCAATTTTGGAAGTATCCAGGAAAATTCATACAAAGGAGAGAAACTTCTGGGAAAGATAGCAAATGATCAGATGCTTTCAGGTTTTCTTTTCCTCACCCTCACTCCTCCAGGCCTCCAGCACTGGTGAACTGAAGTCCAAGAACATGATTTCCTCCGAGTGCTGCTTCACTCTGAGAGCCCAGATCTGTAGTTATTAGCATCATGGTCAGCCTTCACCTGCAGAAGAGCGCCAACACTGAACTTCTTAGTTATGCCCAAGCCCCTCCCACCAGCTCAGTCCTGGTGGCTCTGGTAAGCGGCATGGGCCTGCCCACGGTACATATCCACCAGTGGGTCTTCTGGTTTCATATAACACCCATTCCAGAACAGCCATTTTCCTTGGCCTTTTTAAGTATCTGCCAGACCAACTAGGGCATTTCTGCTTCACTCAGTCTTAATTGTGCTTCTTCCAGATGGTTAAGATCTACTCTCGCAAGTGTGCCCAATCTCCTTGGTCCTTGCCAGGATGTTAAATTCCCTACCTCGAGAAGGTCAATGGATTCTTACTCACCCCATCTTCAATTCAGCCCTCCTCCATCAAGCAACTTCAGAACCCAATGCCAGGAACAGGAGTACTCCTCTGCCAGCACATACTCACTAATTCTTACAACTTCTTCGGTGCATAGTCTCCTTACCTCCTTCTCAGGCTCAGCGCATTCTTAGCTGAGTTATTGGCATGGTTGTCAATAGAGGAGGGGGGATATCTCGAGGAGCCATTGGTTGCACGTGAGGGAGAGAGCTCTGCGGCTCTTCCAGCCTGGGAGAAGTGTTGGCTCCTAAAAGACTGTTGTTGGCTCGTGAGGTTCAGGAAATCTGCAGGACTAATACCAGTATCTTTCCACCTGTCTCCATCTTACATTTCAAGATTCCGGGTTTTCTTTGTGTGTGTGTTAGTCACTCAGTTGTGTCTGACTCTTTGAGATCCAGGGACTATAGCCCACCAGGCTCCTCTGTCCATGGGATTCTCCAGGCAAAAATATTGGAATGGGTTGCCTTGCCCTCCTCTGAGGACTTGCGTCTCTTACATCTCCTGCACTGGCAGGCATGCTTAACCTTTAACTGATTTTCAACAACCTTCAGTTTCTCCTTATCTCTCTGCAGGGCAACGGTACAATTTAACAGTGACCAGCCAATTCCACTATCTTTGTAGGCATTCCCCCTTCTCATCCCTTAACTGCTGAACCATCACCCCTACAATCGTGTCCCCTCCACCAGGAAGTTTTCCCAGATCACTGTTGGCAAAATCTTTAGCAAATTAGATGTCACCTCCTGCCAGGGATTATCTGTGCCTCACATGCCACTCAGAATGTCCTCTTTACCAGTAGGTGGGGAAATGAGTTTTTTGGTCTTCGATTTTCTGAAATCACTCAATCAGACCCCACAGTTGGATTTAAGGCACAAGAGATTTATAGGGGTAAATTTCTGTGAAAAAAAATGAGACATATGTTGGAAGAGGAAAAGAGACCCTTCCGGATGCAGTTCAGGTCCAAAATTTGTGTAATAGAGACGGAAAAGAAGAGTTAGGAAAAAAAGTATCACGTGCCAGTGCAGGTGCAAGAAAATCTGACCAAGCCTATGGGGAGTCTTCAAATTAAAGTCAACCATCAGAGAAGTCCCACATTTTCTAAGAACATGCTTGCCTTAATAAGCCTGCTGTGTGCTTGTATACTGCTTCTGTTAGGTAAATAACACCATGGATAACCTGGAAAAAAACATATTTAAAATGTCTAAAACTGAAAAGGTAGTGATATCTTTAGCAAAATACAAAATATTCTTGCAAATCAACAGGAAAGGAATAACATTAGAAATATGAACAAATGATATGAAATGACAATTTATAAAAAAGAAGCAAGCATATAAAGCAAATGCTTAAATAATTGGTATTCAGATTATTCAAACACAGTTAAAGCAAAAGTAAGGCATGGCTTTATACCTAATAAGCAAGGAGAATAATGGCAAGTGCAAGGAAGGATGTAAACCTTTCATGAACTACTGATATTCGCAGTTAGTCTTAGTTAAATTATGTATACACTTGTCCTATGACCCCCAAATTCTATAATATATCATATCATGCACAAAGTCAATTTCAAATTGTTTCCTTCTATATTTTCTTCAGATCAGATAACCTGGAAAAGTTTTAATTTCCCCATATAATTTCAAGTTCAAGCTAAAAATCAAGAACACAGGAAATCTTCATTTAACAATAGTTTAGCTATGAGAGTAGAAGACTTATGACAGAAGGAAAAGCATACATTCTCAAGTAATGCTGTCAGCCTCCACAGGCTGGAAAATTGATGACCCATCTCTATTGTTGAAGGAAGGAGAGAGTGTTTTCTCACTTTGAATAAATTTCCCTAGGTTGTTAGAGTAAGCAGTAAATGGTGATCCTGGCATCCTATGCAAAATAAATGACATATTTTCATCTCTCAGAGGTGCAAGGAGTAGAGGGAAGGTTTTGAACATTAATCTTTTAATTTTAATAGATTCTTATATTTATAACTAATATGTGTAACTGCATTAACTCACAATTTTGATTGAAATTAATATATTAACAAATTTTCTTCCTTTTTTCTACTTAATGTAAGATACAAACAGTATGATATCCATGCCAATGACATTCATAGATTATAATCCAAGTCACTTTCTTTCTTTTACATAGAACAGGGTAAACAGTCTTCTGAAACCTCTAGGGCAATAGCTTTCATGGGACCATCTCTCAGGAGACAGAGATGCTAAGTAAGTGGGGTTCCAGTTATGCCCTGCTCAACTCAACCAGAATTACTTCAGTGTGATTTGCTTATGTATTTAACTTCAGCATAAAATTCATTTAGAGTAAATGGTTCCATTACTTCATCTCCCCCACCCCCAAATAACTGTTGTAATTCATTGTTTTAGGAGGATGTTTGTTAGCATTTTGTGACTGAGTGGAAGTAGGGTAAAGATTCTTATGTTAATGAGAAGGAGATTTTGAAAAGAATAGATGCAAGTCATGACAATTTAAAAGATGTAGAAGACCCGAGAATGGATGAAGGGAAATTAAAGAACAATATCTTGTTTGGGCATTTTAAATTTGAGATATCAGAAACAATACCATATAGAACTATTCCAGAAAGCAGAACTTTAAATCAGAAGAATTATAAAAAATATTTAAAGAGATTTGTGGGTCAGATGCTTATAGATGATATCTATGGCAGTGGATTAGAAAGTATGGAAGACAAATTTCATGATATGAATTTGGCAGTAATTTCTTCAACATGACACCAAAAGAACAGGCAACAAAAGAAAAAAATGGATAAACTGCACTATGTCAAAATGTAAAACTTTTGCACATCAGTGGACACTATCAACAGAGTGAAAAGGCAACCCATGAAATGAAAGTAAATATTTGAAAATCAAATAAGGGGTTAATAGCCAGAAATATATAAAGAAACCCTATGACTCAGCAACTAAAAAACAACCAACCAAATTCAAAACTGGGCAAAAAACTTAAACAGCTATTTCTCTAAAGATACACAAATGGCAATAGGCACATGATGTGTTGCTTCCCTGGTAGCTCAGCTGGTAAAGAATCTGCCTGCAATGCAGGAGACCCCGGGTTGATTCCTGGATCAGGAAGATCCGGAGAAGGGATAGGCTACCTGCTCCAGTTTTCTTGGGCTTCCCTGATGACTCAGTCGGTAAAGAATCCACCTGCAATGCAGGAGACCTTAGTGTGATCCCTGGGTTGGAAAGATCCCCTGGCAACCCACACCAGTATTCTCGCCAGGAGAATCCCCATGGACAGAGGAGCCTGGCAGGCTGCAGTCCATGGGATCACAAAGAGCTGGACATGACTGAGCGACTAAGCACACACACGTGTTGCTCAATATCACTAATCATTAGGGAAATTCAAATCAAAACCACAGTGAGATACCACTTCACACCCACCGGGATACCAAAAAAAAAAAAACAGAAAATAGCAAGTGTTGGCAAACATATGAAGAAATTAGAGTACGTGTTCATTGTTGGTGGAATATAAGATGATATAACTGTTACGGAACGTGGTATGACATGTCCTAGTTCTTTCTGGCTGCTATAACAAAAATAGCATGGGGCGGGTAGCTTACTAATAAACATTTGTTCCTCACAGTATGGAGGCTGGGAAGTTCAAGGTCAAAGTGCAGGCAAATCCATGACTGTTGAAAGTTTGCTTCCTGGTTCTTAGATAGCCATCTTCTTGCTGTGATCTGACATGGCAGAAGAAGAAACAGAGTTCTTTGGAGTTTCTTTTATTAGGGTTCTAACCTCATTCATGATGACGCTACCCTCATGACCTCATCACCTGTGAAAGGCCCTACCTCCTTTATCATCACATGGGGGTTAGTGTTTCTATGTATGAATTTTGAGAAGACACAAACAGTCCACATCCAGTGGTTCCTCGAAAAATGAAACAGAGAATTACCATATGAACAATGATTCTATTTCTGGGTATATATCCGAAAGAAATGAAAACAAGGACTGATATTTGTATATCCATATTCATAGTATCATTATTCTCAATAACCAAAAAGTGGAAGTAACTCAAGTTACTCAAGTACACCGACAAATGAATAAACAAAATGTGATATGTATGTATACAATGGGATACAATTCCAGTTTTAAGAGGAAGGAAATCCTGACACATGCTATAATATGGATGAACCTTGAGGATGTTAAGGGAAGTAAACCAGTCACAAAAAGACATACTATATGATTATACTAATATAAAGTAGCTTTAAGGTCCTTAGAGTCATCAAATTAATAGAGACAGAAAATAGAATAGCGGTTTACAGAGTCTAGGGGAAGTAGGAAATTAGAAATTAGTGTATAATGGGTACAGAGTTTCAGTTTGGGAAAATGAAAAAGTTCTAGAGATGGATGACGGTGATGGTTGCAGAACATGTGTGTTCAATCCCCGGTCAGGGAGTTAAGATCCCAAACATCTTAAAGCCAAAAAATCAAAACGTAAAACAGAAACAATATTGTAACACATTCAATACTGGAACATCATCCACATCAAAAACATCTTTAATAAAATAAATAAAATGGCAAATTTTGTGATCTGTATTTTAATCACATTAAAAAAGAGAGACAGAAAAGGAGGGAGCACAAAGAGAACAAAGAAGATATTCATGTCAAGACTGAAACAGAGATTGGAGTTTTTAGATACAAGCCAAGGAATTCCTGGAGCCACCAGAACTAGAAGAGGCAAGGAAAGGCTCCCTTTAGCCTTTGGAGGGAGTGCAGCTCTGACGACACCTTAGTTTCAGACTTCTGTCTCCTGAACTGTGAGAGATCAAATTTCTGTGTTTGTTGTAATTTGTGACAGCAGCTTCTGCAACCTAACATAATCATGTAGGAAGCAAAGTCATCAGCTAATAGTGAGAAGTGAAGGGATTTGAGTAAAGAAGAGAGGTGAAAAATCGCTCTTCAGGAGTGTGAGAAAGGGAAAAGCCTATGAACTATAAATTGACTGCCTGCAGCAGTAGGAGCCACTTTAGAATGGCAGACAGAAATCTAAAATTAGATCTATCAATTTGTGTGTTTTCTACAGGTTTGTATACCTGCATAAGTTACAGGTGTAGAATCATAAAAAGTTGGATTTATCTAAGGTTATCTTTTTGTCAAGAGAGTACTCAGTGAGAGAGAAGTTGGCAGCATGAAAGTGAAGTGAAGTGAAAGTCGTATCCAACTCTTTGCAACCCCAAGGACTATACAGTCCATGGAATTCTCCAGGCCAGAATACTGGAGTGGGTAGCCTTTCCTTTCTCCAGGAGATCTTCCCAACCCAGGGATCGAATCCAAGTCTCCCACATTGCAGGCAGATTCTTTACCAACTGAGCCACAAGGGAAGCCTGAGAATACTGGAGTGGGTAGCCTTTCCTTTCTCCAGGAGATCTTCCCAACCCAGGGATCGAATCCACGTCTCCTACATTGCAGGTGGATTCTTTACCCACTGAGCTATCAGGGAAGCCCCAGCATATGGAAGGAAGCAATTTTTTGTCCAACAAAAGTTTAACAGTATTTCATGAGTCATATTATAAATCTAGGCTTTAAGAATAACTGATTGTTTTTATTAAGAGCTTTTTATGTGAAGGTTTCTTTAAGATATTTGTATACCTACCAATAATCTTCTTTAAACTCTTAATCCTAGTGCATTCCTAAGGTATTTCTCACTCAAATCCCTGGAACCAGTTTCTTCTCCTTTAACAAAATTAGTCAATATCAAAAAAAAAAAAAAAAAAAGAAAGAAAGAAATATTGCTTTCTTGTTGGGACTGTGCTCTCTCTGGGCTCTTTTCTTCAAGCTGTCCTATGGGTTGAGGCTTCTCTGTTCAGACTTGTCAAACTAGTTTCATTTCAAGAGCTTGTAATTCGTTTCCTTATTTCTTCCCAGTCGTAGACCTCTAATATATCTAGAGATGTCATAGAGTTGATTAGAAGGTCAGATTGAGTGGGCACACACCTTGAGATCATATTCTTCCTCCTGCAGATGATGTATCGGTAAGTTCAGTCTTGTTTAGTAATGGCTTGTCTGTCTACTCTGTCAATGGCTAGATTCTCGGTGTTTCTGGAGGACTGCCTATGAGGTGTCCTCCGTGGATTCACTCTGCACTGGATGTTGTAAGAGTTCAGAAATTATTATAGCAGCTGGATTAATTAATCTTTACAGTTAAAATGAGTATTTTTGTATTAAAATCATTATTAGCTTTATTTCATGTTGCCAAATTCAATAGTTGGGATTTTAGAAGAAGTTAATGAAAACCTATATTATGTTGTGTCCTGATTGCTCCTAATTTTGGAGGGGATGGAAGAAGAAGGTGTTAATTTGATTTAAGAAAAGCCTCCTTTCAACAATCTGACTAAACTTATCTTCTGTAACACTTTACCTTCACCTGCTTTTTCTTACACCTTATTGTCAGACATTGGGAACTAATGCAGACTGGGAGGTCAAAAGCTGCTGAGACACTTGCCTTTATCTGGAAATGTTAGGACTTCTTGCTGAGAGAAAGAAGATGAATTAAGTTTGGGGAAAATATGTTTACTCCCTAAAATTTTTCCTATTAAATATTAAAGATAAAAGAAAACAATTATTTCAAGGTTTTTATTCAAAGTAAGGTTTGCTTACTGGCATAACCTTTGATACAATTAAAATAGTGGTTTCAAACATCCATGATGACAATAATATTTCACCATTGCTTATATGTATGCCATTTCCAAAACATTTTTACATATATTATTTCATTTATATGTGTATGACTATATTTCATAATAGTCAGGCCAACCCTGTGAAATCCGCAGAACAGAAATCAACTACCATTTTAAAATGAGGAATCTGAGGAAAACAGATGTTAAGGGGCTTCTCTGTGTCGACAGATCTGTGATACCAGAATCCGAATACCGCAACACACAAATCCTTAAGTCCAGTTCTCCTGGACTCTTGCAACCTCTCTAGGTGGCAAGGATTCCACCTGGGGAATTTCAAAGATGAGAGCTTGACAAGATCAGCCCCTAAGCCCAGTGAGCTTCACTGGATTTCCTTCCTTACTAATAAAATACACATTTGGATCAGTTCTTTAGTGAGCAAATAGTAGCTGTCAGAGGGTCTCTGAGATCCTTAGATGGGGTCTACAGTGCTTCACACAAAATTGGCACTCCACATATATTTGTTGAACAAATTAATGAATAAACAAATGCAAATGTCTAGCATTGGTGTTTTGCTTATTCAAATTCATTGAATTTGAAAATGTATATTCCATGCCTATGGAAATCATGATATTGTAAAGCAGTAGTTCCAATCTTTCCTATTTCACATTCTCCAAAGTATTCTTTTAAAAATATCAAGTCTCATGATTATAAACACCAAAAATTCTCTTTTTTAATGAATATTTATGTGTTTAGAGGAATGTTTTCAGCTTACGGGAAGTAAATTATAGGAGTAATATGGGGAATCAGTGCTATTATTTAGAACCTCCTTGAAAAGGGGACAGTGAGAAACACTGAATTTTATATTTTCTTTAAGATAAATTCAAGGAACATTAATCCAGGATTTGGAGGATTTGCAGGAGTTGGCCAGTCAGGTTTAAAGATTGAGGCAAAGCAAATAATTACTATGACGCCCTATGCCTCACCTACACAAATTCTACAATACGCTCTAGAATTGTGCTGACCATCCTTACTTCTCCACTAACAAGAAACTCAATGTAGAAACTGTGTCAAAGTATACTTGATTCATATATTCGCTGTTTCTGTTAAATCTTGGACTTTTTCCTGTGGGTTTTGTCACCTTCTTCTTGACCTTTCAGAGATAGTCCTTAGTGTTCCAACTTTGCAATGAATATCCACTTGCATTTGCCTTTAGCGATATCCTTACCTCTACTCTTTCCTATAATTTATTAGTTGGGTGATGCAGTCACTTAAAATCTCAATTATTTCTCTTATAAAAGATAAAATATCAAATGACATCTTCATCTGAGATTGCTGTCCTGCACCCAGACGACTGGCATCTCTTCCTGGGCTCCCCTCATAGCTCAGTTGATAAAGAATCCGCCTGCAGTGCAGGAGACCCCAGTTCAATTCCTGGGTTGGGAAGATCTGCTGGAGAAGGGTAGGCTACCCACTCCAGTATTCTTGGGCTTCCCTTGTGGCTCAGCTGGTAAAGAATCTGCGTGCAGTGCGGGAGACCTGTGTTCGATCCCTGGATTAGGAAGATCCCCTGAAAAGGGAAAGGCTACCCACCCCAGTATTCTGGCCTGGAGAATTCCATGGACTGCATAGTCCATGGGATCCCAAAGATTGGAGATGACTGAGCAACTTTCTCTCTTCCTATCACCTCATAAATGCAAAAATTAGATTTCTCCTTGTCATTATCCTCATTTAGAGAAAAAGACCTGAAAAGTCTTTGCAAGCATTCATGTTTTACACTTTAATTTCATTTTGAACACTCATTTTAATTGACTCGTTAATTTGCAAGTTCTTTCTCTAATATACTCAAACACTGTATCTTCAGAGTTAAAGTCAAAATAACAGGCTAAAACCTCCATGTTACTTACTGATCACTAAATTTGTATAAATTATCAATTAAATCTTACTGTCTTGTTAGTTTTTAGCAAATTCATAGTGCTTGCTAGGTGCTACATATGCACTGCATTATACTAGCTCATTTAATTATCACAACAGTTCTTTGATCAAGCAGTACTTTACCTCCATTTTATAGAGGAAAAAGTAACTAGCCCTACATAACAGGCTAATGAGTAGAAGAGTGGGGATTTAAGCAATCTGGAGCCAGTACACGCGGGTTCAATCATGCTGCATTAATGAAAACTAACATGTGACTCTGTTCTACCTCTAATCTGAAACCTAAATTCAATGCCATTTATTTAGACTTTGTGCTAAACTACCACAATAAAACTCCCTGTTTTGCTTATATATAGAGGTGAGAGAATTAAATGCCAGTCATTTCTCAGATTAAGGCTAGAGAAATTCCCCTTACTGAATCAGGACAGGGAAATCTAGAAGGGACACATTAGGGCTGGGTAGATGCTAGAGGAAAGACAGGATTCAGAGCAAATCCAGCCCAGCAGGAAGATATGATAAGCAGTGAGTAACTGTCTATGCCAGGAAGAGGCAGGGGTGGGAGGATCCCTCCAAGAGGATGAGTACATTCATAGGGATTCCAGGAAAGGTGTTCTTAATCCCTTTAGCTCACATTTTCTTCTTCCAGACTCAAATGCTGAGTTATGTTCCATTTTGGTCAGTGAGATCATTTTTTTTTGGACCAGGGTGAAGGTATTTCCCTAAATAGGTAAAGAAGTAGGGTCTTGCCTCTTCTGGTCTTCTCACTTTTTTTTCTGAGTCACCTGAATTCAGTTCAGCTTGAATCTCTTCATTATTTTCTACAGACAATCTTCTTTGATCTGGAATCACAATGATGTTTTATTCAATTTTGCCCCTCCTTCTTTGTCACAGCCCTCACTTTATTCACAGCTGAAAATTAAATACAGAATGAACATTGAAAGTTTTCTTCGTTTCTTTTTTTTTTTCTTAACCTTCTAACAATGAAGCATTCCATGGAGTAGCACATCAGTGTAAATACATCTGTCGTTGTTGTTTAGTCTCTAGGTCATGTCTGACTCTTTTGCAACCCCATGGACTGTAGCCTGCCAGGCTCCTCTGTCCATGGGATTCTCCAGGCCAGAATACTGGAGTCGGTAGCCATTCCTTTCTCCAGAGGATCTTCCCGACTCAGGGATCAAATCTGGGTCTCAAGCATTACAGACAGATTCTTCACCATCTGAGCCCAGATAAGCCCAAATGTGATTATTAATCCTCCTCACACATACCTGCTTTTACAGCCCTCTTTGTTTCCTCTTCCTTACCTCCAGATGACCTCTGCTACTCTCTAGAGAAAGAAAAGGGAATATTATACTATAGTACAGTTTGAGAGTTCTATACCATATTATACTTTGAGAGTTCACAAGCATTTAAAGTCAGTGGAAAGGAAGAACATGTGAAAGCAAAAACAAATTCAAGGCTTGACCGCAAAGGAGACGGGTCGTCCCTCTGACCAGTAAAACACCCTCTGCCTTCACTTTATAAAAACTTCATAACACTTCATAGAAAGTGTTGATTTTATCCTCCAAACGCTCTTGTCAGGCTCCTCCACAAAAGTTGAGCCAGAACTAGGTACTTACTATCTCTGCAATTGGCTGCATGAGTTGAGCAAACTGTTCACCTCTAAAATGAAGATAAATAATTCTACTGACAAGGGCGTTTGGAGGATAAAATCAACGCTTTCTATGTAGACAGCACTTGCTAAATAGTAGCGCTTGATAGTATCACCTTTAGTACTAAATGTCATTCTAAAATAGTCAGAGTACCCAGATACTCACATATCAGGGCCTATTAGGTCACCATGAAAGGTTACTTTTCTGTAACAAATGACTGAGTTCAGCTGCTCAAAGGGAATGATGATTTTTCTTGATGGAAGGAGATTTTGGCACTTTGGTTTATAAGAATATTCCTCCAGGGATGGGTGCCAGGCTAGGAAAAGAAGAGCAAAGTTTCCTATACTAATTGGCTCCCAGGAATTCAATGCATTTAGCACCTTTGACAATTATGTTACGAGTTAAGTAGACTATAGTTTGGCCTGGGAAGCTAACTAATAATCAAAAGGTTAACAATAATAAGCCTTTTAAAATCATTTAGTGTATCTTAAACCTCAGAAAATTGTCTCTATGAAGATTTATGGGAATATAACCTGCCTGTAAATTGGCACTTGTGTAATGATCACATGTATCTAGATTTGTATAATGATAACATGCAACTGCAAGAAAGCAGAAAACTAATGCTAAAAAGTAAAGATTTAGGGCTTGTAGATAAAATGATAAAGGGCATGTAGTTGACTGTGGAATAAACCAAAGTGACTGCCTTCAGGGGAGGTCTTTTTAGGAAGGGAGGAGGATCTTAATGGATGAGGGGATTCATGATGTCTTTTGCTAACTCAAGTCATCTTTGAACTCACATATTTAAAAGTCATCAGCTTAGAGTTTGGGTACTGAGAAAATGAACATCCCAACTCTGATCATTAACAATTCATGCTGCTCTGTATATTCTTCAAGGTGTATATCCTTCAGCCTTCAAATTTGCAGAAAGTAAACTCACAAAATTATTCATATTATCACCATGTTTTTATTGATAACATCTTTGGAAAAATCATACCATAAATAAACTCTTTTAAATAATGAATAATCAAACTTAATGAAGGTAATGGATAAACTGGATTTCACACAGATTATAGGTTACGTTACTCTAAATAAATGTCTTCTGTACTTGTGCTTTCTTTAAAGGAATGCAACGTGCTAATAAGGTCACGACTAGGGATTACTTTCAGCTCTTTTCCTACTTTATAAGAGTTCACTTTGTATTCTCCCAAGTTGTTACTTGAATAAAATAGTCTTATGATTTATCATTAAAATAAAATTCCCTTTTAATAGTCTCTTCCCAACTCCACAAAAATTACAGAATATTTTATGTCTCACATGCTTTCCTCTGAAGGCTGCAGATTTCTGTCCCTTTTTATGAAAGTTATATTTTCCATTGTGAAAAAAATTTCTAAGATCCTCCAAGATTTCCATATGTCTGTGTATGTATTCCTTCATATTTAAACATTAACCTAGGTGCTGTTGAGTGAGCATTTTGCAGATATAATGAAGATCTTAAATCACTTTTTTTTTTTGGTAACATCTATTTATTTGACTGCATCCGGTCTTGGTTGATTGTGGCACGCAGGATTTTCATAGCACCATTCAGGATTTTTCCTTGCAGTGCATGGACTCTAGTTGTGGCATGTGTAATCCACAGCATACCAGTTCAGTAGTTGAGACACACAGTCCTAGTTGCTCTGTGGTGTGTGGGATCTTAGTCCCCCAGCCAGAGATTGAACCCACATTCCTGCATTGCAAGGTGAATTCTTAACCACTGGACCACCAGGGAATTCCCCATCAGTTGACTTTTAAATGGAGAGATGACAGTTAGTAAGCCTAACCTAATCAGATGACACCTTTGAAAAGAACAAGACTCTACCTAGAGAAAGAGATTCAGAATGTGAGAGAGATTTGACGGGAGGAAGATTCCCCATAGCTGGCTTTGAAGATGGAGTGGGCCACATGGGAAAGAACATGGGTAACCTCTAGGAGCCAAGAGAGGCCTCTGACTATACAGTCAGCAAGGGAATAGGAATCCTGGTTCAGTGTCAAGGAACTGAGCTCTGCCTAAAACCTAAGTGAGCTTGGAGGAGGGTCACAAATGTTAGATGAGACTGCAGTCCCAAACAACAGCTTGATTTCACCTTCATGAGATCCTGAGCAGAGAACTCAACCATGCCAAGTACTGAACTGTGAGTGAATAAGTGACTGTTGTTTTAAGTTGCTAACTTTGTGGTAATTGTTACAGCAACAGAAAATTAATACACCAGTGTTTGTTTAATGGGTGCAGGTAAAACAGGTAAAAAAACATGCTTAAGCATCTCTACTTACAAACAGGCTAGATTCCAAAAGGCTTTATGAAGTATATTTCTTTTCAAATCTGAAGTGATATGCAAATCACTAGCGGAACCTCTTCATAATGGGTGGTTGATGATGTATATTTGCTTTCATGCATTTCTTGTTCATATTCATCAAAGTTGATATTGAGTTGAAGTTTATTCATATAGGATTAAGTAGCTATGGCTTTAACCTATGAATCCTGCAGCTTTCGCAGTTTGGCATTGTGCACACAATACATACCCCAAAGGTTTTCTGAAAAAGGAGACATGCTCTAAATGACAATGTATCATCCCTGTCTGTTGGCCACCATCTGCCCCCCAATGTTCACAGCTCCTTTTATGGGATTTGGGGACGTGACTGCCAGGGCACTTGAAGAAAGCATGCCAATGAGTGTTGAAACATTCTCATAGTCTGTAATAATGTGAGTCTGCAAAACTCTTGATGGTGAGGATGTGTGATCTTGCTGTGTCTACTATCCTCATTTGTACTACTCAGAGGAACTATGTCATGATGGGAAGATAAACTTGAAAGTTTGTGAATCTCCTTGAGATCTAGTCTTTCTCCTTTGGTCTATTTTTAGTTTTGAATGAAGTGAAGATACACTGATAAGATTCAATGTATGGCAAAAACCACTACAATATTGTAAAGTAATTAGCCTCCAACTAATAAAAATACATGAAAAAAAAAAAACAAAAAAAAAGATTCTCTAAGAAAATAAATGATCATATATGATCATAAATGAAGAATGAACTGACTCTTTGCGACCTCATGGACTATAGTCCACCAGGCTCCTCTGTCCATGGAACTCTCTAGGCAAGAATACTGGAGTGAGTAGCCATTCCCTTCTCCAGGGGATCTTCCCCACCCAGGGATCAAACTTGGGTCTCCTGCATTGCAGGCAGATTCTTTACCATCTGATACACCAGTGAAGTCCAATATGAATATATATGTGTGGGGTGTGTGTGTGTGTGTGTGTATTATAATAATCTAGTTAAGTATTAAAATGCAATCAGCATTGGGGAGGGGGGAGTGTTACTCTGGCACTGAGAAAAAAATAGTGTCCCTGAAGTTAAAAGACAGGAGCGTGAGATGATTGCTAGTTCTTCTATATTGAAGAAGTCGCTTAATCATCTGTAGGCCTCAGCTTCCTTAACTGGAAATGTGCTGCATTGTACTAAATAGTCTATAAGTTTTCCTTCATTTCTGAATTTAGATTTTAAGTAAACTAAGAGGCTAAGTAATGTAATCTCTCTTGAAGCTTCTGTCTGCTGTTTTTATGTTCTGGCACCTTAGCTCTTGTGGAAAGAGCTTTCCACAGGGAGTTGTCTAGATTCTTTTTAATCAGTCAAATGTTCATTGTCAGTATTTTCCATAACCAACAGAATTCAGGTCCTCAAATTCTACTAGGTTTATTGGCTAAATGTAATTCTTATGCCCAAACTATCACCTGACTACTTAGATCCAAATAGTTTGTATAAAGCTGGCATTTATAAATGAAGATATTTTATATTTTAAAAGACTTACTGTAAATCAATTAATATTTGTTAAAAAGTCTATTACAGTGGCCTTCCTTGGTGGCTCAGTGGTAAAGAATCTGCTTGCAGTACTGGAGACTTGAGTTTGATCCCTAGTTCAGGAAGATCCCCTGAAGAAGGAAATGGCAACCCACTCCAATATTCTTGCCTGGAAAATCTCAAGGACAGAGGAGCCTGGCTGGACACAGTTCATGGGGTTGCAAAGAGTTGGATATGGCTTAGTGATTAAACAACATATACTACTTACAGTAAATCAATGCACTAAATTTTGTAAAACATGAAAAATAGCTTCTGACCCCAAAGAATTTAGCTTATCAATACACACACAAAAAAAGATAAATTCTAATGAAAGGGATAAATTGATTACAATGGCAAATGGCAGAGAAGGAACACTAGAAAATAAGTTACATGTCCTTTCAAGACTCTTGACTCTAACAAATACCATATCCTCTCTCTCAACCTCACTCAATTCATATGTAAGGCTGATGTAATACCTGCCTGATTCTCATGGATTTATAAAATTTTCACTTTGTACTAGATACCTTATTAGATCTTAATAATAAAAAAAAATGAATAAGACTAGTTTAACTCATTGAGGAAAGTGTTAGCTGCTTTGCAACTAGCACACAGAAAGTGTGTCTGACTCTGCAACCCCACAGACTCTAGCCCACCAGACTCCTCTGTCCATGGAATTCTTCAGGCAAGAATATTGGAGTGGGTAGCCATTCCCTTCTCCAGGGGATCTTCCCCACCCGGGGATCAAACCTGGGTCTCCTGCATTGCAGGCAGATTCTTTACCATCTGAGCCACTGGGGAAGCCCAACACATTGAGGAGTTCACAGGTAAGTATAGGTTAATATACATGAAAATAAAGTTAATACAATGTGATTAGCACTATTCTTGAGCATATCTAGAGGAAGAGCAAAGATTTACTTCTTCCCTCCTAAACTGTGGTAATTTCCTCTAATTCAGAGGTGATGCAATATAAAATATATAGTATCAGTTTTGAAATATTTTGCCAAATGCAGTAAAATCTAATCAAGTATTTTAGATCTAAATTTAAACTCACAAGAAATGACAAATTAAATGAGATCACATGAAAACATTCAGAGAAGTCCAGAAGCTGGTCATTCTAAGGGAAAATTGGCTTGATCTCTTCAACAAGTCAATGTCATTAAAAATTAAAAAGTGATCAGTACTCAAATATTAAAAAAGACTCAAAAGACACAACAACCACACTACTATGAGGTCCTTGATTTGTACAAACCATCTCTAAATATAATAGGGACAAAAAAGGAAACCTGAAAAAAAAAAGGAAACCTGAAGATGGATTTGGTATTATGAAAAATCATGATCTTCTATTTTACATTAAAATACAGAAGAAAAAAATGAGTAAAGCCATTATAGCAAAATTTTAACAACTGATAAAGTGATGTTCTAGTATAATATTTTTTCTAAATTTCTGTATCTGAAAATTTTTATAATAAACATGAAAGATTAAAAAGTAAATAAGACAATAGATTTGAAATCACTTTGTAAACTTTAAAACTATAGATAGATAAAGAGATTTTTAAAAAGACTATTGGAGAAAGAAGGAACAGTTCTTTCTCAAGCATAGGTACTACTTTGTACCACATGCTAAGACTGGCCACCACAGAGATCCATCCAATGCCTCTAGAAATAGAATCTAGGAGCAGTAGCATGGATTCTCAGATCCTGATCTTCTTAATACCTCCCTTAATGCCAAGGTGACCTTGATTAAACGCTCAGTTGCTCAGTGGTGTCCAACTCTTTATGGCCCTATGGACTGTAGCCCACTAGGCTCCTTTGTCTATGGAATTTTCCAGGCAAGAATACTGGAGTGGGTTGCCATTTCCTGCTCCAGGGTATCTTCCTGACCCAGGGATCAAACCCACCTCCCTTACATCTCCTCCATTAGCAGACAGATTCTTTACCACTAGCACAACCTGGGAAACCCCAACCTTGACATAAATTCAAGACAACTGTCTTCTTGCTGAGGTAGGCTAAAGCAATATGCGCTTATCCAAGAAGAACCAGAAAGCCTGTAACCATTGCAACATGAGAGTAACTGGTGAGTTTTCCTTTTTGCAGAGCAACAGGATTTGACACCCGAAGCAGAGGTTTGAAACCATGGATGATTGCCCTTCTCATTGTATTGTTACTGACAGTGGTGGCTGTGGCTATCGGTCTTCTGGTTCACTTCTTAGTCTCTGGTAGGTAAAATTATGGATTTTGCTCAGTTTGATTCATTTTTTCTGTAAAACTTCATTTGTACATATGCAAATTTAATTCCATTCAAAAATAATGTACTTTCACTAGTAAATGTCCACCTTTTGAATTGTTTAGTTTACAATCATTTCATCACCGACTGTCTATTATGTTCGAGTATTTTTCAGGGCACCAAGAAACAGCATTAAGCAAAGCAGATAAATTTCTCACCTCCTTGGAGCTCACAATCTAGTATTCTTTTGAGCGTCTACACAAAAGATCAAAATATTAATTGTCTAAAATTTACCAATAATCATAACAAACTCTAGTCATTCATATATATGCAAGTGAAAATTTTGATGAATTGATGATTAAAATTGGCCTTTTTACTCAGCATTTTCTGTCTATTAGCATTTCTAGAGGAAAACAAATACATGTCCAATGAGATAATGAATTTTGAAATGATTAATAAACTACAAGTGTGATGCAATATGATTACTTATTTTTACAGAAAAATATGTACTCTTTCAAAAACAATATTCAGGGATTATTTTTCTATTACCGGATATATTTATAATTCCACAAAAATTCATTTCAGAATTCTCTTTATATTTCATTACTCTGCAGAATGCAAAAACACTTTGGATAAATGCCCACAATGTCAATCTCCCACAGACGTATGTGATAAAAACAACTAGTTTTTACTGGAATGGACTTATCTGTTGTCATCTTCCCCAGACTTGGTGGAACAGTGAAGATTCTTTTAGGAACTTTACAGGGCTTCTAAAAGCATAGTTCCGGGCCTCATATAATAACCCTATCCATAGTTTACACCAATGGCAAAAGATTCTCAGGTCAGTTCATTTAACATATAGAAGCCCCTTCACTATGAGTATAATGTTCAATTATAAGATGGACCATGTAGATTAGTTATTGGAGGGGCCAAAAAAAAGTGCTACCAAGTCCAGAGATGTCCCTCAGAGACAGACCATCCTGAGGCCCCCTTTCTTAACTAGATCCATGGCTCCCTAAGGAGAGAGTAGCTCTGTGGTTCTCCATTCTCTGTCTTGAACTCTGCAGGTTGCTTGCCCACTGGTACCATACTCCTAAGATTACCACATTCCTCAGGAGTCAAAGTTTTTACCTTTCCTGAGGGACAAGCAGAGATCTGATTGATTCATTCCTATTACACACTCTTCTCACCTGCAGCCTCAGACCGTCTTTTCCCTGCCTTTCTTTTCACATCTTTCTTAGTGTCCCTTGGTCTTCCATTACAGATCAAAATTTACAAAAATACTCATTTACCCCTACTTTCAGTAGGGTATAAGGTGGTATACATTTCACCTCAGCAAGAAGCAATATAGTAATTAAATATGCCACCTCTAAAGCTACACATGTCTGGGTTTAAACTTGGATAGCCACTCACTAGTTGTATAGCTCAGAGCAAGTTATTCAATGTCTCTTGCTTCACTTTCTTCATATGTAAAATGAAGGTGATGCCAATCTTAAACTTGGTGATTGAACAACAACAACTATTAATAACATAGAGCATTAATCATTATTTTTATTGTATTTAATATTATACTAAAGTAAAATCTCAGATATATATTCAAGACTTCATCGTAGTTGGGCCTTAGATCCCAAAATCTATCCTCAAAACCACTTAATTTCACAACTTTTCTTTTCATCACAGACGAGAAAATGGAGTATTATCATGCCACTTTTAAAATTTCAGATCTACGAGTCAACCGTAATTCTGGACCAAATAGCCAATATCAGTTTATGGAATTACGGGAGATTAGTGAAAACCTGGTAAGTCAGATAAAATTCTATCATAAAATAATGCAAGTGGAAGGAATTTTTGTTAGCCGTTTCCCCTACTATTTCTTAAAACATTATTTTAAGACCACTTGCACCATAATCATCTTGCAGATTCCAAGGCCCCACTCCAGACCTTCTGAGTCGGTGTCTGATGGGATGGATGGGTGGGGAGAGGGGGCTAAGGGAATCTACAATCTGGCAAATGGGTGATTCTGATAAATCACTCTTTATAGAACTCAACCACCTCACTTAAAAGTGAGAGAACAGAAGCCAAGGTATCCCAGTCCATCACTCCTCCATTCTACCACAATATTACCCAAATGAAAAGCTTAATCATACCAGAAGTGGTTATATGTAAAACCACATGCTGTTTTAGACCACATTTTAAGATTTAAACTATTTTTTAAGAATGAAAAAAGAAAAGAGGATTATAAATGTTTATGTTATCTCATAAACATGTTAATTAAGATAGAAATCATAGACATTGTGAAATACTGAAATGTAATGCCAACAACTTTGTTAAAATTGAAATATAGGACAGCCCTACATCCCCCCAAAAGTGACCTCATTTTGTATAATAGCTCTGCTCATGATGTGTGTGAACTCTCACTCAAAAACTAAGGTCAAGTTAACTTCCTTGACAAGGAGCCACAGAGCATAGAGTTATTTTAAAAGAGTGGAAATGTCAGGTATGTTGGTTTGTTTTAGTCAAAGAATCTTTTTTTATTCAAGACATTTCCTTTCTTTCTCAAACCAATTTCATTTTTTCTATCACTATTTGATCTTTGTCTATGTGGATACCCAGTTGCAACATATTTACAGTAATATTATTGATGGAGTTTATAAGTTATATTTTCAATTCTCATTAAATTATTCATATATGTTCTGTCTTGCAGTCTCATTCCCCCAAATCAAAAATTACATTTATAGATTGATATATACCCTCCATTCTTCTAGATTCAGAGTACCTTAAAAATTAGCTTTAGCAATCATTTCTTGAGGAATTCCAGAAAAAACTTGGTTATATACCCCAGTACCCCTTTTCTTCTTCTGACCCTGCGTGACTCCACAAAACCTCCTCAGTGTGAAAGTACTAATAATTAATTAATTTAGTTAAAAAGACACATAATTTCTTTGAACATTGAGAGATAGTTACAATTTATCAGGAAAATTTTAAATTTGTTTTATGTTTTACAGCCAACATTGCTGGTGTCGCTTTAGGCTGACATTGTTTCTACTGAAGTAAATGGAGAGGAATGCAGTGGATCTTTTCAAAGAAAGTGAAAGAAATGCACCTATAGAGGTTCACCTATAAGTGTTAGAAAGTGGACTTCGAAACTTCAGTAAAGCATACATTTGTAGATGTGAAAGAACTTCAGATACAAAGGTTGTTAGGTGATAACATGAGATAATCATGTGATAAACAGGTGATAATCATGAGAGCATGCAAGTCCCTTCTCTACTTGATTTTTGGGGTTTTGTTTTTTTTTTTTTTTTTTGAGTTTGCGTGTGTGTTCAGTCAAGTCTGACTCTGCAGCCCCATGGACTGTGGCCCTCCAGGTTCCTCTGTCCATGGGGTTTTCCAGGCAAGAATATGGGAGTGGGTTGCCATTTCCTATCCCAGATGATCTTCCCAACCCCAAGGCTGAACTCATGTCTCCTGCATCTCCTGTATTGTCAGGAAGCCCTCCTTCTCTACTCACTACTATTTATTTCTTCTCCTTTATTCTCATTCACCTACCCTTGCAGGAAACCATAATATATTTCACATATATTCTTTTGTTTGTAATAATTCTCACAAAAGTACAGTTTTTGTTTTGTGTATAGCTCATGCTTTTAATTTATTGTGTTATAGATTCCTTGTTTTAGTCAGTTTGGACTGCTATTAAAAAGCACCATAGCTTTAGTGGCTTACAAACACCAGAAATTTATTTCTCACAGTAATGGAGGCTAGAAGACTGAAGTCAGCACGCTAACACGCTCGGGTCCTGGAAAGGACTATCTTGCAGATTGCAGACTTCAGACTTCTTGGTGTATCCATACACGGCGAAGAGCAGGGAGGCTAGAGGTCTCTGGGATATCTTTTACAAGGTACTAATCCGACTCATGACCTAATCACCTCCCAAAGACCCCACCTCCTATGAAAGTCTTCATTGCTCAGTCGGGTCCAACTCTATGTGACCCCATGAACTGTATGAACTGTAGCCCACCAGGCTCCTCTGTTCATGGAATTCTCCAGGCAAGAATACTGGAGTGGGTTGCCATTCCCTTCTCCAGGGGATCTTCCTAACCCAGGGATTGAATCCTGGTTTTCTGCATTGCAGGCTGACTCTTTACTATCTGAGTCACCAGAGAGAAAGCTACCTCCTGGACATGGTCTTTATTGTGTTAAGTTCCCTCTATGCCCACTATCTGGAAAGGATTTTTTTTTTTTTCCCAAAAAAAAAAAAAAAATGCCCACTATATGGAGAGGTTTTTTGTTTTTTTAATAAGCTATCTAGGTTGGTCATAGCTTTTCTTCCAAGGAGCAAGTCTTTTAATTTCATGGCTGCATGAAATCATGGTGTATGATCCTTTTAGTATATTCCTAGATTCAGTTTGCTAGTATTTTGTTGAGGATTTCTGTATCTATATTCATCAGTGATAATAGTCTGTAATTTTCTTTTTTTAAAATATATCTTTGGTTCTGGTATCAGGGTGATACCAGTCTCAAAGAATGAGTTTGGGAGTATTCGTTCCTCTGCAAATTTTGGAATAGTTTCAGAAGAATAAGTGTTAAATCTTCTCTAAACATTTGATAAAATTCACCTGTGAAGTCATCTGGTCCTGAACTTTGTTTGTTGGGAGTTTTTTAATCATAGTTTCAATATCAGTACTTGTGATTAGTCTGTTCATATTTTCTTTTTCCTTCTGGTTAAGTCTTAGAAGACTGTACCTTTCTCAGTATTTGTCCATTTCTCCTAAGTTGTCCATTTTATTGACCTATAGTTGCTTGTGGTAGTCTCTTTATGATCCTTTGTATTTCTGTGTCTGTGTAACTTCTTTTATATTTCTAATTTTATTGATTTAAATCCTTTCCTTTTTTGTCTTGATAAGTCTGGCTAAAGGTTTATCAGTTACTTCTGTCTTTTCAAAGGACAAGCTTTTAGTTTCATTGATCTTTTCTGTTCTTTTCTTCTTCTCTATTTAATTTATTTCTACTCTGATTTTTATGAGTTCTTTCCTTCTACTGACTTTGGGTTTTGCTTATTCTTCTTTCTCCAGTTGCCTTGGTGTAGGATTAGGTTGTTTGAGATTCTTCTTATTTCCTGAGGTAATATTGTATTGAACTTCCCCAATATGTTTAGTAACATATTGTTTAGCCTCCTTGTGTTTGTAATTTTTAGTTTTTTTCTTATGTGCATGCTAAATCACTTCAGTCATGTCTGACTCTTTGTGACACTATGAACCATAACCCACCAGGCTCCTCTGTCCATGGGATTCTCCAGGCAAGAATACTGGAGTGCGTTGCCATGATCTATTTCTAATCTCATACTGTTGTGGTTGGAAATGAAGCTTGATGTGATTTCAATCTTCTTAAATTTACCAAGGCTTTTCTTGTGACCCAGCATGTGATTTATCCTAGAGAATGTTCCATGTGCACCTGAGAAGCATGTGTATTCTGCTGTTTTCAGACAGAATCCTCTATAAACATCATTTAAGTCTATTTGTCCTAATGCATCATTTAAGACCTGTGCTTCCTTATTGATTTTCAGCCTGGATGATCTGTCCACTGATGTAAGTGGGGTGTAAAAGTCCCCCACCATAACTGTATTACTGTCAATCTTTAGATGTGACTGTGGGTTCTGGAAAGCTTTAGAAAGCCCATCTGTTGATGGGTGGGGCTGTGATCCCACCCTGTTGGTTGTTTGGTCTGAAGTATTCCAGCACTGGCGTCTACAGGCTGTTGGGTGGGGCCAGGTCTCCATGCAAAAATGTCAATCCTTGGGAGCACACACCAAGGAATATTCCCTAGGGCCTCCATCATCAAAGTCCTTGCCCTGCCAATGGGCCACACCTGAGACTTGGCTCCCCAGAAGACTCTGTAAGACTTGCAAGTAGATCTATGGGCTCCTATGGAGTCACTGCTTTGCCCTGGGTCCCAGTTCATATGGAAATTTGTGTCCACTGTCCCAGAGTAGAGTCTCTATTTCCTCAAGTCCTGCAGAGCCCCTGCACACAAGCCCTGCTGGCCTTCAAAGATAAATGCTCTGGGGCCTCCACTTCTCAATGCTAGACCCCCAGAGCATAATATGGGGCTCAGAACTCTCACTCCTATTGGACAACTTCTGCAGTGTAATTATTTTCCAGTTTGTGAGAAGCCTACCCAGCCAATATGGCTTTGATTATATAGTAAATGTGCTCCTTCTAGCATCTTGTGATATGTTTTCTTTGTCTTTGCATGTAGAATATTTTTTCTGGTAGATTCTACTCTTTTTGTGGATGGTTATTCAGCAGTTAGTTGTGATTTTGGTGTTTTTGTGAGAGAAGGTAAACTCACATCATTCTATTCTGCCATCTTACTGGCCCCACCTTCTAAGACCTTCACATTGCGGGTTAGAACTTCAACATATGAATTGAAAAGTGAAAGTGAAGTTGCTCAGTCAAGTCCGACTCTTTGTGACTCCATAGACTGTACCTGCCAGGCTCCTCCATCCATGGGATTTTCCAGGCAAGATTACTGGAGTTGCCATTTCCTTCTCCAGGGGATCTTGCCAACCTAGGGATCAAACCCTGGTCTTCTGTATTGCAGGCGGAACTCTTTACCATCTGAACCACAAGGGGGCTTCTGTGAATTGGGCAGGAAGCAAATATTTGACCATTGCATCATTTTTGTTTAATACTTTTTTAAACTGTTTTTTTAAACTCTATCCATATTGATAAATGTACATTTAAATCATTTCTTTTAACTCCTATATAATGAGTTATAGTGTATATCTTGGAGAAGGAAATGGTAATCCACTCCAGTATTTTGTCTGGTAAATCCCATGGACAAAGGAGCCTGGCAGGCTACAGTCAATGGGATTGCAAAGAATCAGACATGACTTAGTGACTAAACAACAACAACAATAAAACCTTGTTTTCTTTGGAATCCTAACTCTATAATTACAGTCACTGAAATCCACAATGCAGGAAATGTGGGTTCAATCTTTGAGTCAGGAAGATCCTCTGAAGAAGGAAATGGCAACCTATTCCAGTATTCTTGCCTGGGAAAAAATTCCATGGACATTGAAACCTGGTGGGCTATATATAGTCCATAGGGTTGCAAAAAGTCAGACATGACTTAGCAACTAAACAACAAGTGTATATCTGCAATACTGATCTCTTGTCCATCATCTCAAGAAAGACTGAACTAAACATCCTCCTACTTATCCCTTTATGGATCCATTCCAGTTCTTCTGGAAGCAGAATTACTGGCTCATTGGGTGTGCATACACTTAATCTGACTAATTGATGCTGGATTGCCCTTCAAAATGGCTGAATTAGGGTGCACTCCCATCTGTAGTGCATGAGTATTCCTATGTCCCCTTATCTTTGTCAACACTTGGTAACATTTGGCTTTCTAATTACTTCCAGTGTAATAGGCATTAAAAGTGTATCTTATTCATAGTTTAATTTGCACTTTTCTATTGTATATTTCAATTGTGTATCATGGCCATATACTTGTCAGCCTTTCGGACTTCCATTTCTAAAAACTGTCAGTTCTTCGAATTTGAGTCAGTTCTAATAAGGTGGATGAACCTGGAGCTGGTTATACAGAATGAAGTTACTCAGAAAGAGACAGACAAATATCATATATTCATACAGATATATGGCATCTAGAAGATGGCACTGATAAACCTATTCACAGGGCAGGAATAGAGACTCATATATTAAGAACAGACTTATGGACACAGCAGGGGAAGGAGAAAGTGGGACGAATTGAGAGAGTAGCACTGAAATACATACATTACCATGTGGAAAACAGATAGCTAACGGGAAGTTGCTAACGAGCAGGGAGCTAAGCCTGGTTCTCTGTGACAACATAGAAGGGTGGGTTGGGGTGGGAGATGGGAGGGAGGTCCAGGAGGGAGAGGACTTATGTATACCTATGGCTGATTCATGCTGATGTGTGGCAGAAACCAGCAAAACATTGTAGACCAATTGTCCTCCATTTAAAAGTAAATACACTTTTAAAACTGTTCTTATTGTTTGCCTATTTTTCTATTATAGCTGTTTTATTAGATTATTAAAATCTTGCAAAGCAAGATTTTCTTATGTTTTGTAAATTTGGAACAGTTTTTTGTAGTAGATATTGCACTTATCCATTCCATTTTTTATTAATTTGAGCCATATCGTCCTTCATAAAACAGAAGTCCATAATTTTTAAGTAATCATATTTACCAGTTTTGTCTGCCTTATGGTTGTATCTTTAAAGTTTTTAAAAGAATGTATTTCCTCTTTTTAAGTCATAAAATTATTTTACCATACTTTCATTCTATTAAACTTACACTTTTACCCTTTACAGAAGGTTTTTAAATGCATCTTAAGTCTATCTTTGAATGTGATGTTAGGTAGGAACCCACATCATAAGCCAGTTTTCCCAATGTAACTAACTAAACAATCTATGAAATATATGATTATTCAGTTCATGACAATTCTTAGCCCCTGAGTCTTACAGAAAAGGAAACACAATCCACCTCTTCAAACTCCTTTCCATCTCTTTGGAGTGATAATAGTAACACACACTAAACTGAACAGCATGACATGATATAATTAAGGACTAACTTGTATATTGAGGATAATAAGTGCAGAAGAACTTCAAAGAGGATCAACTAGGGTTCAATGATCAAGAAAGGCTGTGTATTATTTTAGCCCTGTTTAAGTTAGATGGTGTCCCTTTCCCTCCACTCCCCATGAATTTACCTTTAGGAGAATTCCAGGAAGTGTTCAGGCCTCATCCGGAGCCACCCCTGTGTATTGTTGCTAACTCCCAATGAATAAACCAGATTCTTCTCTCTGATCTATGTGAGTGCTAATTAGACAGTCAAGAAAGACAGGTTGTAGATCTTGTTCTGCCTCATAATTGGGGATTTACTGATTTTAATGGAAATGGAGATGCAAAACTGAAATGAGTTCATGCTCAGATTCTACTAAAATCCATTCCAGTTACTACACAGTAGCAAGGACATATCTCATCTTTTGTATTATTCTTCAGAAAAGACTCCAGTAACCAGACACTATGATATTACCAAATAGGTAGGTCTTTTCATTATTTTTATAAGTTTGAGTAGGATCACTAAGGGAGCACTTCATTTGAAGAAATATATTTCAGAAATATTTTTAAAGTATCAAGTCAGTTCAGTTCAGTTGCTCAGTCGTGTCCGACTCTTTGCGACCCCATGAATCACAGCAAGCCAGGCCTCCCTGTCCACCACCAACTCCCGGAGCCTACCCAAACTCATGTCCATCGAGTCAGTGATGCCATCCAGCCATCTCATCCTCTGTCGTCCCCTTCTCCTCCTGCTCCCAATCCCTCCCAGCATCAGGGTCTTTTCCAATGAGTCAACTCTTTACATCAAGTGGCCAAAGTATTCGAGTTTCAGCTTCAGCATCAGTCCTTCCAGTGAAACCCAGGACTGATCTCCTTCAGGATGGACTGGTTGGACCTCCTTGCAGTCCAAGGGACTCTCAAGAGTCTTCTCCAACACCACAGTTCAAAAGCATCAATTTTTCAGCACTCAGCTTTCTTCACAGCCCAACTCTCACATTCATACATGACCACTGGAAAAACCATAGCCTTGATTAGAGGAACCTTTGTTGGCAAAGTAATGTCTCAAAGCTTTTTAATATGCTATCTAGGTTGGTCATAACTTTCCTTCCAAGGAGTAAGCGTCTTTTAATTTCATGGCTGCAATCACCATCTGCAGTGATTTTGGAGCCAAAAAAAATAAAGTCAGCCACTGTTTCCACTGTTTCCCCATCTATGTCCCATGAAGTGATAGGACCAGATGCCATGATCTTAGTTTTCTGAATGTTGAGCTTTAAGCCAACTTTTTCACTCTCCTCTTTCACTTTCATCAAGAGGCATTTTAGTTCCTCTTCACTTTCTGCCATAATGGTGGTATCCTCTGCATATCTGAGGTTATTGATATTTCTCCTGGCAATCTTGATTCCAGCTTATGCTGCTCCCAGCCCAGCATTTCTCATGATGTACTCTGCATATAAGTTAAACAAGCAGGGTGACAATATACAGCCTTGACGTACTCCTTTTCCTATTTGGAACCAGTCTGTTATTCCATGACCAGTTCTAACTGTTGCTTCCTGACCTGCACATCGGTTTCTCAAGAGGCAGGTCAGGTGGTCTGGTATTCCCATCTCTTTCAAATATTCCAGTTTATTGTGATCCACACAGTCAAAGGCTTTTGCATAGTCAAGAAAGCAGAAATAGATGTTTTTCTGGAACTCTCTTGCTTTTTCAATGATGCAGCAGATGTTGGCAATTTGATCTCTTGTTCCTCTGCCTTTTCGAAAACCAGCTTGAACATCTGGAAGTTCATGATTCACATATTGCTGAAGCCTGGCTTGGAGAATTTTGAGCATCACTTTACTAGCGTGAGATGAGTGCAATGTGTGGTAGTTTGAGCATTCTTTGGCATTACCTTTCTTTGGGATTTAAAGTATAGCATCATTACAAATGTGAAAATCAAAAACTTGTAACATTCTAATAGCATTAGTTAATGTGTTGAATGCCAAGCTCTCAATTATCTTAGCACCTTAACCACTGTATCTGTATTATTTTAGTTAATCCTCAAAAACAAACTTATGAAGTAAGTACAATTATTATCACAGTTTTATAGATGAGAAAAATCAAGGTATCAAAGTTAATTTACCCAAGATCATTCATATAGTAAGCAATGTAGTTAGCATTTGATATTACATTTTCTTAATGAATTTTTGTCATCTTTAAGAATCATCTGCATGATTTTATTTCCTATCTACCATCCCACAAAACACCAGAAATCAAGTAATTATTCGTGTCATATTTTTCTCTTTCAATTATAGTTGACCCTTGAACAACATGGGTTTGAACTGCACAGGCCCACTTATATGCAGATTTTTTAAATAAATATAAGCTATAGTGCTGCATGATCAGTGGTTGGTTGAATTCACAGATGCAGCATCAGGGATACAGAGGACCAACTATGAGCTACATGTATATTTTTGCCCTACCTCCCCACGTTGTTCAAGGGTCAACTATGTGACCACGATCTGAACTGACAATGGTAACAGTTAGAAACTTTCTTAGGGTTGCCTCAAAAAAAAAAAAAAACAACCCACATGCCTCCTGTACCCAAAGTAGTTCTAAATTTTATCTTCTTTGTGCCGAGGAACACCAGAAACAGGGCCTGAAATGATCCTCAAACTGTCCTTGAGATTATGTGTCTAGAGTTGTAGAGACAAAGAACTTGGAAACAGAAAGTGATGTAAGGAGATAACATAGATAGGAACACTCTATAAAGGATTTGAAGAACCAGTGAGAGACTTGGCTCTCTGAAGCAGGATGCTCTCCTCTTGAGAAAAGGCAACCGGGTCAAAGTAAAAAATTTAGCAAAGGTATTAGACTATCTAAAGTTTGGAGTTGCATAAGGTAATAGGAATAAGAGGCCCAATGCCTGGTGTAGGGTTATGGTCCTGTTCGGAGAGGAGTGATTGAACTTGCAAGCCTAGAGAAGAAAATAAGCAGCGAGTATTTAAAAACAAGAACAAGAACAACAACAAAAGCTTCGTGTTCAGAGGTTCAGAAAAATTGGATGAAGAATGTAACTGAACTCTTACTTGGGAGCTCAAACTCACCTTCATTTTGTAATTGAAGATTAGGAATGACTAATAGAGGAAAATGTGTATCACAACCTCTGCCTTCAGTGTGTTCAATTTGAATTCTGAAAGAAAACAGGTAATTGTATATTTCATATCTGATCTTCAATAAAACATTGCAAAGGAGTCACTGTTATTCACACTTTATAGATAAGAGAATTAAGCTCCTGAAGTTAAAGTCCACAGTTTGTAAATCATGAAGGTGAGATTTGGAGCGTATAGGTTAACTCCAACATGTGCTCTGTCCACTAAATTTTACTACTTGTCAGGAAGGGACTCAACTATAATAGAAAGTTCAGTTCTACATCAGTTCTTCTCCCATTTAATTTTTAAATCCATATGTATTATAAATCGACATGTTGTATTAGGTCACTTTTACCCAGCCAACACATTGGGATTACATTATTAATTATATAAAGAGGTCTTCATCTTTAGTTTCTTCATTTTCTTGTATCAATTTTTTCATCTTTATTAAGATATAATTGACATATAACGTGTAAGTTTAAGATGTGAAATTTGATGATATGATACACTTACATTGCAAAATGATTACCACTGTAACATCTCCATAATATCACATAATTATCATTTCCTTTTTTGGGTGAGAACATTTAAGATATACTCTTCTAGCAGCTTTCAGATATATAACACATTGTTGTTAAGTATAATCACTACAATGTACATGAGACCCCAGAGCATATTCATTTTATAACCAGAAGCTTGTACTCTAATCAATATTTCCCCATTTTCCCCATCCTCTAGCCTTGGTAACTACCGTTCCGCTACCTGTTTCTATGAGTTCAACTTTTTAGATTCCACATGTAAGTAACATAGTAAAGTATTTGTCTTTGTTTGACTTATTTCACATAGCATAATGCCCTTAAAACCCATCCATGTTGTTATAAATGGCAGAATTTCATTCTTTCTCACGGCTATAGAATGTACAGCTAACCTTTGAACAATGCAGGTTTGATTTGCAAGGGCCCACTTATATGCAGATTTTTTTTCATTAGCAAATTCAATAGGATTACATGATTCAACCATAGTTGGTGGAATCCATAGATGACGAGCCATGAGTAGAGAGAAAACATTTATATGGGGACTGTGGATATGCAGGGTGAACTATTTGTTTTATGGGGGCTTTCAATTGCACAGAGGTTGAGCACCCCTAGCCCCAACATTTTTCAAGGGTCAGCTATATCTTTAACCATTTATTTTTTCATGAACACTTAGGCTGTTTCCATATCTTAGCTATTGTAAATAATGCTGTGAGGAACATAGGAGTGCAAATATCTCTTTGAGATCGTGTTTTAATTTCCTTTGAATGTATACCCAGAAGTCGATCCAACCAGTCCATCCTAAAGGAGATCAGTCCTGGGTGTTCATTGGAAGGACTGATGTTGAAGCTGAAACTCTAATACTTTGGCCACCTGATGTGAAGAGTTGACTCATTTGAAAAGACCCTGATGCTGGGAAAGATTGAGGGCAGGAGGAGAAGGGGACAACAGAGGATGAGATGGTTGGATGGCATCACCGACTCAATGGACATGAGTTTGTGTAAACTCCGGGAGTTGGTGACGGACAGGGAGGCCTGGCATGCTGCAGTTCATGGGGTCGCAGAGTCAGACATGACTGAGCAACTGAACTGAACTGAACTGAGGATTGCTGGCTCATATGGTAGTTTATTTTTAATTTTTTGAGGAATGTCCACGCTTTTTTCCAGAGTGGCTATATCAATTTACATTCCCAAAAAGAGTGTGCAAGGGTTCCTTTCACCAAAGTCTTGCAGTTTTAGTGTTAAGATCTTTCACCTCCTTGGTTAAATTTATTCCAAGGTATTTTATTGTTTTTGATGCTATTATGAATGAGACTGTTTTATTTATTCTTCAGATATTCTGTTGTTAGTGTATAAAAACAAAACTGATTTCTACAGGTGAATTCTATATGTTTGATTTCTCCATTGCTATGTACACAACTTTGTGGAATTCATTGACTAGTTCCAACAGCTTTTCGGTGGCATCTTTAAGATTTTCTATGTAAAATTACATTATCTGCAAATAAGGCAATTCTACTTCTTCTTTTCTGGTTTTGATGCTTTTGTTATCTTTCTTGCCTGTTTCCTCTGCTAGAACTCCTAGTACCTCAGTGAATAGGAGTAGTGAGAGTGGGCACCCCTCTTGTCTAGCTCCTGATCATAGAGGGAAATTTTTCAATCTTTTGTGGTTGAGTTTGGTGTAAATTGTACCTTTGTCATACATGGCTTTTATTGTGTTATGTCCCTTTACATGTGACTTGTTTAGTGTTTTTATCTTAAAAAAAACCTTGTATTTTTTCAAATGCTTTTTCTGCATCTACTGAGATGATCATATGATTTTCACCTTTCATCCTATTGATGTGTTGCATCACATTTATTGTTTTGCATATGTTGAACCAACTTACATCCCAGAGATTGTTGCTGTTAAGTCACTAAGCCATGTCCAACTCTTTGTGACCCCATAGACTACAGTATGCCAGGCTTCCTTATCTCTCACCATCTTCTGGAGTTCACCCAAGCTCATGTCCATTGAATCGAAGATGCTATGCAACCATCTCATCCTCTGCCACTCTCTTCTCCTTTTGCTTTCAATCTTTCCCAGCACCAGGGTCTTTTCCAGTGAATCGGTTGTTCACATCAGGTGGCAAAAGTACTGGAGCTTCGGCTTCACCATCAGTCCTTCAATGAGTATTCAAGGTTTCTTTCCCTTAGGATTGGCTGTTTAATCAATTTTTCTCAGAGATAAGTCTCACTTAATTATGGTGTATTATTCTCCCAATATGCTGTTGAATTGTGTTTAATACATCACTGAGAATTTTTGCACCAGGAATATTTGTAGTTTTCTTTTCTCATAGTATCCTTACTGGCTTTGATATCAAGGTAAGGCTGGTCACTCAAATTGAGTTTAGGAGTGTTCCTTCTTCTCTGATTTTGTGGAAGAGTTTGAGAAGGAATGTCATCAATTCTTATTTAAATGATTGGTAAAATTCACCAGAGAAACCATCAGGTCCTGGATTTTCCTTTTGAGAAAAAGGCTTTTCCTTTTTTATTACTGCTTTATCTCCTTACACATCATTGGTCTCAGATTTTTTATTTCTTCATGATTAAAATACAATCACATGATTAAAAATACAATTCGTCATTGTATTTTTCGAGGAATGTATCCATTTCTTCTAGAGTATCCAATTTGCTGGTGTATAACTGTTCACAGTGGAAAATTCTTAAAGAGATGGAATACCAGACCACCTGACCTGCCTCCTGAGAAATCTGTACGCAGGTCAAAAAGCAACAATTAGAACTGGACATGGAACAACAGACTGGTTCCAAATTGGGAAAGGAGTACATCAAGACTGTATATTGTGACTCTGCTTATTTAACTTGTATGCAGAGTACATCATGCGAAATGCCAAGCTGGACGAAGCACAAGCTAGAATCAAGATTGCTGGGAAAAATATCAATAACCTCAGATATGCAGATGACACCACCCTTATGGCAGAAAGTAAAGAACTAAAGAGCCTCTTGATGAAAGTGAAAGAGGAGAGTGAGAAGTTGGCTTAAAACTCAACATTCAGAAAACTAAGATCATGGCATCCAGTCAGATCACTTCATGGCAAATAGATGGGGGAAAAATGGAAACAGTGACAGACTTTATTTTGGGGGGCTCCAAAATTACAGCAGGTGGTGACTTCAGCCATGAAATTAAAAGACGCTTGCTCCTTGGAAGAAAAGCTATGACCAACCTAGATAGCATATTACAAAGCAGAGACATTATTTTGCCAACAAAGGTCCATCTAGTCAAAGCTATGGCTTTTCCAGTAGTCATGTATGGATGTGAGAATTGGACTATAAAAAAAGCTGAGCACTGAAGAATTGATGCTTTTGAACTGTGGTGTTGGAGAAGACTCTTGAGAGTCCCTTGGACTGCAAGGAGATCCAACCAGTCCATCCTAAAGGAAATCAGTCCTGAATATTCATGGGAAGGACTGAGGCTGAAGCTGAAACTCCAATATTTTGCAATTCTTTCCAATTCTTTGCACTACCTGATGCAAAGAACTGACTCATTTGAAAAGACCTTGTTGCTGGGAAAGATTTAAGGCGGGAGGAGAAGGGGACGACAGAGCATGAGATAGTTGGATGGCATCACCAGCTCACTAGACATCAGTTTGAGTAAGCTCCGGGAGTTGGTGATGGACAAGGAAGCCTGGTGTGCTGCAGTCCATGGGGTCACAAAGAGTTGGACACAACTGAAAGACTGAACTGAACTGTTCACCGTAGTCTTTATGATCCTTTGTATTTCTGTGTTATAACTTCTGCTCTTTCATTTCTCATTTTCTTTGTGCCTTCTCTCTTTTAGATATTCTCACTAAAGTTTTTCATCTCTATTTATCCTTTCAAAAACACAGCTTAAGACAAATGCATAAGAAAGCTGTGGTACATATATACAATGGAATATTACTCAGCCATTAAAAAGAATACATTTGAATCCATTCTAATAAGGTGGATTAAACTGGAGCCTATTATACAGAGTGAAGTAAGCCAGAAAGAAAAACACCACTACAGTATACTAACACATATATATGGAATTTAAAAAGATGGTAACGATAACCCTATATGTGAGACAGCAAAAGAGACACAGATGTATAGAACAGTCTTTTGGACTCCATGGGAAAAGGCGAGGGTGGGATGCTCTGAGAGAATAGCATTGAAACATGTATATTGTCATATATGAAACAGATCTCCAGTCCAGGTTCGATGCATGAGACAAGTGCTCAGGGCTGGTGCACTGGGAAGACCCAGAGGGATGGGATGGGGAGGGAGGTGGGAGGGGAGATCAGGATGGGGAACACATGTAAACCCATGGCTGATTCATATCTGTATGGCAAAAACCACTATAATATTGTTAAGTAATTAGCCTCCAACTAAAATAAATAAATTTAAAAAAAAAGAAACCCTCGGTTCTGAAGTTGACTGAGCATCAACCTCTCCAACTAAGGCAATATACCTTTAGGAAGAAAAAATGGTTTCTAAGGACAGTGTTTTATTTTAAATTAAAACTTTTGAGTTTCCTGTGAGATGCTGCCTCTCGTTTCCGACTCTTTGTGATCCCATGGACTATAGCCTACCAGGCTCTTCCGTCCATGGGATTTTTCAGGCAAGAATACTGGAGTGGGTTGCCATTTCTTTCTCCAGGAGATCTTCCCTGACCCAGGGACTGAACCCGGTCTCCCACGTTATAGGCAGACGCTTTACCATCTGAGCCACCAGGGAAGTCTGAGATGCTGCATAGGTCATTAATTATTCAGTGTTGGTTGGATGTCTTGTCAGAGTGCACTTCTACTAAAAACATGTACTCTCTCGGAAAATCCTTCACTAACATGCAATGAATAAAACTGATCTATGTTGTGTCCACAAAAAAAAACAAAAACAAAAACACAGCTTAGTTTTGCTGATCTTTTCTATTGTTTTTATGATCTTTATTTTATTGATTTCTGTTCTGATTTTTGTTACTTTTTTCCTTCTGCTATCCTTGGGATTAGTTTGTTCTTTTTCTAGTTCCTTGAGGGCTAAAGAGATCAAGAGACCAATAAGTCTCTAAAATACTGTGAGCACCACCAGCGCTCAAGTTGGCCATGTTCCATGCAGGCTTAGGATAATTATTCACAGTTTCTTAAATCTTGGATTTTGAAAAAGTCTGGATTTTATATAGATAGCTTAGCAACCTTAAAGGGTTTCAATAAGGACTATCAAGATTATCATCCTTATTTTTAAAGGGAAAGAATATAGACTGCTTTGGAGAGGGGTAATCATTACCCATTGCTTGTACACGTCAGGAATCAAATTACTGAAAAAGTCAACTAGGAGAAAAAATTCTCCTCAAATATTCATGGGCAGTTTTATTTTTTCTCTAGGAGTATTGATCTCGATCTGGCTAAATCTCATTAAAAATACTAATAAAAACTTCCTGGTAAATAAGGAATACTGTTGTTTAGTTGCTAAGTCATGTCCAACTCTTTTGTGACCCCATGGACTGTAGCCCACCAGGCTCCTCTGTCCGTGGAATTTTCCAGGCAAGAATACTGAAGTGGGTTGCCATTTCCTTCTCCAGAGGATCTTTCCAACCCAGGGATTGAACCCGCATCTACAGATTCACCTGCTTTGCAGGCAGATTCTTTACCACTGAGCCACCAGGTGTGATCCAAATGCAAGGTAAATGCAAGGCTTTCTAATAAATTCTCACTTTCTTTTATTAATTCATTCAAAAAACCATGCTGCACTCCTACATATTGTAGACTATGAAAAGACTGATTGTCCCTATCCATAGAGAGTTTGCAGTTTAGTAGAGGGCTTCCCTTGTGGCTCAGCTGGTAAAGAATTCGCCTGCAAGCAGGAGACCTGGGTTTGATCCCTGGATTGGGAAGATCTCCTGGAGATGGGAAAGGCTACCCACTCCAATATTCTGGCCTGGAGAATTCCGTGGACCGTATAGTCCTTGAGGTCGAAAGAGCTGGACTCTATTGAGCGACTTTCGCCTTCAGAGTAGATAATATATTTGCATAAGCAACTATATTAAGGAGTAAAAGACATAATAGGGATAAGAACAATTAAGGGAGGAAAAAGAAAGGTTACAAGGTTTAAGGAATTAACCCGAAGTAGGTCTTAGCTGAAATAGACCTTGAAGAAGATTGAGAAAAGCAGAGCTAGCAGGATGAGAGAGGGAGCCACAGACCAAAGGAACAGTCTGAGAAAGGCAAGCATGCAGGGAAACAAGAGCCAAGCCTGAGAACAGTGCTCCCAGGCATGAAAGATGGTGGTGGTGCCGATGGGTGGCAGGGGGTTCAGTGGCAGATGGTGAAAGCATCTAAAATGAAAGGTAGGCTACATGTGTGAACAGAGTTAGTTTGGGAATGAGAGCTCAATGGCTGGGTGTGTCTGTTTGAGCTGAAAGCCTCTCCCTAACTCTTTCATTAAACACACAACTAACCTTCAATTGCCCTCTTAATCTCAGTTCAACTTCCAGTATTTCAAAATCATCAAACATAAAGAGGTAGTACCCTGAAAGAGGGTCTTCTGTTCAATGTTAGGAGACTAACTCCAATTACAAAACTTTGCAAATGTCCCCAAAAAGGGAGCAAGATAGATTTATAAATCACTAAATCTATTAAGTTATGCAAATTATAAATTCATAACAAGCTGGCACACAGTTTTAAAAAAAAAAGTGTCCTTTGAAACTTCTGAGAATTCAGAATTAGAATGCCAAAGTGTTGGCAGATTATTTGATGAAAGAGGCCTTAATCTGCCAGGGAAACATCTTTAGGGGGTCTCTAGAAAGCAGGTTCATATATAAACTCTATTCAGCAATAAAGTTTACATTCATGTTTCTCTGATTTCCCCTGTTTTAAATTCCTTTGGCATAGGAACTTCTTAGCCAGTCTCTGTGCCCCAGTATTTCTCAAACTGTTTTCCTGGCTACATAGATCACCTTAAGATTTTGGACTTCACACCAGACCAGGCTATATGGATCGCTTAAGATTCTGGACTTCACCCCAGATCCAACCAGTGAGACTTTACAGGGACAGGTCCTGAAATTTGAACTATAGAGAAGAAACTTCTATATTTCTGTGATTACTTCTACCTAGATTCTTCCTGTGTTATTCTTTTATCACTTTTATCACTTGCCCTCTCAGACACCTGAACTATTCATAGATGGAATGGATGCTGGAGCTGGATATTCTTCTCAGCGGGCGCTTTGCCAGATGAATGATGTCATCTGGAGTCAAAAACTTAATCCAATACTCTTACCAACAAGTCACAAACAGCCAAGGGATTTACTGTGGGTAGAATTTCAGAGGATAACTACAAACCAGACTTCTTTAAATGCCTAAAGAAATTAACTTTTATTCCTTTTAATATTGGTCACTTTTCTCCCCTTTTATTTTGGTTAGCCTTTTCTTTTCTTTTGTATTTCCCCCAAATATTGAGTAACAGGACTGGCTCTGAGTACCACAAGAGAAATGATTAAAATAATATCGCTCTTACAAAACATATCTTACCAAACAATTTCATTTCTAACATATGAACCCCACATTTCTTCAGCCCATTTAAACTTTTCTTATCTAAAGTCAAATAAGTATATATTCTGGATACAAGCAATTTCTCTGTTTTCTAAATACTGCCTTGGATGGAAAGTGTAAAAAATATATTACCAAATATATCTTTACAAGTTTTACACTTTAAGTCAATCAACTGTTTATGCTATAACTTATTGTCATATGTTCTTTGATAGAAATTGAAGTAAAATGTACATTATATATAACAAGGAGGTTGTGTGATTGATAAGAGATGAATGTAAAGACAGAAACCTACATTTAAGTCCCATTTATTAATCCACAGGATGCTAGGGAAATTCACACAATGTCTCCAAGTATCAGTTCTGTCTTCAAATGAAATAAGAATCAAAACTATTCTTATTTCATAGTTATTATAAGGAGTAAGGGAGATCATGTATATTTTGTTTCCTAATTAAACTTTTTACGAATGCCTGATAGTGCTAAGTCATAACTTGTTCCTTGATCTCTGAAATCATCTTCTTTTAATTTTCATTAAGAGTTAAACTTTTCCTGTCTCCTCCTTACGGATTTAGGACATAGTTTTTTCACAGTCGGCTCATCAATCAAATATGAAAAGCAGTGACTGAATTCAGATGACACTGGTCACTAGGGGATACTGGAAGCCAAAATCTACATGTGATAAGTCACAGGATCATTGTTGTTCAGTTGCTAAGTAGTGTCCTATTGTTTGCAACTCTATGGATGGTAGCACGCCAGGCTCCTCTGTCCTCCACCAACTCCCAGAGTTTGCTGAAATTTATGTCCGTGAGTCAGCGATAGATCTAACCATCTCATCTTCTGTCGCCCCTTTCTTTTGCCTTCAATCTATCCCAGCATGAGGGTCTTTTCCAGTGACTCGGTGCTTCATATCAAGTAGCCAAAGTATTGGAGCTTCAGCTTCATCGTTAGTCCTTCCAATGAATATTCAAGGTTGACTTCCTTTAGGATTGTCTGGTTTGATCTCTGCAGTCCAATGGACTCTCAAAAGTCTCCTGCAGCACCACCATTCAAAAGCATCAATTGTTTGGTGCTCAACCTTCGTATGAACCAACTCTCACATCTGCTCATGACTACTAGGAAAACCATAGGTTTCACTGTATGGACCTTTGTCAGCAAAGTGATGTCGCTGCTTTTTAATATGCTATCTGCGTTTGTCATGGCTTATCTTCCAAGGAGCAAACATCTTTTAATTTCATGGCTACAGTCACAGTCTGCAGTGATTTTGGAGCCCAAGAAAATAAAATCTGTCACTGCTTCCACTTTTTTCCCTTCTATTTGCCATGGAAGTGATGGAACTGGATGCAATGATCTTAGTTTTTTGAATGTTGAGTTTTAAAGGATCTTTTTCACTCTCCTCTTTCACTCTCATCAAGAGACTCTTTAGTTCCTCTTCATTTTCTGCCATTAGAGTGGTGTCACCTGCATATCTGAGGTTGCTGATATTTCTCCCAACAATCTTGATTCCAGCTTTTGATTCATCTAGCCTGGCATTTTGCATAATGTACTATGCATATAAGTTAGACAAGTAGGGTGACAATATTCAGCCTTAACATCTTCCTTCCCAATTTTGAACCAGTCAGTTGTTTCATGTCCAGTTCTAATATGATGCTTCAGCAGGTGATTAAAATTCTGCTCAAATAAACCCAAAACAGTAGCTTTCCTTCTACTTCCCCGTTGACATAAACTGAATAACACAACTTTGACCTAAACCTGCAAGACCACCTTACCCTTTCTTCCTCCCTTGCCCACTCTACTAGGGCTCACAGTCAACAACAATTAAAAAATCATTGGCTCTTTCCTAAATCTCTAATACTTCTTCCCTGCAGCCAAAGACCTGCAAAGAAATCTGAGACCTGCAATGCCAGGATGGGGGTTAACCTGATCCACTGACAGGCTACTACCAAAATATACCCAGCATTTTATATGTGCTTAATCTTTACAATCCTATGAGTAGCATATCAATATCTTTGTTTTAGATGTTAGGATATTGAGGCTCAAATTGACTCAGTAACTTTTCCACAGTCACCCAGTTCATGAGTAGCACAATAGGTTGGCTGCAAACCCAGTACTAAGCCAGGGTTCTCTCCACTCTCTAGATCTCATCTCTGCTCTGCATCGTTCTGCTTCACTTTCTATGGAGTTTTAGGAACATAATGTCTACCCCAAATACCTGCATCAGCATATTAGAGTCACCTGGGAGATTTTTACAACTACAAATGCCTAAGTTTCCTCAGGATCATTTATAACCAAAACTCTGGCAGAGACACTCCAGCATCTTTAAGTCTTTTTTTTTTTTTTCCTGCAAATGATTCTGTTGCATTGTTAGATTTAAGAACCACTGGTTTAAATAATGATATTACTCATGCTAAACATTTTTATATTGCTTTAACATTTAATCAGTGGTGTATTCTTATTATAAAATATCTTATTAACACATAGTTTCCTTTTATTGTAATAACAGGTGGATGAGACATTTATAGATTCGGCCTTGAACAAGCATTATATCAAGAACCAAGTAGTGAAACTGACGTATGTATGCTTGGGCAAAGGTGACTTCATGGTCTAGAGTGACCAAAAGCACAGGACACAGGAACCTTTATACACTGTTGCCTCTACAAGACTGGCTTTTGGCCAGGATTTCTTATTAATATGATTGCAACAACAGTCTCAAGATATAGAGGTGACCACCATTTTGTAAATGCAAAAACTGAGACTCTGGGAGATTAAGTGAAATGTTCAAAATTCCCCAAGTGACAGAACAGGAATCAAATCCCATCAAGTGATGGTAAGGCCTGGGACTGCCAGAAACCAGGGCCTTGAGAAAACCCAGCAGCATGTCACTGCATGCACCAAATTGTATTCTTTCAATATATATGTCATTTCAAAAATATTAAGGAGCCAAAGTTGACTACAAAATGGGGTCACAAGTCTTTCCTGGATTGAACCCCTAGTGACAGGAGGCATGCCCAAACACAAATAAATAAACTTGAAATAAATGTTGAAATAAATTTCCATTTGTGGTGGTGGAGGAGGAGACTCATACAGGCTGAGAAATTGCTCAGAGGTTTCAGTTGTCTTATTTGGAAAGTTCATAGCAGAACATGTATGTAACAGATACAAACCTATGGGCCTGTGTGACTCATCTTCTTTTAAAAAAATGAGAATATTCAGATGGATATATTTGAAGGAAATAATAATCAGTTTTCTTATCAATAGTCTAATGCCCTATTGGTAGAATGACTCCAAGTTTCTTACACCTTTACCGTAACTAGGTACCTCCAGAAGGATTTTACGATATAAATTCGATACATTTTATAATACATCTAGGAGAGAAAAAGCGTGTTTTTGCTGAAACTGTCTAGATTTCATGCCCTCCATTTTCAAATTCTGACTTGCCATAACATCCTAGCAAAATTATCATAGTCTTATGCACTCCTTTGAATGTGTAGTCATTATCATTTTGTAAGTTTTTGTGTGGGTGCCTTCCACCTGGTAAACAATGTTTTCCCTCTGATTTAAGAGGAGGGAATATTTGCCAATTTGACATAAAATTCTGATTATTTATATCTTCACATTCCAGAGCCTAAATGAACCACAGTATATAAAATCCCTTCAAACTGATACCATTTCCTCTTTTTTAAAGTCAAGGGATTCAAGAAAATAGGGCTCTCATGCTTATTATAGCTTCAATCTTTTGAAGTGTAAAAATAAGAGATGTGGCAGATCAACATATAGGTTTCCATTTTGTACAAGACCTTTACTGTTTGATTTTCATACTTTAAGCATATATGAAAATTCATCCCCTCAAGTGAAGGGACTTAAACATGTTTATATGAAAAAAGTTCAAGGAATTGGATATGCTTAATTTGGAGAATACTGAGAGACCGAGACTATCACTGTCATCAAATATTATACATGGAAGAGAGAACTGATGTTTTATGTATGTCCGAACTGGTAGACGTAAGCCTATGGAGTGGAAGCTTTAAGGAGCTATGTTCAACTCCAAGTGAAGAATTCTCTTAAAATCAAAGCTGACCAAAGAGAAATAGCCTCTTTAGGGAAGTAAATTTCTAATCATTTTAATTACTTGCTGGGGTGAGATGACCACTTATCATGGAGGCTGTAGAGCTGATGAAGGTATCACATGCGTGACAGGTCAGAGATACCACTGAATTTTTTTCCAGTCTTCAGGGTTTATGATTTTGCTGATAACATTTTAGTTTCTGAGTCTTATACAAATACTATAACAAGCCTTCAAATTAATGGGAAAATTCACTTAACGCAAAAAGAGAACATGAAGAGGGAATATATGAAACAATCTTGAGTCAGAGTAACATAAATGAGTAGCAATATGAGATAATCAACTGTTGACACTTTCAATTGAGGCATAATTCAAGGGAATAAAATACAAAAAAAGAGTGTAGGATAATACTGGATGTATTCTTTGAACAAGTACATTTCTATTCTATGTCATAGTCCAGAGGAAGATGGGACGACAGTAGATATCATTATGGTGTTTCAGTTCCCCTCTGCTGAGCCAAGTGCAGTGAGAAGTAGGAAAATCCGCAGCATCTTAGATGAGAAGATAAGGAACACCAGAGTCTTGCCAATAAACACCTCATCAGTTGAAGTTAATGGTAAGTAGGTACCTTTCTACGTGACATGAAGTTCTCTATTAAGTCCTTTTTATGTCTAATCATAAATTTATTTACTATTATTTCCATTCCAAATAATAGCTAGAATTCAGGTGAAAAAAAATATTCAAGTTAAAAAAGTGGCTTTTAAAGGCTTTATTATTCTCTGATGAAAGCATATCTGAAATTAGTCAAGTGGCTTTTCCTATAGTAATTGACTGGCACTCATCTTGAAATAAAAGCAAACCTTTACCACTAACAGAGTTCATCTGACCCAGCCACTGCCTCCACGACTAAGCAAGTGAAAACACCAAGTGTTAAGCAATGGCTGTTTTTCTGTTTCAGAAACATAAACCCAGTTGCTGCCCTTTAGAAATAGGAATAGTTTCTGTGAATAGTGAAACTGTGAAGTTTGTGTTAACCTTTTTCCTGTGGGCATTTGGGAAAACGGTAAACTAACTTTGGAGCCACTAAAGCCATCTTACAAGTAATGAATTAAAAAATCATGAAACTAGAAATCATAGGAACCATTATATCATCATTGCTTCTTTAAAAGAAGTAGCTTTTATCAAGGTCCTTCTCGATGCCCTTTACATGCAGCATTTAGCTTCTTTATTCTTATGAATTAGGCAAATTCATCTTTAGAGATGTGAAAGAGGGGCTTTAGACCTTCTATCTATAGTGAAAGGACTCTGGCAACTAAAAAGGGCAAAGATTTAGTTAAGGACTCCAGTAATTTAAAAGAGCAGAGATTCAACTCTATTGATAGATTGCTAATTTCTTGAGAGGCTTTATGAGGGGGAAAAAAGTGTTCTTTGGTCAAACACTTCTTAGAAATGCAATCTACAATATTCACCTCTTAGAAATTCACCCCTTATATTAGCATACCAAAAACTCTCAGGAGTCCAGCCAGACAGAAACTGTTTGAAAGTGAAAGTGAAAATCACTCAGTCATGTCCGACTCTTTTCGACCCTGTGGACTGTAGTCTGCCACGCTCCTCTGTCCATGGAATTCTCCAGGCCAGTATATTGGAGTGGGTTGCTGTTTCCTTCTCCAGGGGATCTTCCCAACCCAGGGATCGAACCCAAGTCTCCTGCATCACAGATGAATTCTTTACTGTGTAAGCCCCTAGTGAAACCTGAAAACCTGTTTACCCCTGTTCATTAAGCTGCTTCCACAAGCATCTATTCCTGAAAGACAAGTACAGATTTCCCCTTCACATTCCAGTGGACACCAGACTTAAGAGTCACAGAAGAGAATCAGAATAAGTGTGATTCATATCAGACATGAAACAGAAAGCCCTGCCCTTTCAAGGGTCTGGCTGACTCTTTAGGAGGAAACCTGACCAGGAAATAAAATCTGTGGGAATGGGATGGGCAGGGGTTTGCTGATGAGACAAAGAGTCAGTTAATCAGGAAATGAACCTGGGAACCTCTCCCAACCCAGGAGGGAAGAACCTCTCAAGGGCTTAATCCGCCTTCTTTGTTTTTTCCTTTATGGAGAACAAATGAATCGAGGTTGTGAAATACTGGAAGTTCTGATAAGTTACAAGATGTATTCTACATAATTTTAAATAACCAGTTAATTTGCAAGGAACTTCAAAGCCTGAGCTATCTGAAACCAGAAATGAAGCATGAGGTGGTCATCAGGTGTCTGGGCTTTTTATTTCCTATAGGTTCAGTCTGTGACCTGTAGTCTGTTTTAATGTCTATAGTAGATTAAAGGGCAGGACGTGCTGATGAAGAACCTGATTTGAGAGTTACCTGATTCTAACTCCACTGAGTCACTACAGGACTACCCAAGTTCTGTAAAGGACTTGTATTTACAAAGTCCACCAAAGGACTACCATGCCTTTTCCTCCACTTTCTCATCTACAATCTTGCAATGATAATATTTGTTCTTCCTGAAGTCACAGAAATATCAAGAATATATACAAGAAAACAAAAGATATAATATTGAACATATAGGCTATCAGAAAGTTAGAAAATTGTGCATATACTTTGGAAACCTGAAAATATTAATGCAAATAATTGGTGGTAGAAAAAACTAGAAGCCTGGCGGTTTCCAAATTTCCAAATATGAAAAGAGCAGCGTGTACTAGCACTTAGGAAAAGCTCACTCAGTAGAAAACTGATTCGAATCCTCAAGGCAATCCTTGTAGACAAAAAAACTGCTCTCCAGCAATACTTAATTTGGGGGATTTCAAATGAATGGAAAATTGCAGAAATTCTAGACAAAATCTAGAAATAACCTCACAGCCCCCGATTTACCCAAAATCTGGCAAGTATCTGTGTTTTGGTTTGACAAGTAACTGTGTGGTGTGCGCCTTCCTGTGATGTGATGTCAGAACAAAATGAATATTGACTCCTTTGAATTGCAAATGCCATTGCTGTGGAAGAGCAGCTCCTCACCCATAGGCTGTTGATGTGGGAAACGTAGAAAGTAAAACCATTTTGTCAAAATTGGTAATTAGCAATAGTCAGTCACTTGTATATGGGCAGTTCACCTCCAGGTATAACCATTCTGTCTAAAATTCTTTCCTCAAAAATCCAATGAAACTCCCAATACTACACGTACCCTGGTCTCATTCCTGGAAAGGGCTGAGTTGCATCTTGCTCAAGCTAAGCAGAAGAAGCTGTAATTGAAGAATTCTAAATTTATATCATTGTAATGCATTACTAACATGGGGCATATTCAAATAACCTCATTTTATTTCACTTCACTTTATTGCACTTCACAGATGTTGTGTTTTTTTGTTTTTTTTTTACAAATTGAAGGTTTGTGGCAATCCTGTGTTGTCAGATGATAGTTAGCATGCTTTAGCAGTAAAGTACTTTTTAATTAAGGTATGTATATTGTTTTTTAAAGCATAATGCACACTTAATGGACTACAGAATGGTATAAACATAAACTTTTAAATGCACTGGGAAACAAAAAAAATTTTGACTTTTCTTATTGTGATATTTGCCTATTGCAGTGGTCTCAAACCGAACCCATAACATCTCCAAAGTATGCCTATAGTTTTAAAAAATAAAACAAGAAATTTACTACCTTAAAACTACACTTGACCAAAAATTGAGTTTCTTCTATAAATAAAGACTGAGAATCTGTACTGAGCAACGGATTCTTCACTATATAAGGATTTAGGCATGCCTTTTATGAGTTTATTGGATATTCTCAAAAGCTTCCACTTTGTGTAGTTCATAATCATTAGTTTCCCAAGTGAAATTTATAGAAGGTAAGTGGAAAGAAACATTCTCGTTGTGCATAATGGGAAGTTAAATGTGGAGAATATGGGTCTGAGACACATGGTTTTACACAAGTAAAACCATCCATCCTCATTCTACCTATTAAGCCCTTTTGTTTTGAAAACCATCCCACTTTTCACACAACCATTCACCAACTTAATTTTAAATGTTTGTATTTCCTTTATCAGGTTACCAACTTTGTCGGAAATGACAGAATTTTATCTTAGATTCTGTCCAATAATTAGCCTCTACCAGTATCCAGCAGGTGTTTGATAACAATATATAGTAGTTCATTCATTCCTTGAGGTGGGGGGGGACATTTTGATAATTTAAGAACTGTGTTTTAGAAGTATTTTAACTATAGTTTGTGTGGTAGTTTTCAAAGTTGGTTTGTTTGTTTGTTTGTTTGTTTTTTTCATCCTTAAACCCTTGAACCAAAGAAAGGCTTAAGTGAAATCTTAAACAGAAGAGATAAAAGCAGACTTGTTCTCGTTGAGGCTGAGTTTGAACCTAAAGACTCCATTAGTTGCTCCCTCTTTCCCTACTTTCTCTATATCCTTAAGTTAAATTCAAAGATTTATCCCAAGCCATTGGAAAGCCACTGTTCCGTATTACTACAAACAATTTGTGGGTTTTGATTATACATATTTGAGCCTTAATCACTCACTGCTTACTGCCTGTATGTGCAGCGCTTAGTCACTCAGCCATGTCCGACTCTTTGCGACCCCATGGACTGTAGCCCACCAGGCTCCTCTGTCCATGGGGATTCTCCAGGCAAGAATACTGAAGTGGGTTGCCATGCCCTCCTCCAGGGGATCTTCCCAACCCAGGGACTGAACCCAGGTCTCCCACATTGCAGATGGATTCTTTACCATCTGAGCCACCAGGGAAGCCTAGAGGTTGCTGATAAATCTCTACAAAAACCATACATATATCCTGTTATATCAGCTGTTTTCCTGACTCATCCATAAGCTCAAATTTCTGGACTCTGTTTATGATGAGTATTCTCTGATAATTTCTGGTCATTGAGACCAACTAGGAGAATATCAAATTATCATTCTTTGTTCTATCTTGTTTTTCAGCAATGAGCTCATCAACAGGGAAGCTAACTGTCCAAGCATGTAAGTCTAGTTAGCTTATAAACACAAATTCCATTTCCATCTCAGAAAGGATAATATCTTCAAATATTAGCTCATAATTTCCCACTCATGTTCCATTTTCTTTTGGAGAGAATAACAATTGTGTAAAAAATGAAAATACTTTTTTTCTAATTCTAAAACCAACCATTTTGTCATCTTCATCAAAAATATTTTACATGGTGGAAATCTAGGAGCAATTTGAAGAAATTTTATATTTCTGATTTGGAATAAATGGACTTTCCTTGATAATTTTTAAATGCTACTAATTATGCTTTCTACTGAGAAGTAAAATAATGAGAAAGTGAAAAATGGGAAAGAGATAGACCCCTTTACTTGTGACTGTCTATACAATTTACTGATCATACTCTTCTTCATGGTTGACAGCAGCTCCACTCACTTCATATCATCATTTGCTTCATATCACTGTGACCTAAATTTTGAAAGAATTTTTTAAAAGTGGTGATGACTTCAAGCAAAGGTGTTCATTCATTTTCATCTCTCTTGGAAACATACTATACATTTTTACTCATTCTTTCAATAAATATCCTTTTAAAATCTACCAAGTGCCAGAAAGTGAATACAAGTGTCACTAAGACATGATTCCTCCTTTAAAATTAGGGGTTTGTATTTGGAGGAAGACATAAATCAACCAGGAAATGTTAAAAGAGCATGATAAATGCTATTGCAGAGATAGTGCAGTGAAAGTCAATCCACAGAGTCAGCTAACCTGACTTGGTCTTGCGGGGTCTGAAAGTGATCCTTGAGACAGAAGAAAGGAAGGACCACAAATCAAGTGACAAGTGGGATGAATGTCCTGGGCAGGGGGAATAGTATGTAAAAATGTCTTTAGAAAAGCAGGAATGCGATCACTTCTTGTAAATGAAAAATGCCAGTGTGGCTGTAATACAGGATTGGGGGTTGGGGACATGAGAAAGGGGTGTGCTTAATAGTCATCAAGGACCAGAATCATGCTAACACATTTCAACTTTATCTGGAGGGCAATGAAAAATCACTAAAGGGTTTTAGACACATCAGAAAGGCCACCCAGGTTTCAGGGTGGAGAATGGATTGGAGGAGCAACACTGGAGTTAAGGAGATGATCAGGGAAGCTGGTGCAGTCCTCCCTCTGAGAAAAACAGTAGTCTAAACTAGAGATGGCAGTGACGGGGATTTCTCAACAACTGGCCCCAGGAGTGTCATCAGCACCAGTAAAGTGAATTTCCTCTTTGATACCTAATTTTTTGGAATAAAAATTGAATCTACCATATTTTCTTTATTAGCAGCATGCTTTATTATTTTATTATTATTTATTATTATTAAACAGGCTTCATTCTTAAGCGGGAATCCTAAGCAGCAAACTAATCTCTGATCTGACGCACATAATAGAGTACTTATTTATCCCCACTTATAGTGAATGTGATATTTATGTGGAAACATAGAATCCTCCACCCTAAAGAGTAAGAGACTGGTCGTGATGCATTAACCATGCCCCTTTAGGAACTAGTCACTCAGAAAAATGTATGAGAGGAGTTACAAGGAATTGGCAGTTACTTCTCTGATCAGTTCTTCTGTTGAGGACTTTTATGTCAAAATAACATGGTGGGATCACCTAAAACTAGGAAACAATAATCTTAGCAGGAGCTCCCAGAACATCTGGATAATTGACACTGCAAGTCCTCAAGACACACACTTTGTGGTATGTCAATACTTCTCAGACTTACATAGCTTCAGTGGACAATGTATATCCATTCTCTAAAGAGAGGGAGTGAGCAAAACATCAAGGAGGAGGAAATACAGAAGGTGGATATTAATATTGTACATGTTTATATGACGACAGATGCAAATATTGCACGGCAGCACTCTACTAATTTCTCTGTACCAAGAGTTATAGAGACATTTCTTATCAATTAATGATCGCGTCTCTTTCAGGTTGTGGTAAACGAGCTGTTCCATTAGTAAGCAACAGAATAATGTCCGGAGAGATCGCGGGCAAGGCTGCCTGGCCTTGGCAAGCTTCACTTCAATATAATAACATACATCAGTGTGGGGCCACCTTGATTAGCAATACTTGGCTTGTTACTGCAGCGCACTGCTTTAAGAAGTAAGTGATTGATGTTAACTCACTGCTATTACTTAAAAAACCATCTGAGTTTTATTGTCTTTTGAGTAATAATCAACGTCCCCAAGTATTGCTGAGGTACAATAAGAAAAGCATCTTTCACGTCTTTTTCTAAAGTATAGTGTTGTACTTGAACTTATTTGGAAAGTTCGTAGGGGTAGTAATCACTATCCGAGTATATGCTAATCAGGTCCTTAGGGTTTTAAATAAAGAAATTATGGCTAGAGAAGGTTTGGATATAAGGGGACCCTCCTACACTGCTGGTGAAAATGTAAATTGGTGCAGCCAGTATGAAAAACACTATGGAAGTTCCTTTTTAAAAAACTGAAAATTGAGTTGCCACACGATCTAGCAATCCCACTCCTGGGCATATATTCAGAAAAAACTCTAATTCTAAAAGATAAGTGCACCCCAATGTTCATTGCAGAACTACTTACAGTAGCCAAGACATGGAAGCAACCTAAATGTCTATCAACAAATGAGTGGATAAAGAAGATGTAGTATATATGTACAATGGACTAGTATTCAGCCATAAAAAAGAATGAAATAATGCCATTTGCAGCAACACAGATGGACCTAGAGATTATCAGCCTAAGCAAAGTAAGTCAGAGAAAGACAAATATCATATGATATCACTTGTATGTGAAATCTTTAAAGATACAAGTGAACTTATTTACAAAACAGAAGCAGACCCACAGACATAGAAAACAAACCTACAGCTATCAAACGGAAAGAGTGGGGAGGGATAAATTAAGACTTTGGTATTAACAGGTACTCACTACCATATACAAAATAGATAAACAACAAAGACCTACCGTATAGCACAGAGAGCTATATTCAATGACTTGTAATAACTTAGAGTGTAAAAGAATCTGGAAAAAGAGTATATATGCTGAATATATATAAATGCTGAATCATTTGATGCATACCTAAAACATTTTGAGTGAGTAATAGTCGTCCAGTTGTGTCTGACTCTCTACAGCCCCCAAGGCTCCTCTGTTCATGGGGATTCTCCAGGCAAGAATACTGGGAATTTGGCCATATCCTCCTCCAGGGGATCTTCCCAACCCATGGATCAAACCCAGATGTTCCGCATTGCAGGTGGATTCTTTACTGTCTGAGCCACCAGGGAAGCCCAAAATATTACACATCAAATATAATTCAATCTTTTTTAAAAAAAGAAATAATTAGGTTGATAAACAAGTATCTCTATGCACAGCATTTGTATTTTTGCCTATTCCTCTTCAATGATGTTATTAATAGTTCACTTAATTTGTTAAGTAACATGAGTCAGTTCAGTTAAGACACTCAGTCATATCTGACTCTTTGCAACCCCATGGACTGTAGCATTCCAGGCTTTCCTGTCCATCACCAACTCCTGGAGCTTGCTCAAACTCATGTCCATCAAGTTGGTGATGCCATCCAACCATCTCATCCTCTGTCTTCCCCTTCTCCTCCTTCAATCTTTCCCAGCATCAGGCAGGATCTTTTCTAAGGAGTCAGTTCTTTGCATCAGGTGGCCAAAGTATTGTAGCTTCAACTTCAATATCGGTCCTTCCAATTAAAAGTCAGGACTGATTTCCTTTAGGATTGACTGGTTTGATATCCTTGCAGTCCAAGGGACTCTCAAGAGTCTTCTCCAACACCACAGTTCAAAAGCATCAAGTCTTTGGCACTCAGCTTTCTTTATGGTCCAACTCTCACATCCATACTTGACTACTGGAAACACCATAGCCTTGACTAGACAGACCTTTGTTGGCAAAGTAATGTCTCTGCTTTGTAATATGCTCTCTAGGTTGGTCATAGTTTTTCTTCCAAGGAGCAAGTGTCATTTAATTTCATGGCTGCAATCACCATCTGCAGTGATTTTGGAACCCAAGAAAATAAAGTCTCTCTCTGTTTCCATTGTTTCCCCATCTATTTGCCATGAAGTGATGGGACTAGATGCCATGATCTTAGTTTTTTCAATGTTGAGTTTTAAGCCAACTTTTTCACTCTCCTCTTTCATTTTCATTAAGAGGCTCTTTAGTTCTTTGCTTTCTGCCATAAGTGTGGTGTCATCTGCATATCTGAGGTTGATATTCCTCCTGGCAATCTTGATTCCAGCTTGTGCTTCATCCAGCCTGGCATTTCACATGATGCACTCTGCATATAAGTTAAATAAGCAGGGTGACAATATACAGCCTTAACATACTCCTTTTCCAATTTGGAACCAGTCGGTTGTCCATGTCCGATTCTAACTGTTCTTCTTAACCTGCACACAGATTTCTCAGGAGGCAGGCAAGGAGATGGTTAGTTGCCAAGGAACTTTAATCTTATTATTAATAATAGATTTTACTGGGAGATGGTATCCAATGAAGAACAGAGAGAGGCAAACAGACATGTGATACTAGGCATATAATTTAAAACATCTAGGCTCTATTTTCCTTAAGTATAAAACAAAGGCTTTACTAGATGACCTTTCATTACTAGATGATCTTTCCAGTCCCTGTATGTGCCATGATCCACCAACTGCTCAAGCCCACAAGCTAGAAGTCACTCACAATCATCTCTCAAAGGACCTCTGACAGCTTTACCTAACCCACTTTTACCTTCTAACAGTCTATTCTCTGGAAAGAACCAATGTGATTTTTTTAATGTAAATGAGACTACATTCAGTTCAGTTCAGTCGCTCAGTCGTGTCTGACTCTTTGCGACCCCATGAATCGCAGCATGCCAGGCCTCCCTGTCCATCACCAATTCCCGGAGTTTACTCAAACTCATGTCCATCGAGTCGGTGACACCATCCAGCCATCTCATCCTCTGTCGTCCCCTTCTCCTCCTGCCCCCAATCCCTCCCAGCATCAGGGTCTTTTCCAATGAGTCAACTCTTCGCATGAGGTGGCCAAAGTATTGGAGTTTCAGCTTCAGCATCAGTCCTTCCAATGAACACCCAGAACTGATCTCTTTTAGGATGGACTGGTTGGATCTCCTTGCAGTCCAAGGGACTCTCAAGAGTCTTCTCCAACACCACAGTTCAAAAGCATCAATTCTTCAGTGCTCAGCTTTCTTCACAGTCCAACTCTCACATCCATACATGACCACTGGAAAAATCATAGCCTTGACTAGACAACCTCTGTTGGCTATGTCTCTGCTTTTTAATATGCTATCTAGGTTAGTCTCTCAGTTAAAATCATCCAGTGAATTCCCATATTATTTGAATAAAATCTAAGCTATGTTCTACTCTTTGCAACCCCGTAGACTGCAGCATGCCAGGCTTCCCTGTCCTTAGCTATCTCCCAGAGTTTACTCAAACTCATGTCCATTCAGTCAATGATGCCATACAACCATTTCACCCTCTGTTGCCCCCTTCTCTCCCTGCCCTCAATCTTTCCCAGCATCAAGGTCATTTCCAGTGAGTCAACTGTTTGCATCAGGTGGCCAATGTCTTGGAGCTTCAGCTTCAGCATCAGTCCTTCCAATGAATATTCAGGGTTGATTTCCTTTGGTATTGACTGGTCTGATCTTCTTGCAATCCAGGGGACTCTCAAGAGTCTTCCCCAGCACCACAATTTTAAAGCATCAATTCTTCCACACTCAACCTTCTTTATGGTCCAACTCTCACATCCATACATGACTATTGGAAAAACTATAGCTTTTACTATCTGGACCTTTGTTGGCAAAGTGATGTCTCTGCTTTTTAATATGCTGTCTATGTTTGTCATAGCTTTTCTTCCAAGGAGGAAGCATCTTTTGATTGACCTATAAAACACTCTAAAATCTGGCCCCTGCCTACCTCGCTAACCTCATTTCCCACCATTTTTCCTTTGTGTCCTGAACTGCAGCCAGTCTGTTTTGAGATATTTGCCTGAAAACTTATCATCCCATCTTCCCAAAGCTGACTGCTCATCAACCATGTCTCAACCCAAGTGCCATGTTCTCAAAAGTGACTTATTTAACTACCCCCTTGTACTCTAGTCCACTGCCCTATTTACAGTCCTTATCGCTGCAGTAAGTTATTGATCTATTCATTCGTTTTGCTCTTTTTCCTTCCCTGAAATCAAATGTACCCACCAGCAAGGGCTTTTCTGACTTGTTCACCACTTTAATCCTGGCACTTCAAATAAGATTCAACATGTAGATGATCGATAAATATTTACTGGAGAAATGAATGAACAACATTTTATAGGCTTTACAGTTCTAAAATTCAATAATTCTGTACTGGATTCCGGCTCAAAGATGCTCTTTGTATATATTTTATCTTTCAAAATAGTAGCAGTATGGTCAAAGAAAGCTATCATTGAATCCAAGTGTATTAGGGTGGAATTTTCTGTTTTAATAGCCTACATGAAATTATTGTAATGCAGTTCATACATTCTGTTCATATCTAAACTTTTCCAGTAAAGCAAACCCACATCAGTGGACTGTTAGCTTTGGAACAAAAATCAACCCTCCGTTAATGAAAAGAAACATCAGAAGAATTATTGTCCATGAGAGGTACCACTTCCCAGCAAGAGAGAACGACATTGCCGTTGTGCAGTTCTCTCCCAGAGTCACTTTTACTGATGACATCCGTCGAATTTGTTTGCCAGAAGCCTCTGCGTCCTTCCAACCAAATTCAACTGTCTATATCACAGGATTTGGAGCACTTTTTTACGGTGGTGGGTATCTAAAAACGAATCACGGAGCTCTAAGCTCTGTTTATGGCAGTGTTATTTAATGTCCATCAGTAATATCCTGTCAGACTTTTCCACACAGTTTGGATTAGGGCTCTTGTTTTGCAAGTGACAGAAACTCCACCCAAACTAACTAAAGTAAAAAATAATAATATTATGGCAAATTTGGCCCTTGTAACTTGGAATCAAGAGGTGAGATGAGTCCGACTTCAGATAGGTGTGGATTCAGGACTTTTGTGACGTCGTCAGGCTCTGACTCCGGGTTTTTCCACGGGTTGGTTCGGTTTTCCCCGGGGCACCTTCATTACAAGGGATTCTAGCGCCACATAGTGGTGAGGGCGGCCAACAGCAGCTCAGCGTGTACATGCCCTAGCTGATGCCAGAGAAGAACATGTCTCTCTCTTTGCCAGAATCTATGTTAATCCCTGAAAAAGGTCTCTTTTGGCCCAGCTTGTGTCCAGGGGTACCAGACTGACTGGTTGACTCAATTCTCACTCTTACGCCTACAGAAAGAAAGGCAGATATGTGACTGGAAGCCTGGTCAGAAGCACAGGTAATGAGGGAAAGACAGCTCCAACAGGAAAGGCCTCAAGGAAGATATCAAGGGAAAGAAGGTTCCCTCAGAAACACTAAGGTCTATCTCTAGGTACCACTGTCTGTGCCATGCAATGCAGGTACACACTAGATATGCTAAAATGCGCAGGCCCACCTTCACTCTGACGCCTTCACTTTGAGCCTCCTCTCTTTTTCACCTCCCCTTCCCCTTCGCTTGCTCCGTCACTTAGTTTCACTTTTCTCAGTCACCTCAAAAATGTTTCCTTTGCTCAGCTATAATCTCCAATTGCAGCAAAATCTGCTTCAGAACTAAAGAGGCTAATTAAGAGTGATTAGGGGTAAGAATAGTGTATAGAGACAAATCATCTCTGATAATAAAGCTTCCACTGATCTCTCTAAAATGATTTAACTTGATATACTAATCTCCTAAGAAATAAAATTGGCTTCACGTTTTAAGGTTTTCAAAACATACTTAGACACATTCTGGATTCTAAAATCTGGTCCAGGCGCATACATATAACAACAGTGACCGGGTTTCTTTGACTCTAGGCTTGAGACGATAAGAAAGGATCTTTTGAGAATGACAAAATTCATTCACAGAGCTCTATATAATTTATTAATATACAATAAACTCTAAAGAATAAATCATTAATTCTTATTCTTCACTAAAGAACCAGGAATGCCTTTCACTAATGTGGTTGATGATGGGCTTGATGGTCTTTAGATTTTTCTCCAGATGTCCCATGTGGTTTCTTTAAGGTTATATTTCCAATCACAGAAATTATTATCCATAGCTTAATAAGCCCAGGGAGCTGTAAGCCTGACAATAATATGTCTTCTCTCTCTCTAATGGATCTTCTCTTAAAATAGAGTTGCATTCTTCATTTGATGAGGGGAGCATCTCAGATTCCCTTTGGCTTGATGGAAAGAAATAATTTCTGACCTGGAGTCTAAGGTTGGCATAGAAATATATCTGCCATAATAGTTTTTGAATAGCAATAGAATCTAATTTATGTAGAACACTATAATTAGCAACAGGATACCTACTTTTTTAAAGCACCCATGGAACATTCTCTAAGATACACTATATCTAGGTCTATGAAACAGTCTCTGACAAACTTAAAAGAATGGAAATCATATATAGTACACTCTCTGATGATAATGCAATCAAACTAAAAACCAGTAACAGAGAGATAATAGGAAAATCTCTAAATGCTTAAAAATTAAACAACACACTTCTAAATAATCCGTAGATAAAAGAGGAAATCTTGAAGATAATTATAAGTATTAATAGAATGAAATGAATGCAGGATGCAGCTAAAACAGTACAGAGACAGGGAAACATAGCAAAATGCATGTATTATAAGAAAGCTCTCCTTTTAAGACACTAGAAAAGAGGAGAAAATAAACCTAAAATAAACACGAGGAAGGAAATAATATAAGTAAGAATGGCAATGAATACAATCAAAATTTAAAAATGGAAAATATTGAATTTAAAAACTGATTCCTTGAAAAAAGATCAATACTTTCTGGGAAATGTCATTAAGCATTATCACGATATTTAAGAAATAGTTCAGGGATGTACAGGATTTGTAGGCTAAGCTTTTTATAACTCCTTGCCAATGAGTTTTATTAAAAAGTTATGAATTTACTCTGTCACCTATAATATGCATTTCATCTTACCTTTCCCAGCACTGGGCATGAATTATTTTTAATTGATACTGTAATAGTCCAAAAAATTACACTAATTGTACTCAAAGAACAGAATATCTTGAGCATTTTTAAACATTTTAGCAAATACCTGTCCAGAAAAAATCCTGAATTGATATTCTAGAGAAAATAGTGTCCATTATTAGTTTTCTACTGCTGTGTCACAAATTGTCACAAATTTAACAACTTGAAAGAAAATGCATTTATTATTTCACAGTTTCTATGGGTCAGAAATCCAGACATAGCATAGCTGGCATCTCCTCTCAACGTCTCACAAATTAGCAATCAAAGTATTGGCTGGGGTTGAGGTCTCATCTATGACTCTTTTCCAAGCTCACTGGTTGTTGATGGAATTTAGTTTCTTGCACCTACAGAGTTTATGGCAGCTTGCTTTCTCCAACACCATTGGGGAAAATTCTCTGAACTCAGGGAAAGCCTAGTTCAGTTCAGTTCAGTCGCTCAGTCATGTCCAATTCTTTGCAACCCCTTGGACTGCAGCACTCCAGGCTTCCCCATCCATCACCAACTCCAGGAGCTTGCTCAAACTCAGGTCCATTGAGTTCATGATGCCATCCAACCATCTCATCCTCTGTCATCCCCTTCTCCTCTTGCCTTCAATCTTTCCCATCATCAGGGCCTTTTCCAGTGAGTCAGTTCTTCACATCGGGTGGCCAAAGTATTGGAGCTTCAGCAGAAGGCCTAAATCCCTTTTAAAAGGGCTTATCCGATTAGGTCAGGCCCACCTTGGATAATTTCCCTTTTGATGAACTCAATGTCAAGCTGACTACATCTTAATTAATCTTCAATATTCCCTCACCTGTGCCATAGAATATAACCTAATCATGAAAATGACTTCCATAATATTCACAGATCCCACTTAGACCTAGGGGAAAAGAGATCACATAGGAATCTTGGGGATCACAGTAGGATTTTGTCTACTGCAGGGTCAGTTTCCCAATCAGCGTGTGGCTGACACAAAGAATCCCTGAATACTTGTAAGATCATTGGTTTCTATCATAAATGGTTGTCTTCTGCATTAGTATTGGTTTCTGTAACTCAGGCTGTAGTTTATGACCTGGGGTTTCAAAATTATAATACATAATGAAATCATTGCCTTTACGTGCATGTCATTATGTGTGTGAGAGTTCCCCATAAAATGTAAAGGATAAAATAAAGATATATAGCTATTTTATCAAGCCCAAACTATCTAGGCCTACAAAGTTTCTGGGAACAATCTGGAATCTACAAATAAAAACTTATTTTAAAAAATGAATACCTTACTAAATATACAAACTGACTGTTTTTAAGTAAAGGTACAAAGGCTTTCCAGAAAAAAGAAACAAAATGTTTTCCTTGCTAGTATAGGTATTTAAAATGAGAAAAAAAAATTTCATTTACATTTTCCAGAGAATAAGTAGAACTTTTTTCCTTAAGAACTGCTTATATTAACTGCATCTTGTTTAACAATTTTTGTTGATGTTCAGTCACTCAGTCATGTCCAACTCTTTGCAAACCCATGGACTGCAACATGCCAGGCTTCCCTGTCTTTCACCGTTTCCCAGAGCTTGCTCAAACTCTCGACCATTGAGACAGTGATGCCATTCAACCATCTCATCCTCTGTCATCCCCTTCTCCTCCGGGCTTCTATCTTTCCCAGTCCTTTCTAATTAGTCGGCTCTTTGCATCAGATGGCCAAAGTATTGGAGCTTCAGCATTAGTCCTTCCCATGAATATTCAGGACTGATTTCTTTTAGGATTGACAACTTTAGCTTGAAATAAAAAGGTCTGCACTTCATTCTAGCTAAGAATACTGGTTGTAAACACTGAAATTACTTTGCTTTTTCTTAAGGGGAATCCCAAAATGATCTTCGAGAAGCCAGACTGAAAATCATAAGTGATGATGTGTGCAAGCAGCCACATGTGTATGGCAGTGATATAAAATTTGGAATGATGTGTGCTGGATATCTGGAAGGAATATATGATGCCTGCAGGGTAGGTGGAGAGAGATTATTTTGATGTCATTAACTCAAAAATATTTATCTGGCTCAAAAATATTCTATGCTCTTTAATATAAAGAGCATATTTTACTAATATAGTAAAATCCAGAGATTATGTCCATGCAAAAATTTATAAATGCTAATTTCAAACACAAACATTTTAATGTTTTATTAAGCAAAACAAACAAATTAAAGCAAAACAAAATAACCAAAAAGCTTCCTTGATGTTATCAAACTAACCAATAAAATTTAATTCTAATACCAGAAATCCAGAGTTTCATAAAGCAGAGTCTCTTTCCTTAAAGAGCTAACATCTAGAAAGGAAATAATCATGAACAATAAACAATGATGTAATAAGTTATATAATGGAGAACAATTTTTTATTTAAAGTATAGTTGATTTACAATACAGTATTAGTTTCAGGTGTGGAGAATAAACATTTTTAGCTTGAAGGGAACATCTTTGGAACAAATATTAGAGAGATAATACTTCAATGAGGTCTGAAGGATAAAGAATATTCAGCCAGTTATAGAATAAGCAGAGAATATTATAGAGAAGAGATAAAGCATAGCCATGTTATGAAGGTGTGAAATTACAATTCATATTTGAGGCAACTGCAAGTAATCTGTTGGGTCTCAGCCTAAGGAAGATGAGAAGTGAGAAGCAGTTAACGGTGAGAAGGTGTGTGAGGTCAAGTTGTATCTAGTCCCCTTTCCAGGGCCCTCCTCCTGTCCAGCATCTGTCCTGCATGTACATTTTCAGACAAATGCATTTGTAACATGTGTTTCATCCTGTAGGCACTTGCTTTATAAGTGTTTACAAGAACACGTGGGGGTTCTTGAAAACTCCAAGGAGGTGATTCCACATGGTGAAATGATGGGAATTGTATTGTCATCAGGAGGCAGAAAACCCTGCCCGGAGTCCCACAGATTACAGCGCATAGGCCACCTCTGTCAGAAAATCATGGGCTGGGCCAGAGCAGAATCTGGTTCACATCTAGCCCCAGTCACTAAGAGTGTGGAGGGAGGCAGCTAGCATTCAGGGATTCCAGAGAGGTGCATGCTATGACAGACAAGTGGAAGGTGGTGACTGGAACACAGAGGACATGGGAATCGAGGCGAATGGTGATTTTAGTGGTAAGTCTCTGGATAGACTGGTGGTCATAAAGAGCTTTCACTGCATTGGGGAGCACAGGTGAGATTCCTGCCTTGTGACTATGCAGTGCATAATAAGGCAGCTCTAGGCAGTTCTAGTCATAAAAACGTTGGGGAAATATCAAGGAAGGGACTCAGGCACAATGGAAGCAGGAATCCAGGGATGGCTACTAGGGTTCATGGGGAGGGCTTTGGTCTATCTGTTTAAACAGAAGCCCAGGCACCCTACTTGGAGTCAGGGGAAAAAACAACCCCACAGCTTGACTTTCTGTGTTGTATACTTGAAATTTGCTAAGAGTAGACCTTAAGCATTCTCACCACACACACACGCTCATGCACACTTGCACACATACACACCAAGTAACTATGTGCGGTGATGGATGTGTTAATTAACCTGATCAGGGTAATCATTTCACAAAGTATATATGTCAAATTATCACAATGTACACTTTGAATATATATGATTTTATTCATGAATTATACATCTATAAAACTGAAAAAAAATTTTAATGTGGAAATTGAACTTTAAGACTTTTATAACTGCTGAAACCCATGTTTCAATGAATTATCCTATAATTGGTAGTCTATAAATATACTTTCTAATAATAAAATATGTGGTTCATCAAAATATCTAAAGTAATAAGTTTCATATTTAATTCATTTTCTTTCTCTTTTTTTCTTTTCAGGGTGATTCTGGGGGACCTTTAGTTGGAAAGGACCTTAAAGATACCTGGTATCTCATTGGAATTGTGAGCTGGGGAGATAACTGTGGTCAAAGAAACAAACCTGGAGTCTACACAAAAGTGACTTATTACCGAAACTGGATTACTTCAAAAACAGGCCTCTAATTCACTGTAAAACGTAAACACTGAGAGCTGTATGCAGGTCATACATGCATGAGAATCCATATATTCTGTGGTTGTAGTACAATGAAGTGAGATTAAATGACATGATTTATTTCCAAATCACTTTAATCAACCAAAAACCCCATGGCCAATTTGTAAAGGATTTAAATTTATAAGGTAGTGAGCCAGTTTAGCCTGGTTTAAAAAATACAACAGAGATAGGGAGCTTTTTAAGTCAGTGAGCTAGAATATAGAAGAGAAGCAATGCAAATTTTTGAGGATAATCCATAACATTTTTAGGGTGTCTTTGTTAGGGATGTCTTCTTAAACAAGAAACTTTTTAAATTCTCAGAGTTTAGGAAACCTGTGTATAATTTTCTATCATTTCTCCAGAGCTCACAAATACTTATTTTCCCCTTTTTTTCTTGTTCTTCATGTTTTCCAAAGAGATTTTACATATTTTCTATTTATAAATCCATTGGAAGGATTTTAATTTTTTAAAAAGTTATATCTAAGAAACAAAGTCTGGTGATAAATCAAGCCAGAGATCTTCTAACCTTTGTCTGCTGTGAAATCTCCCTGCTTTTTCAGTGATAAAGATAACATAAACACACACACATACCCCACACACATGTGCACACACAGAATATCCCTATCTTCAGATATTCCCAGAAAAGCATGATTGATAAATATAGACAGTAACTAGCTAGTCAAAAATGTATTTTTGTTTCAAATATTTGGGGGAATGTGATAGTAACTTCAGGAGCTGTCCCAAAACAATGGCACAAAAAAATTGAACATTTTATAGGTGCATTTACATGCTTTGACCACCAGGGGGAAGCTTTGTAAATTATTGTTAAGATTAAATGCCTAGAAAAAATTGAGAATCTGTTAATATGTTGAAGAATTAATGAGCATTATCTTTCCACATGGGATTTCCTGGTAGCTCAACTGGTAAGGAATCTGCCTGCAATGCAGGAGACCCTGTTTCAATTCCTGGGTCAGGAGTATCCTCTGGAGAAGGGATAGGCTACTCACTCCGGTATGAAAGTTTATTCCTTTGTATTACTGTAGCCAATTGTCTCCTAAGGCTTGTGGCAATAGCCTATTGCAACCATGAAATACTAGGTATTTTTTGCTAATTTAATAAATGTAGATTTTGATGACCTACCATACAGAAGACATGACCAAAGTGATTTGAAATAGCCAATGAACCCACCAAGTGTCTCATGAAGATATTAAGAGAGTCACGCTCATGTATTCCATAATATTAATACAATTAGATGATGATTTTGTAGAAACTGTTACTCTGTGTGACAATACTTGTTAGACATCAGGGTTATGCATCATTTACTCATATAACCCAAATATAAACCAAGCCATTAGAAAATTGAGCTATTTTATAATTCCCCTCATGTGCTATTGATAAGGCATAAAAATAATGCTAAAATAATCTAAAGGAGATTTAAAATTTATTCACCATAAAAATTAATCCATAAGATAGACTTATAGTATTTGAAGCACAGGAAACACTCCAAGTCCTGTAGGCCAGTACACTTAAGAGTTCAGAGAACTGAAGCCAGGAGAAGTAAATGACTTAGTGAAGCTGTAGGTAATTTGTGTCCCCAATGGGCCTAGGGCCCAAGGCCTAGGACCCACCAATTTCACATACCCTTTTCTTACAAAGTATCTTTATGGTCATCTATATTATTTAATCATCAGCTGTATAAAAATTTCAGTGAGTCTACTGAATCTGTGTTAAATTAAGAAACTCAAGAATTTTAAATGATATGATTCACTAAGGCAGCTGGCTGCCAGTTCTCAGAACTCACTTAAGGATAAAGTTGCTTCTTCATACATAAAGATATACATAGGCATATAAATTGTTCAATATTATGGTGGTAAGATACAATTCTGATTTCTGGTGTTAAGATTTAAGGAACGATCTTAGAGTTATAACTTTGTGTTTCTAAATAGTCTTGTGAAACATTTAATCCTGGATCACATATAAGCAAATATTGGTGTATCATTTAAAATCTAATAATAAAGTTGGTGATCAGAGCATTCTACAAATAATATCATTGAATCTGTGTTAGGCCAACTGAATAAATCTTTCTTTCAACTTTTGTTTAAAATTACATTTCTTTTAATTAACTAGTTTGGGACCTAATAGAATCAGAAGATATTAAGAAGAGGTGGCAAGAATACACAGAAGAACTGTACAAAAATGATATTCATGACCGAGGTAATCACGATGTGTGATCACCAACCTAAAGCCAGACATTCTGGAATGTGAAGTCAAATGGGCCTTAGGAAGCAACACTACAAACAAAGCTAGTGGAGGTGATAGGATTCCAGTTGAGCTATTTCAAATCCTGAAAGATGATGCTGTGAAAGTGCTGCACTCAATATGCCAGCAAAAAATCTGGAAAACTCAGCAGTGGCCACAGGACTGGAAAAGGTCAGTTTTCATCCCAATTCCAAAGAAAGGCAATGCCAAAGAATGTTCAAACTACTGCACAATTGCATTCATCTCAAATGCTAGTAAAGTAATGCTCAAAATTCTCCAAGCCAGGCTTCAACAGTACATGAATTATGAACTTCGAGACGTTCAAGCTGGATTAGAAAAGGCAGAGGGACCAGAGATCAAATTGCCAACATTCGTTGGATCATCGAAAAAGCAAGAGAGTTCCAGAAAAACATTTACTTCTGCTTTATTGACTATGCCAAAACCTTTGTGTGGATCACAGCAAACTGTGGAAAAATCTGACAGAAATGGGAATACCAGACCACCTGACCTGTCTCCTGAGAAATCTGTATGCAAGTCAAGAAGCAACAGTTAGAACTGGACATGGAACAACATACTGGTTCCAAATCGGGAAAGGAGTACGTCAAGGCTGTATATTGTCACCCTGCTTATTTAACTTGTATACAGAGTACATCATGCAAAATACCATGCTGGATGAAGCACAAGCTGAAATCAAGATTGCCAGGAGAAATATCAATAACCTCAGGCAAGCAGATGACACCACCCTTATGGCAGAAAGCAAAGAAGAACTAAAGAGCCTCTTAATGAAAGTGAAAGAGGGGAGTGGAAAAGTTGGCTTAAAACTCAACATTCAGAAAACTAAGATTATGGCATCCAGCCCCATCACTTCATAGCAAATAGATAGGGAAACAATGGAAACAGTGACAGACTTTATTTTGGGGGGCTCCAAAATCACTGTTGATGGTGAGTGCAGCCATAAAATTAAGAGACACTTGCTCCTTGGAAGAAAACCTATGACCAACCTAAACAGCATATCAAAAAGCAGAGAGATTACTTTGCCAACAAAGGTCTGTCTAGTCAAAGCTACGGCTTTTCCAGTAGTCATGTGTGGATGTGAGAGTTAGACCATAAAGAAAGCTGAGCGCCGAAGAATTGATGCTTTTGGTGTATTGAACTGTGGTGTTGGAGAAGACTCTTGAGAGTCCCATGGATGGCAAGGAGACTCAACCAGTCCAGCCTAAAGGAAATCAGTCCTGAATATTCATTGGAAGGACTGATGCTGAAGCTGAAACTCCAATACTTTGGCCACCTGATGTGAAGAAATGACTCTGGAAAAGACTCTGATGCTGGGAAAGATTGAAGGCGGGAGGAGAAGGGGACGACAGAGGATGAGATGGTTGGATGGTATCGCCAACTCGATGGATGTGAGTTTGAGTAGGCTCTGGGAGCTGGTGATCAACAGGGAAGCCTGGCGTGCTGCAGTTCATTGGGTCACAAACAGTCAGACACGACTGAGTGACTGAACTGAACTGAACTGAACTGAATTTGGGTCACTCTGAAGCAGGATTTTTCAACTTTAGCATTCCTGACATTCTGGACTACATAATTCTTTGTTTTGAGAGGCTTTTTTTGTTTGTGCATTGTAGAATTTTAGCAGCATCCCTGACCTCTGCCTTCTAGACATCTGAAACACACTCAACTCCATCCAAATTATGTTAACTGAAAATATCACCAGATGTTGGCAAATATCTCATAAGGGGTGAACTTCTTCCTTGTTGAGAACTATTATTCCCAAGGCATTTGATTATTTTCAAAAATGCCAGAGATAATCTGAAAATTTTTACAGTTATTCAAAAACTATAGTCTGCTGGTCGAACTGTATGTTCACTATCATGTTCCTAAAAGAAATGGCAGAATAAGTGATGGATACTTTAATCAGTGACCATTTCAGATGTAGAGTGATCTCCTCACACACAATGTGCTTGGAGAGTTTCTCATACTCTCGCTTACAGCAAATTCATAGAGCACCATCAGCTATTGCTATGAGGACAGGCTTTCTATGAATACATCCTCTAGTAAGAATGTCTCTACAATGACCGCAATTCACAGTAAGAAATATATCTTATATCACAGCTCCATAAATATGTAACAAAATACATAATATAGATTAAAAATAGAAACAAGATTCATAAAACAATGCCTCTCTTACTAAATACAATAAAATGTAATATTTATATTCTATTTTGCTTTTTAAAAATGCTTGCCCCACCAACTAAATTGATTTCACAATCTATTAATAACAGGTTTTAACCTGTGGTTCCTATAACACATTCTGGAATAATCATTCACCATTATTAATGCCATAGTGTTATGATCTCACCTGTTCCCACTACATTCCCTACCTTCAAACTATATTTTTAGCAATCTGTAGCTAGATTATGGGGCTTCCCAGGTGGTGCTAGCGGTAAAGAACCTGCCTGCCAATGCAGGAGACATAAGAGACTCAGGTTCGATCCCTGGGTTGGGAAGATCTCCTGTAGGAAGGCATGGCAACCCACTCAAGTATTCTTGCCTGGAGAAGCCCATGGACAGAGGCGCCTGGCGGTCTAAGGTCCATAGGGTCACAAAGAGTTGGATATATTGAAGCGACTTATCACAGCTAGATTATGACGCTGTAAAATACTGCTATTCCCATGCCCTCAAATCCACTGATTTCCCCTTTGCCTGATAAACAGAGTATAAATCCACATCACCATAGCTTGTAAGGCCCTTTACAATCTGCCAACAACCAAGTAAAATTTTGTTTCACTCGTTCTATGTTCTTGTAACACTGAATGTTACTCTTTATTTCCTAAACACATAGATAGTAGGTTATGCAAGATTCTCTTCACTCTATAAGATCTAGCTCAAATATCACCTCTATCAATAATACCTTTACTATCCAATAAAAATTACTCTTCATCCAAAGTTTTTTTGAATGCTTTTTTTCTTTCCCTAGAGCTTTTTTCATACTTCACTTTGTATTATAACTTTAATGTACATTTATTATCTCTAAAAACATACTAAGTTCCACTAGGCTAAAGACTGCTTTATTCATTTTTGTATTCCCTACAGCTTTTAGGACAATAATCTGTATATATTATGGCTCATGAAAGAATAAATTAACAGGCTAATTATGATTTCTATGAAGGAAAGACAGCTCAGTTCTCAGTTACTAACTGCTTTCCTCAGCTCACTTTCTTTTACACTGCTTTCTAATCTGTGCTGGCCCCATCTAGCATATTCTTGAATGTTTCTAAGGAGTTCCAGCTCTCTGTCTATGCTAGAAGCAATCAAAACACTAACACAAGTCACTAACTTTCAGGAGACCCTGTAAATCAAAAATGTTGCCCCATATTCCCTTAACTGAGCACATTCCAAACCTATAGGGATATTTGGAGATAAGATCAAAAAGCACATCTCCCATTTTCTTTTTTGTGTTTTCATTTGATCTACGAGGACTGTCCTTTCATCTTTTTTCTTTCATGGACCTCACAAATATGGGTGCTTTCAAAAGGTCACCTTAGATCTCCATGATTGTACTTTTGCAGTTTAGGCTCGTCTTTGTTGAATTTGCCCAATGAGAGATAATAGAGATAAAACTAAGATTCATATACAAAATCCACTTTTGAATGCTCACAGAAATAAAAGGATTGGAATTTCAGGGGAAAAAAGATGACATTTGGTTCACCAACGTTAATTATCCATATGCCTGTCCTTTCCTTTCCATTAGTAATCAAGATTTAAGTGATAAACTAACATTTTTAAACTGATTTTGTTGTTTTCTAAGTTCAGGAGACTCCTCCCACACCAGAAGTCAATAAAAAAAGTGAAAAGAAATCCCAAATGTCACTTAGAAAGTGAGGGAAAATCAAAGATAAAAATGTAGGCTTCAGGGGTCAGAAAAAGACAGAACTGAAGAGCAGTTCTTCAGATTACCCTACACTGTGTTTCGCCTTGAAACAGGTGTTACGGGTTAAAGCATATAGATGACGTTATGTCATATACAGGGCCCCTGAAAATTACTGCATAACCTGTTGAATATTTTGCATGGGCTATAATGATCAATTAGGGTAACATCATGGTTACCATCATGTACCATGATGTTACAGAAAAAACAGTAGATTGAGCACCTCTCTGATTGAATTATGTGGTAACTGCCCTCACAGAGTGGACCAACCATCTCTGCACTCTGGGCCTCCCAGGATCATCTCAGGAGGATCTGCCATGTAGAAGCTCATTGCTGCTTTGTTTAAGTGACCAAAGCAGAAAAGTATGAAATGACTCACTGGGGAACTTTAAATTTTTTCACTCAATCTTGACGATTCCCACATATTAAACTGTTGTCAATCATCTTGCTGGGATCATGTCTGGATAGAGACAGCATTCAGGATTCCTATCTTCTTGAAACTTCCTCTTCTTGAAACTGTACTATGCTGCTGCTGCTGCTAAGTCACTTCAGTCGTGTCCAACTCTGTGTAACCCCATAGACGGCAGCCCACCAGGCTCCCCCATCCCTGGGATTCTCCAGGCAAGAACACTGGAGTGGGTAACTGTACTATAAATGGTAACATAATCTGGCTCACGATACACTGCACAGTGAGGGTCAGCACAAGCCTTTAGCTGGGCCTCCAACACCCGAGAAGGCAATGGCAACCACTCCAGTACTCTTGCCTGGAAAATCCCATGGACGGAGGAGCCTGGTAGGCTGCAGTCCATGGGGTGGCTAAGAGTCAGACACGGCTGGGCGACTTCACTTTCACTTTTCACTTTCATGCATTGGAGAAGGAAATGGCAACCCACTCCAGTGTTCTTGCCTGGAGAATCCCAGGGACGGAGGAGCCTGGTGGGCTGCCGTCTATGGGGTCGAACAGAGTCGGACATGACTGAAGTGATTTAGAAGCAGCAGCAGCAGCCAAGACCCGAAGCTCCTCTTTCTTTTCCTGGAGGGACAACTGGGAAGTAGGATGGAGACCATTCTAGGTCAAAAGTCACACCACGGCTGACCACAGTTCTGTTTCCTCTCTCTTTCTCTCATGCAATGAAGACTACTCCTGGTACAAAGGCACAACCTTTTCTTCTGGCTTTTCATGAAAACCACTCCAAAAACAGCCTAGCCCTCACATTGCCTTTCATGGGGTCATTTTAAGAACCTAACCATCAAATAGGAGATGCTTACGCCATCTCCTAATTCAGCCGCATTCCTTATTTCCTTCTCCTTTAGATGCCTCTGGAAAAAGTCAGATCAACAGATTCTTGCACAAACAAATAAAACAAACAAATTAAAAAAAAGACTAAATTCCAAGGTGAGCTGGTAGCTTTTCCCTGTTCCATGACTACAGACTATTCCTAATCCTCAAAATGATCATAGTATTAAATGTTCTTGTTCAAAAGCCTTGGAAAACAAATAAGGATGAATCAGTAGAAAATCACCAGTTTTACTTAAAAAAAAAAACAACTCAAGTACAAGTTATTTAAACAGTAAGTGAGAATTGTTATCTTTGTGTCAAAAGGATGTTATGATGCACCTTCATGGTTCCAAATGACCTCAAACTCTGTTCAAGTAGCTCCCTACCATCACATATTTCACAGCTTGGTGAAAGAGTTCATTACTCATACAAAGCTAGTACACTGATGTTAATTTAAATCAACTGGATTCTTAAATATAGGTTTAAATAATCTTGAACAAACAAAAAGCTATGTGGCAGTCTAACATAACATTATGTTATGCTAATGTTGCATGTATATATATTATATATACATACATAATGTTTTATATATGCATGTGGAAGGGGAGCTGGGGGGAGAATGGATACAAGTATATATGGCTGGATCCAATTACTGTGCACCTAAAACTATCACGACATTGTTAATCAGCTATACTTCAATACAAAATAAAAAGTCTTAAAATATTAAAAAAATTTTAAAAACAAAATCCTGTCTAGACTTTTAAAAATAATAAAATAAAACACAAAGCAGAAAAAATAAAACCACCAGAGAGCCTTTACTTTTTACTTCATCTGTCAAAACTACTCATGTATATTGGCATAATTTTTACATTTGGTATAACACCATCACCTTTCTTTCTATCATTTTTCTCATGTTTTTGAGCTAATTTCTTCATAATCTTTATTTTATTCCCCAAACACGCACCCACTCTCAGCAATAAAGACCTCAATAAATATTTCTAGGTACTTTCTTCCTTTGGTGGGAGATTTTATATATCTTAATCATAACAGGCTAATTATTCCATTTTAGACATGTATATACTGTTTCCTTTAAAGCATCTAAAAACAAAAATGAAAAGACATGTTTTTAGCTAATACTTAATGTAATTTTATCTCACAAAACATTCCTACTTGCCTCACTTCTCCAGAGAAATTTCCCCAACTGTGACTTAACCTTGGTAACTGGCCTGGCAGCCAGGAGAGGAGATGTCTGCTGCTCCTGGAGAGAATGGCTGCCAGCTTGTAAAGAAGAGGCCTGCGCCGAGTCCCTGCACAACGTGAATGCATGCTAAGTGGCTTCAGTCTTGTTCGACTCTTTGTGACCCCATGGACTATAGCCCACCAGGCTCCTCTGTCCATGGGAATCTTCAGGCAAGAACACTGGAGTGGGTTGACATGCCCTCCTACAGGGGATCTTCCCAGACCAGTGATCGAACTTGTGTCTCTTACAACTCCTGCACTGGCAAGCAGATTCTTTACCACTAGCACCACCTGGGAAGCCCATCCTGGACAATGCTAGCTCTCAAAGGAGAGAAAATTCACTTCTGCAGACTCAGAAGGCTCAAACAACAACAACAAAAAGTCTACAGAGTCAAAAACTTCAGGTTATCTAGCCCAGTAAACATCCCATGTTCAGGTCCAAGTTTTACCAACTAGGTCTCTGACTCCGGATCAACAGATCTGTCTATGTTGAGCATCCAACTATCACTGGAGTTCAGACCCTCTATCCAATCCTGCGCTTTGAATTCAGCTTTTCCTGCTCACCCACTGCATGAGATGAGAGCTTTTCAATCCACTGAGGATAATCTCTGGATCTCATACTCAGCTTTCAGTTATGTTAATTGCCCTCAACTTTTCATTATCCACCTCTTGCACACACATGCAACTAGTAGCAACCACATAGTTCCACTGTCTTTATGTGTATCATCCTCACCCTCATTCCTTTCAATGCATAAACTGGCCCTGGTCCATGCACTCACATTTACTGTCATGCTGACCTGGTACCAGGGCTGAAAGTTGTAACAATCATACAATCATACCACCATCTTGTTCTGGAAGCTATGGGTATGTCACCTAGTATCCAGTTCTCACTACCAGCTGAGTGGTGATGGATCCAGTTCCCAAATCTCATCTTAACTTCTGTCTCCTTGGAGCTCTTTCAGTACTACCTACTACAAATTGGCCTTTCTGGGTAGCAGAAACTGACAACGTAAAAGAGAAAAGGTATATTGAGAACTAAAACCTGTGAAAGGAGAAGAGAAGAAGGATCTGTCAGGGAAAGTTATCAGATGGCAACACCAACCTGACAAAAATGTCTTTCAGATCATCTGGGAAACTCTGGAGTAAATATTCAGTTCAGTTCAGTCACTCACTCATGTCTAACTATGCAACCCCATGGACTGCAGCACGCCAGGCTTCCCTGTCCATCACCAATTCCCAGAGTTTGTTCAAACTCATGTCCATCGAGTTGGTGATACCATCCAATCATCTCATCCTCTGTCTTTCTCTTCTCCTCCTGTGTTCAATCTTAGCCAGCATCAGACTCTTTTCTAATGAGTCTGTTATATGCAACAGATGACTAGAGTATTGGAGTTTCAGCTTCAGCCCTTCCAACGAGTAAACATTCAGCTCAGTTCAGTTCAGTCGCTCAGTCGTGTCTGACTGCGACCCCATGAACTGCAGCACACCAGGCCTCCCTGTCCATAACCAACTCCTGGAGTTTACCCAAACTCATGTCCATTGAGTCAGTGACACCATCCAGCTATCTCATCCTCTGTCGTCCCCTTCTCCTCCTGCCCCCAATCCCTCCCAACATCAGGGTCTTTTCCAGTGAATCAACTCTTCCCATGAAGTGGTCAAAGTATTGGAGTTTCAACTTCAGCATCAGTCCTTCTTCCAATGAACACCCAGGATTGATCTCCTTTAGGATGGACTGGTTGGATCTTCTTGCAGTCCAAGGGACTCTCAAGAGTCTTCTCCAACACCACAGTTCAAAAGCATCAATTCTTCAGTGCTCATCTTCCTTCACAGTCCAACTCTCACATCCATACATCACCACTGGAAAAACCATAGCCTTGACTAGATGGACCTTTGTTGGCAAAGTAATGTCTCTATCTAGCATAGATAGATATGCTATCTAGATTGGTCATAACTTTCCTTCCAAGGAGAAAGCGTCTTTTAATTTCATGGCTGCAATCACCATCTGCAGTGATTTTGGAGCCCAAAAAACTAGACTCTGATAGACAGAGAGCGTGATGAACAATGGACGGAGTTTCATAACACTGTACAGGAGACAGGGATCAAGACCATCCCCATGGAAAAGAAATACAAAAAAGCAAAATGGATGTCTGAGGAGGCCTTACAAATAGCTGTGAAAAGAGAGAAGCAAAAAGTAAAGGAGAAAAGGAAAGATATTCCCGTTTGAATGCAGAGTTCCAAAGAATAGCAAGGAGAGATAAGAAAGCCTTCCTCAGCGATCAATGCAAAGAAATAGAGGAAAGCAACAGTATGGGAAAGACTAGAGAACTCTTCAAGAAAATTAGAGATACCAAGGGAACATTTCATGCAAAGATGGGCTCAATAAAGGACAGAAATTGTAGGCACCTAACAGAAGCAGACGGTATTAAGAAGAGGTGGCAAGAATACACAGAAGAACTGTACAAAAAAGATCTTCATGACCCAGATATTCAAGATGGTGTGATCACTCACCCAGAGCCAGACATCCTGGAATGTGAAGTCAAGTGGGCCGTAGAAAGCATCACTACGAACAAAGCTAGTGGAGGTGATGGAATTCCAGTGGAGCTATTTCAAATTCTAAAACATGATGCTGTGAAAGTGCTGCACTCAATATGCCAGCAAATGTGGAAAACTCAGCAATGGCCACAGGACCAGAAAAGGTCAGTTTTCATTCCAATCCCTAAGAAAGGCAATCCCAAAGAATGGTCAAACTACTGCACAACTGCACTCATCTCACATGCTAGTAAAGTAATGCTCAAAATTCTCCAAGCCAGGCGTCAGCAATACATGAACTATGAATTTCCAGATGTTCAAGCTGGTTTTAGAAAAGGCAGAGGAACCAGAGATCAAATTGCCAGCATACACTGGATCATCAAAAAAGCAAGAGAATTCCAGAAAAATGTCTATTTCTGCTTTCTTGACTATGCCAAAGCCTTTGACTATGTGGATCACAATAAACTGTGGAAAATTCTGAAAGAGATAGGGATACCAGACCACATGACCTGCCTCTTGAGAAACCTATATGCAGGTCAGAAAGCAACAGTTAGAACTGAACATGGAACAACAGACTGGTTCCAAATAGGAAAAGGAGTACCTGTTGAGAAATCCACAAGAGGTGGAAATGACCTTTATGCCACTACATTGCTCAATCACAGGCTGAGGGCTACCCAGAAAAAAAAAAATGCTTTGAGCTTGAAAACTGAGGCAAACCTTTACAATGTTAACAGCTACAATCTGTCAGGTTATTTTAAGCATATGTTTTTATTCTGACACTTCGATATCTGAGGGCTTGCCGAACCTTGGAGGGACTGCCTCTTCCAGGGCTAGCTAATTCCCAGAGACAGCAAATAACTACACAGTGAGTATGTACTCCAAACACAAACTGACCGATCCAGAGCCTATACCCCTCCTTTTTTGAAGTCTTACACTCTGGGCCATTATTCCTTCGCTGGGAACAGTGTACTCACAATTACAGTGTACCCATGCCAGAGTCAGGTGCCAGATAACTGGGCACCCCTGTGTCACAGAGCCCACGGAAACTATTCAAACTAGCCAGTCTTAAGCCTGTTCTTCTGATGGAAGTCACGATGGAGGCTCTCGTACACAGGTGTTCCTTTTTCCCTCTGACTCTGAGTGACCCCGTGCTTCCCCGTGTGACCCTGCATGATGTGCATGTCCCCTTCTCGGGAGCAATAAATAACAAACTATCTTTTCTATCAATGGCAATCATCTTCTGATCTTCTACCCTCACTTTACAAAATAAAAATGAAATCTGTGCTGTAAAACACACGTCCTCATACTCTCTGCAGCTGAGTAGGTTGTCTCGAAGGATGATCTGAAGGCGACCTCCATGTGTCTTACGGGAGTGATTTTTTTAAATAGGATCAAATATAGCTATAATACCTCAGAGAGAAGTAAATTTTTATTCATTATTTCCTTCAATAATTCTTTTAATTAACCTAGTTATACATGCTAGTTACAGATGATTGGCTCTCAAAGTATAGCAGTTCTTTTTCCCATAGGCCATTATGGTCTACTGTAGAATGATTTCAAAAATGTGCTGAAGGAAACTATAAGCAACGTGAAAAGACACCTCTCTGAATGGGAGAAAATAATAGCAAATGGAACAACTGACAGAGGATTCATCTCCAAAATATACAAGCAAATCATGCAGTTCAATGCCAAATAAACAACCCATCAAAAAGTGGGCAGAAGATCTAAACAGACATTTCTCCACAGAAGACATACAGATGGCTAACAAACACATGAAAATGCACAACATTGCTCACTATTAGAGAACTGCAAATCAAAACTACAATGAGATATCATCTCACACTGGTCAGACTTGTTGTTCAGTCGCTAAGTCATATCTAACTCTTGGCAACCCCATGGACTATTGCAAGCCAGGCTTCCCTCTCCTTCATTGATCTCCCTGAATTTGCTCAAACTCATGTCCACTGAGTCAGTGATGCCATCCAATCATCTCATCCTCTGTTGCCCCCTTCTCCTTCCCTCAGTCTTTTCCAGCAGCAGGGCCTTTTCCAATGAGTTGGCTCTCTGCATCAGGTGGCCAAAGTATTGGAGCTTCAGCTTCAGCATCAGTCCTTCCAAAGAATATTCAGGGTGGATTTCCTTAAGGATTGACTGGTTTGGTCTTTTTGCTGTCCAAGGGACTCCCAAGTGTCTTCTAGACTCTTGCTTCAAATCAAAATTTGAGAACATCAGTTATTCGGCACGCATCCTTCTTTATGATCCAACATCTGTACATGACTACTAGAAAAACCATCAGTTCAGTTCAGTTCAGTTGCTCAGTCATGTCCGACTCTTTGCGACCCCATGAATCGCAGCACGCTTGGCCTCCCTGACCACCACCAACTCCCGGAGTTTACTCAAACTCAGCTTTGACTATATAGATTTTATCGGCAAAGTGATGTCTCTGCTTCTTAATACACTATCTAGATTTGTCATAGCTTTTCTTCCAAAAAGCAAGGGTCTTTTAATTTCATGGCTGCAGTCACCATCTGCAGTGATTTTGGAGCCCAAGAAAATAAAATCTGTCACTGTAGAATCTGTCACATTCTGTCACCAGTCAGAATGGCCATCATCAAAATTCATACAAACAATAAATGCTGGAGAGCATCTGGAGAAAAGGGAACTCTCTTGTACTGTTGGTGGGAACACAAATTGATATAGCCATTATGGAGAGCAGTAGGGATAATCCTTAAAAAGCTAGGAATAAAACCACCATATGACCCAACAATCCCACTACTGGGCATATACCCTGAGAAAATCATAACTGAAAAAGACACATGTACCCCAATGTTCATTGCAGCACTATTTACAACAGCTAGGATAAGGAAGCAACCAAGATGTCCATGGGAAGTTGAATAGATAAGGAAGTTGTGGTACATATATACAATGGAATATTATTCAACTATAAAAATGAATGTATTTGAGTCCATTCGAATGAGATGGATGAACCTAGAGCCTATTATACAAAGTGAAGTAAGTCAAAAAGAGAAAGACAAATATCATACATTAACAACATATTATGAAATCTAGAGCAATAGTACTGATGATTCTACTTGCAGGGACGCAAAGGAGACACAGACATAAAAAACAGACTTTTGGACACAGTAGGGGAAGGAGAGGGTAGGATAACTTGAGAGAAGAGCATTGAAACATATACATTACCATATGTAAAATAGATAGCCAGTGGGAATTTGCTGTATGATGTAGGGAACCCAAAATTAGTGCTCTGTGACAACCTAGAGGGGTGGAAATGGGGGGGAGTGTGGGATGGGGGTGGGGGAAGGCCAGTTCACAAGGGAGGGGACATATGTACACCTGTGGCTAATTCATGTTGATGTATGGCAGAAACCATCACAATATTGTAAAGTAATTATCCTCTAATTAAAAATAAAAATAAAAGTGTGCTGTAATGAATATGAAAGGAGAAGCAAGCAAATATGGGATCACATCAGAAAGAAGCCAGCCTATCCTAGGGACTTCCCTGGCGGTCCAGTGGCTAAGACTTAACGCTCCCAGTGCAGGGGGCCTGGGTTTAATCCCTGGCTAGGGAACTAGATCCCACCTGCTACAACCAAGACCCGGCACATCCAAGTAAATAAGTAAATAGTGAAACATTGGAAAAGACCCTGATGCTGGAACAGATAGAAGGCAGGAGGAGAAGGGGATGACAGAAGATGAGATGGTTGGCTGGCATCACTGACTCAATGGACATGAGTTTCAGCAAGCTCCAGGAGACAGTGAAGGACAGGGAAGGAAGCCTGGCATACTGCAGTCCATGAGGTCGCAAAGAGTTGGACACGACTGAGTGACTGAACAACAAAAACAATAATAATAATAAATTATGTGTTGGGGCTTCCCAGTGGCGCTAGCAGTGAAGAACCTGTGTGCCAATGCAGGAGATATTAAGACATGCGGGTTCAATCCCTAGTTGGAAGAGCCCCTGGAGAACGGAATGCCAATCCACTCCAGTATTCTTGCCTGGAGAATCCCATAGACAGAGGAGCCTGGCAGAGTCGGACATGACTGAAGTGACTCAGCATGCAACTTATCCTAAGGGTGAAGAAGCCTTCATGGAGGGAAGTGTACAAGCAGTCCTGACAGACTATTCAGAGTTGGAAACTAAGAAATGTATCAAAAGAGACATAAAACAATGGGGAGAGCTGCAGGAACAGAACTGAAGGAGACACAGAGGGCAGTGTATTCAAGTAACAAAGGATATTCAGTTTATAGACTGTAGAGTTCTATAAGAGGGTGGGAAGGAGGGTGAGAATGTAGGCAAGGTTCAGCTCGCTTCAGGGCTCTGCCACCTGAGTTAAGGAGAATAAACTCTCTTAACTGCAAGGGAAGCTACTGAAGACTTTTTAAGAGGGTAACAACATAACTCAATCTGTAATGATCACTCTCGTAGTGTCAAGAAGAGACTAGATTGGGAAAATATTATGGGCAGAAAAGCTAATCCGAAACTGTGGCAGTAATCCAGCTGAAAGATCAGAGTGGCTGGAGTCATGTACTAGCAGTGGGTATAAGGACAAGGGGAAATGGGTTCAATAGCTGTTTATGCACATAAGGCACTGAGAAATGAGATGGAGACAAGGACGACACCCAGATTTCTAGTTTGAGAAACTAGGTGAATGGGGGGTGACTTATAGAGATGGAAAGTACTGCAGCAGCAGATTAGGAAGAAGAAGCACAAAGATGTGCATATAAAGAACAAGTGAAAAAAATGGCCTCCCAACAGAGGACAAAAACCTCTTCCACTATAAAAGGAAGGATACAGGCAGAGGCATAAAATTCAATGACAAGTAGTTGAGGGAGTGTCCACCTGGAGGCTTCCATCTTTTTCTCCAATGGTAGAACTGTAAGTCATCCGTTGAAAGCAAAGGTAGAAACAAGGGATAGAAAATAAACACTTGGAGAAGAATAGACAAGATATGAAATGGTTTTTGTAAACACTAAACCCTGAATATTCATTGGAAGGACTGACGCTGAAGCCAAAGCTCCAATACTCTGGCCACCTGATGTGAAGAGCCAACTCATTGGAAAAGACCCTGATGCTGGAAAAGACTGAGGACAGGAAGAGAAGGGGACGACAGAAGATTAGATGGTTGCATTGCATCACTGACTCGACGGACATGAGTTTGATCAAGTTCTGGGAGATAGTGAAGGACAGAGAAGCTTGGCATGCTGCGGTCCATGCAGTCACAAAGAGTTGGGCACAATTTGGCAACTCAACAACAACAAAGCACTGATCAGAGAAACCTGGCTGTATTGCTGGCTAGTATTGAAGAGCCAGCTAAGACTAAAAGTCATAAATTGATAATGGGATAAATTTTAAAATAGATACTTACAATGGTTATGTGTATTCATATTGTTTCTGCTGATGATGATTCGTTTTAGTTGTGTCCAACTCTTTGAGACCATATGGACTGCAGCCTGCCAGGCTCCTCTGTCCATGGGATTCTCCAGGCAAGAGTACTAGAGTGGGTTGCCATGTGCTCCCCCAGGGATCTTCCCAACCCAGTAATCGAACTCCAATCTCTTACATCTCCTGCATTGGCAGGCAGGTTCTTTACCACTAGTTCCTATCATCAACCAAAGAAAAGATCACTTAATTTGAGTTTACCAGCCAGACCTTTGAATTGATGAGATGATTTACATTGTGCATTAATATGTATTATATTTATCTGCCCTGATTGTCCCTCTGAATGTGAAGGAAAACGGTAAGAGTCAAATTTCATATATATGTAGGATGATGGAAATTGCTCGTTATAGGAGAAAACAAGTCTAAGCAGCCCAAGGGCAACCGATGTGGAGAACTTAGGCAAAGGGTAAAGAATACAAGTTTCTTCCTCTAACAAGATAAAAAGGCTTATGACCAAGATGCCTCTTTGACCTCTTACTGTCAGAAACTGGCTTAAAAAAATTTACATGTGAAAAGCATAAGAAAATAGCTGGGTCTCAACACAAAAGCAATTACAGATTTTTAGTAAGCTTTGGATTTCTTAAACCATGTTTGAAGGAATGCTATAGAAATAAGATTACTTTGCAAATCACAGCCAAAAATGTGACTCTAAGAAAGAGTATATTTTAGAAACACCCAGGGCCGTTTTCAAACTGTCTGTGCTTTCCACCTCTCAGTAATTGTGACTTCTACACATGTACAAAAATACTGCCTTGAGACTCAGTGCAGAAGGAATGACCACATAACTGTTGCATTGCCAAGTGGCTTATCTTGGTTAGTTCATTTGATTTGATTTCTTAGAATTTTCACTTCTCCATGAGAATGGTACTTTAACATCATTTATACATGTAAGAAACCTGAGGCATACACAGATAAATAATTTTGCTGAACCCTGTTGGATGGTAAGTAGAAGAACCAAGATTTGATTCCAGGTATATTTTAATGCCAAAGAATGTACTCTATCACATGCTTTTTGAATAGACAAAAGCCTTTGAAACATAGTCCATACATAGGAGTCCCTCAGTTGTGTCCACCTTGCAATGGACCATGGACTGTAGCCCGCCAGGCTCTGTAGCCCCCAGGCTCCTCTGTTCGTGGATTTTCAAGACAAGAATGCTGAAGTGGGTTGCCATGTCCCTCGACAGTTGAAACATAATAGAACATACTTATCTGCATATGTCCCCTTACCTCTCACTGCCTACAGGTCATAACCCACAACATTAAACTTGGCCACACTGAAAAAATCAAATTACTACCCAACTTTTAAACGTACACTTACAGTAAATATAAACATGCATATTTAAACAACACTTTACAACTTTCAAATGGTGAGCACATCCATTATCTTTTTTTTCTATCTATATAATAACTCTATGAAGGAGGTCATGACAAATTCATTACCAACTATAGCCATATGACTGTGCTGCTCTGGACATGATGATTAAGCAAACTCCAAATTTAGAGAAAACACCCTGGCCCACACCTTCTTAGATCGTCTGCCTTTTGGTTGCTTTCTTCTGCTCTTATTATTATGACAGGTTCAATTGAATGACTCATATGTCTCTCAAAGCTAGAACCTTTTTCAGACATTTGTGTACCTGGAGATACTATCTCTGCCATAGTCTCCCCCCTCAGCCAAGGCAGGCAAAAGAACCAACCTCAGCAGTGTGTGCACTACATGATTTATCCTCCATCTAAATAAGTGATCTCATCTATTTCCTTGAAGCCTGTTCCTGTCAATCCTAGGTCACACTTAGTCTTATGAATGTACAGCTGTAAGAATAAAATCAAGCCCATGGCAGACAAGAAGAGGATTCTGATGTTTTTTGTACAATGTCATTCTACACACCTTATTCTTGCAATGGCCGCCCCTTGTAGAATAGAAAAGGTCAAGCCCTATCCTGCCACTCCTTGAGGATCTGAAAATTAAGAGTCAACATCTTTTGAAATAGTCCCTGTGAAGAGCAATTGCTTTGCTTCACAAACCGTAATTTCATGCCCCACCTCTCCTTCCGTGTTGAGCTCATCACAGGAAAACAGGAAGATGCTTTCAGACTGAATGCAGTTTTCCCCATGCCTTTCCCCTGACTCATTCCCAATTTCTGTGTGAATAGTGATGGGACACCAGAATCTGCATTAATTCATTTAGTTATTAAGACATTCAAACAATATGTGTTGACTAAGCACCTTCTCATTAAAAAGGCCTTTGCTGACTGTTCTAGGAAATACAAAGATGGAAAAGAAAGAACACGTATGGTTGGAGGAAAGTGATGTCAACAAAACCCAGAAGACAATATACTTCACATCTTTTTTTTTTTTTCTCACATCTTTAAAAGAGTACTGAAACAAAAGCAAATTTTAAAGGCCATTAAAATATTTAAATAATTTGCCCCAATAAACAGTTTTTATTTTCATTTATTTCAAGGAAATATTTAGCAATGGGGTTACAAAAGCATGTTCATGAAGGTGGTCAAAATACTTCATATTAGGAGATGGTTTCAGTATTTTATAATGAATCTATTTGGTGTGATATTCCATACGGCTGCATGTGATTAAAATAAAGTCATTAAAATTCTTAACAATTGATGGATCTAGGTCCTATATTTGCAAGTTTTCTGTAAACTTGAAATTGTATTAAAATAAAAAACTATAATATAGCTTCATATAGTACATAGTATATATATATAATTTAATATAATATATAATGTTATATACAACTTATATAATAAGTTATAATACAGTTAAACAGCTACTGGATACATACATAGCTACTAGAAATAATACAGAAGCCATTAGAAATAAAAATTAGTAGCACAAGGATATGCCTATGAAATAATATTGAGCATAAAAAGCACAATACAAAGTTATACACTATAATATAACTTGTGAAAAAGATCTGTACAGTCAAGGTTAACATGTAAAATAAAAATGGTTTGTTTAGGTAACTTTGTTCAACTGTTTTGATATATTGTCTTATTCTTTATACTAAAAAAAGAAAGGTCAGAACGTCAGGTGTGAGATATGAAAATGTATGCAGGAATGGTAGGCAGGAGCCCATGCATTCCTATTCCTGTTTGTTTTTCTTTTTGTTTTTGCTTTTGATAATTTTTTTTAATAATTTTGATTTTTTTTTCTTTTTTTTCCCAATTATTTTTATTAGTTGGAGGCTATTTACTTTACAATATTGTAGTTGTTTTTGCCATACATTGACATGAATCAGCCATGGATTTACATGTGTTCCCCATCCTGAAACCCCCTTCCACCTCCCTCCCCATCCCATCCCTTATATCTACCTATTCCTGTTTTATGCAAAGCTTTGCACATTACATTTTAAAAATGCATAATTGAACACTTCTTGAGTTACAGTCCTGGAGTGAATTCATTAGCTATCCATGATTTACATGATAGTTATAGAAGACCATGTAATCAGCATCTAATTTTTTCAGCAAGTAAATGAGACTCATAAAGGCATAAGTAATTTTTTGCTTAAGCTTCACAATTAATTGGTGAAAATGTTGAAACCCAAATTCAAATTTCCTAATTCTGTTATACAATTCCAACAATTTAGTATTCATTATTTCTCACAAAGTAACTTCCAGCATAACCTTCCAAATTTATCTCCTATCCTTCCCAATACAATAAACAGAAATAGCTTTTCTCACTTCCATGCTATTCTACATGGAATTCTCATTATACACTCTGCTGCCCACTCATCTACTGCAATACTGAGTTAGAATATTTTTTAAAGACATACTCAGAGAAAGACTAAATAAATTTTAGTTTCAATTGTTTTTCTTGCTTATCTCACAAATTTGTATACATACTCAATTACTTCTCTGAATATTTCAAATGCTATGAGAAAAGAGAATTTTATCAAAGAGAAAGGAGTATTACCAATTAATCTATGGAAAGCATTTTCTGATAGTCTTTGGCCTGCTGTGGCAAAAAAAATAAGGTGTGTGACAACATGATAACATGGGCAAGAGTGTCACATCCTTTTTAAATCAAAAACTATGATGCTGCAGCCTATGGAATAGTTATAGCCTTTCACGAAATACGTATCACCTGTTACGTTTAATTACAAGTTACCAGTATAAATAAAATTTTTACTGATTTGTAAGATTTCCTGTCTATTTCTGATCCATTCCACAAGTCATATGATTGGTTCAAGTTGATTCCTTTAGACTTGTTTAACAAGTTAGGTTTTAATTGTGTGGAATTTCCTCCTTTGCTTCAGTTCTTTCATAGATCACATATAACATATGAGAGTCATTCATTTGAGTGGAAACCTCAGAGCAGTTGCATAGGCAGAAAAAAGGACTTCATTATTAAGGATTAAGATGTATAGGTAAGTTCTGTTTTTGTTTTGAAATTTTGACTGTATCATAAAGCATATGAAAAGTATACAGAAGCTTAAGAAATTTTGGTTGGCAGTTACTTCTAGTTATCTTTATCAAAACTTCATTGAAACTCTTATTAGTTAATGTTTAGGTAATATGCTTGATATTGTTTAAATAAGGTGCTTGGCTGCTTGACTGAATTTTTAACAAACTGAATAAATCTAAATAGATGACTTAGTGTTATGAAAACATATATTTAAATAAGGAAGTGTTTTTGTTTTCTCATGTTTAACTTCTCAGAAAACTGATGTGTGGCTTTAAAATGTAATCAGAAAAAAATTCCTTTGTTGTTTTAAAGTTTTTAAGGGTTCTGTATTTTTGTGCCTGTCACAATATCACTTTAGCTATTAAATACAAAGTGAATTCTGAAGTCCTCTTTAAGAAAGCAAAAACTGTATTTGTCTTCCTTTTATATACTATGATATCATTACTTTCAAGCAAGTTTTTGTTGATACTTAAGAAAAAATAGTATTTGCCTAGTTTTCTTTTCAGTTAATAGCTGCTTATCTTTATATACTTCCACATTAAAAAGCAAAGAGTCAGATGGTACAATTTCAAAATTATATAATTTGAAATGTTTGTGCTTGCATCTGTGAGTATATTGTTCATTTTGTTTTCCCATGAACACAAAAATATGTGATACAAATAAGTCATTTCAAAAGGGAAATAAATGAAGTATGGATAGTTGGCCAAGTCAAATGTAGTTGAGTTTATTTTAAATCTCCTGAACTTTAGGAAGGAGGAAATCCAATCAAAATTCAAAAATTTTTAATAAAATATATGTACAATTATATGCATTTAAATATATATATAAAACAATAAAAAATGGGTGGCAGGAACTTCCCTGGTGATCTAGTGGTTAAGATTCCATGCTCCCAGTGGAGGAGTTACAGATTTGATCCCTAGTTGGGGAACGAGGATCCCACATGGTGCAGCCTTAAAAAAACAAAAATGTGTAGCAGCCTAAGCTTTAAAAAATCAGTATTAATTAACAAGTAATAATATATGAAAATAATAAAAATAATTTCATATTCATACAAGGGATAGTATAAGAACCTATTAAACTAGGATAAAATCTATGAAAAAGCATATATTGTATGCTCTCATTTATGTGAAAATGAATCACAAAATTGTATTTACTCATTGACTTACCTCTGAAAACTATACATATGAAAATGTCTAATGAGAAATATAAAATATTAATCATGTTTGTTGTGTTACAGTGGTGAGCTTATGAATTATTTTTCCCCATTGTTCCTAAACATTTTATAACAATGTGGGATTGCCCTAATAATCACAATACAATTTGAAATGATTTTACTGAAACATTTTTAATTTTGTGAAGAAATTCCTCTGATTAAAAAAAAAGTATCCTCATAAATAGCTAAATGTCTTTCAAAGGAAAATAAAAGGAAACTTGTAAACAATGCAAATAATGAAAGTGATGTACAATTTCAGAAAGCCTTGAGTCAATCTAATTTCTAAACTGATCCATCCTTATACTCAATAAGACCCAAACTTTACAGTTACAAAAACAAACAAACAAAAAAAAACAAACAACAGCTCTTCTTTGGAACTTGGTTTCTATGCAGCATACTTTAAAATATTTTTTCTCTTAAAAATAAACTGCATCTACAAATAATCAGTTTTTCCTTTTTTATTAACCTAAAAGTATGTAACTAGAAATTAGTTTTGCTCATTGGTTGGTTGATTTTTATTGTAAGAAGATAATCAGTGTCACTATGCCAAATTGGTGAATTTTGAGAATAACTACCCTTGTTCATCAGTTTGAGGACCCATGACTAGGAAACAATGTCCCTGTCAACCTGAGTAAACAGAATTGTCAGTGGAAACAGGAAAGTTGTTACTCAAATGGCATGGCTAATTTAAAAACAGCAAATTTTTATTTTGACAAGACATATGCCTGAGTTTAATGGTGGGAGGAATTAATTAAAACTTTCAGTTTCCTTTTACTGGACTATCCCCATCAACATAAAGACACACCCCACTATTTTCAATTTAAAAAAATAAATAAATAACTCAAGTTTCACTATTTTCCAGTTCCTCCATATGCTCAGAGGGAGCAATTGGGTAGGGGAAGGGGTATGAAAGTAATGTTTTTAGGTAATTCTAGGTCACTCTTAGGTAAAATAATAAGGTAATTTTTTGATACTCCTGGTTGACAATTCAGTTCAGTTCAGTTGCTCAGCTGTGTCCGACTCTTTGTGACCCCATGAACGGCAGCACGCCAGGCCTCCCTGTCCATCACCAACTCCCAGAGTCCACCCAAAGTAAAAGAAATGCAAAAAAGCAAACTGGCTGTCTGAGGAGGCCTTACAAATAGCTGTGAAAAGACAGGAAGCGAGAAGTAAAGGAGAAAAGGAAAGATATGCCCATTTGAATGCAGAGTTCCAAAGAATAGCAAGGAAAGATAAGAAAGCCTTCCTCAGTGATCAATGCAAAGAAATAGAGGAAAACAATAGAATGGAAAAGACTAGAGATCTCTTCAAGAAAATTAGAGATACCACGGGAACATTTCATGCAAAGATGGTTGACAATGGGGTCTCTTAAATGGTTTGTGTGTGTGTTAGTTGCTTAGTCGTGTCCGACTCTCTGCAACCCCATAGACTGTAGCCCACAAGGCCCCTCTGTCCATGGGATTCTCCAGGCAAGAACACTGGAGTGGGTTGCCATTGCCTTCTCCAAAAGGAACTATAGAAAGAAAGAAAGTGAAGTTGTTCAGTCGTGTCCAACTCTTTGTGACCCCATGGACTGTAGCCTACCAGGCTCCTCCATCCATGGAATTTTCCAGGCAAGAGTATTGGAGTGGGTTGCCATTTCCTTCTCCTTAAACGGTTTGATTACTTGCATATAAACTCTAAGACCTCTTTTAGGTTGTCCTCTCCTAAAGGTTGCAAAGATGGTATGTTTCTTTTTTTACCTACCTGTTCACCTCTCTCTGAAAAGGGAAATCCTATCAGGGGACCCAGGAATCCGGGCAGTGGAGTTATCATGATATAATTATTATTCTTTTCAAATCCTTAAGTATCCCAGATTTTCTCAGGTCCTCTAAGAGAGTGTGTTTTCCACTGGATTACATGAAAAGTGTGAAATGAAGTTTGGAAAATAGGATGAAGATTCAAATTTGGAATTTAGCATGTAGTTAAGGAAAGATTAAGGTAAATGAGAATATCTCAGCTCAGGAACAGACATGTCTTAGAAGGACTCCTCCCACCATAACAAATCTTATTTCCATTTTCTTCCTTTTTGTTCATGCTCATGTTATAGTTAACTAACCACATAGATGTGTCAGTCAGTCAAAAGACATGGGGAAGAAAGCTATAACTGTCAGAAATACTTTCCAAATTCTGCCTGTTAATTCAATTCTGGTTTGTGAATTGCTATTTTAATTTTCAAAAACCATGCTTAAAATTATAAACCATTAGGCAAAGGATATATTTCTCAGTAGAAATTAGGCAAGTAGATACCAACTTATCTTTACAGTAACAGAGCCCAAAATGGTGCTTTTAGAGTACAAGATACTATGCATAAAAGCCTCAAGCCACAAGCTGAAAGAGTTACCCAATGGGCCAGACCAGAATGTTTAAATAAAAAGGAATGGTCAAGGGTGTGAAATATTGCTAAAAGTCTATGAGACACGTGTACCCCAATGTTCATCGCAGCACTGTTTACAATAGCCAGGACATGGAAGCAATCTAGATGTCCATCGGCACATGAATCGATAAGAAAGCTGCGGTATATATACACAATGGAATATTACTCAGCCATTAAAAATAATGCATTTGAATCAGTTCTAATGAGTTGGATGAAACTGGAGCCTATTATACAAAGTGAAGTAAGTCAGAAAGAAAAACACCAATACAATATATTAATGCATATATATGGAATTGAGAAAGATGGCAACAATGACCCTATATGCGAGACAGCAAAACAGACACAGATGTAAAGAACAGACTCTTGGACTCTGTGGGAGAAGGCAAGGGTGGGATGATTTGAGAGAATAGCATTGAAACATGTATATTATCAAGTGTGAAACATATCGCCAGTCCAGGTTTGATGCATGAGACAGGGTGCTCAGGGCTGGTGCACTGGGATGACCCTGAGTGATGAGATGGGGAGGGAGGTGGGAGGGGGGTTCAGGATGGGGAACACATGTACACCCATGGCTGATTCATGTCAATGTATGGCAAAAACCAGTACAATATTGTAAAGTAATTAGCCTCCAATTAAAATAAATAAATAAAAACCTAAAAAAAAAGTCTATATCTTATCTTCCCTTAGAATATCATGAGAGCCTTAAAGCAAGGACAATTGGCCATTTTATAAATGTCCCCACTGTCTTACAGAGTGACATAATAAGTACTCGCTATCTATTGATTTTTTCTCACCATTCATTCAATAAACATTCAATTTAATGTTTCCGCCATTCATTCTGTGTAAGAGAGTGCCCACAATATCCTAGGTTGATTAATTAGTTAATTTAAAAGAGCACAGACAAAAATATTAAGAGACAACTCGATACCACCACTTAATCTCTGTTTAGATCAGTTTACTCATCTGGATAACGGATAAAGTGGAGTAGGTATTCTCGCAGTTCCCTTCTATGGCTAACATTCTGTGATACTGCAGAAGGTTATCACTCTTACAAAATGCCATTACAAATAAAATAAAATGATACCTGCAGTTAAAGTTAGGTTTTACCTAAAAGAAGAATATAACATTTGCCATTTACTGAAGGCAAGCCAGAGTTCTAGGCACTTTACAAACAGAACCCCCTTTAATTTTCACAACCCTTTTAGGCATGTGATTGACCCTATTCTATGAATGAGGAACTAAGGCTTAGAAAGATTTTTTTGTCACTAACCCATGGTCACATTGTGTCTGTCTGGATACAAAACTTGTGATTATCATTACTGTACTATATTATCTTTCTGTATTACTTGTAAAATAAAATAGAAAAAAACTGAGTAAATAGATCCATTTATCCAGGAGACAGAGAGGGATCTCTTGTCGGCTCTTCATGCCCATGCTAGAAGCCTTAACAATGTTCACAGAGTAGATAGGGCCTCACTTCCACCACCTAACCCACTTCTCACTGTACAGATACACTTAAACACAGACCATCAGAAACTTCAGGGGACACAGTGGAGAACTAACCGAGTCAGTCCCTCCCATCATGAATTTGATTGGCTGCACACTTACAATGGGCCGAATGTCAGACAATAACTCTAGTTGTGTTAACACAGTTTTAACTTCTTTATCCTCACAACCTGGAGGTAGGTAACATTATCTCCTCTATTTTGCAGATAAGGTAATAAGGAGAAGTAAGGTAACTTCCCAGGTTCGTGCAGCAAGTAGACAGCAAAAATAGAACTCATGAAGTCCAGCTTCAGAGTCTAAGCTCTCAACTGTGGCTCCTCTCACAGAGCTTAACCTACCAGGAGGGGAGGGAGGTGATGTGGGAATGGGGAGATAAGAAAAATGTAAGCAGACAGACATTCTTAAGGGAATAAAGTATTTGCAAAAATTTAGTGTGTAGTAGATGTGAGAGAATCTACCAAATAGAGTGGTCATGGAGTGAAAAGGAACCATCTATGCAAAGCAGGGGAAAGGACAGAACACTGTGAAGGTGATCGGGAAACTCGCTGATTCTTCATTCAATGACAAAGGATAAAACTGAAGTTCATAGAAGTGATTTGCCTAATGTCAAGTAGCTTTGCTGATCTCTTCAACAGTGTTTTCCCCCACACTATGTAAACTGCTTCCCAAGAAAAAAGGTATATCTGCAGCATTTTTACTAAGTTCTGAGGAATATATTCTACTGTGTAGGTTTCAAAAAAGTTAGTACCGTAGACCTTGGAACGCTGCTCATTTCATATGACACAGAATCCTCCTGGGAAAATGATAGAGAATCTCAATTTTTTTCCTCTGCTTCTTTAGAAAATCTGGGCAAGAAGCCACTAGGATTAAGTTCTGAAAGGTTTGAGTACAAGATGTTGTTTTAAAAAATATACTGATGCAACTAAATATTACTCAAGAGCATTTGAAACAACTAATCTTGGGTTTGGTCCATGATTCATTAAAAGCTACTTCTTTTCCCTATGAGAACAATTATCATGTACTGGATATAGTTAAATAGAACTAACCATGAAGAATACATACGAGGTTCTGATTTCAGTCTCCACTCTTTCCAAGTTATGAGTAATAACACTTAACTAGTAGCTCTGAGAGAATAGTTCAGTCAATTTCCAGATTCTCTATTCTATCATGCCCACTAACTTATTCCATTCAGCTTCTGCTGAAATGTCTTTCTTGCTTTAGAACCTACACTAATACATTTTTACTTAACTTGTACATTTCTTTTTTCTTTCTTCCACCCCATGATTCACTGTACCTCCTCTGTCCCCCCACAGGTAAACAATGTTAAAAATCTAGCATCTATGTTTCCACACAAATTAAACCAGATTGTCTCATTGGCAATTGTTAGAATTTTTAAAATTCGGATCTATAAAGAATAATCAAATCAAACATTGTAGGATAAACACATTTAGAGCACACACACACACACAAAAATGCTTCCCTGTGCTTCTCCAGAGTGTGATATACCAACTTTCTCACCTCACTGGGACATGCTTTGTAGAAACAATGAAACCAGAAATATCCTGATGCTCTCAATTTGGTATTACAAATCATATCACATTGAGTTAGGAGTAAGAGCCCCTAAATACTACACTCATTTATTTCCTATAGAAAACAAACACATCTGGTTTTATATAAGGGTCAGTATATTTGACAAAGCAGTAAGTTAGGTTTTCAACATTTCATAATGATCTTATAGGAGTATTGTCTCCATTGTGCTTGGACTTTAGGAAACAGAAGAAACTAAGATGCCTTTACTAAAAATCATTCTTCTCTGCCTTGGAGCTATTCTGATCTAATTGTATCCAAAACCTTTGTTCCACAAAGTGTGGTCCTTGGATCAATAACATCAACATCACCCTGGAACTTGTTAGAAATGCAGAATCTTGGGCCCAATCCCAGATTCACTATTTAAATTTGCATTTTAACAGGCAACTCATATATACATTGAAATATAAGTACTAAACAAACCAACTGAAACTAAACAGCTACAAAGTAGTTCCCCAAGTATTATTCAAAATGGAAAGAGAGTTACAGCAAGACATATTTCCGTGTATTTACATATGAATGAGCATGCCCTCTAAGCTGGGTATGCATTAGCTCTCCCATCCCTTTCCTGCAGAAACACTGAGGGACTTAGGCAAGTCAGGACTCACAAGGAACATTTTCTTAACTGAGTTCCAGGAACACTGTGCTCCTCAACTTGTCAGGTATTTCAGAAAGAAATGTTTCTGCACTCAAATAAGCCTGGGGGACACTGTTATTTAGTCAGTTCAGGCTGCATAAGAAAGGAAGAAATGGGAGAATTGGGAAATGTGTAGAAAATGAATGGGTTTTTTTGGTCATGTAGCAGCTGGAATTTAATTATAAGCTTTTCTCTAGGACTTCTTACCTTTTTTTTTTTTCTACCCTGACAAGTAACAATAATATGTGTGACAGACTTCTGTAGATCTAACCAGGCTTATAAGCAATGCCCAATGCACTCCTTGTAATTCCACTCAAAAAATAAATAAATAAAAGGGAAACACAAATGAGTGACAGCAATGTTACGGTGAAATTATGCTTTAAATTGTGTATAAATAATTTCAAAACTCGGATGCTTTAACTATTACTTAGGATGATTCGCTCCCTATTGTTGCTGTTGCCATTAACTGCGTTCTAACACCTAGCTGAGGACTGCTTTGGAGAAAACGGCATTGAAACTTGAACTGAATGGGGTAATGGGTTTTCCTCTCTGTGAGTTCAAGTCCACCCTCACTGTCAATCATTCTTTGAAAGTTTAGTAGTTTTGTTATTGCAGTTAAGTTGAGAATCATAAAAGATAAACAACTTTAACAGCTTTACTGAAATTTAACTATACATAATAAAGCTTACCAAAGTGTACAATTCAGTGGTTTTAGTATACTTACAGGGTTGTACAACCATCATCAAAATCAAATTTCAGAACATTTTCATCATCCTAATAGATAGATTTAATTTAAAAAACTAATTTCAAACATACATTTTTAAAAGAGCATTTTGACAATAAAATATCACATGCTTGACATACATACACTACGATGTGTAAAACAGCTAGCTAGTAGGAAACTGCTATATAACATAATTTGTTCAGCTCGGTGCTCTATGATGACCTAGAGGGGTAGGAAGCGGGTATGGGAGGGAGGTGCCAGAGGGAAGGAATACATGTATACACATAGTTGATTCACTTTGTTATATAGCACAAATGAACACAATATTCTAAAGCAATTATACCCCAATAAAAAATGAAATATCACATGCATACAGTATCATGAATATTTCTTTGCAATTTGCAGAAAGATGGCAAAATAATGTTGGTGGCTATAAAGGTTAAATATTATCTTTAGGCTTCTTTTGTGGCTCAGCTGGTAAAGAATCTGCCTGCAATGCGGGAGACCTGGGTTCAGTCCCTGGCTTCAGAAGATCCCCTGGAGAAGGGAAAGGCTACCCACTCCAGTATTCTGGCCTGGAGAATTCCATGGACTGTATAGTCCACCAGGTCGCAAAGAGTCAGACATGGCTGGGCGACTTTCACTTCAATTTAGTTTAAAAAAAAAAAAAAATTTAAGGAAAGGAAATAAAAGGAAAGAATAAACAAAAAAGAAAAAAATCTAGTTTTTAAAACTAAATCTATATAGAAAAAATACTATTTGGAGGAATATAGGCAAGCAAATCTTCAACTAAATAGTTACTTCTTGCTCTGAAACTACTCTGGGCTCAATGACTCAGTCAGTAGCTACCTACACTTTCTAGAGATCAGATGGAGTACTAACACGGGGAGCAGTGCCCTCTAGAGTACATGCTAATCTTTCCCTAACATTAATCAGCCAAGAAGACAGGGAACCTGTGTCAGGACTTTCTCTGTTACATTGTCTGTGCTGAAACACCAGGGACATGCGTTTCAACAGTGGTAGAGTCAAGAGAGCACGACTCCATGACTGTGGGTTTGGTGATTCCTAGAGAAATATTCTTAAAATATCAGCATCGCAAGTTCCGAAGTAGCTTACCGTTCCGTCGTTTCAGATCACTGAGGCAGGCTCACTTTTGCAGACCATGTCACTGTGTCCCACAGCACCACTGGGCCTGTTTGCACACGGAAAAGGCTCCATCATCTCGGCTATGAAAGCAGAACCTGCCTTTTGGGCAGCTGTACAGTTCCAGCAAAGTTGACTTTCCTTATAGAAGCACATATATTAAGCTTAGCAGCACTGTGCTGAATCGCTCAGTCACGTCCCTCTCTTTGTGACTCTAGAGACCACAGCCCACCAGGCTCCTCTGTCCATGGGATTCTCCAGGAAAGAATACTGGGGTGGGTTTTCATTCCTCCTCCAGGGGATCTTCTAGACCCAGGGATCGAACCCGCATCTCTTATGTCTCTTGCATTGGCAGATGGGTTCTTTACCACCAGTGCCACCTGGGAGGCCCGAGTTTAGCAGAGCAGTAACTTTAAAAAAAAAAAGAAAGAAAGAAAAAAGAGGCCTTTAAGTCTTTAACTGACTCTGTCACTTGAAAAGTGAAAGTGAAGTCATTCAGTCATGTCCGACTCTTTGCGACCCCGTGGACTGTAGCCCACCAGGCTCCTCTGTCCATGGGATTCTCCAGGCAAGAATACTGGAGTGGGTTGCCATTTCCTTCTCCAGGGGACCTTCCCGACCCAGGGATCAAAACTGGGTCTCCCGCATTGCAGGCAGACGCTTTAACCTCTGAGCCACCAGGGAAGCCTGACTCTGTCTCTTAGGAGTCATCAAATACCTTCTGTTAATAATTATACAAGTCTAACTCTATTACTGAATATGGAGGTATATTCTGAGTAAAGGAAACCCGGCAAACTTTACTGATCTCAGTTTAGCAGCATCCCTCAAACCCTCCTCAGCGGTCTACTCCATTCGACTAACCAGACCGTGTGCTTGAGAAAAATGAAGCATGTGTGGGACAATTCAGATAAATCATTTCCTTCCTTAGTCTAAAATAAGATAAATATCAAACAAAGCTCAGAAACAAGCATCTGGAAATGCTTACTTTAAAATAATGGGAGTAAGGCTGTATTAGCCCTCTGATTTGAAAAGGAAGAACTTTGATTTTCTTTGGATAAGTCTTCCACAGTCAAGAATTTATTCCCCTGAAAAGGTCTTTGAAACCAGCCTGACTTATGAACAAAGACTCTTGTTTTTGGTTTATGTCACATTCTTTTATAGTCTTTTCAATATTAGAATCAGTTCCTGCTTCTAGTCAATGCCTTTCTTAAAAGATTTCTTGAATATGTTGAACACACAGAAACCAGAGTAATGGGGCCAGTCTTCTGAAAATAAAAATATTATTCACGAAAAGGAAGGTAGAAGGAAAGGTGGGAAAGAAGGAAGGAAAAACCTAGGGAAGGAAGGAAAGAAAGAAGGAAAAAGCCCCACCTTCATGAAGCTTCTAAACCAAAATAGCAAATAAGCAAATTTCCAGAATAGCAAATAAGAACAGTCTCAGCCTATAGCTGTGAACTGGTTGGGAAAATCTATCTACAATGAAATTATTATGATCTTGGTCTCATTATATCATGCCATAAGTAATAAATTAGCTATAAAGGGCCACTCCTACTCCATTAAGCCATCAATCAATTGTTTAAATCATTATACACCCAAGCACCCAGCATGAGTAGTTGTTTATGTTGTTTCATTCATTTGACTATTGTTTCCTCTTTAAAGCATAGGCTAGTAAAAGAAGTACAGAAAACAATTTGTATTTCTTTTCTATATGTAAGCCACGATAAAAGTTCATTTCTTCTGGATCATGGTTTATTGCATTTTTAGCCTCACACATAAAAATTATTTCACTTAGGACAATGGTGTGATTACATGTATTTTGTTTGTTGTTTTTTGTCACCAAATCATGTCCAACTCTTTTGCATCACCATGAACTGTAGCCTGCCAGGCTCCTCTGTCCGTGGGATTTCCCAGGCAAGAGTACTGGAGTGGATTGCCATTTCCTTCCCAAGGGGATCTTCCTGACCAAGGAATGGAACCCATGTCTCCTACATTAGCAGGCAGATTCTTTACCCCTGCGCCACTTGGGTTACCCTTACAAGTGTTTAGTAAGTATTAATTGATGGCTGCCTAAATTATATGTACACATTGATTTCGTAATAACCAGGCGCTTTTACTTATTATTGGATACCTAAGGCTGTGATAACAGAAAGCTCTTCATGACATCAAATTCATGGGTGTTTGCATATCTTCCTGGACATTTACATTGTAGTTTTTTTAAAATTCAAATTTAGTGAGGTGAGTTGGTTTCACACTCTCTTTTTCAGAGCTTTAAATTACTCTCTCTCAAAGTAGCTTCAAAAAGGATACCTCCAGTCTCAATATCTTTTCCCAGGCTAATTACCTTTCCAGCTAACTGCTGGGAATTATCATACAGATATGATTAGTTACTAAAATTAAATATTATTAAAATATCCCAAAAACCTAAAATTGCCTACTGATATAACTAGCATAACTAATTCCTAAGTTACTCAGGCTGAACTTTCAGTCTCATTTTGGGCTGCCACTCTTGCCTCTGGCACTGATTCCTCTACAGGAAATGGTCCTAGTTTTCCATCTTCCATGTGTCCCTCAATCCTTCCTTTTCCATCCCACAGCCTCTACAAGGTCCAAGGCCCATCCTATCCCATTCATGGATTAATGAGTTAGTCTCCCCAGTAAGACCTCCTGCCTCCCAACTCCCTCCCATTCAGCTCAACCAAGCCACCAGATTGGCCTTTCTACAATATTACTGTTTTACTATAACTCATTTCAAAAGCCTGAGTGATGTTCTAAAGCAAAGACTCCAAATCCATCACACTTAATCTCTTCCATAATCTCGACTGTTCTCGTTTTTCTAGATTATTTTCCGTTTGCTCCTCTATAAGTGCAACACATGGCCAAGTACTCTTCTCCAAGCACACTTTGTACTTTCTATCTCTTTTGTCTTTGTTTATTTGTCTGCTCAGATCTCCTGTCCACTCCATAAAGCAGAGCTCACATGCCACATGTTCTATGATGAGTGGAAACAATTCCTCCTTCCTCACCCAAAAGTTACTTCTCTGACCTCTCAATTTTCTATAGCATTTGGCATCCTTACATGCCACTATCACTCTAAAGTCATTTAAGGACTTTTTTTGCATGTCCAGCAAAATAACAGGTATGTGATCTCAACACATATTTCTGAGTAAAGCAACTGATGACTATAGAAGAAGATGAGAAAATTAATATTAAATTTCTTCTACTACAGAAAGTACCTCAGTAGAGGTACTATGGACATATCCTTTTCCTTCAGTATAAGGTATATGTGTGATAACACCCAGGTGTCAGTTGGAAGATATTGGACTTCATGAAAAGCATTATAACAGACATGTAGACACAGGAGGTAAGAGGAGGGTGGGATGAATTGAGAGATTGGAATTGACATATATATAGTGCTTGTGTGCATGCTAAGTCGCTTCAGTTCTGTTCGACTCTTTGTGACCCTATGGACTGTAGCCGGCCAGGCTCCTCTGTCCTTGGGGATTCTCCAGGCAAGAATACTGGAGTAGGTTGCCATGCCCTCCTCCAGGGGATCTTCCCCACCCAGGGATCAAACCCAGGGCTCCCGTGGCTCCTGCATGGCAGGCACTTTCTTTACCACTGAGCCAACTGGGAAAGCCCTGTGTAAACGGATAGCTAGTGGGAACGTTATGCAGCACAGGGAGCTCGGCTTGGTGCTCTGTAAGGAGCCTGAGTTCCAGGACACAGCCTGAGTCCTAGGAAAGGAAGAACTTGACTAGCCTATGAAGCGACTGAACCCACACTCTTTACTTCATCGGCAGTTTGTTCTCCTGAGTCATCATCAAGCCCCCAATTCAACTACTATATACATGCCAACATACACACATGCTTACATCCATACCTACTAGCCATTTGTCTGTACCAATTTGCAAACTTTACAAGAGAAAAATGAATCCTAGGTTGGCGTTTCCCACAAGCAGCAGATTCCAAAGCTTTGATACATCAGTTCTGGTCTGTTGTACACAGCTATATAGCTTGTATAATGCACAAAAATGCTGGTTCAGGGGGAGACTGGAAGCCAAGATTGTGCCTATGCTCCTTGCCAAGCTGTCTGGCTCAGACCAGAGCTGCACGTAGCCCAAGGAACACCTTATGTCTGTTTCCCAGAGAAGCTGCTTTTTCCCTAATTTTCACAAAAACGTTGTACAGGCTTGCTCAGGTACCACTTGCCCAGTCTGTTTCCTCAACTGGTATTAGTTCAGTTGCTCAGTCATGTCCGACTCTTTGTGACCCCATGGACTGCAGCACGCCAGGCCTCCCTGTCCATCACCAACTCCTGGAGCCTACTCAAACTCAGGTCCATTGAGTCAGTGATGCCATCCATCCATCTCATCCTCTGTCGTCCCCTTCTCCTCCCACCTTCAATCTTTTCCAGCATCAGGGTCTTTTCCAATGAGTCAGTTCTTCCCATCAGCTGGCCAAAGTATTGGAGTTTCAGCTTCAGTATCAGTCCTTCCCATGAATATTCAGGACTGATTTCCTTTAGGATGGACTCGTTGGATCTCCCTGCAGTCCAAGGGACTCTCGAGAGTCTTCTCCAACACCACAGTTCAAAAGCATCAATTCTTCAGTGCTCAGCTTTCTTTATAGTCCAACTATCACATCCATACATGACTACCGGAAAAACCATAGCTTTGACTAGACAGACTTTGATGGCAAAGTAATGTCTCTGCTTTTTAATATGCTGTCTAGGTTGGTCATAGCTTTTCTTCCAAGGAGCAAGTGTCTTTTAATTTCATGGCTGCAATCACCATCTACGGTGATTCTGGAAAAGAAAAGAAAAGAAAAGAAAAGAAAAGAAAGTCTGGCACTGTTTCCATTGTTTCCCCATCTATTTGCCACAAAGTGATGGGACCAGATGCCATGATCTTAGTTTTCTGCATGCTGAGTTTTAAGCCAACTTTTTCACTCTCCTCTTTCACTTTCATCAAGAGGCCCTTTAGTTCTTCACTTTCTGCCATAAGGGTGGTGTCATCTGCATATCTGAGGTTATTGATATTTCTCCCAGGAATCTTGATTCCAGCTTGTACTTCATCCAGCCTGGCATTTTGCATGATGTATTCTGCATATAAGTTAAAAAAGCAGGGTAACAATATGTGATTTATATCCTCAATGAATATAAACTTATTTAATTGTTACCCAAGATTAAGTTGGAAAATAAACCATTGAATTAAAAGAAAGTCATGCAGTGCATTCCAAAGGTATATACACATAAAGTCTCATGGATATGTGATTCAAGGATAGGAATCTTATCTTCCATATGAACCCAGTGTTTTAAGAATGCATCATGTTTAAATAAAGCAAATATATCAAAGAAATCTTAAAACTAGAGCCCCAACTCTACCATCATCCAGTTGTGCAATCTTGAATAATTCTGTGTCTCTCTTTTCTTTTAGAGCACAACCAAAGCTAACAAGAACAACAACAACAAAAAACTTTTTTAAACACTTAAGAAATTAATAAAAGTGTTGGGCTAGATCAGTGATTTGTTAGAAATAGGAAAGGGTCCTTTTCCCACAACTCAAAATCAAACAAAGAAGCTATTCCATTTTCATCTGTTTTAATCGTTAAGCTTTCAAGTTTTTTAAGACCTTGTTTGAACAAAGCCTTCCTCAACTTAAAAAATTAAATCATTGAATTGGATAGTCTCTAATGCCTGCCTCATGACAACCATCGAGATTTAATGAAAGGGACTAAAATAGAAAAAGTCCCTCTTCTTTGGAACTATTTCTCATATTCTGCATAACTCCAACATATTAATACACACACTCAAATAACTGTCTTTGTATATCCTATAAGGGCTATAGAAATATTTGAACTTTCTGTTTCTTAGTACCAACAAAGTAGTAAATGTGATAGAAATTAATAACAACATAATAATTAACAGAAAACTTCTTCCCATATGAAGTGGTCATTTTGTAGTTTGAGCTTGACAGATCTGGGTTTGCATTCCAGCCCTCTTACTAGCTGACTAACTAAGCTTTATTTTATTATCTGTAAACTAGAGAACCTGGTGTGCTGCAGTCCATGGGGTTGCAAAGAGTCAGACATGACTGAGCACCTGAACAAGGGTTTTTAACAGAGATTAAATTAAATGATGTTGAAAAGTTCAGCCAGTACATTGTAAGCACTCAATAGATGGCAGAGATTATTCTCTGATCTATTTTTTTTTTTTAGTATTTAAAATAAGAATGCACAGACTACAGTGTTAAAGTCCTTCCAAAAAATAGTAAAATTATTTTTTAAATCCCTCTTTGCAGTCATTCATCAATTTTCTATTGCAATGCCCGATGTGGACTCACTCTATAATATGTATTGTATATGAATGAGGCATATCCTGACAGACAAGATGCATCTCTACATTTCATGAGTTATGGCAAGGGTCACCAACCCCCCGGCCACAGACTGGTACTAGTATGTGGCCTGTTAGGAACTAGACTGCACAGCAGAGGGTCAGCAGTGGGTGAGCAAGCGAGCCTTCATCTGTATTTACAGCCACCCCCCATCACTCGCATTACTGCCTGAACTTTGCCGCCTGTCAGATCAGTGGTAGCATCAGATCCTTATAAGAGTGTGAAAGAAAGTGAACCCTAACCCAGAAGTCAAGGCACAATATACTGAGATTGCCACAAAATAGAAATAAAGTACATAAAAATTGTAATGTACTTGAATCATCCCCAAACCTCCCCCCACCCCTGCCCCGCCATTTGTGGAAAAATTGCCTTCCAAAAAACTGGTTCCTGGTAAAAGAAACCTTGGGCATTGCTGAGTTACAGCATCCTAGATGCAGGTACATGAAGGGATAAGGACTATAGTAGAGAAATTCATTGAGCATTATGAGATCAGATGAGGGGCAGCAAGAGGAGAAAAGGGTAACTACGTGGTAGGAAATGAAAGATGCTTGAATTATTTTAGGATAAAATGAGAACTATACAGATATGACATTCTCCAGGCAAAAGACATCACATGCAGAAGTGACTGTGACATTTGATCTGGATGAGGTCAGGTGGGCAGGTGAGGATGTGACAGAAGATAAAGTTGCAGAGGTTGGCCTTAAATGCCATGGACGGTTTGAATGCCATTTGAGGATTTTTGATGAGCTACAGATAAATTTACAATGAGGTATTATTGGAAGGGAGGATATCAGACCCTAAGATTCACATTTTTTTAAAGCACTTGAAGGATTTTAAAGGGTTGATTGGAAAGAGGCAAAAATCCTGAATTCAGTCTGGATTCCTCTTTTTCCCACATCTCATAAGTGAATCATCAGCAAATCCTCTAAGGCCTAAATTCAAAATATATATAGATTCTGACCACTTTTCACCATCTCCACTTCTACCACCCTTTTCTAAACTACCATCGTCTCTCACTCTAGTTATTTAGTGAGCTCCTAAGAGGTCTCCCTGGAGGAGGAAATGGCAACCCACTCCAGTATTCTTGCCTGGAGAATCCCATGGACAGAGGAGCCTGGCAGGCTACAGTCCATAGGGTCACAAAGAGTCGGACACAATTGAAGAGTCTTAGCACGCATGCAAGAGGTCTCCCTCTCCATCCCAGGCCCACTACTCCTCATGAAGTACCCAGAGTGGGAACCTATTAAATAAATAGATCTGATGTCATGCCTTTGCTCAAAACCCTCAAAGACCCTATCTCACTCAGAATAAACATCAAAGTCCTTAAGTGCAAAACCCTAAATGATTTTCCCCCAACCACTGACTCCCTGCTCCTTATCTTTCTGACCTTATCTTCTTTCAATGTCCCCCACCCCTAACTGTCTCACTCCACTCCAGTTCAGTTGCCTCTCTTAATGGTCCTCAAATTTACCCTGTGAGTTCCTGGCTCAGGGCCTCCAAACTGCTGTTCTTCCACCTAAATAATTCTCCCCCTGATATCTTCATGACTTGCTCACTCACCTCCTTCCGGTCTTTACTCAAATGTCAACTCCTCAGCAAGGCCTTTCCTGGTCACTGTATTTAAATTTTCAGCATCCCATATATATTCCCTTTCTCATCTCTTTGCTTTTATTTTTCCTTTATTTTACTTACTTATCTTACTCATTTCTTTCCTCTCACTATTAGGACTGCTATGATTGTTTCTTTTCGTTGTATTTCCAGCAATTAAATTTTGCCTAGACCATTGCAGGCACTCACCAAATGTCTCTAAATTAGGTAACGGAAGAAAGGAGACCAGTTAACAGGCATTTCACATAATACAAGATGATAACATCAAGAATTAAGAGAGAGGGAATGAACAGAAAGATTTAGGCAATAGGATAAACACCACTCAATGACCTCTCAAAAGTGGAAAATTATCAAGAGGGGGCAGGTACAACTAAATCTTGGGTCTTTAATTTACCAGATCGATGGTAGGGACATTCCCAATATTAGAAATAGTAGTGAGGAGAAAAAATCTGGAGAAAAAGATAGCAAGTTCAGTTTTGAACTGAACTGTTATACTTAAGGAGGCTGTAAAACATCCATAAGATGTACAATGCATAGCTGGAAATAATGGTGTGGAGCTCAGAGACTGAGATCTGAGGGTGAAGATCTATCTCAGAAAATATTACCTTATTAAATGCTACCTGAAACCAGGGTGTAGGATAGGATCAGCAAGGAAGAATATATATCATGAAATAACAATCATGGACCACATCTTTATATCATACCTGAAATCTTATTCAAAGAGACACAAAACTGTCTAAAAGTCCTCTACAGACATACTATGTATATCGGAATTTGTACTTACCTTTCCCTGTTTTCCTCTGTTCTTACAAATAATGGAAAGCCATTGCCAAGTGACTCTATTAATCAACAACCATATATTGGTTTTAACTATGTGTCAATGGACAAAATTAACTAATATTCTTACATAAATCTGATATATTAATCTAAGATGTACTCTCAAATTAAACCAACAATTATTTTATTGCACATATGCTATGTGTAAGAACAAAATTCTAGCGCTCAATTTAATAAAAACTAAAAAACTCAATAGATGTTGATTCTCTGTTGATTCTTTTCGCTTCCTCCAAGAGATATCAGGAGAGATAAGAGTCCCAAAGCTTTTCTATCTCTTTTAGTGTGAGGGAGGAAGTGTACGTCAGAGGAAGTCCATGTTCTTACATTCTAACCGCCCTTTCTATTTCCAGTTTCTGTCACTCCTGAGAAATTATGAGTTATTTATGTTTCTCTGGGCCTCAGTTTTCCTGTCTTCCAAACAGGGGTCATAATATCCACCTTATAAGACTATTATGAAGATTGGCAATAAACATGTATAAAGTCTGCCACTTAGGTTCTCATAAGAGCATAGAATATGTTTTTCAACATTCTTGTAATTTTCCAAGTCAATGAGAGAAAGAAGGAGGTGGAAGCTGGTTAAACATGTCACAACTATGTATTTGTTTTGCTGTTTAAACACAAGCACTAAAAACTTCACTGATTAAGATCCTGCTTTAAAAGCAAAATATTTACTTGCAGATTTCCACTGTGCATGAGTCAAAATTCAGACAGTGTTAGCAAACTTATTTTCTCTAAGAATTTGCAAAGCAAACATTGGACACAATTTAGTGTGTGTTGTCATAAGCTTTATAATCAGCCACATACAGAGGTTCAATGACAAGTTGAACCTTAACAAGAGAGCAGATACCAACAAGAGAACAGATACTTCTTTAGTTGTTTCTACAAAGTGGAACAAAACATTGTTATGTAATTAAATACAGCTTGTGAGATTAAGCTAATTTGAGGTCCACACCCTTTGTTTATTGAGTCATATGTCTCATGGTGCTTTTCAGCCACTGAGTTTTAAGATGTTTTCCATGAACTGAAGCAAAGTTGCCTCAAAAACCATTCCCATGAGAGGCTCATCCAAGCTAAAGCATGTGCTGACTCTAGCCTTCGGTTTGGGAGTTTGTTTTGATTGTTTTTGTTGTTGTTGTTTCAGCTTCCAACTTAAGCCAGGTTCTTAGAAATTTCTCACTCTACACTAATAAATTTTGACACTTCTACTCATCTCTGGAAATACAGTTGGTTCCTGGTAGTTGAAGTGACACTTTGGGATGGCTTGCTTCCAGCTCTTCTTTTGGTTCTACCCTGCCAAGCACCCACTGACATTCGCTGAACTTGCAAATGTCAAACAGTGTACAACTGTGACCACATGTCACCGGCCACAGCAAGACCGCAAAGAAACAGAAGAGTAAATTGAGGCTTAAAAAGTCAGCAAATATCAATGTACCAATTTTATCCTACTCAGAAAATGACTACAGTTCAGTTCAGTTCAGTTGCTCAGTTGTGTCTGACTCTTTGTG